>NC_086320.1:311055512-311675720 GCF_036172605.1 Pelobates fuscus | reverse complement strand
AATGCTTCATAGCCCCGTCCTACAAATGTGATTAAATAAATTCTCTAGGCAGAGTGTAAGATGATAAATATCAGAGGAATCTTGGGTTGGTGCTTCCTAGATTTTATCTAATGGATTCTTGTTTTTCATGATGCTATTTAAGTAGGAATCTATTTTAACAAATTAAAAGGTGTTTTCAGAGAAAGTTTAGTTACTTTAAGATCATATAACACTAACCATTTCACTAATTTAGCTAATTCTATAACTTCTAATAGCATTTAGCTGCATCCCAGATTATTTAGGACTTTTAAGGAATTAATACTTTTTGTTCAAAATCTATTTACAATTTTATTTTAAATATTGACATGTTTCCTTATATCAAGGTATGTCCACCTAGTGATAATCTGAAAGCTAAAGGTGCATATACACATGTAAGATGCTGTATAGCAAGCAAGTTATTGTTAGACACTAATGTGGTGGTATACCCTCCTGAAGATGGGTTACTACCACCTAGGCTGCCCCTTCCAGTTGTGATCAGCTCCAGAGTGATTATAGCTTCTTGCACAGATTACCGCGGTATCACCCAAACTCTAATTGAGACTTAGTGAAGGGTGAAGAATACAAATATAAACTGAATTTCTTGTATTAGCATGACTAAGCATAAAAATATAAAGCATCAAAAACACATAAAACATATAGAAACCCCCACATGCCATACATCCCTAGAAAGGTCTTCCTGGAGAGCCCATTGTGTCCAAAAATCTACACCTTAGCAATCGTGTATTGTCTCCTGTGACCCGGTTCAGCCACACCAACGGGTTGTGGTCTGTGATGATAGTAAAGGAGCGTCAATAGAAGTTGGGGTAAAGTTTCTTTAGAGCCCAGACGAGGGCTAAACATTCTTTTTCAACAGCAGCGTAGCTAACTTCTGGGGTAGAAGCTTCCTGCTGATATAGGCTATGGGGTACTCTCCTCTGTCCTCCCCGACCTGGCTCAGAACCGCCCCCAGTCCAAACATGGAGGCATCTGTTTGGACAATGAAACGTTTGTTAGGATCTGGGGTGGCCAGGGCAGGGGAATGAATTAGCTCATTCTTGATGTACTGGAAAGCCTGTTGGCACTCGGGAGACCACAGTACCTGTCTAGATTATTTTTCGTCAAGTCCGTCAAGGGTCTGGCAAGGGCACTGTAGTCTGGGACAAAGCGTCTGCAGTAGCCGGCTGTCCCCAAAAAGGCTATGACTTGTGGCGGGCCAGTTAGCAACAGCTTCGATCTTTGCTGGCTATGGACATTGTTTTCCGCACCCATCCCAGTGTCGTCGATATTGGACCTCCGCCATGCCTAAGTGACACTTGTCCGGTTTTAATGTTAAACCGGCTACCCGGATTTTATCCAGGACCGTCCCTACATTAGTTAAGTGTTCCTCCCAGGTTTCACTAAAGACCGCAATTTCATCCAGGTACGTGCACATAAAGTCCTGGAGGCCATCGAGGAGTCTATCCACCATACTTTGGAAGGTTGCTGGGCATTCTTCATCCCGAATGGCATAACTCGAAATTGGTATAAGCCGAACGGGGTGATGAAGGCCGACTTGGGAATAGCCTCCTCGGCCAGGAGGATCTGCCAGTATCCCTTATATAGGTCAACAGTGGTCAGATATTGCCCCCTGGCAATACGGTCCAATAGCTCATCTACTCTGGGCATCGGATATGCGTCTGTTACCGATTTGTCATTAAGGCGCTGGTAGTCTACACAGAATCGGGTTGTTCCATCCTTCTTCAGTATTAGTACTACCAGTGAAGGCCAGGGGCTCTCTGAGGATTCTATAACCTCTTACCTCAGCATCTCGTTGATTTCTTGCTGCATCACTTCCCGGACTGCCTTGAGAATATGTCAAGAGGGCTGCCTAACGGGTGCCTGCCCTGGGGTTTCCACCATATGCAATCTGCAATCTGAGTGTACCAGGGGTGCTGAGAAAAGTTATCCCTCTTTTTGACTAACAGCTGTCTGGCTTGCTCTTTCTCCCAAGGGCTTAACCCTTCCCCTAATTTCTACAGGTCTCCCTTAAGGTTCCCTTCCCCTAGGAAGTTTTGCAGGTGCAGGCTATCTGGGTCATCTAGGGAGGGGGCACACACTGCGGCCACATACTCTGCCCTCTCATGGTACACTTTCAACATATTTACTTGGAAAGTGCGCCTGAGTTGTCCGTTCGTACAACCAGCCACCACATAAGTGGTGTCACTTAATTGTTCCACTACCTGTGGTAAGGTCCTATCAGGATTATAGTTAATCCAGCATGCAGAATAGTATCACACCTAGGACTAAGGATAACGTCTACCAGGAGCTTAGAATGGCCTGACTTAACGTACCTGAGAATAGTCAAAATACTTGCCAAGGTCAGGGACACAGAAAGAGACACAACGATGAGGATAGCCAGAAGTCAAGGATACCAGAAATCAGGGAAGTCAAAACTAAGCCAAAGTCAAATAACAGAAAAATGTAATCAGGAACACACTCTGAGATAACCAGATAGTGGAAACTATGACAAGGCACTGGCAAAAAGGTAATTTGGGTTTAAATAACCCTCATTAGGCTGTAATTGGCTGTTTCTGACCTCTGACCCCAAAACGTCCGTGCGCGTCTATGACGTGACTTTGCACGCACGTTGGCGCCATCTTTGATGTGGGCGGAGGTAAGTTTCCTATTAAAACCAAGACTGCAGTGGCCGGCATCTCTAGGAACGCCGTAATCGCTGGGGACCGGGATAGAAGAAGGTCAGGCAGCAGTTTGCCGCTACTCCGACAGAATCACGGGGAGCCATGGCAGGTCAACCAGCCATGCCTGACTGGTTGTAGGACCATCACTTTCTGGCCGACATGCAAACTACGAGTTCCGGCATCTTGGTCATACAAAACGCACTGTTTCCGCTGGTAGGTTCTCCCGAATCGTTTGCGTTAGCTGTTCCATCCAGTCCGTAGCTCTAGCATGTATGGTATGATTGGAGTGCCCCCACTCTCGGTCTCCCCTTCCCAATGTTCTCAAATAAGATCCAAGGGGCATCGCACCCTTCTCCCATACAAGAGCTCAAATGGGGAGAACCCTGTGGATTCCTGTGGCACCTCTCTATATGCGAAGAGTAGGTGAGGCAAGCGGTAGCAAAGGTTCTAAGCATCTGCTTCAGCATGCCATTGAACTGCTCACAGAGAACGTTAGTCTGAGGTTGGTATGGGGGGCTGTGGATGTGCTTTATCCCGCAAAGTTGGTGAGTGACTTCGGTCGTACACTGGGTACCCTGGTATGAGACTCTCCCAGGGAACCCCACTCTGGAGAAGACTCATACCAGAGCAACCGCGACCGTTTCAGCTTTGATATTCGTCAACGTCACAGAAAGAGACAACGCACTGGCCATTACCTGCAAAACGATCTTCGGTGAAGGGTTTGGACCCAGCAGGGACAATCGAAACTGGACATCCCACACATACGCCTCTTCGGAGGAGGATGGTGAAGGCACAGAGGGTGCTGAACTGGTATTGTTGAGTTCCATGAGTTCCACTCGCAATACCACCTTTGACTTGTTGCTAGCGAGTTGCCCTCGAGCTTCCAGAAGGTCTTTGAGAGTGGAGAGCTTCAATCCATCCGCTGCTGATCCCCCTCTGGATCCAAGGAAGGGGACCATCCCACCTCTGCCACCAGATATGGCAGTATACCCTCCTGAAGATGGAATACTACTACCTCGGTCACCCCTTCCAGTTGTGATCAGCTCTAGAGTGATTATAGCTTCTTGCACAGATTAACGCGGTATCACCCAAACACTAGACGAGACTTAGTGAAGGGTGAAGAAGGCTGTTTTTTTTTTTATGGCCAGATGACCCACTTATATACACAACAAGGGTACAGTCAACCACGGCCAGAACACTCCCACAACATGCCCATGAATCTCTTGTGTCAGCATGACTAAGCATAAAAATATAAACTGAATTTCTTGTGTCAACATGACTAAGCAAAAATATAAAGCATCGAAAACACATATAAAACATATAGGAACCCCCACATGCCATACATCCCCAGAAAGGCCTGAAAAGCACCCAGATCTGATATTGCTAGCCAGTGGCGTACACACAACCCATGGGGCCCCGGTGCGAAAACTGATCCGGGCACCCCCCCCCCTCCCCCCTGCGCGAGCGCTTAGGGCCGCAACACATGGCGGCAGGCACCTGGTCGCAAGGCTGCGACCCGTGCGACCGCGGTATGTATGCCAGTGCATGCATAAACACATACACTTAAAGGACCACTACAGACACCCAGATCACATCAGCTCAATGAAGTGGTCTGGGTGCCAAGTCTCTCTAGTTTTAACCCTGCAGCTGAAAACACAGCAGTTTCAGAGAAACTGCTATGTTTCACTGAGGGTTAATCCAGCCTCTAATGGCTGTCTCATTGACAGCCGCTAGAGGATTTTCTGCGATTCTCACTGTGAAAATCACAGTGAGAAGACGCTGAACGTCCATAGGAAAGCATTGAGTAATGCTTTCCTATGGGCGGTTTGAATGCGCGCGTGGCTCTTGCCACGCATGTGTATTCGGAGCTGAGAGGCGGATGGGGACGGAGAGATCCCCAGCGTTAAGGGAGTCCGGCGCTGGAGAAAGGTAAGTGCTTAAGACACACACACACACTCTCATGAGAAGACGCACACATTTACTGACAGACACACACAAACATACTCAGTAACAGCCACACACACTAACACACACACTCTAACACACACACACTAACACACACACACTCTACCACTAACACACACACTCACTAACACACACACTCACTAACACACACTCTAACACTAACACACACACTCACTAACACTCACTAACACACACTCACTAACACTAACACACTCACTAACACACACACTCTAACACTAACACACACACTCACTAACACACACCCTCACTAACACACACACTCACTAACACTAACACACACTAACACTAACACACACTAACACACACACTCACTAACACACTCACTAACACTAACACACTCAAATGTTTTTTTTTTTTTAATCCCCCCAGCCTCCTTACCTGTGGGAGAGCTGGGGGGATTCCCTGGGGTCCAGTGGTGTTACTGGCCAGGCTGTCACCCGGCTGGCTGGCTGACGGGCGCGCGAGGGAGCACTGTCCCCTGGGTGCTCCCTCTTCAGCTCCCTTGCGCGCCGCGTACTGATGCCGGAGCCGGAAGATGATGTCATCTTCCGGCTCCGGTTTCAGTGCGGTGCGCGAGGGAGCTGAAGAGGGAGCACCCAGGGGACAGTGCTCCCTCGCGCGCCCGTCAGCCAGCCGGGTGACAGCAGGGCCAGCCTCGGGGGGCCCGGAGGTGGCCGGCTCCTGGAACCCCCCAAGGAGAAGAGGCTGGCCCTGTGGGTACATACCTGGGTCGCAGGGCGGCCGGGCCCCCTGCGACCCTGGTATGTACGCCACTGTTGCTAGCACGAATTAGGTGGAAATCCAACATTCAGCAGGACGTGGCTAGCTCCCAATCCGGCACAGAGTTCCAGCAGGCTGAATAAAATTTCCCGGTCATAACCACTATACCTCATCTGCTAGGGAAGGCTGTTAGCAAGACGCCGATTGGGTGTCCTGTCACAACTAAATTCGAGCTGTTTTCTTTGTGCCCTATTAACACTGACATACATTTTATGAATAAACATTTTTTTTACGAGTGAAGAGACACAAAATTGTCTGCCTCTGAATTGGTAGCATATTAATCAATTTCAAATGTTTAGATGATAGCAAATTTAATTTATCATTATTAATTTTGCATTACAAATTATTATTATTACATAATCGTGTTCACTAATAACCAGGCATCAATTAAAAATGTGAAAAGAAAAACAATTATCTAAATGCGATCATTATAAATCAAAAATAGTCAACTGCTTAACTCTGCTTAACTCTGTTGCTCCTCAGACTACTCAAAATTAAGGTCAAGCTGTACAACTTTTATCTAACAACTCTTCTATTAAGAAAAAAAATGCTCACTAAGTTCTTTGTAAAATCCCATCTATTGTTATGAAATAGAGTGGCAATCTTGAAATAGCCATTGGCCATATGTCAATAAAAGTGAATAGATTCAGCAGGGAAATGTGTCAAATAGGTGTGTTGAGCTCAGACAGCTTCACCTGTCTTTTCTAATTGACACCTCTGACATCTCATTTCAGACAAAATTGCACTGCTTCCCATTTTTGCTTCTTTGCACTTTTAAAGTACAAAAGGACACTTAGCTTAAACATATTTTAAAGTTCTATATACAAATGTTAACAGGATGAAAATGTATTATCCACATAATCAGCGCTCCAGAAAGACAGACAGATGGACAAATAGATAATGCCCGTTACCATTAACATAAAAAATATGGTTCATTACCAAGTAAACTACACTGGAAAAAACAAAGAGCAAATACAGAACCTTATTTAAGAAAAAAAACAGAACATGTGTATAAAATTATAAATTCTCTACATCAAGTTGTTGTTCACTTACCTATGTATGTCCTGATTGGGGTATGTTAATTCTTTAATATAGTGTCATCGTATGCTCTCCATGATCTATAAGTTCAAGTGAGCTTCACTGTTTTTTTTTTTCAAGATGATGCCATTTATATATTAATCAAAGAATAATCTATGTGTTCATTTTTAGAATCATTTTGCAAGTCTGAGAATGAGAAGCAAGAGGTAGGAATTTTGGAAGACATGGTCCAGATATGGTGGGAGTAGCTTGGCAAAATGCATTAACATTAATATTAGATGTCATTCACAAGTGTAGAATCAGAAAGGTGGTCAGACCTAACATGTGTGAGCAACCATCTAAAAGACGGTACATTGAGAAACGTGTGCGGAACTGCTGATTCAGAAGTAGAGTGTCACAAACGCATCCTACTTCAAGAGTGTGCGTGACGTAGTTGTGGTGGTGAAAGGGTTAAAGTTCACTATTTGTCTGCACTAGACTGGAAATAATGACAAAAATCCCACTTAACAACACCCACACTCATACTCGCCGCGTGTATATGTATGTGTGTGTATATATATATATATATATATATATATACATATACACACATATATACATATACATACACATATATACATATACATAAAAAAACACAATATGTGCTGGCACTCAATTATGCAAGGTGCAGGTATTCGAGGTTTAACCCCACAACAAGCTCCTAATCTCAATCATAAACAAAATATGAATACCGCACTAAAAAAATTGCAATGAACCTTATTGCTAATCATGTATTTAATTTCATAATATTTATTGTAATGATTTTAGATAAATTCATAAAAGTAGTGGTATTTCATCATAGTGACACTCATTTCATCCTATGTACATAAGCTATTTACACACACACACATATATATATATATATATATATATATATATATATATACACACAGAATCCTCCCTCGTCCGAGGTAAAGTTCATAACCTATATATCTATATACAGTTGGTGATGATCCCAAAAAATATAGAAAAAATAGGAAAAAATTTAAACAATGAAAAAATGGAAAAAATCCAACCAAGAAAAAAAGAGAAAAACAGTGAAAAAAGAAAAGAAAAAGAAAGAAAAAGAAAATAAAATCCTGATAAATTGCAGTCCAGAATATAGTGCACTATATAGTTCACTGTCTATGGGTGGTTCTCACCAATGTAGAAGTTTCCTTTTTGATGTACATAGTAGGAGGATGCTGAAGTCTGTTGATGATGGTGTGGTGGAAAGGGATGAGAAGGTAGAGAAGTAGGTCGCTGGGCAGTGCTTAAGTATCCTTCAGTAGGTGATCTGGTCAATACAGCAGGTCGCGGGGCTAGAGTTCACTCTCGCGAGATCTGAACGTTGCCGCAGCAGTGCTCAGATCTCGCGAGAGGAACCCAGCGTTGTGTGTGAGGGTGAGGGTGAGGGTGTTGTGTGTGAGGGTGCTGTGTGTTTGTAAGGGTGCTGTGTGTGTGTGTGTGTGTGTGTGTGTTTGTGAGGGTGCTGTAAGTGGGAGGGTGCTGTGTGTGTGTGTGTGTGTGTGTGTGGGTGCTGTATGTGTGCTGTGTGTGGGAGGTTGCAGTATGTGTGTAGGTGCTGTGTGTGGGGGTGCTGTGTTTGTGGGGGTGTTGTGTGTGGGGTTGCTGTTTGTGTGATGTGTGTGAGTGTTGTGTGTTTATGAGGGTGCTGTTAGTGTACTGTGTGTGTGAGGGTGCTATGTGAGTGTGTGTGTGAGGGTGCTGTATGTGTGCTGTGTGTATGAGGGTGCTGTATGTGTGTAGGTGCTGTGTGTGTGTGTGTGGGTTCTGTTTGTGTGCTGTATGTTTGTGGGTGCTGTTTGTGTGCTGTGTGTGTGAAGGTGCAGTATGTGTGTGTGTGCTGTGTGTGTGCTGTATGTTTGGAGGGATTGTGAAGGTGGGGCAGATTAGTAAATATCCCACCTCCCTTCTTACCTTATGTACGGAGGAGGAATCATTGGTGCCATATACCATCCCTGGTGGTCCAGTGGAGAGTGAGCTCTAGCCTGCGGGGCTAGAGTTCACTCTCGCGAGATCTGAACGTTGCCGCAGCTGTGCTCAGATCTCGCAAGAGGAACCCAGCGGAGCTGCTGGCTAGAGCTCCCCGGGTCCTCTCCTGCCTCCCTCCATGCTGCTGTGGGCGGAGATCTTTGATCTCCCCACCGGCCCATAAAGACTCAGATCAGAGCCGGCGCTCAGATAGCACCCGCTCTGCATGAGCCGACAGGGGAGATCCTGAGATCTCCCCTGCCGGTCTCAATCCATAGGTGGGCCACGGGGATTAGGATGTGCCCAGGCACACCCGGCACACCCCATGCGCACGCCAATGCCCACACTTAACCATAATAATATAAATATTACTATTTTAACACGGCCACCACCAAGACAGTTTATGAAAGGGGTGCCTTGGTCCCCCAGGTAACTTAATAAAACCCACCAAAAACAACTTCGTATAATAACTATGCAATTGCAAAACACTAATTAGTCTCTTCGGGTAACGTGATTCTTAACCAGACAAAGGCAGAACTTAATAAAGTAATATTTGTTATGAACAAAATTAGTCACAGTGCACACAAAAAATAGATAAACAAATCATTTACACCAACAACAGATAAAAACAAAAATTATAAAATAACAGAAGTCCTAATCACTTACTCAGGTTTTCAAAGTAAAACTTCTGCCCAGGGGTCTCTGGCAATGAAGATGGCGACTTACTCAAAATCAGATTTTGGCCCCCAAGCCAGTCCTAACATATTTCAGAATTATTAGATACCTACCCTGTGGATTACCACGTGTTGCCCAGGGGTTGAGTTAAGGCGTACCTGTTGAAACAATAATTGACCACCCCCTTGTGTTCCAGATCAACATCAATCCAAATGGAAATATTTGGTTCTATCTCCTCTTATGCACTTGCCACAGAATAATATAATTTGTAACTATTTTCCATTCCATAGATATGTCACACATCCGTTCCCATATGGGTAAGTTACGCAAATCATGTTTAAGTTTGATTAGAAGACTGTGCCAGTCCCATTTTAAATTGAATAAAAATGAGGCTCAATTATTATTCCGTGGGTAAGTATTGATGTTTCTTTTGGATATGATACTGGAACACAAGGCTTGTTTTTCTCTCTTTTTTTTTCCTTAAAAGCTAATGATCATTAACATATCAAATAAAATAAATTTATCAATTAGGAGGTACAGGCCATATGGCTGAAGTAAGCTAGTTTACATTGGAACTAGACATCCAGGCATATCAAGTGTAGAATCTCACACCCTACTTTTACTTTGTATTGTAGTCCACAAGAGTTTCAGGTTCAGATTGTCAATCCAATACTATAGGACAAACCAGCACTTATATAGTTAGACGTTTTTAATCTGAGAGCAATATTTATGCTAAAGATTTGATTTTAATATTGACTTTCATAACATATTGCTTGAAACCGCTCCAACTATTAATTTAGAATGAAATATAGCAAATTCTAATGCTATTGGGGTTTGCAGAGACAGATATTACCTAAGTCTTATGAAGTCTCAAATTAATTTTTAGTGGAAATCAGTATCTTCATTTTATCACAAATTAGAAATGTAAGAACACTATTGTCAAATTAAATTATATCCCTCTAATGACATCAATTATCAACTCTGAAATGGATTGCACTAAATATTTAATAGCTGGGAAGAATAAAAACAGTTAAATTATACTCCTGCCTTAAAATACTATACTCATTCAGAATCATTTTAAAAGGGAATATTTAAAAGATCTGCGAATAATTAGATAGATATTTTGTTTTAATAACAAGCAAAAACTCTGTAGAGTAAAATGTGTTGATAATAAAGCACCGAAAAATATATATTAAATAAATAGTAGCTCTAACACTGTGTAGGAATACCCCCCTCACCTACACTGCATTTTAAAACTAATAAAATTGTGAAACAAGTGGAAACGTGGAGGACTAAAAAACATGCACATGCAATTTCTTTACCCTTATATTAGGGATATAGCAGGGATATACAACATTTACATAAAAGCAAGAAAACAAAACAAAACACATGTATAGTGTAGAGATGGTACTTGTAAAGAATGTATATAACTAATAGTGATTGGATCTAATGACATGGGCTAGAGCATGAAGATACTGGCTTCGTAAACAGCGCTTTTATGCTTTCAAGGTAGCATAACACCTCCCATCAGGTATGATTCCAAGCTCATTAAAAATATAAAATGACAGAACTCCAACAGTGTAGTATGCATAAACCTATTATACTTAACAGTGATGAATATATTAAGTTCACCAATAATCCTGGCACTAAGGTTTAAAGGCTTGATGCCAATTTAGGGGCTGGCAAAAACCCAATAGATGACCTCTGAAACTGAAGATCTAGCTGGACCACAAACAGTGCTGGATAAATTGCATATTGTTTTTTATTATTTCTTTTTTGCCAAAATAGAAGATGTTTAAAACAATAAACAGCTATTTAGCAAAGAAAAAAAAACATATATTGCAGTTTTCATGAAAAGAAGTCCATATGATAGATGACAAAACAACTTTAACTCGATGAGCTTCCTCAGTTGGCTATGTTGTAGTTCCAGAGTCCATCCATACTTAAATCCTGGTAATTTCAGATCTACCACCCACTATCACTTGTGCATCCAGTATTCCTTTATTCAGGGCATACCGCCCCTTTCCCATGAATCATTTAGTTGCACTGCCCCCTGTACATGCCTCTATCTGTGTTCTATCGTCTTTTGCAGCTCGGTCCGAGATTAACAGGCTCCCAAGAGTTGGCTGGACATGATGTAAGGTAAGGTCAGGCTGGGAATCGAATGCCATGTTCAGTCTCAGTCCAAGCCACAAAGACAAAAGTACACAGATGGAGGCATGTACAGGGGTGGTGCACCCAAATGATTCATGGAAAAGGGTCTGTATCCCCTGAATTAAGGAATAGTGGGTGAAAGGCGTGGAAATGATCAGGATTGGCTAGAACGCACCAACATGACTAAAATGCGAGACCCAGTACATGAATTTAAATATGGATGGACTTTGGAACTACAACATAGCCACCTGAGGAAGCTCAACAGAGTGAAAAGAATCCATTATATGAACTTTGTTTCTTGTAAAGTGCAATATGTATTTTTAATTTTAGCTAAGTAGCTGTTTATTATTATATTTTATTTGGTAAATAAATTACATTTTATCCAGTGCTGTTTGTGATCCAGCTTGATCTTTAGTTCCAGAGGTCATTTATTGGGTCTTTGCCAGCCCCTTTATTGGCATCAAGTCATTGAACTTTAGAGCCTAGATTTTGGGCTCTAAATAAGGTGAAATAGGAATATACAAAAGAAGGAAACAGCGCTAAAATAAACCAATCCTATAATTAGGTATAGTAGGAGGCAGCAACCTAAAATAGGGTTCCCTCTAGGCCCTATAGACAAAGGTAATACACAAGAAGAAGGTTGCGTCAAAGCTGACTATAGTACAGCTAAAATGAACAAAGTCCAAAGTGTCAGTGGTGCCAAATCAAAGTCTTTAGTTAGGCCTGATGGGGCAACGACGGCCTATGTGATGAGTAAGCCATCATAGGTGAAACGCGTTGTGGATATTTTAATATTTTATTCTGTATTCCAAATAAAGGTATTTTGGCTAATTTTAAATCCCTCTGATTGTGCCATTTTACTCTTTTATCATCTGTCTTTTTCTTCCACATACGGAGTAAAAAACCAATACTTCTCTACGAATCCTATAAGCGGGGATTGTACCGCTGTATGCCATCCACACTAGAG
This sequence comes from Pelobates fuscus, assembly GCF_036172605.1. Lineage (NCBI taxonomy): Eukaryota > Metazoa > Chordata > Amphibia > Anura > Pelobatidae > Pelobates > Pelobates fuscus. The sequence continues at coordinate 311,663,411 of NC_086320.1, read as the reverse complement.
CTTGTTTAGCTCTACTAAACGTGAGTAGGATCACCATAGATCTCTTCATCCTGCAAACTAACCCTTTTATCAAACATATTTGCACTATTATTTGTTTCTCTCTTTACATACGGATCCTGGAAAGCCGTCTTCACGTCATCCGTATAGAGAATACTCCTCCACATAGGCCGTGGAACTTAAACAGGTGTATTAAAACAAAAAAGAAAGAATGAGAACTCTGAGAACGGACAAAAGCTTAGGTTAAACTCAATAGCTTTCCCTTTGGTACATCCCCGCTCAGTTCTCAAAATAGTTTTTGCTCACTTGTGCCATTACAGAGAGAACATATCTGACTCACGATTACCTTTCAGCCTTCTTTTGGGCCTCGTCAGTGAGGTGTAGCTGATATCCTTCTAGGCACAGTGAACATGGGGTCCACATCTGGATTACCCTTTTAACTTGGTGTGAGACAGATTAATGCATTAAAGCAAAAAAAAAAAAAAGAATGAGAACGGACAAAAGCTTAGAGTAAACTTAATAGCTTGCCCTTCGGTAAATCCCCGCTCAGGTCTCAAAATTGTTTTTGCTCACTTGTGCCATTACAGAGAGAACATATTTGAAGCATAAAAGACTGACCCCACCCATACCAGTCACTCAGAGTTCTCATTCTTTCCTATATGTAAAGATAGTTATCATTCTTTCTTATATGTATTAAAACTAATCAGAGTTTATCTAACATTTTGCACAAAATATAGGGCTAAGTCATATGAGTTCCATGTATTTATAGTGCAGTAAATCAGATCTACTGGGATATTTCATCCAGTTACACTTAGATGTCCAGGTACACATTTAAAAGTAATGGGTTAATTTTGTATCTCAGAGTTGGATTTGTGACTGCTGAAAGATGTTTTTGATGTAATGTTCTGTAGTGCAGTTGATGAGGTGAAGTAGAATGAGGTTGCTATATTTGACTGGAGAATGTTAATATAGGTGAGTGGAGAGACTGGAGATCAGCTGACTAATGCCATAGATTCACGAGAGCTAGACTTTCTGATAAGCTAATTGATTGGGTATATTTAGCTGTTTAGATGTTCGTAATTGTACAGCAGATGTTGACCAGGGAATTGTGGAAAGTGTCTGAGAGTGTTTAAAGACGGAGCAGAAATTTAAAAAAGATGAATCTGAAGTATATAAAAAATATTAAAAAATTCCCCAGATTTTAAATTCAGAATATCTTTATATCACTTCTTCATATTGTCACAAATAGTTCACGTAGTCTCATACTCATCGATCTTAATACACTTTCAACCTTATTATCTACAACTTGTACTTAATCTCTAACCTCTCTCAAACGCTTATTTTGTAACCACTTTTGTTGTGTTCTCTACTGGTGCTGCATTTTCACTAATATTACATTATATTACTATTAGTATTGCTCTTTGTAATGCACAAACATAATCTGCAGTAGGTGGACTATTAAACAAAGATTTGTAATAAGACAAGTCTAGTGCCTCTGATATCTGGAGATATGGGAAGTTATTCTAACTTACAAATCTCAAGCTGATTAAGCAGAGAAAACCCAGCTTTCTGTCAATGCCTAATGTAAATGTATTTTGCAAAGAGGACAGAGATTTGAATGAGTATGTCAAGATGAAGGAAAAATAGTTCATTTACCTATTTATTGGTTTTATTTTCTAATATGCAGCATAGTTTGAGTTACATTTCATATCAGTTACTTTAAAAAAAACTGATTTATCTCACCTCTTCAGACTTTATGAAAACATAGTATGCACTAAAAAGGGTTTATTTTTTTAAGTTTTTAGGAACTATTACAGACTGATGGTTACCTGTTGGGATTTCTAAAAAAATAACTACTAAGCACTGTATTCAGCAATGGTCCATGGCGAGCCTTTGATCCTGTTTAAGGTAGTTGCTTTCATGAACTCTACAGGGTTCTGATTCAGATGATAATATCTGCCTTATCTCAGGAGTGGTAATAATACCAGAAAACCATTAGTGTGGCAAGGAGTCAGACTGGATAAATCACAAACACATCTTCAGTCCATAAAAGCACTTCCATTTTGTTGCACTTTGAGAAAAATATAGAAGTTGAAATCACTCGATGCACAGACTTTATATATAAAATAGCCTTTTTATTTGCTTATAAAAGTGGACTAATTACATTTTAACATTTTGAAGCTGTGTTTGTTCATAAATTCATACTAAATATTTAGAATGCAGTTGGTATTGTGATTAACCCATTAGGAACACTTGCAACTAATGATGCATCTCTTGACATATTTTTGTTAAACTTTGATACTGACAGATTAAGTGTAGCTGTTCTTAGTCTACATGCTACACTTAATCCCCCTCCCAATGCCACTACACCTAATTGCCCCCTCTAGTCACCTCGAAATGCCACTAGTCACCCCCAAATATCCCCATATTACCAATTTTTTCATCTTTGTTTTGTGTCTGGCCCTAGGTTCTTATAAGCCTTTCCCCGCCCTGCGGAGCTCAGTCTGAGCGGTGCCTTCTATGGGCAAAGATGGATTCTTTTTTTTTTTTTTAAGCATCTGGTTTGTTTGTTTTTCAGCTGGTTTATTTTTTTGGCGCTCTGGTCTTTTTTTATTTTACAAGTTCGACGGACTTTATGGATTTTACCTTGGCCTTTTTTGGGGCTGAAAAAAGACGGTTTTAGAAAAAAAGTAGGTTTTTTTTATTTACAGGTATTTCGTTTTTTTTGTGTCCCCCTCACTATTTTTAGGGTGAGGGGGGTAGGTAGTGCTTTAGTTTCTTTTTTTTTTCGGTGGGGGTGACTAGAGGCTTTGGGACCCCTAGTCACCTGGGGAGGGGGGGTATTTTTTCATTTAGCCCCCACCCGCCGCTGATGGATAGGGGCTGGGGGAGGACAATTGTGGCGAAACCAACTTCGCCACTGTGGGCTGGAGAAGCCTGGCTGCTAGCCTCCTGCCCTGCGACTATGGCCCCTGGACATATTGCACTTTAAAGACTATATTTGGGCATGTATAATTTATATTGCTGCTACTGGCCCTTTAAAATCAGCGGTGGACATTTTGGCACTACTGTCCCTTTAAGACTGTGAAGCATATTCTATTGTACTGCCTGTATATTGTATATGTATTTATGTATGCAGTTAACCTGGGTTATATATATATATGCAGCCTTCATCTGATTGTTCGGTAGAATCACTCCATTCATTGTATTGAGGAAACTACCGAACAACCAGACCACCCAGGATTAAGTGTGCCTCCAATTACCGTTTGCAACAATGTTGCAAACGGGTAATTGGCAATCATGTAATGTGTTCTGTGTCCTCTGGGTGGCCGCCATTCAGGAAACAACCACGTGGCGGCGGCCATCTTTAACTACCGAACAGCGGTGTTTTGCCGTCGAGTGTCTGGAACTAAAATCGGACACTTGACTAGGCAAACACCGCTGGGACCTCCATACTTCCAGAAATTCGTATGGAAACTACCGAATGACCCACCGTTCGGTAGAAAGAACCCCATAAACAAGGGAATGCATTCAAACCCTCTCCAGGCTCTATAACACAGGCAATTCGCCTGTTTTCATTCCCTTGTTTGTGACCGACCGCAGGGCCAAAATGCATGGAACTGTTTTCGGATACTTTACCCATGCGGTCGGTCAAATCTTTGGAGTCCCATAACTCCTGAACCATTTATCCGAATGGGCTGATTCTTGCATATGTTGTCCCCCTGAATAAGGGCTATCAGGGGATACATGTTTTGGAGGTGTAGCATATGTATTTGGGGTACATCCAGGAATTGGGGAAAAAGGTGTACAGTATAATTGTGTTAAGTGTTAATCTAAGGGGAGGAAATGTGTGGGAGGTACATCCATGTGATTGGTTAATGTCATCCTCCCCCTGGGAGTGTCCTGTATGTACTTGTTGGTAATAAAAGCCAGACTGGGTGTCCCAGTCTTGAGTTCCTGCTTAACCCTCAAAATGAAGTGTCGTCTCGTTCTTGGGGGGGATTGGATTGTAAGCTGACTGCCAAGAGTGTAAGCCGATTGTATGCTTTTCTTGTTCAGCTGTTCCAGTTCGGAGTGTTATTTCGTATCCAGATCGGGAGTGTGGTGTTCTGCAGTAGCTGTGCCTGTATCCAGAAAAGGGGATTATCGCCTAAACTGATTTCTCCCCTTTTAGGCTGAAACGGTCCGTTACAATTGAATTGTGGCGAAACCAACTTCGCCACTGTGGGCTGGAGAAGCCTGGCTGCTAGCCTCCTGCCCTGCGACTATGGCCCCTGGACATATTGCACTTTAAAGACTATATTTGGGCATGTATAATTTATATTGCTGCTACTGGCCCTTTAAAATCAGCGGTGGACATTTTGGCACTACTGTCCCTTTAAGACTGTGAAGCATATTCTATTGTACTGCCTGTATATTGTATATGTATTTATGTATGCAGTTAACCTGGGTTATATATATATATGCAGCCTTCATCTGATTGTTCGGTAGAATCACTCCATTCATTGTATTGAGGAAACTACCGAACAACCAGACCACCCAGGATTAAGTGTGCCTCCAATTACCGTTTGCAACAATGTTGCAAACGGGTAATTGGCAATCATGTAATGTGTTCTGTGTCCTCTGGGTGGCCGCCATTCAGGAAACAACCACGTGGCGGCGGCCATCTTTAACTACCGAACAGCGGTGTTTTGCCGTCGAGTGTCTGGAACTAAAATCGGACACTTGACTAGGCAAACACCGCTGGGACCTCCATACTTCCAGAAATTCGTATGGAAACTACCGAATGACCCACCGTTCGGTAGAAAGAACCCCATAAACAAGGGAATGCATTCAAACCCTCTCCAGGCTCTATAACACAGGCAATTCGCCTGTTTTCATTCCCTTGTTTGTGACCGACCGCAGGGCCAAAATGCATGGAACTGTTTTCGGATACTTTACCCATGCGGTCGGTCAAATCTTTGGAGTCCCATAACTCCTGAACCATTTATCCGAATGGGCTGATTCTTGCATATGTTGTCCCCCTGAATAAGGGCTATCAGGGGATACATGTTTTGGAGGTGTAGCATATGTATTTGGGGTACATCCAGGAATTGGGGAAAAAGGTGTACAGTATAATTGTGTTAAGTGTTAATCTAAGGGGAGGAAATGTGTGGGAGGTACATCCATGTGATTGGTTAATGTCATCCTCCCCCTGGGAGTGTCCTGTATGTACTTGTTGGTAATAAAAGCCAGACTGGGTGTCCCAGTCTTGAGTTCCTGCTTAACCCTCAAAATGAGTCCTGTGTCTTATTGGGGGAATCTGCTACAAGGGATTGCTATGCTAGGCATATTCCCTTGCTATAATCACTGAGCTCTTGTAAGAGCTTGTTCCTGCTTCGTTCTGAATGGAGATAGCTGCAGCCTGCGGTGCTTATGGTGTCTGGTGGAGTGCTTGGAGTCCTCTGGAAGCGCTAGGAGCATCTTTCAACGGAGGTACCCAGTCGGGGTGCCAGGTGATCCGTTACATTGGTGGCAGCGGTGGGATGGCGTCCTAGTGCGAGGAGAAGCAGCTCAGAGACACCGGTAACGTGTGGAGTTGTGCAGCGTCCCTATCTTCAGCAACATAATGGAACCAGCAGTGGCTACAGCAAGCATGGCGTATAGCTACTCCGTACTAGAGTTTGGCACGATGGTAGGGTTGCGCCTGAAGTTTTACGGACCCAATCCAGAGAGAGGAGCTTGTTACACCCTCTCTCCAGCGGCAGCCTAACTCACCAAGGGGAGATGTTAAGCCCCACATCTGGGCAGATGGGACCGTAGTCTCTGCACTTACAGCCCCAGGGGTAGGGACGGTCGGTCCTGTCCCCCAGCCACAGAGCGATATACCTAAAGGGGAGACAGCCGGTCTCCAGCAGCCAGGCTCCCACCAGACTACTCCCGTGGTAGTGCTGGCAACAGGACAGAGTACCGCTGGTCTCTGCCCCCTCAGCAACCCACCAAGGCAGCCTATCAGTCTCTCACACAGCCGTGGGGAGGCACCTGAACTTGGACAAAATTCTCCCTCACCCAGGTGTGGTAACTGTTTATTATGGGTGGGCTGCTCTACTACTTCTGTTCTGTGGGTGGGTTGCTGGACTAACCAGGGCACTGACCGGCAGGAGGTCAGATACCCTGTTAGTCTAATTGGTAAAGGGGAGAATTGTGGCGAAACCAACTTCGCCACTGTGGGCTGGAGAAGCCTGGCTGCTAGCCTCCTGCCCTGCGACTATGGCCCCTGGACATATTGCACTTTAAAGACTATATTTGGGCATGTATAATTTATATTGCTGCTACTGGCCCTTTAAAATCAGCGGTGGACATTTTGGCACTACTGTCCCTTTAAGACTGTGAAGCATATTCTATTGTACTGCCTGTATATTGTATATGTATTTATGTATGCAGTTAACCTGGGTTATATATATATATGCAGCCTTCATCTGATTGTTCGGTAGAATCACTCCATTCATTGTATTGAGGAAACTACCGAACAACCAGACCACCCAGGATTAAGTGTGCCTCCAATTACCGTTTGCAACAATGTTGCAAACGGGTAATTGGCAATCATGTAATGTGTTCTGTGTCCTCTGGGTGGCCGCCATTCAGGAAACAACCACGTGGCGGCGGCCATCTTTAACTACCGAACAGCGGTGTTTTGCCGTCGAGTGTCTGGAACTAAAATCAGACACTTGACTAGGCAAACACCGCTGGGACCTCCATACTTCCAGAAATTCGTATGGAAACTACCGAATGACCCACCGTTCGGTAGAAAGAACCCCATAAACAAGGGAATGCATTCAAACCCTCTCCAGGCTCTATAACACAGGCAATTCGCCTGTTTTCATTCCCTTGTTTGTGACCGACCGCAGGGCCAAAATGCATGGAACTGTTTTCGGATACTTTACCCATGCGGTCGGTCAAATCTTTGGAGTCCCATAACTCCTGAACCATTTATCCGAATGGGCTGATTCTTGCATATGTTGTCCCCCTGAATAAGGGCTATCAGGGGATACATGTTTTGGAGGTGTAGCATATGTATTTGGGGTACATCCAGGAATTGGGGAAAAAGGTGTACAGTATAATTGTGTTAAGTGTTAATCTAAGGGGAGGAAATGTGTGGGAGGTACATCCATGTGATTGGTTAATGTCATCCTCCCCCTGGGAGTGTCCTGTATGTACTTGTTGGTAATAAAAGCCAGACTGGGTGTCCCAGTCTTGAGTTCCTGTTTTACCCTCAACTTGAGTCCTGTGTCTTATTGGGGGAATCTGCTACAAGGGATTGCTATGCTAGGCATATTCCCTTGCTATAATCACTGAGCTCTTGTAAGAGCTTGTTCCTGCTTCGTTCTGAATGGAGATAGCTGCAGCCTGCGGTGCTTATGGTGTCTGGTGGAGTGCTTGGAGTCCTCTGGAAGCGCTAGGAGCATCTTTCAACGGAGGTACCCAGTCGGGGTGCCAGGTGATCCGTTACAACAATAGGTCCCCCTCATTTTCTTTTAGGGCCCCACCCGCCGATCATGGGTGGGGGCCGGGAAGGAAATATAACCCCCCCATAGACTACAGTAATAACAGTTATTACCAGGGCCGCCATCAGGGCATGACAACCATAACAGTTGTCATGGGCCTGGCGGTCCTGGGGGGCCCGAGCCCCACATACTGCTGCAGTAAGTAATGGCTGAGCTGGGGAGTTAATCTCCCCAGCCAGCCTGCACTCAGCAAGGGGCCCGCACAGCCGTCCGCGGGCCCCTGCTGCTACTAATCATCTCCTCCGTGCAGGGCACACTGAGGGACAGCTATAGGGCCCTCCCAAAGACCCCACTAGGCTGCCCCTCAGTGTGCCTGTCTCCAAACACAGCCTCACTGAGCTGCCTGTAACTGCTCAGGGCAGCTCCGTGCAGCTTGTTCTGTAGGAAGTGACATCACCAGTCACAGTGCAGAGTGAGCTGTGCGGAGCTGCCCTGAGCAGACTTACAGGCAGCATGTCAGCATTGTGAGGTTCCTTCAGAAGAGGACCACCAGAGAGGTAAGGTTTGGGAGGGTTTTGGGAGCCCCTACCCCCCCTTGCTCCCACTGCATCCCCTACCCCCCCTGCTCCCACTGCATCCCCTACCCCCCCTGCTCACACTGCATCCCCTATCCCCCCTGCTCACACTGCATCCCCTACCCCCCCTGCTCCCACTGCATCCCCTATCCCCCCTGCTCACACTGCATCCCCTATCCCCCTGCTCACACTGCATCCCCTACCCCCCTGCTCACACTGCATCCCCTATCCCCCCTGCTCTCACTGCATCCCCTATCCCCCCTGCTCCCACTGCATCCCCTACCACCCCTGCTCCCACTGCATCCCCTACCCCCCTGCTCCCACTGCATCCCCTACCCCCGCTTCCACTGCATCCCCTACCCCCCCTGCTCCCACTGCATCCCCTATCCCCCTACCCCCCTGCTCCCACTGCATCTCCTACCCCCCTTGCTCCCACTGCATCCCCTGCTCCCACTGCATCCCCTACCCCCCTGCTCCCACTGCATCCCCTATCCCCCCTACCCCCTGCATCTCCTACCCCCCTGCTCTCACTGCATCCTCTACCCCCTGCTCTCACTGCATCCCCTACCCCCCTTGCTCCCACTGCGCCCCCTACCCCCCCTGCTCCCACTGCATCCCCTACCCCCTGCTCCCACTGCATCCCCTACCCCCTGCTCCCACTGCATCCCCTACCCCCTGCTCCTACTGCATCCCCTACCCCCTGCTCCCACTGCATCCCCTACCCCCCTGCTCCCACTGCAGCTCCTGCCCCCTGCACTGTTCACTAACACACTCTGCACTACATTTACTAAACACACTCTGCACTACACATACACTACATACACTACATTCACTAAACACACTTTGCACTACACACACACACTACATTCACTAAACACACTTTGCACTACAGACGCACACTACATTCACTATACACATTTTGCTCTACACACACACACACACTACATTCACTATACACATTTTGCACTACACACACACTACATTCACTGAACACACTCTGCACTACATTCACTATACACTCTCTGCACTCACTACAAACACTACATTCACTAAACACACTCTGCACTACACACGCACTACATTCACTAAACACACTTTGTACTACACACACACACTACATTCACTAAACACACTTTGCACTACACACACAGACACACACACTACATTCACTATACACACGTTTCACTCACTACAAACACACTACATTCACTACAAACACACTACATCCACTACAAAAACACACACTCTGCATTCACTATACACACACTCGGCATCTAATGCATGCATACAAACATTACACAAAACGTACAATCTGCATCCACTATATACACTGCATCCATGACACACATACTGCATCCACTATACACACTGTATCCATGACACACATACCGCATCCACTATACACACTGCATCCATGACACACATACCGCATCCACTATACACACACACACACTTCATCCTTGTGGGTGGACTCGGGGCTGGCCCCGGGGGCCCAGATCTTAAGCTGTGTCAGGGGCCCTAAAATTTCTGATGGCAGCCCTGGTTATTACATTGGCTCTCAGGTCCAGGACTCTCCCATACAGAATAGGTTAATCCCTCCCCTATGCCTGGGAGATAATTGAGTCAGCACTGTATTAAACTCAATTATCTCCAGGCACAGAAAACACAATTTTTTGCTAACATAATCAGTAAAATGTATGCAGAGCGTGCAATGATTACAGTGAGCCCTGGCTACATGATCCAGCATGGTATTATAGAGCTTACATGTATTTAAGAACCGATGAGCTAGTGTGCCTAACTTCCCTTTAAACCTTCTGGTACCTGCTTGTGACTGAATTACTTCTAATGAGATTCGGAGTGAGGAATAGAAACAAAAACAAAGGAAAATATTTAATGTGAGAGACAAAAAACATTATTACTAAGTCGTGAGGCCAGTGCCTGCTCCGGATCATACAGCCTTGGGGGAAGATTTTGGTAGCCCCCGTTAGAGCCCAAGAATTTTGAGAATTAAACTGATGACTTATGCTATTGCTAGTTATTACCAGACCCAGTAGGACATGAGAGGTCACACCAGATCGTGCTGTGCTTTCCTCCTATTACTTAACAGTCTTATAGTAATATGGTGACATCTGTTTCTGCCAGAACTAGGTGAGTACCCTCCTGCCACTATCACTGTGCTACAATCATGCCAAAAATTACAAAAGAAAGTAGTTTTGTTTGTTTGTCTTTTTTTTTTTTTTTTGCTGTGTGTAAACTAATAGGTAACTGTAAAGGGAGGTAGTCTCTACAATTCGGGCAGATTTCCCAGGGGGATTAGGCACTAAATTAACAGCTTAGCAGTACCCCATAATGATAGAAGTGATGCGCGCGCTTGCGGCATGGAGATGGGAATATATGGTGTATATGTTACTGAACCAGTTGGGAATATGCCCTTCCTAACCATCCACAACCACCATAAAATAATTACACAATTAACACGTGAAGAAAATGAGAATTGAGATTACGCACAGAATATGCATAAGATAGAGCACGAAGGTAACTCTATGTGTTTAACTGGAGACTCAGTTTAGTTTTGTAGGAGACGCCATGGTCCACTCTTACTGGATCTTCCTTGGCGATGTGGAGATCGTTGAAGCTGGGTTTACTTGCTTCCACAAGCCCCAGTCCGTGAGTACTTTCATCCCTTCTTCCGGATATGAGATTACTTGGTTCTTGCCGTTGCCCCAGATTAAAAGCTTTGTGGGATAGCCCCACTGGTAAACCACCTTGTTATTCCGCAGGGTCTTGGTGATGTTCACAAAGTCCCATCTTCTAGTCATGGTGGCGGCTGAGAGATCTACATACAAGCTGATGTGCAGGTAAGGAGATGGGAGTCCATTAAGCTTCCTAGCAGCAGACAGGAGCTTATTCTTGTGGTGAAAGTAATGAAAATGGACAATCACGTCACGTGGTGTGTCTGCAGCGAATCTCTGCAGCCAGGGTAAACGGTGTAGTCAGTCAAAAGTCCAGACCTCATCCAAGCACTTGGGAGAATCGAGAAGTACAGTGCTTTAAGCAAGGTAATTCCTCTAGAGTGACACTGTCCGTGATCCCTCGGAACCAGACGTTGTTCCTCCGCAACCTGTCCTCCATATCCGCCAGTTTGTAAATTATGGCTTGTTGTCCTTCAGCCAATTTTTGCACTTTGTCTACCACTTCATTGCGGGCCTGGCATAATTCTTCCATTCAATGTTCTAAATAGCTGGTCCTATCCCCCAACTCAGCAACCTCCTTAGTCATGATCGCAGAAATCTGCTTGAGATCTTTCTGTAGGGTAGCTCTGAAGTCTTGCAGCATAGTGTGCAGGGTCTTTTCTGTGACCAGGTTGTCTGAATAGCTAGCACCAGACATCTCATGATCTGAGATTCCCTCCGAGACCGGAGAGTGTGCCTGAGAGTCACCACCATCTTGTTGTTGCTTGTGGTGATCTTTTTTGTTCAAGTGGATCAAATCCGTTAGTTTTGTTTGCTTGGATGTAGACATCTCGATTACCTCCAAGTATCCAATGTTTTGAGCCATTTTGTGTTGTCGGTAATGCTACTATAAAGCTGTCAGGGGCTTGGAGCTCTCACTCCATGTGTCCACTCTAACCGGAAGTTGGCCACACACCCCTATTCTAAGTCAATTTTAATAATAATATATAATGATATTAAAAAAGTTTTAAAAGTTAAAATAAAGTTTTAAAACACTTTATAAATGTAGTAAAAGTCCCCATGTCTCCCGGAGTCCCATAGGGGACTCTGGGAGACTAGGGACACTGAGAGACATGGGGACAAAGAGACACCAGGGACACTGGGAAACATGGGGACACTGAGACACTAGGGATGCTGACTGGGAGATATGGGGACACTGAGAGACTAGGAGCCACTGGGAGACATGGGGCCACTGTGTCCCTAGTGTCTCAGGGTCCCCATTTCCCCAATTTCAGTGTCCCCAGGTCTCCAAGTTCCCCCTAGTGTCTCAGTGTCATCAAGTGTCCCAATGTCTCCCAGTGTTCCCAAGCCTCTCACCATCCCCAACTCTCACAATTTCCCTTAGTGTCTGTGTCCCCAGGTCTCCCAGTGCCCCCTAGTGTCTCAGTCTACCCAAGCGTCCCTATGTCTCCCATTGTCTTAGTGTCCCTTAGTGTCTAAGTGCCCCCATGTCTCATAGTGCCCCCATGTGTCTCAGTGTCCCCTAGTGTCTCAGTGTCCCCATGTCTCCGTGCAGCCTTTCCCCCCGTCCCTTACTTACCTGAGCTTTGGCTGTCTCTGCAGGCTCGGAGCTGCTGTCTGGACTCTCTGTGCAGAGCTGCTCCCCCGTGGATCAGTGTGAGTAGAGAGAGGCAGGGAGATGCTGTAACCTATGATCTCTGCCTCTCTCCACACAAACAGCGACCCCTACTGGTACCGGCTAGGCAGCTTCAAATACTTGAAATACCTGGTAACCCTAAGAAATATCTGAGAAATACCTGGTAACACTAAGAGTAGTGTGTAAAAATGTTAATCCGGCCCTGGCTGAGAGGGATCTGCTGATGCTCTTAGCCAATAAGCTGACCCTGAACGAGGGTCAGCTAATGGGAGGTCTTTATAGGTGTTTACAGCGAAGGTGGCGACAGATGACCATTGCACCCAAGGTAAGTTGTCAAACTGTTCTTAAACAGTTTGACTACATACTGTGGGAAGGGCACCAGGGAATTCCTGCACCATTAGCATTACAGTGGACTGTGGTGCTTGGATTATTGTAATTTAAGATATAACCAGGTCTATATAAATTTGCAATTTATGAGATGCACTTGAAAATTGCATAGCATGGCTATGATTGTCCTCAAAAATAATTCTCTCTCAAAATGAGGAACATTTCAAGTGTGGGGTCAACAGTTGTTGAACTCTGCAATTGTTTTTGGGAATGTGAGAGGATACAAAGGTCTTGATGACTTCCTATAAGTTGCACTACCCCTGCAAACGTCTACCTTTTTGTCTGGGTCACAATACTGTAGCTAAATTTGCCATCTACCATGTTAACTGTATTCATACAGTGTCATAGAGAGCATGTTTTGTTGTTGTTCTGGTTTTCTTTCAGTTTGGTTTATTTTTCTTGTTTTTGTTTTTCTTTTTAGTAAAAATTTGTAAATGATGTAATATCTAATTTTGACAGTAGGTGCATCTGCTTGCATCCACTACTATGTTTGTAACTCTTGTGCTTTTCATTTTTTACCATAACATGACAATTCAAAATGTCAAACTAAATTTGTTATCTATTTAAGTACTTTTATCAAATTATGAATATATATACATCATGTGGTTTATTTTTTAAAATAAAAACTTACTTAATAACATTTCCTCTAAGGTAGTGGTTCCTAAGCCAGTCCTCAAAGCACCCCTACCAGTTCTGGATTTAGGGGTTACATGGTTGTGTCTGATGTGTTTTTAGAAAAAGAAAAAAAAACACCTTAGCTTCATGTGGATAATTCCTAAATCCTGGACTGGTAGAGGTACCTTGAGGACTGGCTTGGGAACCACTGCTCTAAGGTGTAAAATGACCAGTTTATCAATATCATAAATCTAGCACCTTATCTTCCTCAGTTTATAATAGGATTACTGCTATTATTCTTGCTTACACAATACAACATTCCACTACAAGAAGTTACAAATGTGTCATGGCTCAGAAAGACCCGGTAATGAAAAAGATTGATGATAAATGTTTTCTAAAGATTGAACATATTTTATCTACCAAGAGTACTATTTATGTTTCACTATTATTTTTAACACTGTATACAATAGAACAAAATAATAAACCTTTAAATAAAATGGTCATTTTTATCAACATATATATTAAAGTTCTTCCTGAGTCACTCTGCAAAACTAGCAAATATTATTACAGCAAGCTTAGCTAAAATACGCAAAATGTATTTTACTTCTTTAAGGAGAATAAAATAAAGTTTCAAATATTGTAGCTGTTATTTAAGGTATCGCATTTTTGTAGCAATTGTCAGTTAAAAAAAATAGCTGTACGACATTTAATAGTTTTAAAAATAAGGTAATGTTTAAGAGTAGCATTAGCAGATATTACAGATATAAATAAAAATCTGTAATATGATGTTGTGTAGAAACATGTTTACTTCCCCATGCAGCTAATACAGACTTAAAGATATATTTTTAAATAATTAAGATAATTGTCTACTATGCAGAACAGTGATTATGTCAATAGCAATGAAATAAATATTATTATAATATCAATGTATCAAGAACAGTATGGACACCAAGCTATATCCAAAGGCTACCAAGGAATGATAAAATGGATATGAAGATTGCTGGGTCCTTAGTGGCAATAGGGTATAATGAAATAGCAAATGACAAAATAAATATTATCCTGGTTTACATAAAATACTATTAAAGGGTTACTTGAAGCATCAAAACCACTTCAGCCTGCTGAAGAGGTTAGGATGCAGGAAGAACCCTGGTGCTGTGTCCCATTAATTTTTAAAATATTTTTCCCTCTTACCTGGGTGTCGTCTCCTGATGGATGCATAACATCATGGTTGCCAGATGTCTATCCTGCTGTTTATTCATTGCCAATGAATGAACATGTGCATGTGAATGTGCACATACATTAGTTAGCCCAGAACTCTTGTTCTGAGCTGGTTTATAATGCTGCAGGAGCTGGGGTTACAGTCCAAATATTTCTGTATGTACAGTGTTTCATACTGAAAGGTGACACATACATACTCCAAGCACCATGACCACTTTAAAAAACTAAACTAGGGGGGCGTGGCCTGACAGCTCACCAAGACGGTCGCATGAGCTGTTAGCTCCATGAGACACCAACCCTGCACAGCGAATTGAAAAGCAGTGGGTACCCCAAAATCCCACACAGACACACAGCACTGCCCATTACCCCCTTGGCATCTAAATCAGCCAGAAAGCTGAAGCACAAACAGACTGCGCTGCAAGTTTCAGCGCTGACACCGCCACGCGCACAGGCCCAAGATGGCGCTGGTACGCCGCACTCGCCCTCCGCATACTCAGACCGAAGTGACCTTACCTCAATATCGGAACCAGCGGCGACACCCGTAACCGACCTCTCCATCCACAAGATGCTACAAGCTCTGCAAACATCTATCCAGGCCGACATGATAAAAATGTTGCGAGGCATAAAACTGGATATTCAAGCGCTCGGCGACAGAACAGCACACCTCGAAGACAAAACAGAGGAAATCATCTCTGCCCATAACACCTTGGCAGATGCTTATGCAGAGTTGGGTGACAAATTAGACTACCTTACCGATAAAGTTGCGGACCACGAGGATAGGGACAGGCGCAGCAACATCCGCCTCCGCGGCATCCCAGAAGAGGTCCTCCCTCAAGACCTCCAAACCTATACTGTGCGCCTCTTCCAGGCCTTGGTCCCTGACTTGACACATCAGGAATGCCTAATTGACCGCATACATCGCCTACCAAAGCCGAAATCTCTACCGGCCTCGGTTCCTAGAGATGCCGTTGCGAAACTCCATTACTACACCAGCAAAGACAAAGTAATGAGAGCTGCAAGAATCACAAAGACACCACCAGAAGAATTTGCGGGCGTTCACCTTTTTACAGACCTTTCTGCCGCAACCCTGCTGAAGCGAAAAGAACTGGCCTGTATCACCAAATCTCTGAGGGACGCTAATGTCCTCTACAGATGGGGAATCCCAGCCCGCCTAACCATACGCCGCAATGGCGCAGACCGCCATATCACCTCCGTCGAGGAAGGAATAAAGCTCCTGAACGAATGGGACATTAACCTGTCGCAGTCACCCAGTCAGGCTGCCCAAGCGAAGCCGCAAAGATCACAGTCCCCAAGAAAAGTTTAAACGGACTGGAACATGGTGAATGCAGATAAGTGAACCGAACTGACCCTCTTTTTCCTTCTATAATTGGGCACACTAGCCCGACACACTTAACCGTCAGGGTCATGGACCACCCACCTTTTTTCCACCCTTCGGTTCCACATAATATTGTGTACTGATTTTACACCTCACTTATGCTTTACCTATAATTGTTTGGTGAACAGCCGCTGAGGCTGAGCCTTTCTGCCATGTTGGGGCCCTCGTCCCGGGCCCAGCCATGGCAGTGACGCACTGGTTATAATACAGACAAATCCCTGTACAGTATCTAAGTTTAACAGATGTATAATGAATGCTGTATTATGTATATATCTTGTGCTCCACTCCCACACACACGAAGACACGCTTGTCCGACACAGACACCGCTAAAATGGTTGCTGAACTGTCATTACGCACCACTATGAGCTCAGGGTTTGCTCGTTTGCCTCCTCTGTGACAAGTGCACAACACACTACAGCTAATAAATATTTGATGTCGGCGCTACAGCCAAGCAATCGTACAACATATTCTACTCCAGGGGACAATGTGCAGGGCGGTCGGCACACATAAGTCACACAACCCTTCAACACTGTCTATGCGCTACCTCTACCCTGCACCCCCATTAGTCGCTATTATGGCTGAAAGCCAAGAAAAACAGGGGTCCCTATCGCTCATCACACCCAGAACGCATAGTATCCTTTCAATTATGCCGAGACCCCCCACGTGTCTAAGAACGGTTAGTAGCACTGAGGCTACCCCAAACTGCCTAACACATCAGAGTTGTATGACTTGTCAACCCCCACCACCCCACCAGGCTCAACAGAGCCTTTTCAACACCGCCTATTCCCCAAAGCGTCCCAACCGGCGGTTCCTTGTACATAGTTCCTCGTACTTACCTGTTTCAATACTTAGTATGTTTCTGTTATCCTCCTTCCCACTCCCTTCCCCCCAGACAATTGATGCATGCTTTCAAGAATACACCACAACCATATAATGCGTTAGTAACAAATACCTTTAATACTCTGAGCAGCATGTTTCTCATGCCACATCTGCAAACGTACACTGTCCATACAGGACACATTAAACCAGGTCAAATGACAGAGGATAGCTATGATGCGCCCCCCCACTCCCACAGTCCACCCTTAATATACCACACAAGGGGACACCCGCGCACCAAACCACACTGCACACCATAGACGTCAATCCCCTTCAATTGGTGAAACTGTTCCCGTCACTAACTATCACAGCAACTGCTCCCTTACCGCAATGACACTCAATATCCTATCTCTGAACACGAAAGGCCTGAATTCACCGCATAAGCGTAGACTAGCACTTGAAGAAGCAAAAACACACAAGGCCCGAGTCGCCTTCTACCAGGAGACCCATTTCAAATGGGGCGCACGTCCCAAATTCTGCTCCAACGCATTCCCCCACAATTTCCATTCATGTTACAAGAAAAAGAAACGAGGGGTGTCCATTCTGGTAGGGAAAGGGGTAGCCTTCTCATTGCTTAAGAAAACAGGAGACAAAAATGGTAGATACTTGATACTTTAATGCTATATAAACAATGAACCATACACGCTTATCAACATTTATGGCCCACACACTAATCAGGTGGAATTTGCGGATAAAATCTTCACCCTAGCGAGCGCACATAGATTCGGGACTACTGTCATTGGAGGAGACACAAACTTCCTCCTTGACTGCTCCCTGGACTCCACATCTACCGATAGACTGACCAACGCATCCGCATGTAAATCACACAAAACCTCGTTGTTGCTCTGTAATCAAATTCTCCAACACAACTTCCTAGACCCCTGGAGAGTCCTCCACCCATTGGAGAGAGATTACACCTTTCACTCCCTGGCACACAATACATATACTAGAATCGACAGGTTCTTAATCCCAACCATGCTGATGCAGGCAGTCCGGGCAACATCTATAGGTCTTGTGACCTGGTCAGACCATGCTCTGCTAACTCTAACCTTAACAGAAAAGTGTTCCGCTGTGGGCAAGGGAACATGGAGACTGAATGATTCCCTGTTGCGAGACCCTAAAATTGTAGACCAACTCAAGGTAGACCTTACCGACTACTTCAAGATGAACTTGACCCCCGACGTAGGCATGACTACTTTCTGGCTAGCGCACAAGGCGGTAATAAGGGGTCTCCTGATTAGAGCAGGTAATCACGCTAAACAACAAAGACTTAAAGACTACTCCACTCTTTTAGACCCATATCTCTACTGAACGTAGACGTCAAACTGCAAACCACTGGAAGCTACCACAATGCCCCTCCAAAGCCCACCTACTGGCCAAAATGCATCAATACTATATCCATGAATGCTTATCAACTCAAACGGCAGCACACAAGACACGTCTCTTAACATCTTGGGCCCCATGGGTAATGTACTGGGAAGGGCAACTCCCAAACCCACCCCCCTTGCCCCACCAAAGAAGTCCCCTTGAAAACCCAACACCTCCAGATTCTGATTCCGAACCAATGTACCAAGAAAACTGACACAACACTGGAACAAGATGGGATCATAGTACCACATACTACCACCCGAAGCTTGTAAACCCATCTCCGTGTCTCGCCATCTGTGGACCCAACACTTGAATACTGTAAAATCACCCCCCCTCCTCCCTTTGACTACCTGCGTGGCTCTGGCTGTCTAAACTAACAAAACCTCCAGCAACATATTTACCAACGAGCCTTCAACTCGTATATGAGACCTTCCTATCGAACCCCCTCGAAATTCCCAATGCCCACAAGCGACACGGAGATCTGGTAAGGGGGTAGCAAGAAACAATCAATGCTGTAGTCACAAAATTGAGCTAATGCAAAAAGTGGTATAGCCAAATGCCAAGGTTTCATAAAGGAGGCTACTTTGCAAAATGTTATACAATTCTACATGGTGCCCCCAGCTTACTTCACGTGATACACGAGTACTTCGTACAAGGACATACCAAGGCCCTTGTCTCCGAGGTGAAATGCAACTCCAAACCTACTCTGACCTACGCCAGCAGGTGATCAAACAGACAACGAGCCCATGAGACATCACGTCCTGCCCGCGGCGGCATTCCTACGCTACACCCCTACACACAAACAACGAAAACACAAACAATACACAGCAATGAGGCGCAGAATAGGTTGTGTCTCAAGCACCATATGTTATATAACAATTACCACACACCGGGTGATGAACTGTGTATATTGCATCCCGAGTATTCTGTATTCTGTATTAAGTATTCTGCATTACGGGTTCTGTACTATGCATTATGTACTAATAAGCGACATCACACTGCATTACATGTTGAGATGTATAATTGTTATTCTTGACACCCTTACCCCATCCCCGCTTCTTCTTTCTGTACCCCACCCCATCCCCTTGTACATCTTGTCAATAAAAACTTGAAATTTTTTTCAATAAAAACTGAATTTGAAAAAACTAGCTGAATCAGAGTTCAAGAGGGCAAAATGGTCAGGCAATGTGCTGGGTCAAAAAACAAAACAGTGAAGACATTATTGGGTTACACTGAACAATAAAGGCACAGTAGAATTCAGGAGAAACAGGAATAGGATGAAGGGTGGTCTATAAACGGAATGTGACATGGCACTGCAGAATTAGATATTCAAAGTAGCGGAAGAAATATCATTCAATATCATTACAAACAACTGTATATAATGCTGGATGTTCAGACACAAACCAAATTATATACATACTTAATTACGGCGTCTGTTGGTAAAATATCTTCCCCCCTATCTTATTACTATACCTTTGTGAATCTTACTAAACAATTCACAGCTATTCGGCAGCCCACAAAATCTGTGTTTATGTTTTGTTCTTGTGTCTGATTGTTATAGTTGGATAAATCATCATGCAATATACAAATTGATGAATATTATAATAATAATAATCAAAATAATTTTTGCTGTTTATTCGTCTTGTTAGGTCTTGTCTTTTTCATTTATTTATTTAATTATTTAATTAATTAATTAAAATGTAATAAACAATAAATTAAGAAAAATAGGAAGGGAAAAGGGAAATGAAATACTGGATGTTCATGTTATATTATTTCCAACATTTTTGCTGCAGGACCTGCTCAAACAACCTTACAGTTAGATGAAGTGGAATATAGTTTCACTAAATTTAAGAGTGTACTGTCTGTAGAGTTGAAGCTCGAATACTCCGATAGTAATCCTTATTCCATTGGCTAAAATACTTCAGTACTCTGCTCTATGTTTTAAATAAATGTTATCTGTGAGGCACCAATAAATCTCTCTGATAATCTCTCCCTTAGTTGCTTCTTGGGGCAGTGCAGGATTTGCATGAGGGGTGTTTATGACTATTGGGTTTAGGATTAGATTGGGTTTAAATTTAGGGCTACCATATCCACCATGTTTTGAGGGACCCATGTCACATATACATATTGATGGGCAGCACATGAAAAGGGTTGCCCTGTAATATGTAGCATTCTGAAGAAGGTGTATAAGATTAAGCAATTAGGCAATGAATAATCCTGCAGAATATGCATTATACATACTGCAGGGCAACTTTTTCATGTATTTTCTACAAATACGACAAAATTATACGTGTCCCTGAAAACATGGTGGATATGGTAACCCTATTTAAATTTAATATTTTCTTTTTTAAGAACACCATGTTTATTTTCTGATTTTCCACTTTTGGGGAGATCTGGGAGCTGTCCCTAGAAAGCATAATGCTAACAAAACTCTCTGCAGTGTCCATGCTTCATGGGGTTATCATGAGTGATCGACATTCAGCCTTATGTGCATTCAAACCATGCTCACATGCCTATTTTTAAACCGACCCACACTCTTTCAAGCAGGCCTGTCCCTTTGGGTGGCTCGTACTGGCCACTTTCTTTGACCCTGCCCATCCATGAATCCTTTTATGGGGTGCCAGTTTTGGGGGCTATGTCAGTGCATTTGAGATATTGCTGTTATTTAGATTAATTGTTAAGGTTAGATTTTCATGTCTTTTTTCACATATTCCCTTTCAATACCATTTCATCTGCCATGTCATCATTCTCTCAGACCAAGTGATAGCATATTTTACCTCTGTTAATTAATAATATTCTTTTTTTTATAATGATGTCATTCAGTTTTCAGCAAATCTTGCATGATATAATTAATTGTTATATCATACAATATATTATGTTGCTGAACTGTGCATTTTCATCCTAAACAAATATTTTTGAGAGCATCAATATCTCAGACTCTCTGATACTTGACATAAAATGTAATGCCGAAGAAAAGCATGACTGTGCACCAGGGAGTAGCAAAACCTTTGTACATTGACTACATTTCTTTCCTCGATAAATGATTGGTAAGTGACAGTCTGGGTACCACAGTGATATCCCCATTGCAAAAATGATCTGCGCAAAACAAATTCTGTTGAACTGAGTTTAATCGGATGACCAGAATACAGAATCATTTGAAATAAGAATCTTGCAGGAAGAAAAGCTAACATATTTTTTTTTATTTTTTTTTAGGCAATATAATATAATATTTGTATGCAAATCAAAATGTCTTCAGTACAGGAAATTAGAATAGTGAAATATGTGAAGTCCAGTTTGAAATTGTAATTAAAATAACCACATTGTTAGGCAGGACCATCACAACTAGTAGTAGTGATTAGTAAGAGATGAGTAATTATCCAACTTTAATTGTAATAATTACAAAGGTAAAGCAACACAAACATATGTCAGCAGAAAAATGAGAAGATAAAGAGATATATGTGTGTATCTTTTATGATATCTGAACTTTAAAGGGACAATCTAGGCACCATAATTACTATAGTACTGTAGTGGTTTTATTGCTAGGATTCACCAGGCGCCATCCTTCATAAATCTGCCAAACTGTTTACAAACAGTTTGATAAATGCCTGGCTGTGTTGAGAGCTGTAGTCCTTCCAGTCTGAGTTGGTACTTCCACATTATCATATCAGCTCACAGCAGATTTAAACTGTATTCATTGTCATACCAGTTAGTAAACAGCAATGTTGGTGTAGCTACTTCAAAAAAAGGCCCATTTGGCTCTAGTAAATAGCATTCTAAAAGCTTGTTTTAAGAAGAAGAAGAAGAAGAGCTAGAAAGTATGTGGAAAGTGAAGGCAGTAGTATTCCCAGTTGTGATAGGAGCACTCCCAAATTGGCGGAGTGGCTTCAAGATTCCAGATTGGACATCTGAGGTTGCTGTCCAAAAGAGTGCAGTCCTAGGAACCCTCAAAACCTCAAACGTCTAGACCTCTGGTTGAGGAGCCGAGAATGAGGAATAAATCTACCACCCAGGAGGGGTGAGAAAATCTATTTACATAGACAGACAGACAGACAGATATATAGACAGAAAGATAGACAGACACATGGGACAAGCAATTTGAAATACAGTACCATACTAGAATGATAAGAACTCATAGCTTACAAAACTAAATCAATGTTACAGCCACAGCTGATATGTTTATCAAGAGAGCAACTAGGTACACAGAAATACTTTAAATGTCCCCAGTACAGCACTTGACCTAAAAAGTATACCAGCATACCAGGTTGCTGCTTAGCAACCAAATTAAACAAGTGAAAACTGCAAGCAAAAAAAAAAACAATAGAAATGCCAGGGAAATATAGGAAATCTCAAAAAGATTCAGAAACAAAAACAGTGCCTTAGAAAGTAGGTCTCTAAAGTTACCATACAAATGAAACTATTAGAAATAATCAAGACTGGAAACACAAAAAATGTACAACGTAATGTATCATTGCTAAAGCTTATTATAGTAAGAAAATTATAATATAGATTTCTGTGTGCTCATTATGTTATTTTTAAATTATTATTATTATTATTATTATTATTTTATTTTTAGATATAATATTGAATAAGTTGAAATAGGGAACCCACAGTGACATACTTACAGTTAAAGAAAGACGATGACAGTGTCTTCATAACATGACAATACGTAACATAACATAAAAAACAGAGGCACAGATAAGCAGACACAATAGCCTCAATCTAATATTTCTTTTTTTTACAAGCTTTTTAAATGATTTAATATTTTTGGATAAACTTTTAGAATTACTTTTTAAAATATAAAAAAGTAAATATATTTAATGTATTAAAAAAAAAATATATCAAACATCAAAAACATTTCAAAATATAATTTCTCCTAATATTAAATCATTTTAAAAGTTTAGCCCACAATTTTAAATCACTTGAAAAGCGTATCCAACAATATTAAACCAAGGCTGTAATAGTGCGGGGAAAAAAACCCCATCAATTTAATAAGCTTTCCAAATGATTTATCTACAGAAGTCACTGTTATAGTATTTTTGTAGATACATAATTTGGAAAAATGTTTTCTAACAGTATTGAGTCAATTGGAAAGCTTATTAAATCAAGGCCAATGTAAGAGAAAAGAACATGTAACCCATCGCCAAGGTGAACATATTTTTTCAACATTCAGAATAAGGCATCATTGATACCCAGGTCTGAAAGACTATGGGCTAAATTAACCAGTAAATTTCACATTTTAGGCCTAAACAGTTATATTGAAGAAATAATCCTAATTTGCTATGTTCTACCTTATCTATTTTGGACAAACATTTACAATTTCTGTATCACGTCTCCAAAATTCCATGCTAGTTCAATCTTCAACCTTAACCGTTTATTCCCCAAATCCCTCTGAATTAAGTATACGTGTGTCTGCTCTACAGGAATCAAGCATAGACTGGCTAAGACCTGAGCTGTCCATGGTATTTATAGACTTGGCCTATGACATCATAAAAACAGTGTGACATCACTGAAGATATATGTGATTATTAAAATCTCACTGATGTCATCCAGACACAGCAAGTTAGCTTATGAGGATTTAAGGAGATAATGTTTTTAGAGTAATGCTGTACCGATAATGAACTTGAGCGTTTTATTAAGCAATCACCTTTTTTAAATGTACCTATGAAAGGTAATTGCACTAGACTTGTTAGTGTTTATTTCCAAAGCAACACCATTTGGTGAGCTTTAACCTTAGCTGAATTAAAGAATATTAGAAAATCAGCACTTTTTAGCTTTATGTGATATAGACTTTAATATGTCACAACGCTCTGTTTATTGACTAAGCCCCAGAATGATGGACACACAGTTAGTAAGACACTGTAACAGTCTAGAGAGGGCTTATCCCAAAAGAGAGTACAAAGTGGCAGGCACAATGGCCTCAATTTAAAAGTATTTCAAAATTAATCAATATAGTTATAAAAACATTCCAAATTATTTATCTACAGAAGTCACCATTATAGTCTATAGGAATTGTTGATTGTTTTTCTCACAGTATTAAATCATTGAGAAATCTTATTAAATCAAGGTCAATGTTGTGACATAGGGAGACTTTAACCCCCCCCCCCCCCCTTATAGTAATATGGGGTACTTATTGACCCCCACAGACTGTCTAATTTCTTTCTTTCTTTGACTTATATTTTACTATTTAATGTGATGGTTGGCTTGCAAGTGCCAGCCGCCACATATTAAACCCTTGCATCACAGAGGGTTTTTAACTATTGTAAGCATCCAGGCCCGAATTTGAAGCATTTGCATTTGAGGAGTTCTGGATTTCAGCAGTCCACAAAAGGCAAAAATGAAAGGAGACGTGACGCTCTGCATACATCTGCAAACAATTTCCTCAGCTATTGATATATACTTTAATATCAATAGTGAGGGTTATGAATGGCTTCTAGCTTTCTGTCTCAGCAAGGATCACAGACATACCTCACTTGGCACTTGAGCCCACATGAGTTGAGTCACTGGTGTGATGGTGAGTTGGTGTGAATGGTGTTTATGTTCTCTACATTCCAAGACATCTGGGTGGAAAGCCCTCGTATATAATAATGACTAAACTCTGAATTTTCACAAGTGAGGCAGAAATGGCTGATCTGGAAAGATTCTTCTGTGATCGTAGTCACAGCTTGGCTATTTTTGCCTCACTTTTGCCATTCATATTAATTCTGTATTGAAAATGGCATGAGCCATATTGATCCACGAGCCATCCTGGCAAACAATTTGATAACTGGAATGCCTGCCGCAGTATTTAAAGGGAGACTCTAAACACCAAAACAACTTAAGCTTACTGAAGAGGTTTTGGTGTAAAGATCATGCACCTGCAGTATCACTGCTGAATTCTCTACCATTTATGAGTTAAATTATTTTGTTTTTGCCGCCTTAGGCACACCTCCTCTGGCTGTGACTCACACAGTCGCCATACACACTTCCTGAAAAAGAGTCAACATTTTGAATTTCTTATCTCTTGACATGTTAATAGCCGGATAGAAACTGCAACAGCCTTCAGTCTGTGATTAAAATTCAATTAACAGAGTAGGAGGTAAGAACTTCTCAAGTTAACATCTGATTGAAAATAAAATCATGTTTTCAAGTTGGCTGTGTGTGAGTCACAGCCAGGGGAGATGTGACTAGGGATGCATAAGGAGAAACAAAAGTTAATTCCTAAATGGACAATTTAACAGTGAGACTCATGATATCTAAGCGAAAATGGCCTCATTAAGTTAAAGTTGTTTTGGGGCTTAGAATGTTTCTTTAATATTCTTCTCACGCAAAAAGTGTGTAATGTGTCTCAGAGAGCCGCTCCAGTGCAGAGTTGCGTGTGACTCAAGACTTGATGCCACCTGGATTCACAACAGAAATCTTTGTGTGGTTTGACATCTGAAATACTATATTAAGAGTCATTGTTATTGATGATCTAAATTACTTTTTGCTGTATTTATCAGGCATAGACTATTTTGTACTTACTTTTTGGACTCCTGATTATTATTCATTATCTATATTTCAAACTCTTTTTGGTTACATCTTATATGTATTCTCTCTTATGTAGTATCTTGTATATATGCTTGTATAGTTTATAATCAGTTTTTTTTCACCAGTGGTGCCGCCTCCCCCTCCATCTTCCATGATAAGACTCTTCTGAGGAGGGCTCCTTCATAGGTGTATCTTGAGCACAGAGCATTCTGGTCATCTAACAAAAAAGTCATTGTTTAGCCAGTTGAAAAAAGGGCATGTTGTTTTTTTGAGTATTCCCTCATCGTGTGTGGATTATTTTTCTGGCTATAAAGGCTGAGACTATGGTTGAATACTGCCAAGATAATTTTTTCCAGGCTATAAGTAGGAGCTTGGCGTAGAAAGCAAATATATTTTAAAGGAAACATTAGTGGAAAGGCTAATGCACTTCAAAACTAAAAAAAAAACTAAAACATTGCAATGAAGGTGTTAAAGAGGCAATAGTTTTCATAACATAAGCTGTTTTTTCAGTCATTCTAAATATACATAAAACATAATGGTCCTTTAGTAGATAGCTATTGTATTTTTATGCAAGTCTATTACAAAGAATATCTGCATTTTACTTTGATAGTGCACTTAAAATGCAAATTGTATAAAGCCCTATTGGTTATGCCCAAGTGAGCTCTGTGGAGAAGATATCGCTTTCCCTGTGTATTTGATTGTCAGCACTTATTTCATCAATGTCTCTTTTCAAAGCCCATTGCTCAGTTCAGTTATTTCTGTAAGGCTCTGCATGTCCTGTATTACACTAATAAACGATAGCACATATAGACGTTAGAAGCCGGGTAGTGATGTCGCGAACACAAAATTTTCGGGTTGCGAACGGCGAACGGGAACTTCCGCAAACGTTCGCGAACCGGGCAAACTGCCATTGACTTCAATGGGCAGGCAAATTTTAAAACCAACAGGGACTGTTTCTGGCCACAAAAGTGATGGAAAAGTTGTTTCAAGGGGACTAACACGTTGACTGTGGCATGCCGGAGGGGGATCCATGGCAAAACTCCCATGGAAAATTACACAGTTGATGCAGAGTTAATCCATAAATTAATCCATAAATCACCTAACATTCCTAGATCACAATGGATATGGATTGACACCTTGACATATGGATTGACACCTGTCCCCAGAGACCCTGATACACACTGACACCGAGCAGAATAGGGACTGTTCCTCCTACATAGGGTCACTTGGCAGATATGGGTTGACACCTATCCTAAGGATCCCTGATACACACTGACACAGAGCAGAATAGAGACTGTTCCCCCTACATAGGGTCACTTGGCAGATATGGATTGACACCTATCCTAATGATCCCTGATACACACTGACACAGAGCAGAATAGAGACTGTTGCCCCTACATAGGGTCACTTGGCAGATATGGATTGACACCTATCGTAATGATCCCTGATACACACTGACACAGAGCAGAATAGAGACTGTTGCCCCTACATAGGGTCACTTGGCAGATATGGATTGACACCTATCCTAATGATCCCTGATACACACTGACACAGAGTAGAATAGAGACTGTTGCCCCTACATAGGGTCACTTGGCAGATATGGATTGACACCTGTCCTCAGAGACCATGATACACACTGACACAGAGCAGAATAGAGACTGTTCCCCCTACATGGGTCACTTGGCAGATATGGATTGACACCTATCCTAATGATCCCTGATACACACTGACACAGAGCAGAATAGGGACTGTTCCCCCTACATAGGGTCACTTGGCAGATGTGGATTGGCACCTGTCCTCAGAGACCATGATACACACTGACACAGAGCAGAATAGAGACTGTTCCCCCTACATAGGGTCACTTGGCAGATATGGATTGACACCTTTCCTCAGAGACCATGATACACACTGACACAGAGCAGAATAGAGACTGTTGCCCCTACATGGGTCACTTGGCAGATATGGATTGACACCTGTCCTCAGAGACCATGATACACACTGACACAGAGCAGAATAGAGACTGTTCCCCCTACATGGGTCACTTGGCAGATATGGATTGACACCTATCCTAATGATCCCTGATACACACTGACACAGAGCAGAATAGAGACTGTTCCCCCTACATAGGGTCACTTGGCAGATATGGATTGACACCTGTCCTCAGAGACCATGAAACACACTGACACAGAGCAGAATAGAGACTGTTGCCCCTACATAGGGTCACTTGGCAGATATGGATTGACACCTATCCTAATGATCCCTGATACACACTGACACAGAGCAGAATAGGGACTGTTCCCCCTACATAGGGTCACTATGTGCCTATTTTTGGTTTGGTTTTTGAAGCCACAGTGCTGCACCAGAAGGCCGAAAAATTAGGCATGAACACATGCCTGAAAAATTAGTTATTGTTGCAGCTGATGCTGTAGCAGCGGCCATAAAAATTGATGTTTGTTTCCCAGGCAGAAAGTGCCCTAAAACATTGCGGCTTGAACCCTAGTTGGTGGCGGATAAGTCACGCAAGTCAACCGGCATTCAGAGCTAAAATACAGCAGCGTGTGGACCATTTTTATCCCAAGGCAGCTCATCTCATCAGGCCTTTTTTAGTTGAATGTATCGCCCAGTGTCAGTCCCTTCAGGATCCATCCCTCATTCATCTTAATAAAGGTGAGGTAATCTAGACTTTTTTGACCTAGGCGACTTCTCTTCTCAGTGACAATACCTCCTGCTGCCCTGAAGGTCCTTTCTGACAGGACACTTGAAGCGGGGCAGGCCAGAAGTTCTATCGCAAATTGGGATAGCTCAGGCCACAGGTCAAGCCTGCACACCCAGTAGTCAAGGGGTTCATCGCTCCTCAGAGTGTCGATATCTGCAGTTAAGGCGAGGTAGTCTGCTACCTGTCGGTCGAGTCGTTCTCTGAGGGTGGATCCCGAAGGGCTGTTGCGATGCGTAGGACTTAAAAAGCTCTGCATGTCCTCCATCAACAACACGTCTTTAAAGCGTCCTGTCCTTGCCGGCGTGGTCGTGGGAGGAGGAGGATGACTTCCAACCTCTTAAACTGTTAGATTCCCGTTGTGCTGTGACATCACCCTTATACACTGTGTAAAGCATACTTTTTAATTTATTTTGCAAATGCTGCATCCTTTCCGACTTGTTGTAATTCGGTAACATTTCCTCCACTTTCTGCTTATACCAGGGGTCTAGTAGCGTGGACACCCAGTACAGGTCGTTCTCCTTCAGCCTTTTTATACGAGGGTCCCTCAACAGGCACGACAGCATGAAAGACCCCATTTGCACAAGGTTGGATGCCGAGCTACTCATTTCCCGTTCCTCCTCCTCAGTGATGTCAATGAAGGTATTTCTTCCCCCGAGCCACGTACAACACCACTGGTACCAGATAGGTGACAACAAGCACCCTGGGATGCCTGTTGTGGTTGGTCTTCCTCCTCCTCCTCAAAGCCACATTCCTCCTCTGACTCCTCTTCCTCACAATCCTCTTCCAGCGTTGCCGCAGGCCCAGCAAGCGATGCTGATAAGGCTGTTTCTGGTGGTGATGGTGACCACAACTCTTCCTCTTCCTCTTCACGCTCATCTACGGCCTGATCCAGCACTCTTCGCAGGGCATGCTCCAGGAAGAAATCAAATGGTATGATGTCGCTGATGGTGCCTTCGGTGCGACTGACTAGGTTTGTCACCTCCTCAAAAGGACGCATGAGCCTACAGGCATTGCGCATGAGCGTCCAGTAACGTGGCAAAAAAATTCCCAGCTCCCCAGAGGCTGTCTTAGCACCCCGGTCATACAAATATTAATTAACAGCTTTTTCTTGTTGGAGCAGGCGGTCGAACATTAGGAGTGTTGAATTCCAACGTGTCGGGCTGTCTCAAATCAAGCGCCTCACAGGCATGTTGTTTGGCTGCTGGATATCGACAAAGGGCGCCATGGCCGTGTAGGAACGCCTGAAATGACCACACACCTTCCTGGCCTGCTTCAGGATGTCCTGTAAGCCTGTGTACTTATGCACAAAGCGTTGTACGATCAGATTACACACATGTGCCATGCACGGCATATGTGTTAACTTGCCCAACTTCAATGTCGCCAACAAATTTTTGCCGTTGTCACAAACCACTTTGCCGATATCCAGTTTCTGCAGAGTCAGCCACTTTTCCACCTGTGCGTTCAGGGCGGACAGGAGTGCTTGTCCGGTGTGACTCTCTGCTTTCAAGCAAGTCAAACCCAAGACGGCGGGACACTGCCGTATCCGGGATGTGGAATAGTATCTGGGGAGCTGGGGGGGGTGCCGTTGATGTGGAGCAAGACGCAGCATCAGAATAGGACTCAGCCGAGGAGATTATGGAAGAGGATGGAGTAGGAGGAGTAGAGGAGGTGGCAGCAGGCCTGCCTGCAAGTCGTGGCGGTGTCACCAACTCCTCTGCAGAGCCACGCATTCCATGCTTGGCAGCCGTCAGCAGGTTCACCCAATGCGCAGTGTAGGTGATATACCTGCCCTGACCATGCTTTGCAGACCAGGTATCAGTGGTAAGATGGACCCTTGCCCCAACACTGTGTGCCAGACATGCCATTACTTCCTTTTGCACAATCGAGTACAGGTTGGGGATTGCCTTTTGTGAAAAGAAATTTCGGCCGGTTACCTTCCACTGCGGTGTCCCAATAGCTACAAATTTTTTGAACGCCTCAGACTCCACCAGCTTGTATGGTAAAAGCTGGCTGGCTAATAGTTCGGACAAGCCAGCTGTCAGACGCTGGGCAAGGGGGTGACTTTCTGACATTGGCTTCTTACGTTCAAACATGTCCTTGACAGACACCTGACTGTGGGCAGATGAGCAGGAACTGCTCAAGGCGGGAGACGGAGTGGCGGATGGTTGAGAGGGGGCAAGGAGGACAGCAGTGGTTGACGTGGCTGAAGATGCTGGACCAGGAGGAGGATGGCGGCTTTGAGTTTCCGTGCTGCTTGTACTCATGTTTTGATCCCATAGGCATTTGTGATGTGCGATCATGTGCCTACACAAAGCAGTTGTACCTAGGTGGGTGTTGGACTTCCCACGACTCAGTTTCTTTTGTCACAGGTTGCAAATGGCATCGCTGTTGTCAGAGGCAGACACACAAAAAAAATGCCACACTGCTGAGCTCTGCAATGACGTCATTCTGGTGGTGGACACAGCATGCGTTGATTGGCGTGCTGTTGGGCTGACCCCGGGTGCCGATGAATGCTGTCTGACTGTGCCACTAGCTCCTTGCGATGACCTCCCCCTGCTTCCAACTCGTCTGTAAGGCTCTGCATGTCCTGTATTACACTAATAAACGATAGCACATATAGACGTTAGAAGCCGGGTAGTGATGTCGCGAACACAAAATTTTCGGTTCGCGAACGGCGAACGGGAACTTCCGCAAACGTTCGCGAACCGGGCAAACTGCCATTGACTTCAATGGGCAGGCACATTTTAAAACCAACAGGGACTGTTTCTGGCCACAAAAGTGATGGAAAAGTTGTTTCAAGGGGACTAACACGTTGACTGTGGCATGCCGGAGGGGGATCCATGGCAAAACTCCCATGGAAAATTACACAGTTGATGCAGAGTTAATCCATAAATTAATCCATAAATCACCTAACATTCCTAGATCACAATGGATATGGATTGACACCTTGACATATGGATTGACACCTGTCCCCAGAGACCCTGATACACACTGACACCGAGCAGAATAGGGACTGTTCCTCCTACATAGGGTCACTTGGCAGATATGGGTTGACACCTATCCTAAGGATCCCTGATACACACTGACACAGAGCAGAATAGAGACTGTTCCCCCTACATAGGGTCACTTGGCAGATATGGATTGACACCTATCCTAATGATCCCTGATACACACTGACACAGAGCAGAATAGAGACTGTTGCCCCTACATAGGGTCACTTGGCAGATGTGGATTGACACCTATCGTAATGATCCCTGATACACACTGACACAGAGCAGAATAGAGACTGTTGCCCCTACATAGGGTCACTTGGCAGATATGGATTGACACCTATCCTAATGATCCCTGATACACACTGACACAGAGTAGAATAGAGACTGTTGCCCCTACATAGGGTCACTTGGCAGATATGGATTGACACCTGTCCTCAGAGACCATGATACACACTGACACAGAGCAGAATAGAGACTGTTCCCCCTACATGGGTCACTTGGCAGATATGGATTGACACCTATCCTAATGATCCCTGATACACACTGACACAGAGCAGAATAGGGACTGTTCCCCCTACATAGGGTCACTTGGCAGATGTGGATTGGCACCTGTCCTCAGAGACCATGATACACACTGACACAGAGCAGAATAGAGACTGTTGCCCCTACATGGGTCACTTGGCAGATATGGATTGACACCTGTCCTCAGAGACCATGATACACACTAACACAGAGCAGAATAGAGACTGTTCCCCCTACATGGGTCACTTGGCAGATATGGATTGACACCTATCCTAATGATCCCTGATACACACTGACACAGAGCAGAATAGAGACTGTTCCCCCTACATAGGGTCACTTGGCAGATATGGATTGACACCTGTCCTCAGAGACCATGAAACACACTGACACAGAGCAGAATAGAGACTGTTGCCCCTACATAGGGTCACTTGGCAGATATGGATTGACACCTATCCTAATGATCCCTGATACACACTGACACAGAGCAGAATAGGGACTGTTCCCCCTACATAGGGTCACTATGTGCCTATTTTTTGGTTTGGTTTTTGAAGCCACAGTGCTGCACCAGAAGGCCGAAAAATTAGGCATGAACACATGCCTGAAAAATTAGTTATTGTTGCAGCTGATGCTGTAGCAGCGGCCATAAAAATTGATGTTTGTTTCCCAGGCAGAAAGTGCCCTAAAACATTGCGGCTTGAACCCTAGTTGGTGGCGGATAAGTCACGCAAGTCAACCGGCATTCAGAGCTAAAATACAGCAGCGTGTGGACCATTTTTATCCCAAGGCAGCTCATCTCATCAGGCCTTTTTTAGTTGAATGTATCGCCCAGTGTCAGTCCCTTCAGGATCCATCCCTCATTCATCTTAATAAAGGTGAGGTAATCTAGACTTTTTTGACCTAGGCGACTTCTCTTCTCAGTGACAATACCTCCTGCTGCCCTGAAGGTCCTTTCTGACAGGACACTTGAAGCGGGGCAGGCCAGAAGTTCTATCGCAAATTGGGATAGCTCAGGCCACAGGTCAAGCCTGCACACCCAGTAGTCAAGGGGTTCATCGCTCCTCAGAGTGTCAATATCTGCAGTTAAGGCGAGGTAGTCTGCTACCTGTCGGTCGAGTCGTTCTCTGAGGGTGGATCCCGAAGGGCTGTTGCGATGCGTAGGACTTAAAAAGCTCTGCATGTCCTCTATCAACAACACGTCTTTAAAGCGTCCTGTCCTTGCCGGCGTGGTCGTGGGAGGAGGAGGATGACTTCCAACCTCTTAAACTGTTAGATTCCCGTTGTGCTGTGACATCACCCTTATACACTGTGTAAAGCATACTTTTTAATTTATTTTGCAAATGCTGCATCCTTTCCGACTTGTTGTAATTCGGTAACATTTCCGCCACTTTCTGCTTATACCAGGGGTCTAGTAGCGTGGACACCCAGTACAGGTCGTTCTCCTTCAGCCTTTTTATACGAGGGTCCCTCAACAGGCACGACAGCATGAAAGACCCCATTTGCACAAGGTTGGATGCCGAGCTACTCATTTCCCGTTCCTCCTCCTCAGTGATGTCAATGAAGGTATTTCTTCCCCCGAGCCACGTACAACACCACTGGTACCAGATAGGTGACAACAAGCACCCTGGGATGCCTGTTGTGGTTGGTCTTCCTCCTCCTCCTCAAAGCCACATTCCTCCTCTGACTCCTCTTCCTCACAATCCTCTTCCAGCGTTGCCGCAGGCCCAGCAAGCGATGCTGATAAGGCTGTTTCTGGTGGTGATGGTGACCACAACTCTTCCTCTTCCTCTTCACGCTCATCTACGGCCTGATCCAGCACTCTTCGCAGGGCATGCTCCAGGAAGAAATCAAATGGTATGATGTCGCTGATGGTGCCTTCGGTGCGACTGACTAGGTTTGTCACCTCCTCAAAAGGACGCATGAGCCTACAGGCATTGCGCATGAGCGTCCAGTAACGTGGCAAAAAAATTCCCAGCTCCCCAGAGGCTGTCTTAGCACCCCGGTCATACAAATATTAATTAACAGCTTTTTCTTGTTGGAGCAGGCGGTCGAACATCAGGAGTGTTGAATTCCAACGTGTCGGGCTGTCTCAAATCAAGCGCCTCACAGGCATGTTGTTTGGCCGCTGGATATCGACAAAGTGCGCCATGGCCGTGTAGGAACGCCTGAAATGGCCACACACCTTCCTGGCCTGCTTCAGGATGTCCTGTAAGCCTGTGTACTTATGCACAAAGCGTTGTACGATCAGATTACACACATGTGCCATGCACGGCATATGTGTCAACTTGCCCAACTTCAATGCCGCCAACAAATTTTTGCCGTTGTCACAAACCACTTTGCCGATATCCAGTTTCTGCAGAGTCAGCCACTTTTCCACCTGTGCGTTCAGGGCGGACAGGAGTGCTTGTCCGGTGTGACTCTCTGCTTTCAAGCAAGTCAAACCCAAGACGGCGGGACACTGCCGTATCCGGGATGTGGAATAGTATCTGGGGAGCTGGGGGGGGTGCCGTTGATGTGGAGCAAGACGCAGCATCAGAATAGGACTCAGCCGAGGAGATTATGGAAGAGGATGGAGTAGGAGGAGTAGAGGAGGTGGCAGCAGGCCTGCCTGCAAGTCGTGGCGGTGTCACCAACTCCTCTGCAGAGCCACGCATTCCATGCTTGGCAGCCGTCAGCAGGTTTACCCAATGCGCAGTGTAGCTGATATACCTGCCCTGACCATGCTTTGCAGACCAGGTATCAGTGGTCAGATGGACCCTTGCCCCAACACTGTGTGCCAGACATGCCATTACTTCCTTTTGCACAATCGAGTACAGGTTGGGGATTGCCTTTTGTGAAAAGAAATTTCGGCCGGTTACCTTCCACTGCGGTGTCCCAATAGCTACAAATTTTTTGAACGCCTCAGACTCCACCAGCTTGTATGGTAAAAGCTGGCTGGCTAATAGTTCGGACAAGCCAGCTGTCAGACGCTGGGCAAGGGGGTGACTTTCTGACATTGGCTTCTTACGTTCAAACATGTCCTTGACAGACACCTGACTGTGGGCAGATGAGCAGGAACTGCTCAAGGCGGGAGACGGAGTGGCGGATGGTTGAGAGGGGGCAAGGAGGACAGCAGTGGTTGACGTGGCTGAAGATGCTGGACCAGGAGGAGGATGGCGGCTTTGAGTTTCCGTGCTGCTTGTACTCATGTTTTGATCCCATAGGCATTTGTGATGTGCGATCATGTGCCTACGCAAAGCAGTTGTACCTAGGTGGGTGTTGGACTTCCCACGACTCAGTTTCTTTTGTCACAGGTTGCAAATGGCATCGCTGTTGTCAGAGGCAGACACACAAAAAAAATGCCACACTGCTGAGCTCTGCAATGACGTCATTCTGGTGGTGGACACAGCATGCGTTGATTGGCGTGCTGTTGGGCTGACCCCGGGTGCCGATGAATGCTGTCTGACTGTGCCACTAGCTCCTTGCGATGACCTCCCCCTGCTTCCAACTCGTCTCCTCCTCCTCCTCTCTGTCTCCCCATCTGAACTTTCCCCCTGTTCTTCTTCTTGCCGAGCGGGCACCCACGTGACATCCATGGACGCATCGTCATCATCAACCGCTTCACTTGTATCTGACAACACAGCAAACGAAGCAGCAGCGGGTACAACATCATCATCATCACACTGTACGTCCATGTGTGTAATGCTGCCTGCCTGAGACATATCCCTGTTATCTACATCCTCTGGCAATAATGGTTGTGCATCACTCATTTCTTCAAACGGATGTGTGAATAACTCCTCTGACATACCAAGTGAAGCAGCTGTGGTGCTAGTTTTGGTGGTGGCGGCATGCGGGTGAGTGGTATCTTGAGAGGTGCCCAAAGCTAAGCTGGAGGAGGATGGTGCGTCAAGTTTCCGAGCGGAAGCTGTAGAAGATTGGGTGTCCTTTGTTAGCCAGTCAACTATGTCCTCAGAACTTTTCAAGTTCAGGGTACGTGGCCTCTAAAAACTGGGCATTATTCTAGGGCCAAAGGGAATCACAGCACCACGACCACGATGGCCCCTGCGGGGTGGCCTGCCTCCGCCTGTCATTTTTTGGGGGATTAGTGGTACTATGCGTGCAAGCTACTGTGAGACCAGATATGAGTGGCACTGTGCAGTGGCAGAGGTTGGTAGAGTACACGCTGTAGGCCTGACACACCCGCTTGAAGACAACTAACTGCTATTCAATCTATAACAGTGAAAAAAGTTTTTTCTTTGTAAAGGCATGCTATAGAGACACCAGATATGAGTGGCAAAGTACACTTGCAGAGGTTGGCAGAGCACACGCTGAAGGCCTGACACCCAGACGCTAGCAGACAACTAACTGCTATTAGCTTACAGTGAAAAACTTTTTTTCTTTGTAAAGGCACACTATAGAGACACCAGATATGAGTGGCAAATTACACTTGCAGAGGTGGCCAGAGTACACGCTGAAGGCGTGACACCCGTTTGAAGACAACTAACTGCTATTCAATCTATAACAGTGAAAAAAGTTTTTTGTTTTAAAATGTCAAGCTTAAGCTATTGTGACACCAGATATGAGTGGTGGCACTGGGCAAGTGGGCACAGTATCCACTGTGAGCCTGTCACAGAAGCTGGCAGACAACTAACTGCTATACAATCTATAACAGTGAAACAATTTTTTTTTTAAATGTCAATCTTAAGCTATTGTGACACCAGATGAGTGGTGGCACTGGGCAAGTGGGCACAGTATCCACTGTGAGCCTGACACAGAAGTTGGCAGACAACTAACTGCTATTCAATCAATAACAGTGAAAAAAAATTAAATGTCAAGCTTAAGCTATTGTGACACCAGATATGAGTGGTGGCACTGGGCAATTGGGTACAGTATCCACTGTGAGCCTGACACAGAAGCTGGCAGGCAGGCAACTGCTATTCAATCTATTACAGTGGAAAAACTTTTTTTCTTTTTAAAAGCACGCTTTTGTCACACCTGATATGAGTGGCAAAGTGGACTGGCTGAGTTTGGCAGAGTACACACTGAAGGCCTGACACCCAGACGCTTGCAGACAACTAACTGCTAATAGCTTACAGTGAAAAACTTTTTTTCTTTTTAAAGGCACACTATTGTCACACTAGATATGAGTGGCAAAGTGGACTGGCTGAGTTTGGCAGAGTACACGCTGAAGGCCTGTCACCCGCTTGAAGGACACTGACTGCTATTAGCTTACAGTGAAAAACGTATTTTCTTTTTAAAGGCACGCTATAGAGACACCAGATATGAGTGGCAAAGTGGACTGGCTGAGTTTGGCAGAGTACACGCTGAAGGCCTGTCACCCGCTTGAAGGACACTGACTGCTATTAGCTTACAGTGAAAAACTTTTTTTTCTTTTTAAAGGCACGCTACAGAGACACCAGATATGAGTGGCAAAGTGGACTGGCTGAGTTTGGCAGAGTACACGCTGAAGGCCTGACACCCAGACGCTTGCAGACAACTAACTGCTATTAGCTTACAGTGAAAAACCTTTTTTCTTTTTAACCCCTTAAGGACACATGACATGTGTGACATGTCATGATTCCCTTTTATTCCAGAAGTTTGGTCCTTAAGGGGTTAAAGGCACGCTATTGTCACACCAGATATGAGTGGCAAAGTGGACTGGCTGAGTTTGGCAGAGTACACGCTTAAGGCCTGTCACCCGCTTGAAGGACACTGACTGCTATTAGCTTACAGTGAAAAACTTTTTTTTCTTTGTAAAAGCACGCTATAGAGACACCAGATATGAGTGGCAAAGTACACTGGCAGAGGTTGGCAGAGTACACGCTGAAGGCCTGACACCCAGACGCTTGCAGACAACTAACTGCTATTCAATCTATTACAGTGAAAAAATGTTTTTCTTTTTAAATGTCAAGCTTAAGCTATTGTGACACCAGATATGAGTGGTGGCACTGGGCAAATGTGCACAGTATCCACTGTTGTTATGGTACTTTTTAGCAGTAAACCAAAATGTTTAAATGTCTATCTGTTCCTGTCCAAATTAATAAAATTGAATTGCGTATATACGCTGAAGTAATTAAGTCTGACACACAAGGTTCAGGTTAAAATAACTTCGAGAAAATTTATTGGCAAGTGATTAAAAAGCGGGCGCGCAGGCCCTTTTAAGAGGCATTTTACGTCATCATTGATTATTAGAATATCAGCAAATAAACATCATTAATTGGATTAATTGTTAAGTGTCGGGATTAGTGTCCTCCTATCAATATTATTAATTGGCTCAAAAAACTAAGTGGTTAGTCCCGTGCCCACCCACCAAGAGGTGGGATTGTTCTGGACACGGGTGGGGACAAGGGGGTCTTGAGCGTCATTTTACACGGTCGGTGATCTCAGGCCTCGTGGCCAGGTGCAAGGTCTCTTATGAATAGAACATTTCATTACTACTGTGTTCTCATGGCCTTCAAATTATACTATGTTGCAAGTTTAAGGAAAAGTCAGCAATTCCTGTGTTAATCATGTCTTTATAGAAAATACAGTCTTTGTCTATTGTATTAGATGTGCTGGGAAATTCTGTCATGTAAGGTAGTTTTAAAATGAACAAGTTAGGTTATGAGGACAAAATGGAGGATTGAAGAAGTCAGGTT
This sequence comes from Pelobates fuscus, assembly GCF_036172605.1. Lineage (NCBI taxonomy): Eukaryota > Metazoa > Chordata > Amphibia > Anura > Pelobatidae > Pelobates > Pelobates fuscus. Next base: position 311,624,815 of record NC_086320.1, on the reverse strand, counting down.
AGGAGGACAAAATGGAGGATTGTCACAGTATAAAGTTAAAATGGAGTTAGTGCAATAATTCAATACAAGTACAATAAAGATTTTTAATAATCCCACATCAGTCCCCCCTATGAAATGTTAGATTCTAAGAGATAAAACTTTATTAAGTTAGTACCAGGAAGACGTGTTAACCCAAAGGCACAGAAACCCCGTGGCCGCTAGCTAGGTGTTAATGCAAAGTGCAAGACTGTCCCTAGATCTGACCCTGATAGGCTAACTCATCCGTCAGTATGGCTCTCGAACACTTCACACCCATGGGTGTCCCATGGCAGCTAACCCACCACTTCTCCACACGGGGCCTTTACCATTCACTGACAGATGCTGTCCCTAAGCTAGTCCCTTCCTAGAATTCCTGCACTTTATCAACAAAAGGGATTGTTTGCAGCGGCAGACAGGGTGAGTTGATGTCTTGGAAATCTTGGTCATCAACTTCGAGATGGGTGAAAGTGGGTGCCGCTTGGTCAACAGTCTTCATGAGGGATTTTCTCAGACATGGGAGGATACAACAAAAGAGAAGAGCAAAGATAAAAAGAAAAATTAGTATAGCCATACCAATATGCATTAAAGCCTTTTGCCATCCTGTCATCCAACCAAACCATCTTTCCCAGGGATCTTTTATCCCAGAATTCCTTTTTAACTCTTCAGACAGGTCATTTAATTTCTCTATGGCTAATGTAACTTTACCATTAGGGCCTGTGTTTTCTGGGATATAGGTACAACATGTCATGGTGTCGGGCAAAATTTTACAAACCCCTCCTTTTTCGGCTAAGATCATATCTAGGGCCATTCTATTCTGAAAAGCCATTTGGGATGTGGCCTGCAACTGTTCGGCCAACCCCTGGAGGGCGTCTCTGGTATAATTAACAAAACGCTGTTGATTATAATAAATGTAATTTATCCAATTTAAATTCTTGTTTGTGGTAACTATGGCAAAAAGTGATTCAAATCCTGCAGCAACTTCATCTCTTGCTTTAAACTCATTGGGCACCCCCCTAGGCACTCCAATGGCATCAATATACACATGAGGATCAAAACTTCCTTTCACTGGGGCGTCACGCTTAACCTTAGTGTGCCTGGACTCATGGGTGACGAGGTGTGTGTCAGAGATGATATGTATAGGCATAATGGCTTTAGCCAGAGTACACTCCCCCCACCACTCTTTGTCCATTCTGGATCTTAGCTGTAAATCCCCACACAACCAGTAAATATCCCCTAATGACCTGGTGTGAAACTGCAACAAGTTCATAGAGACATTTCTGTAGGTAGCACAATACCCCTTAGAGAAGTTACCCAAGAATTTACCAATTCCATCATAATTAGCATAACAAGTGTAATTACCTTTATACACGGTAATACCATCTGGGGGTTTGACATCCTTGGTTAGGAGAGGATACTCCTTTGTCCATGCAATACATATGGACCTGTTAAAATTATAGTGATAGGCAAAAAGGCTTAAAACACATTCCTCTACATCTACTGGCAGGATTAGAGGTACAGTACCCAGGTGAGGCCGGGCACCGCCACACACATAGCATGCGGTCTTATTATGCTTATTAGCATTATATTTCATCCATTCTAACCATAAATTTACATCATTAAAACCTGTTTCAGCGGCCATGGTATCTTCAAAGGTGGGGTTAGCAATGGCCATCATGTCTTGAAAGGTCTGGATATGAGGTTTTAATGGGTTAGGGACCATATGGGTGGCCCCTTGCCACTCAGAAGAGTTACACATATCTTTGAGGTAGAAATGCCCTAATTTACGGTAGGAACCCTTTTTCCAATACATTCCCATCACATACTGGTCTGCATCTGTTGGGCTTGGATGCTCAATGTTAAGGATTAATTTCATTGGTGTACCCCCCCCAGGCTTTCTCAAAGTCATTCTCTGGAGAAGGGATCTACCATGATCATCTACTTTAGATAAGGCACTTTTTGGTTTGTAACCCCAGGCAGGCCCGGCATTCCATCCCGCCGCCCCCCAATGGTTACTATTGTGCCCCCATTGCTTGTCAACTACACAAACATATGGGTCTTTTGAATGAGGGATATCTCTATAGATACTCTGGATTTGTGATGTGGGAAATGGGCATTCTACAATATCACAGTAGTCAAAGGTGTAAGTAGCCACATGGGTGCATGATGAATTGTACCAGAAGGTATACCCACTAATATCTTTGTTGATGGCTACTTGCTGGGCCTTTATGAGGCTAATTAAGGAGAAGGTGTACCAGAGGTACATGCTTGTGCGGTATCTGCTTCCTCGGGGGCAGGAGATTTCTTGCAGTGGGAAGCGTGGATCCAATTTGGCCTACCGGCCAGTTTGACGGAGGTTGCGGTAATCAGGAGAACTTGGAATGGACCGTCAAATCTTGGTTCCAGGGTATTTTTCCGCACAAACTTCTTGACCAGAACCCAATCTCCGGGAAGCAGGTTATGGGTACCTGTATCCAATTCGGGATCTGGAATTGAAGAGAAAACTTGGGCATGTATTTTGTTTAAGGCACTTGAAAGTTCAGTTACATAGTCTACTAAAACATCTGATTGGAGCTGTAACTGCTGCGGATAATAACAACCTAGTCTGGGTGCTGTCCCAAATAGAATCTCATATGGGGACAGTGAATGCTTCCCTCTAGGTGTGTGCCTAACACTAAATAAAGCTATTGCCAGGCTTTCTGGCCAGGGCATTTTTGTTTCTTGTGACATTTTTAACATTCTGGCTTTTAGAGTGCCATTCATACGCTCTACTTTACCACTACTTTGTGGGTGGTAAGGGGTGTGGAAGGCTAGAGTCACCCCTAGAGCAGTCCAAATTTCTTTAGTCACTGTCGCTGTAAAAGCTGGGCCTTGATCACTTTCAATGACTTCTGGGAGTCCGAACCTACATACTATCTCTGTAAGTAGGCGTCTTGCGGTTGTTTTTGCAGTGATATTGGCCACTGGGTAGGCCTCTGGCCATCCTGAGAACATGTCCACTATGACTAGTGCATATTCATGGGGCCCACTTTTGGGCATTTGGATGTGGTCAATTTGAATTCGCTGGAAGGGGTACATGGGCTTTGCCAGGTGTTTTGCAGGCACCTTGATTGGTCTTCCTGGATTGCATTTTGCGCAAATGACACAGGCCTTACAGAAGCTGCTGATCAATGTTGTGATTCCGGGTGCTTCATAATACTTCTGTATGAGGGCGGCCATCAATTCCTTTGACAGGTGTGCAGGCCCATGTGCCCATTGGACAACTGCTGGATATAAATTTTTGGGAAGACAAAATTTGAAGTTGTTGTAATATACTCCGTCCTTTTGGACAGCTCCTTTCTTTTTCCATTTCTGGATTTCTTCAGGAGTGACTGCAGCTTGCTGTTCTCGCAAAATTCGCAAATCAGTAGGAAGAGTTTGCAGAGCAAAAATAGGGACTTCTTCTTCTTCTTGTCCGGACACTTCTTCATCCACTTCCTGCAGATCCCTGGCTGCTAGCTTAGCAGCCTGATCAGCCAAATGGTTGCCCTTTGCTTCATCTGTATCCAATTTCCCATGGGCCTTTACCTTCAAAACGGCCACTTCTTTAGGGAGTAGGAGGGCATCCATTAGCTCCTTGATTGCAGTACTATGCTTGACTGGTGTACCGGCGGTGGTAAGAAATCCTCTTGTCTTCCAAATTAGGCCGAAGTCATGTGCCACGCCCAGAGCATATCTTGAATCTGTATAGATGGTGGCACGTTTTCCTTCGGAAATTTTGCATGCTGAAGTCAGAGCCTGTAATTCAGCTTCTTGCGCAGACATTGCTGGCGGTAAGGGTGATGATTTGATAACTTCATCTGTTGTGGTTACGGCATATCCTGTATGATATCTTCCTTCTTCATCAGCATATCTTGAACCGTCCACAAACAGGGTAAAATCTGGATCTGGTAACGGATTCTCATGCACAGTTGGTAGGTGCACTGTCTCCATTTTCATCTGTTCAAAACAGTCATGAGGTGTTTCAGGGTCATAATCATTCACTATGACCAGATCTTGAAATTCTTTTTCTAGGAAGTGGCGTGGCCATGCTTCCAGAAGGTCAGTTGTTGGGTATTTGACAATACCATTTTCCTGTAGCTGTTCTTCATCCATGGTGGCCCATAGCTTCGCCATGGGCCAAAGATCATTCCATGACCTTGTCTTCAATTTGGTAACAGGAATATGTGGGATAGCAGTATCCCAATGGCGGTAGAGGTAGTTGAGTTGTTGAGGTAGTTGGACCAAGACCATGCTATTGCCTTCAGAGTCACAATAGAAATCTTGAGCAGTGAGCTTTACATCAGTCCAGTGGTAAAGCTCATCTTCATAGCAAGGTTCAGGAGTAATGTTCGGCTTGTACCACATGGTACAGAAGGCGTAATCCGGGCCTTCACAAAGGGGTGTCTCATCTTCATAAAATGTCAAATGTGGATGCATGACTTTCTTGATACATCCACAGAGCAGGTAAATGTAGGTTTCATCCGTGATAAATCCATAATAGATACCCCCCTCAGGGAGTGGAAGAAGAGTGGACGGGTTAAGAACTTGACATCTTTGGATGGAAATGTTGTCAGGCAGAAGAAGATGGCACTGTAGGCGTAGGTGTCTGGCTGGAGACACGTGTTTGAGTTGGACTTGGTTGATGATGGCAGAAATGTCATGAGGGGCCAAAACAACCAGAGGGTGGCCAAGGACCAGGTCTGAGGTTCTTTCTATGAGCTCTCTTGCAGCAAAAACAGCCCTGAGACAGGAAGGAGTCCCTCTGGCCACAATGTCCAGTTGACATGAGAAATATCCAATAGGCCTCTGGCGGCCTCTTAAGTCATTAGTTTGGGTGAGAACTCCTGTTGCATGGCCTTGTCTTTCAGAGACAAATAATTTGAAAGGTTTGGAGTAGTCAGGTAGGCCCAAGGCAGGAGCAGAAGCAATGGCACGTTTGAGAGCATTGAAATTGTCCAGAGCTTCATTAGTCAAACAGAATGGGTCAGACTTAAGTGCATCATAGAGAGGTTGCATAAGCAGAGAGGCTTCTGGGATCCATGCTCTGCAGTAGGAAATGAGGCCTAGGAAGGCATGAAGAGACTTTGAAGTCCTTGGAGGTGGAATGTCCAGTACAGCTCTTACCCGGTCCCGAGTAAGATGTCTGGTGCCTTGAGATAGGCAATGTCCAAGGAAAATTACTGAAGGTTGGCAGAATTGGAGCTTGATGAGCGAAGATTTGCATCCTTGTTCTGCCAAATAGCAAAGGAGACTAATTGAGCAATTTTCAGTAGTGGGTATATCATCTCCACAAAGCAACAAATCATCCACATACTGGAGCAGAACAACTTCTGGGTGCTCGGCTTGCCATGGGTCAAGGATGGTGGCCATGGCCTTTGCAAATTGACTTGGAGAATTGTGTGCCCCTTGGGGCATGACAGTCCAGGTATACTGTTGCATTTCATGGGTGAAGGCAAACAGGTATTGACAAGATGGGTCCAGTGGGACACTGAAAAAGGCATTGGCCAGGTCTATGACTGTGAAAAATTTTGCAGATGGTGGGACTCCAGAGAGCAGAGTATGGGGATTTGGTACAAGAGGGGTGTCCAGGACGGTAGCTTCATTGACAGCACGGAGATCCTGAACCATCCTGTACTTCTCTGGCTCACCTTTTGGAGTTTTCTTTTTCACAGGGAATAATGGGGTGTTGCATTCAGATTTACATTTTACCAGGGCACCCTTCTCCAAGAGTGCCTTGATGTGGATAGAAAGGGCAGCAGCCTGTGCTGGTTTTAATGGATATTGTGGCTTTCTTGGTAACTTAGCTCCTGGAATAAGCTTTACCACCACAGGGGGAACATTTAGGTGACCTATGTCCTCTGGGCCTGAGGACCATAACTTGGCGGGCACCTGTGTTTTTAATACCTCTGGGAAATTGGACCTTAATTCTGCTGCTTTCTCACGGGGCTTTTCTAAATGCAGCATTAGAGGCAAGGAGCACAAGGCTGAGGTGTCTGATTCAGATAGAGGTGTGGACATTTCTACCTGCCCATCCGGGGTGAAGGTGATGGATGCTTGCAGGCGTGAGAGAACATCAGCACCTAACAGGTTAATTGGGCATGTGGAGGATACCACAAAGCGAGCAAGCAGGCTAGAGCCAACTCGTAGTGGAGTTGTTAAAGGGCTATGTCTTGGCTGGCCATCCACTCCAACACAAGAGACATCAATATTTGACAGGAAGGATGGGTCTGGCAGGTCTTGTTCTCGCAGAACACTACGGGCTGCACCTGTGTCAACTAGAAATGTGGTAGGGTGGCCTTCAATGGGCAAAGTCACTGTGGCAAGTGGCCCCCCCTTATCCCCTGTAGACACTGCCATGACAGGGGTCACAGACACAGGCTTGCCAATTTCCTATTCATCGGGTTCCTTAACTATTGGAACCTCTTTTTCGGCCTTAGTGGCCGGGGCAGGCCTGGATGGCTTTCTTGGCTCTCTTTTGGGTTCCGGGCAATCACTTTTAAAATGCCCTTTAGCCTTGCAATTAAAACAGAAACCATCCTCTGGTCTGGTGCCCCTGGGAACAGGGGTACTGCGTGATACCATAAGAGGGGCAGAGCTTGGCCTTCTGGGGGTCTGGGCAGATTCTAGGCCCCTAGCAACTAAAAGCAGGGTATCCAGGGGAACAACCTTATATTCAGGGCGTGCAGCAATGATTCCCTTGCGTATAGAGTCTTTAACACCTTGGACAAACGCACCTGACAGCATTTGTGAATGAATCTTGTCAGTAAGATCAAACCCCAAATCTGTAAACATTTGATACAGTCTTGCATGAAACCTTTCCACTGATTCTCCTTTATCTTGAATAACATCAGTAAGGCCAGCAGCCTGATCTGCAAGTTTGTCCTTAGCCCATTCTCTTAATTGGGTGCAAAAGGTTACCCCGGAGGGGTAATCAACATCACTGGAAAGCAGATCTGTACTGAGGTGACGGGCCATGCTTGGCCAATATGCATCCCCTGCTTTAATAGCACAAATGCTGAGTAGATCACGCCATGCGGCGGAATAAGTCTTTTGAATTTGAACTATCCCTCGGTAAAAGGGCATAGGCTGCTTTTCTGGGTCAGGGAGTGATTTCATTAGAGCACTAGCTTGAGTGGGGTTGAAAGCAACATACTTAGGAGGGGCCCGTTCTCCCCGACCCTTGTGGCCGAAGGGGTCATCGATAGAACGATGAGCTGAGGCTCCCGCAGCAACCTCCGATGAGACATGGGATACCCTGTCCTCCTCTTCGTCATCGAATTCTATGATATTGGCTCTCTTACGTGGTGCAGGGCCCGCGTGAGGTGAAAGGATCGGGGGATGGGAAAGAGCCCCAGATGCAGGGGTGGCTAGCGAGTCATAACCTGGAGACAGGTAGTCACCGGGGATTACCGGCATCAGGGCTGAACTGGGGCCGCCATATTGGAGGCGGGAAAAGGAGTTGCATTAGGATTAAGGGAAGAAGTGGCGGCCATGTTTGATATGGGCACTTCCGGGGCAGACTGAGCCGGACTGGGCATGACCGGAACCTGGGGAGTGGCTTGGGGAAAGGGAGGGTAACCGGGGTAGGGCAGGGCCATGGTATATGGGAAGGGGTAGGGCCAGGCAGGGGAGGGCAGAAGAGTAGGGTGGGTAGGTACATTTAAGGAGGTAGGGTAATGGACTGGGGTGGAGCCGGTTATGGGAGGAGACAGGACGGGATTGGTAGGGATGGGTGCAGAAGGAGGAGTCGGAGCAAGGGAGGGAGGGGTAGTTAGTTGGGCGGTTGCTGACGGGAGGGGATTAGCTACGGAGAGGGATTGCAGGGAGGAAATGGCAGATGAAATGTTAGGATTAGGCATGGAAGGTAGCGTGGGGATGGATGAGGATGATGGGACTGTTAGAGAAGGGGAAGGGGTAAAGAAAGATCCGTCAGAATTCAGGACCGGGCAGACAGGAGAGGTGATGGGATGGGATTCGGGAGGATTGGGAGTGGGGAACATAGTCAGCTGGCTATCACCTACTGCTGACTGAACCTTGGGGATAGACATCCCCTGGGCGCCATTTTGGGGCGCTGGCTGAGGGTAAACCCCAGCAACACAATTCTTATGATACACAAACAATTTCACACCTTTGTGATTTATCTCTTCCTCAACCCAACCTTCTAACTGAATAGCCTTCGCTACTCTGTACCATGCTTCAGCAGTCTTTAATAAATCATTATCTGTAAGCTTGCCTTTCATTTCTGCCAGTAACTTGCGCCAACTTTCTGGTTGCAATCTTCCACATGTCGGTACAGCAATTTTACATACTTTTGCAATCTTTTCAACACCTTTAACCATCTCCTCACCCTCTCTGTTTTCTACCAAATCACATGCTAACCAGCCCTTACTGGGCTTACCTAAATCCTGTCCCATAGTCCCTTTACCCCTATACCAGCGTCCTAGATATAGAGAGAGAGAGAGAAAACTGAACAGGAACGTCTACAATGCTCGACTGCCACCCGAGAACCGTGGGACTTTCTCAGGTGCGTCTTCCCAAAACGTAGACTAGTCACTGAATCCGCCTACCCGGGGTGGTAGACACGGATTGGAGCGAGGTGAGAAGTGTGTGACCAATCACTTCTCTTTTAAGAGAAATGGGAGTGGATAGTATAATAATATAGAAAGTGTAGAAAAGATGAAAGGCAAGGAAAAATCCTTAGAGACAGACACCGGAGTTCATGAGACTCCTATTAAACAAACAAGACAACAATACAGTTGAAATACAGTGCATGCATCACAGTTCAAATGAAATCAACAGTAATTCCTTTCCTTTACTCGTGTGCTTACTCCAAAGTCACCTCCCTCAATCCCGTAGTATCTTACTACCAACGGCCAAGGATAACAGCTAACACCGGTCCGAAATCCATATGCCTCCCTTGTCACAGCAGCCCACTAATAGTGTCTGCGCTACCCTCACCCTTGTAGTGCCCCTATAAAAACCCACTTTATAAGTCTCACTACTCCGTGGTGATGAAGACAGCAATGCCTGCCCGAATTCACACACCACAAAATAAAAATTGGAATGGCTCCAGCTCAGCGCTCAAAGCTGGAGGGTACCACCACTCTGCAAGCAGAGTAACGTGCACAGAGAAGCTAGCAAGGCTATCAAAGTGACACAAGAAGGATCCCCAGGAAACTATGAGTCTACACAATCTCCACAGATCCAACACTCCTCTTTTTCCCTACAGCCCCAGCCACGAGGCTCCTAAAAGAGTTAAACAGGAAAAGATGACCCCCAGGAACACATCCACAGGTCAACCCCCCTTTTTCCCTACAACCACAGCACCGTGGTTCCTAAAAGGGGTAAAACAGGCAACAGAAGACCCAGGCAAATCCCCACAGGTCCACCCCCCTTTATCCCAAAAGGGGTAAAATACAGACAGATAGACAGATATACTGAAGACCCAGGCAAATCCCCTCAGGTCCACCCCCCTTTATCCCAAAAAGGGGAAAACAAGCAAACAGACACTCAGCCCGGGCACCTAAGCTAAAATAGGCCAATACAAACACACCCAGGCAACAGATAGACTAAAATGCAGGTAAACAAGTGAGTAACGAGACACCGGGCAAGATATTACCTGTCTTTGATGTCCTCCAGGGAAGCAGTCACAGACACGTGGACGGGTCAATCAAAGGGGCCGGAACATACCGGTGGCTCTGCAGAAGTCTCTACCGTGTACCTGGAGGTGATCAGTCTCCTTTCCTTCCCCCTGGATTCCTCCGTCCACCCTTGTCTTCCTTAGGACGGCTCACCGGCCGGACATAGCCCGATGCCCCACGTTGGGCGCCAAGTTGTTATGGTACTTTTTAGCAGTAAACCAAAATGTTTAAATGTCTATCTGTTCCTGTCCAAATTAATAAAATTGAATTGCGTATATACGCTGAAGTAATTAAGTCTGACACACAAGGTTCAGGTTAAAATAACTTCGAGAAAATTTATTGGCAAGTGATTAAAAAGCGGGCGCGCAGGCCCTTTTAAGAGGCATTTTACGTCATCATTGATTATTAGAATATCAGCAAATAAACATCATTAATTGGATTAATTGTTAAGTGTCGGGATTAGTGTCCTCCTATCAATATTATTAATTGGCTCAAAAAACTAAGTGGTTAGTCCCGTGCCCACCCACCAAGAGGTGGGATTGTTCTGGACACGGGTGGGGACAAGGGGGTCTTGAGCGTCATTTTACACGGTCGGTGATCTCAGGCCTCGTGGCCAGGTGCAAGGTCTCTTATGAATAGAACATTTCATTACTACTGTGTTCTCATGGCCTGCAAATTATACTATGTTGCAAGTTTAAGGAAAAGTCAGCAATTCCTGTGTTAATCATGTCTTTATAGAAAATACAGTCTTTGTCTATTGTACTAGATGTGCTGGGAAATTCTGTCATGTAAGGTAGTTTTAAAATGAACAAGTTAGGTTATGAGGACAAAATGGAGGATTGAAGAAGTCAGGTTAGGAGGACAAAATGGAGGATTGTCACAGTATAAAGTTAAAATGGAGTTAGTGCAATAATTCAATACAAGTACAATAAAGATTTTTAATAATCCCACATCACTGTGAGCCTGACACAGAAGCTGGCAGGCAGGCAACTGCAATTACATTACAAAGAAAAAAAAAAGCAGACTGATGTTCTAGCCCTAAAAAGGGCTTTTTGGGGTGATGTCCTTACAGCAGAGATCAGATGAGTCCTTCAGGACTGTAGTGGACACTTAATACCCTAGCCTAGCTATCAATTTCCCTATTTAATGAGCAGCAGCTACACTTTCCCTCCTCTCTCTAAGAATGCAGCTTCAGAATGAATCTAAAATGGATGCTGGGAGGGAGGTGGGAGGGTCTGGAAGGGAGGGTCTGCTGCTAATTTGCTGGAATGTGTCTGCTGACCGTGAGGCACAGGGTCAAAGTTTGCTCAATGATGACGAATAGGGGGCGGATCGAACCGCGTAGGTGTTCGCCAGCGGTGGCGAACGCGAACATGAACTATGTTCGCCAGGAACTATTCGCCAGCGAACAGTTCGGTACATCACTAAAGCCGGGTTAACAGTTAAATACAACAAGCTGCTGTAAGTGGATCTGGTTGTAAGTCAGCAATGCAGAAAAAACATGCTGAAAAGTTACAACACAAAGTTGTCTTTGTCCTGCTATTAGTTGGACTTTAGCCATTATTGAGCAATATTGTGCTCAACGAATATTGTAAATGACTTACGCACAGACTTAGATCCTATGGATATTGTTCCTGCTTTAGTTGCACTTTTAGAACCCTAATTTGCAATTTGTCCTCGACCCAGGTGAATCAATATTTTATTTATGAAGTGCCAACAAGATTACTTATTACTTTGCTGATTAACTAAAACAAGAACACTTAATATTTGTAGTGCTCTGGGCAAGAAATATTGTAGCCACTTGTCCTGAAAGGACCCTTGAGCCTGGTATTGTATTAAAAAGAGAATTGCATGCCTTTTGTATACTCTAGTACCTCTGAAAACACTTGTGCATAAACAGGAACATGCAAACAAGCCAGGGCACATACACACAACAGACAGAGACACACAGTAGACAGACACTCTAGCACACATGCATAAACAAACACTAACAAACATACAAAAACACACAAACAAATACAACACAAAGACACAAACTAACACACATTCATAGATGCATACATCTACATACTGTATGCCTCCCAACACTGGGGGGTATGAAATTGGAACCGGGAGTGGACAATCCTAAAGCAGCCTGGCAGTGGTGCCACTTGCATGACTGATGATGCCCAAGATGGGTGGTTTTTCCTGGAAAGGAAATTGAGACAGTAGCATATAAATTAATTATCCTTCCTTTTAAACCTCAGTCTGGGGTTTGGAGTTCAAGCCACAGATACCATCCTTATACTTTAAACCATAACCTGTTGCATTGATATGGGAATGTAGGGGACCATTTTACAACTCCCCACTGGTTCCAAGTAGGTCCAGGAGATATGGAGACATATTTTTATATTAATCCCCATTATTTTGGTGAACTAAATATCACATTTTTACATATCTGGATCACTTAGTCTGTGAAAATGTTTTTTTAGCAGTCCAAATGTAAATAATTTTAAAATGTTATTGAAACAAAAGAACAATAGGTGCTCAGTGCACATTACAGGACATTTTGGTTAATACAAACGTGGCTTTATAGAGCTGTGTTGCTGTACATGTCACAATACAATACTTACAGGGAACACGGCGTTCCTATGAACCTACTTATTAAAAACTAACTTAAAGGGATACTATAGTCACCAAAACAACTTTAGTTTAATGAAGCAGTTTGGGTGTATAGATCATACCTCTGAAGTCTCACTGCTCAATTCTATGCCCTTTAGGAGTTAAATCACTTTTGTTTCTGTTTATGCAGCCTTAGCCACACCTCCCCTGACAGTGATTGACACAGCCTGCATGAAAACAAAATGGTTTCATTTTCAATCACATGTAACTTACTTTAATTTTTTTTCAATCTCATGCTCTGTAAATTTAACTTGATTTACATATAAGAGGCTCCTGCAGGGTCTAAATAGCTATTAGGAGAGAAGGAGATAAGAAATTATAAGTGTAAACATTATAGATGACTCTTTACAGGAAGTATTTAGGATGGCCGTATAAGTCAAATGCAGGGAGGTGTACCTAGGGCTGCATAAACAGTGATTTGACTCCTAAATGGCAAAGAAATGACCAGTGACACTGCAGGGGCATAATCTATACACCAAAACTGCTTCATTAAGATAAAGCTCATTTAGTGACTATAGTGTCCCTTTAAATAACTTTCTGAAATGTTAATTAGTTAGAATAACGATGGACAATTAAAAAGTATTACTAACTCAAAAAGGTTGAGTTTTTTTTGTTTTTTTTTTACGTAGCAATGAAATTAGTGTCAGTCCTTTGAATTAGTTACACAAGTATATTGGACATTAAGTCTCAAGCAATAGGATGATGGAGATAAGGAGACCTTTATAATTAATCTTGAAGATCTTACACAGTAAATAGCAAACTTCAGATGTCATATTCAACATACTGAGAAATACGACATTAAAATAAGACAGGATATGATCAGTGAAGCTTTTCAAAGAAAAACTGTGATTTAGAGAATAAAATGAGAAGCTTCATTAAACCATGTTAATGATCTCAGTAGATACATTTTGCATTTAAATCAATGCTTTACTTCCACAAAGGGGAGCACTGCTAAGCTCTATCCGATGAGACAAGAAGATTTGCATTCGCTGAACAGCTGTGGTTTCCCGACTATTGACCTTTCCAATAAGATTTGGTTGAAATTACATTAGTTGCAGCTCTTAGAACTAGGATCTGTACTTTTTCTGCTGCAATCCATTGCTTGAATTAAACTTACTTTTTTTTTTTCCTTTTTAGGTACATCATTTTGGTGCCTATTGGACATTGTTCCTATAAAGAATGAAAAAGGAGATGTGGTTCTTTTCTTGTCTTCATTTAAGGATATTACGGACACTAAAGTGAAGATTGCACAAGAAGATAAAAAAGAGGGTCTGTCATCACTTATGTTTATATATATTTATATTTAATGTTATGTCATGCTTTTCATTTGTCTATTGAACATGCAATAATTACAAAATATTTGTAATGCATATTCCAAATAGGTATAATAATGACATCATCATTTACTTATATATTTAAAGGAACACTATAGTGTACAAACATGTATTCCTAACGCTATAGTGTACTGAGATCTATCTAGCTGTCCCCTCTACAGTGTATAAACATGTATTCCTAACGCTATAGTGTACTGAGATCTATCTAGCTGTCCCCTCTATAGTGTACAAACATGTATTCCTAACGCTATAGTGTACTGAGATCTATCTAGCTGTCCCCTCTACAGTGTATAAACATGTATTCCTAACGCTATAGTGTACTGAGATCTATCTAGCTGTCCCCTCTATAGTGTACAAACATGTATTCCTAACGCTATAGTGTACTGAGATCTATCTAGCTGTCCCCTCTATAGTGTACAAACATGTATTCCTAACGCTATAGTGTACTGAGATCTATCTAGCTGTCCCCTTTCTTCGTGTAAGGGTTTGACACTAAGCCTTACTTTTCAGTCCTCTCTGTACTGCTCTGTTTGCTGCCGCTCTGCCTCTTTGACTGAGATAATTAATGTTGATGATCTCAGCAAATCCAGTGCTTCCACATAGCCTTGGGAGCCTTGTGTGCATGCTCTTTGAAACGCCATGCTGCTCCAATCAAATGCTGCTCTAGGAGCAGAATTTCACTTATAACCAAGTTTTATTCAGTAATAACTGCAAAAAGTGCATCTAGTGGCTGTCAGAACGACCTTGCAACATTGCAGACTTGATTAGATAGTAGCACTGCATCCAGACCACTTCATCTAAATAGTGTCCCTTTTAATCCTCTTAAGGACCAATAAAATGCCAGATATGGCACACAAATTAGAGATTTGCCTAATCCCTTGCCCTTTAGGAGTTTTCTTGGGAAATGTCTATGTTTTAGTAAATAAATGTTATGCATCACATGACACTCTTGGTGTGCTTATTACTAGTGCTAAAATAAGCCATAGTTTTCTAAAAGTAAATTTCATAATATGGAAAAAAATAAATTCTGGTTCAGTTGCTCATTTCAAAAGCACTGTTTGAATTGTCCTTGAATTATTTGATATGCAATCATTACAATTTTATAATACACTGGAAATAAAGCACCAGAACCACTGCAACTTTATGTAGTGGTTCTGGGGCAAAGAGCCTGTAACTGCAGGCTCGGCAATGCAAGCACTATCTATCATGTAGACAGCCACTAGAGGGACTTCCTGAATGTGGTCCTGTAAATATTGCTCCCCATAGAGATGCATGAAGTCACTGCATCTCAAGGAAATGCTGATAGATGCAGCACAGTGATTGGCACTGCAATTAACACGCATGCACACAAGCCTTCCAATGCTTCCCTGCGGGGACGCATTGGGTTGGTAAGGCTATCTATATTGATGATTTCAACCAGCAAAGAAAGGCAAATTGCAGTAAGTCCAGTGCACCAGGACAAATAAAGTCAGTAAATGTATTTACTTATTACTGGGGTGCCCGAACATATAAATAATTAGTATAACACTCTAGCATTAGGAATACATGTTTGCAAACCGGTAGAATGTCTCTTTAAAGTCTTCTATTATTTTAGCCTAATGTTTTCATTATTCTTGTCAGTTCTCAAAAAATTCCCATTACAAAATGCAAAGCCATCACAAGCAAAACCAATTAGCGTGTCAGTTTGAATTATTCTACATAGCATGGAAAAATATTTTAGAGAGATTGGTATTTTTTTTAAATTGGGGTGAAGTGGCTAAGACATTTGGACATATAAAGACAACTGGGGGGAGGCAATGGCATTTCTACCCCCTTCAATCTTTATTCAAAAGGGATAGGCCACCCATTATCAATATTAAAGACATTAAGGCTTCTAGTTCATTTTCATTTTATAGCTTTCAAATGCTGCCCATGAGTGGTGGCATGTAGGGAACACTCTGTCCACCCTCACATTATAATTCAATTTCATTTATAATTCAATTTAGGCCACCCATTATCAATATTAAAGACATTAAGGCTTCTAGTTCATTTTCATTTTATAGCTTTCAAATGCTGCCCATGAGTGGTGGCATGTAGGGAACACTCTGTCCGCCCTCACATTATAATTCAATTTAAGCCTGTTTAGCAGGCATGCCACCACTCCAGTAGGGGGCAGGAAAAGGGTTAACATTACTAGCAAGGGGCACAAGGAGGGTGTTTGTTACTAGCAACTGCACAGCAATGGCTGTTCAGTCACTAGTCTTTTATTACAGCGAGCAGCCATTGGCCACAGTAGACATGCCCTCACTCACAGCATGGTAACTGGGGGGTATATGGGAGGTATAAAACCTCCCTTGTATTAACGGGAGGGTCATATTGAAACCCACAGGCTTAATTTTTTTTTTACTATTTAATGTGGTTGTTGGCTAGCAATCGCTGGCCAGCCAAAACATGGTTAACCCTTATGCCTAGGAGATATCTGGTTCTCATGAATTTTGGTTAAGTGATCTAATTTCAGCCAAACTACCTCCACCCTCGAACATTGAAAGTAGCAGATAAAAATTTCCATTTGGAAAACTTTGTTCAGAAGAACTGAAACATTTCACCCGGCAAAGGTGTATTAAATCTTAAGTCTTGCAGAACTCATGCTAAACACGAGATAGAATGAACTAAGAGGTGAAAATGAGCTTGAGAGTCCCATTTTGTTTTTTATGTACATTTTTCAAGAGTATCATTTTTTTTTTTTATTATTCTTTATTTTAGCTGTGCATAGATTGTACAAACATTCTTGCCTTGCCATGCCACAACAGCTAGGCCAAGCTTTTCAAGACATAGACATTCATATGGCATTTGCTAATACTGCACATTTTTATGAAATAAAAGATTATATTACAAGAGAAACAGGCTTAACATTTTGTTTGTAAACCAGGGTGATGCTATTACTGCCTTTGAATGCTTATGTGAGATTATCAATGTAAGGGCCTGCAAGTTATCAGGTCCGGTAGGTATATTATATATAACATGAAAACATTAACTTTGTTTGTACGCCATGGGTGGTATTCCCAAGATTGTTGAGTGAAATAGTATGCAAGACATTAATGTGTTATATTGCTAGACAGAATGCAGGAAGGAATAACACAAAATAATATAATATGGCCACTGGGGAGTCAGGCTGGTAAAATTGCTTATAGTGGAGCAGCAAGTCTGTATTCCCCAAACCCCGAGCATGAAGCTCGACCCCCTGGGACCCGTGAGTGGCAGTTTAGCCGATGCCAGCCAAAACATGGTTAACCCTTATGCCTAGGAGATATCTGGTTCTGATGATTTTTGGTTAAGTGATCTAATTTCAGCCAAACTACCTCCACGCTCGAACATTGAAAGTAGCAGATAAAAATTTCCATTTGGTAAACTTTGTTCAGAAGAACTGAAACATTTCACCCTGCAAAGTTGTATTACATCTTAAGTCTTGCAGAACTCATTCTAAACAAGAGATAGAATGAACTAAGAGGTGAAAAATTAGCTTGAGAGTCCCATTTTGTTTTTTATGTACATTTTTCAAGAGTATAATTTTTTGTTTTTCTTAAATTCTTTATTTTAGCTGTGCATAGATTTTACAAACATTCTTGCCATGCCACAACAGCTAGGGCAAGCTTTTCAAGACATAGACATTCCTATGGCATTTGCTAATACTGTACATTTTTATGAAATAAAAGATTATATTACAAGAGAAACAGGCTTAACTTTTTGTTTGTAAAAGAGGGTGATGCTATTACTGCCTGTGAATGCTTATGTGAGATTATCAATGTAAGGTCCTGCAAGTTATCAGGTCCGGTAGGTATATTATATATAACATGAAAACATTAACTTTGTTTGTACGCCATGGGTGGTATTCCCAAGAATGTTGAGTGAAATAGTATGCAAGACATTAATGTGTTATATTGCTAGACAGAATGCAGGAAGGAATAACACAAAATAATATAATATGGCCACTGGGGAGCCAGGCTGGTAAAATTGCTTATAGTGGAGCAGCAAGTCTGTATTCCCCAAACCCTGAGCATGAAGCTCGACCCCCTGGGACCTGTGAGTGGCAGTTTAGCCGATGCCTATCTGTGGCAGGCTATTGACTTTGGTTGGTATGAGTCCGCTGGGGTCTTGGTGGGGCCCGATGTCGCAATGCAGTTTGGTGGCTGGATGTGAGCCGCAGCGACCTGGGTTGTCTCTCTCTTGTTTTCGTGCACCAGGTAGGTTCTTTCGTTTCAGGAGCTGTCGTCTCTTTTCTTCCATGTTGGTCGCCCGAGGTGTGTTCGAATTGTGTCCACTGCTTCGGGCTTTCCCGAGGGTCAAGCTCCCTACCCTACCCGAGCGGGCAGGGGCTCGGAGTGGTGCTGTACGCCGTCTGCGTTTGTGTGTCCGCGCTTGTGGTTGCTGGAGCGAGGCCGCACCTCGGGTGGCTTTCGGTCCCGGCAGACAGGATGCCATGTGAGGAGGCTGTTGTGTGGCTGGGTCGCCTTTATTGGGTTTCCACTTTTTCCTTATTGTGGCGTGAGTGGTAGGTGGCTGTGGTTTCATGCTGAGGCGATGCCAGAACTCCTGGCAGATTGCCTCAAACTTGGCATTAAACGCTTCCCTCCACTGCCGGATCTCGGAGGTTGGTCTGCTGTGCAGATTATCCACTGCAGCGGCCATCTTGGTTTCGCCACGCGGCCGTCAAGGCTTCGTTTGCGTTGTAGGCAGATGGTGACTCTGGGTTCCCAATGGCGGCAGGGATAACCCACGCCGGCCCTGGGGGGGGGGACAGGGCTTCTTATGTGAAGCACCCCGTGGAAGGCACTGCCTCTGGAGATCAGCCGCCTCTCGCTGTTGTCAGAGAACTGCAGCCGCTGCTCGAGGTGGGGGTCCGAACCGAGTCAGACGGCCCGCTCCTGGCTTGCTTAGTTGTCAGTTGTAGGTTGGGAATCCCATTTGGCAGGGATTATTACCCAAAACTGCTTGATTTTAGCTCGATTTAGCAGGAGCCTGAGACAAACACATCCAGTTGGCTCAGACCTCAGGCCCCGCCCACCACACTAACAGAATATTAACTTTCCCTTTAATCATTGCTTGTGTTATTTATCATGTATTATTTATGTGTTTTTTTTTCATATATTTATGGACTATTGCCCTTATCCAATATGGCCGTTACGCCATTACCCGGTCATTACAACCGATACTCCCTTTAAGATTGGACTTAGGAGTGACGTCTGGAACGCGACGCACACCACTTCCTGGGTGTGCGTGCGTTCCATGAGTGTCACGTCAGCACGCTCCCCCTTCCCTTATGGACATGCCGCGGCCATTTCCGGCCTGCATCACAACAACGCATCACTTCCGGTGCGACACGGGTGTCGCGCCATTTCCGGTCTGACGCATGCGCACCATCACAAAGCCGAAACCCGGAAGCCATCTTACCAGGAATTCATCTAATCATCAAAGAAGATATATAAACGGACTGTTTGAACTCTACACCACACTTCTGAAGAAGCCTATCAGGCGAAACGCGTTAAGTGGGACTATATTTTATATATTATATTTTATATCTATATTCATTGTCTAGTCTGTTTACATTAAAGTATACTTTTAAGTTACTTTTTTATTATCTTCATTTCCTGGTATCCTGTATATCCTTGGTGGGGATCATACCACCCAAGCTGTTCACACTAGAGCAGGTTTCATGCTCTAGAAAGTGTAAGTACATTACTTTTTACTATTTTATTCTACCACTTGGACTTACTTCACCATATTGCTGCTATTTTTTCTTTTTATACCAACTCCATATTTGGCACCTTTGAATACAACTGCGGCAACCACCACGAATCCCAAGACGGGGATTGTACCGTCCAAGCGCTTTCACAGTAGAGCTCTGTTATAGCTCTACTTCATGTGAGTGGACTGTACTTAGTTTCTTATCATTTATCTCTATAAATATATTTGCTGTATTGCGCTATTATTATTTTTCTATTTGTATTTCCCTTTGAGGTCACGACTAATTGAAATACTCAAGAACATATGTATGTATCTTTGTATATTTTATTTGTAATACTATAAGCGCGGTATACGCCCTCTCTCTTTCTACTATTTCACTCACAAGGTTGGGGAATCCTTGTCCTGTATACTGCTGCCTGGTTTCTATAGTGAGCGCCTATTACCCTTTTTCCTTCAAGTGTATAATTTGACAAAACTAAACATTGAAACTTTGACAAACTATATATTAATTTATATTTGTGCAAAGCTAGAAAATTTGGTTCATAAGTGAGAACCATTCTTCCGAAAAGTAGAATTTTTTTTTAGTCGAATTTCAGCCTGCAGAATTACGGTTCCAAAAACTTGATTCGCAAACAAATCAGACAAACCCAAAAGGGCACAAAAATTGGTTAATCAGGGTGTTGTGAAGTATATACATAATATAATATGTAAATATTTAGCAGTAGACAGCATTTAACTGTCATTTTGTTCACTGATCCAATGAGGTAAAGTAGCCCATAGAAGAAAATTCAGGAAGAGCAATTAAACAACATCTATAATTTTATATTTAACATTTATTAAACCTAATTTTTAACCTGGTGCAGAACATCTTTAATGAAGTACCATTGGGGAGATAATGGCATATCCACTTTCCTTCAGTATTATTTCAAGCACCCACAGGCCACCCATTATCAATCTTAGAGCCCTCACTTGCTGCCCAAGGGTGGGGGCTGGTGTGGAAATTAGGTCCCTACAGTTTATTAATAAGATAGATATAGATTTATTACATTTTTTTTATTGCTCCTCCCTTTTTCCATTGATTGGTCACACATTATTTGATCTGTGTATAAAATCAACATTTATTGAGTGTCCCCTAGCCCTTATTTAGTTTGGGATTCGGGCACATTTTGGCTCAGAGTTCATGAATTTAATCGATCGCCCTACCGGCCCAAATTAGGACGAATTGCAGTTCCAACCGAAATAAATCTCCAAGTCTATTAATTTTGCTCATTGAGTTTATTGAACTTGCTTACTCATCAAGTACCAAGGTGCACATGTGAATTTTCACTCGGGGTTTAGGGGCAAATTACTTCCTGCTTCCACATATAATAGGCAAAAATCCGTCTTATGGTATTCATAAGAGTCAATATTTATTCCCCATGAGAATTTTTAGGATTTTTCTTCACTTAAATATCCTGATTCCCTGAATTGAACAAAATTATTCTAAAGGAAGCAAATAAAATCTAATGGCATAAAATGATGCATATATGATAAACAGTTGTTTAAAAAAAATCCTCTAACAAATAATATTAGATGTATAAACGTAAACATGAATACTAATAATTAATTGTTGTTTGGGGCAAATCGGGTTTCATCTATATGACATTTCGGATGAATTTAGTTAATGCGATTACTTTGAGTGGTGGGGGGAAATGTTGTTTAACATAATATAACTATTACATATATATTTTTCAGTACACTGATAGGCGCATGTTTTCGCCATATGATTCACAGATAAAGTGAGAAGAAGTTACCAAAAGCAGGAGAATAAGGACGGCCAGTAAAAAAAAATAGCTATTTATATATTATATATTTATTAAATGTTTGGCATTTAAATATATAAATATGCATTTTTATGCTTCTTCTCCTATTTCCCACTATTGGTCACTTCAGATCTGTGGATGAAATCAACATTTATTGCCTGTCCCTCTAACCATCTTTCATCAATTTTTTTTCTGGTGCCATGGATGGAACTCTGAATCACAAAGCAAATAACATGGCTTGCTCATTTCTTGTTTAGTTTGCTTTGTAATATGGCCACAATGGCAACTTGGAGTTACGGAATTCGGACAAATTGAAATCACCCCAAATTCAGACAATGGTCAGTGGAGCTAGATTAATAAGCAGGCAATTGCTCATA
This sequence comes from Pelobates fuscus, assembly GCF_036172605.1. Lineage (NCBI taxonomy): Eukaryota > Metazoa > Chordata > Amphibia > Anura > Pelobatidae > Pelobates > Pelobates fuscus. The sequence goes on along the minus strand of NC_086320.1, from coordinate 311,603,243 downwards.
CCACCTGCCTTTGAAATACTTTTCATTGATCTGTATTGGGAAGGCTGTGATTGGACAGCTACAGAAAGTCTGGACTGGGAAAGAAGGGCGTGCTTGCAAACAATGCAGATAAGAGATCTGCAGTTTTTGCAAGTTGTTTTTAGATATACCCCCAATGGAATAATGTGGAATTAAATGCATGCATGTTTTCATCTACTAATAAGTGATATTTATTTAGTTAGTTAGTTAGTTAGTTAGTTTATGTTTTTGGGAAGTCGAGTATCTTTTTAAAACCAAACAATAATGATTCATTAATCATTGGAACTGAATGTCTTTACACAGAAAAATGGGACTAGTCAGTCCAGGCACAATGATAAAACTTTACTTATCCAGTCTGCATCTCAGCTGTCACCTTGTCGGAGCTGTAGTAGAATTATTTTAAAGGTATCCTGATATATAATAGACACACATACTCAAGGACTGTCAATATTGGGAGATAGCTCTACAGAAATACTAAAAATACTAAAAATGTTAAAAAGGAATCCTCTAAGTAGTTCATCCTTAAGAGCATAATGCAAAACAAAGGATTCAAAGGTAGTATTTGAAATCAGAACACAATATTAATTGTGTGTATTGATTATTTTTAATGCATATAACTTTATGCTCATGTTGCTATTTTATAGCCTATTACTATTGTCAGTGTACAGTGAAAAGACAAAAACAGGCAGATGCAAGCTTAAAGAAGCTCAGTAGCTTGCCTTTCAGTTAGTCCCCTCTCAGGTCTCGAAAATGGTTTTGCTCACTTGTATCATTACAAAGAGAACCTATATCCAGCGATGAATCTTACATGAGGCAAACAAGGCATATGCCTTGGGCAGCACTTTGCAGGGGGTGGCAAAAAAAGCCACCCCCAAATGTTTGCCTTGGGTCCTGGGGGCTTAAGAACTGGCCCGCTGGCCACATTTGAGGCCCCCCCGAGGCGGCCGGCAGCTTTTATTTCGACCTGCAGTGAGGGAGCATGCTCACCTGAACTCTTCCTGCTCATCTCCCTTGCACACCAATTAATGAAGCCAGGAGCTGGAAAATGACGTCACTCTGGCTCCTGACATCACTAAACGGCGCGCGAGGGAGCTGTGCGGGAAGATTAGAGCTCCCTCGCCGCCTCCTCTGCCTGTCCGCCCCCTACCTGCAGGCAAGTAATCCACTCCAGCTCTCCCAAGGAGGCTGGGTGGATTTAAAGTAAAATAAAAAATAAAAATTTGAGTTTTGGGGGAAATGTGTGTATGTGTGTGTTTCTGTGAGTGAATGTGTGTGTGTCTGTAAGTGTGTGTGTGTTTGTGTGTGTGTGTCTCTCTGTAAGTGTGTGTGTAGTAAAGATAACAGACAGGAGGTGATCAACGCTTAAGATTATATATACATACGATACAGATGATATTCTTAGTATATGAATCTATAAGTACAAAGCAAGAAACAGATTATGGTGCAGTACAGTAGATGTTTGTGAAGGGAGTACACAACTGCTTTTTAATTTTTTTTAAAAAACTACTATTTTATACATCATCACCTGTGGAATACATCCTTCATACAGCCCTCATCATCCCTTCGGTTCCAGCATATATCCCTAGGTGGGGATTGTGCCACCTCAAGTTCTTCATACCAGAGCAGGACATTGCTCTGGGTGATGTAAGTTTGATATTTTCCTCCATCAATACCAATTGTTTGTGTATACTATACCATTGGATTTCCTATTTTGTCTTTTTTCACATATACCTACTCCCTCCTGAAAAAAAGCTCCAAAGACCCTCCACGTATATCCATAGACGGGGATTATTCCATCCAGGCCTACATAATAGAGCTGAGACAGCTCTAAAAAGTGTGAGTGTGCACTTTTTCCCATTTCTACTCCCTTCACACACATCTACTGTACTGCACCATAATCTGTTTCTTGCTTTGTGCTTATAGATGTACAAAGATATATCATCTGTATCGTATGTATATATAATCTTAAGCGCAGATCACCTCCTGCCTGTTATCTTTACTATGCGCTTCACAAGGGTGGAATGAACCCCTTGTTGGTGATTTGCTGCTAATAATAGATATTGAGCACTTATACTCACCAGTTTTTCTTGTAAGTGTGTGTGCGTCTGTCAGTGTGCGCGCATCTGTCAGTGTGTGCACATCTGTCAGTGAGTGCCTAAGTGATAGTGTGTGTCTGTCAGTGAGTGTTTGTGTTTGCCATTGTTTGTCAGTGTATATGAGAGTGTGTCTGTCAATGAGTGTATGCATCTGTCAGTGAGTGTGTGTGTGTGTGTGAGTCTGTCAGTGAGTGTGAGTCTGTCAGAGTGTGTCAAATCAGTGAGTGTGTATGTCATTGTTTGTCAGTGTATACAGTGGTGTATCCTGGTTTTGTGCTGCCCTAGGCAGGACAAAACTCAGGCGCCTCCCCTCCCCCCGCGCCACCCCCACCCAACCTTTCCCCCCGCCCCGCATTCTAAATACACACACACACACTCGCTAACAGAAACACACACACACTAACAGACACACTCACACTCACTAACAGACAAACACACTCACTCACTATCAGACACAAACTAACATACACACACACTCACAGGCAAACACACACTAACAGACACACACACTAACAGACACAGACACACACACTAACAGACACACACACACACACACACTAACAGACACAAACACACACTGACACACACACACTAACAGACACACTAACAGACACACACACACACACTAACAGACACAAACACTGACACACACACACACTAACAGACACAGACACACACTAACAGACACACACACTAACAGACACAGACACACACTCACCCACCCACATTAACCCTTTTTTTTAATTTATTTTTAACACATTTTTATTTTTTTAACACATTTTTTTTAAATTTTTTTTAACACATTTTTTTTAAATTTATTTCTAACACTTTTTTTTTAAATTAATTTTTAACACATTTTTTTTTTAATTTAACCACCCCCCCCCCAGCCTCCTTACCTTTGGGAATGCTGGGGAGGGGGGGTGTCTCTTCCACCCTGGTGGTCCAGTGGCTGCTGGGTGATCGGGCGGCACTGCCTGGCGGGCGGGCGGCTGGCCGGCGAGGGAGCACTTCCCCTGAGCTGTCTGCTCAGCTCCCACGCCAGCCTCAGAGTGAGGCTGGGAGCCGGAATATGACGTCATATTCCGGCTTCGCCTCCCAGCCTCACTCTGCGGCTGGCGAGGGAGCTGAGCAGACAGCTCAGGGGAAGTGCTCCCTCGCCGGCCGCCCGCCCGCCCGCCAGGCAGTGCCGCCCGATCGCCCAGCAGCCCGCCGGCATGTCTGTTAGCCACAAGGCTAACAAGACATTTGCCTTGGGCATTTGGGGGCGGCTTTTTTTGCCGCCCCCTGGAAAATGCCGCCCAAGGCAAATGCCTTGTTTGCCTCGCGGCTAATACGCCCCTGAGTGTATATATCAGTGTGTGTGTGTGTGTGTGTCTGTCTGTCTGTCAGTGAAAGTGTGTGTTGATTAAACAGTATGTGTGCCAATGACTATCTTTTAATGTGTGTATGTCAGTGAATGTATCAGTACGAAAGTGCATGTCAGTCAAAGTGCAGCCTTGACAGAAAGGGTGGGGGAAAATTTAAATATGGTGGGGGTGGGGTGCCCGATCACCATCCTGCCTAGGGCAGCACAAATCCAAAATATACCACTGCCTATACCATTTGCATTACCATCAGACTGATGCCACCCATAAGGGCAGTCCAGAACCGACATGCCCAGCATGTTCTCTCTGCACAAGAAATACAATAACCCCAGATGATCGTTTTGGCCTTTTTTTAGTGAAAAGACATATGTAGTAGATTTACTCAATTTCAGCTAGCTTACAGGGAAATTAAGTGATAAAAAGGCCCATAAAATGTAATAGTTATTTTAATAAAATGTATCATTATAGTGAACAAATTGTATAGTGAAGACAATTAAATCATATGCACCATTAAAAGAAGGCCAGCATTGATCACTTAAAAAGTTAACTATACTGTTGTAAAGTAATTTATATCTTTTAAAAAGGTGTTGGTGTCTCTTTGCTTTTAAAAGAATAGGCTGAAAACAAAATTGTGTTAAATGCATGCTAACAAGTAAATTGATATATCCTCCGGAGGGAATGAACTCTAACCCTCACGAAGCAGATCTAGTAGTTATAGATTAAATTAGAAGATGCAGCTATCTCCTAAAGCAGGGGTAGGCAACCTTTTAGCAGCACTGTGCCGATATAGGATTGTGATGTCCCGTAGCGTGCCGATCCTATTTTTTTTAAATTGAGGTTTGTATGCTGCTGTATTCTGCTTGTGTTATTTTTACTGTAATTGCTTTGTATCGTTGTATTTGTGCGTATATGAGCTATTATATTGTATATGTGCACAGGGCCGCCATCAGGGGGTGACAACCATGACGGTTGTCACAGGCCCGGCGGCCCGGACTGCTCTGGCAGTCCTGGGCCCCACTTTCTTTCTCTGCACACATAGATAGCGAATATCGCTATCTATGTGTGCAGCCGCGGGCCCCCGGCTCCCTGTTACACACTAACACACACTCTGCATTCACTAAACTATGCACACACTCTGCATTAACTGTACACACAGCATCCACTACACAAACATCCTGTATTCACAGTACACACACTGCATCCACCACAAATTGAAACACTCTGCATTCACTATACACAGACACTGCCTCTAATACACACACTACATCCACTACAGACACTGCACCCACTAAACACATTTCATCTAGTACAAACACTACATCCACTACACACACACTACATCACTGTACACACACTACATCCACTACTCAAACGCACTCTGCATTCACTATACACACTTCATCCGCTACACAAACACACACTCTTCATTCACTGCACAAACACAAACACTACATCCATTACACACCTTCTAATTCACTTCCACTAAACACACCACATTCAGTCCTGCATCATTGTCAGCGGACAAGGCAGGGCGTGAGCTGGCCCGGGAGGGGGGGGCGGGGCAGACCTTGTGCTTTGTCAGGGGCCCCAAAATTTCTGATGGCAGCCCTGTATGTGCATTAGTAGTTTATGGTATCGTGTATGATACATATGAATGTGGGCTGTGTATGAGGGCTGCTTGTGGAATTGTGTGTGGATGGATATGTCACATTGTGTTTTTGGTAGTGTGTGGGGGCTGTTTGGGGTATTGCATGTGAGAGGATGCATGTGGGATTGTGTGCATGTATGTGGATTGTTAGTGGTGTTGCGTTAGTGGGGATTGTGTGTATGTTTGTGTGTGGGCTGTTTGTATTATTTGTATGAGGGGAGGCTTATTCTGCAGGTCTGTGTATATCTAGCAGTGTGGGTGGCTTCCCTGGGTTCCAGTGGGGACCAGCCTGGGCAGGTACAGGTCAAGGACAGGAGCTGCAACAGCAGCTGCAGGCTGATCTACTACAGTGTGGATTCCCATTCACAAGTGCTGGGAGGAACTGATCTGAGGTCACTTCCTCTACGTTCTACAATGCATAAATTGAGGATTTTCCTTCACCACCTTTTCGTATTAGAAGATATCTGAAGTATCACTGAGACGCCTGATAGGCCAGAGCCTGTTTTGCTCTAGCAGCCTTGAGTGCCGTGGAAAGACACCTCGAGTGCCGTGCACGGCACTAGTGCCGTAGGTTGCCTACCCCTGTCCTAAAGCCTTCATTATAATCCTCCAAGATGCAATAGTAGTTTCTTAAAAATCTGAAGTCTGACTAAATATTTAGATAAATCATGCCACTTCAAAGTTACTATGCCTGTAAATTAGCTGTCTACAAAAAATATGAAATTTTTACATGTTATATTAACATTTATAAAACAAATATAATTTAATCACTGTTACCTGATAGGTAACTATGTACTGTATGCATTAATTATTATAAGCAGTTTCTCTTTTGGAATCAAAAATGGGGGCACACCATGTTTAAGTGTCAAATGTAAGAGGGCACTTATAACTGAAAAACTCTTCTCTAGGCCAACCCCCGGAGTGAATAGGGAGGGGGGAGCATGACTGCTGCCCTGAGGAGTTGGCATAGCAACCAAAAGGATACAGTTGGTTTTACAGTTGAAAGCATGGAATTCTGGGAAAAATTACCAGACTACTGGTGAACAATGCTGAGGGAGCCTGGCAGTGTCTTTCCTCTGGTAGTCTCTGTAAAAATGACTTTATTAAATTGAGTTTCACTCCCTGAGGAAACCTGGCAGTGCTGTTTCTCCTTAAAAAAAAAAAAAAAAAAGCAAGAAATTACTTTTACCTTCTACTGGGAGTACAGGATGGCCCACACCCCTGCTGGGTCTAGGGAGGCCCTGCTTACCCTATTGCAGGCCTTCCAGAGGACCCATGGGGCTGAATCCTTTAACTAACTGTTCCACAGTGCCCAGGGCGAGCAGGCTGCTTAGGAGGGGCCGGTGAAGGAAGTGCAGACTAGGAGTGGACATCGGGCCCACCATTCCAGACTGCATTCCAGACTGTCCCCTAGTCCAGTGCGGAGATCCAGGGTCGGAGTACCACAAAAGGGTCCAGGGCCGAGTGAGGCTGGCTCCAGGCGGCAGGATGCGGGAAGCGCGAGGCGGAGGAATTGCAGCAGGTGCTGCAGAAGTCAAGATGGCCGAGATGGGCCTGGGCAGCAAGATGGCGGTCCCCAAGATGGCGCCGGAGGTGAGGTAAGGTCCCACAGTCCTCACCCTTCTCTTCCGGTGGCTGTGGAAGTGACGTCGGCGTGTGCGGCTGCACGCAGGAAGAGGCGGAGCGCCTTTCGATGGAATACGGGGGGCGAGTATGTGACGTCTGCAAATCTTGCAACGCAGACATCACAGGCCCCCGCCGAATCTGGAATTCCCAGAGCTCCTTAAACTGGGGAATCGGAGGAGAAGCACAGCTGGCTCCCGGCAAGTGGGGCAGGCCAGCGGGTGGTGACGTGCTGGTGGAGGATCTCACCAACTTCTGGACCGGAGGCCAAGGAGCACCAGGGAGGGACGCCTGGCATGTACGGACTGGAACTCCCTGGGGTGTGAGCCTCCGCTCCACTGGCAGAACAGCAGGTAGGCGGACTGCAGAACCCTCACAGCAAGAAGGACCGGAATTATAGCCTGGGATAGAGAGACCCCTTCTCCTGAACCGTGAGTTGGAGTGTGCTTGCGCTTGGCAGGAGTTAGGGGGGACTAAGGGCTAGTGGGGGAGGGTCAAGGAGAATTGGTGTAATTGCTGCGCTTGGCCGGTCGGCGCCTGCAGGGACCGTTGGGGCAGCAGACATGCGCAGGGCTCAGCGCTTCCCTCTGGGGCTCCCCCTTCAGGTACAAGTGAGGTGAGTACTTCAGGGGGAAGTGACATTGCACCCCTCGGCTTACATGTGTCTTTGGAGGTGAGAGAAAAGATACTTAAGGGTGTGTATGTGGACCTACTATCCTTGGTACCATTTGACAAGGAGTGACGCAGCTGAGGGCGAAAAGGTAAGCAGATCCCCCATACATCAGGGAATTGGTTGCATCCTATCAGCTAGGTTTCTGGAAAAGGCCACGTTTTTTTTTTTTTGCATCTGGACTTGATTTGGGGGGCTTATAAGGGGTACAGGGGGCAATGCTGGTTTAAATACGACCAGCAGTTAAAATAAATAAATTTAAATAAAAAAAAATAAAATATTGGGCAGCTTGTCAGGTAGACCAGAGGTCGTATGACCAGGATCTTGGGATCATCACCAGGTCAACGTTAGGTGGTGTGGGATCAGGGGGTTGCACTGGCAGCAATTTTATCTGGAGAGATCGCTTCAGCGATATGTGACGGAACCAGTTATACTGCTGATCCACGCTGGTGGTTATTACCTGGGTCAAGAGCGCGCAACGCAAAAAGGGATATAATGAGGTGGATGTCGCTTCAACATGACAATATCACGATTCGTACAATGCTTTGGTGGATTGGTGATTCCTCATGTTGAGCTAGAAGGAGATAACCATAATGCTATGCATACTGATTTGGTACATCTTACTCATTGGCCCATTCTCCTTAAAGATACCCATCTTAAGGATGTATTGAGCCCTCAAGCCTCCATAACAGCCCGGAGAGGTAAGAACCTCAGGGATATTCTTGTCCCCAGCCATTTTTCAACTAGACAAAACACAAACCCCACATGGCTGGGACGCAAGATCCCAACAGGCTCATATGCCTGTGGCAGATGTGTGGCTTGCAGATTTATCCTTAGAGATTCCAAAAGCGTAAGTGACAGTGAAGGCAAACAAACCTTCCAAATTTCCCATTTTTTCAACTGCAACTCAATGGGGGTAGTATACCTGCTCACTTGTAGTTGCAAGATGATGTATGTGGGTAAAACATTCCGGGCTTTTAAAGAACGTATTAAGGAACACGTCAGGTCCCCAAAAAAACGTCTAGATACCCCAATCTCTAGACATCTCAAGGAATGCCACGATGGGTCCTCTAAAGATATACGTTTTTGTGGCCTTGAACTCGTAAAACGCGAACAGAGACGAGGTGACTATTACAAGATCCTACGTCAAAGAGAGTGTAGGTGGATCTATAAACTGAACACCCTAAACCCTAAAGGTCTAAACGAGGGGTTTTCTTTCTCTCCATTTATTTGATACATCAGGCACCAGTCAAAAGTGCTTATAGTATATTTTCCTTTTCTCTCTTTCTTTCTTGATACTATATATTTTTCTAAATGTTAATCTACTGGCAACCAATATACAGTGTGTGGATTAATAGTGACTACTATATGTACACAGCTCATGGTAATACTAACCTCCGAATACCAACAATTTTTACAAGATCACCATGTCGCTACCTGTCAACAGGTGACTAACTTATGTCTAATTGACTCAATAAGGTACACTTCTAGAATGAGGTGCCCCAGTGGGGACCTATGTACACTGGTTCAGCACCTACACTACTATAATCCAGACTACTGTCGTTACAGCGGGGATAACTACCTCGACACAAAAGGAAGAGGTCCGCTGCACTGGGAGATACTTTGTATCCAGGCCATACTGCCGGAGAGTTACTCAGCCCCCTATAGTGGAGCGATCACACCCCCTGCCTGACGATGAACAGACAGACTTTGTACTTCTGTCTCAATGATCCCAGTTGATCTTGACTTATTCTGTACCCAATTACTGAGTCATAGACAAGAGTTATGCACTATGGACACTGTGCAACACTCTGTGTTTTCACAGTATAAACCATTGGTACTCGCTCCCCTTTAGGGATATAAGGGCCCTGCACCAGTTTAGCAGTGATGCCCTTTTTCCCAACACGCCCACTGGCCCCTCCAGGATTGGCCTGGAGAGGGAGTGGGTGGCGTAATCCACTTAAACTCAAGTAAGTACGGATTGGATGATTACCAAGGGGAGGAGGGGCTAGACCCCCCTTATAAACAGGTCCGGGAACTCACACTGAGTAGCTCTTGAGAAAGGCGTCCAGTAACGCCGAAACGCGCGTCGAGCTTGCGGGCTTGCTCTTTGCCGATGCATTCACTCTGAAGTTTATACTTACCTAGGCTCCCACTATGTCTATGCCGACTCTAGCACATAATTTTGAGGGATACTATTAGGCTGCCTCGAAGCAGCAGTTGAGTTTGCTACAAGGTAGTCAGTTAGTTCAGGGCGTGTTCATAGGCAGTTCACTTTGTATCCGCTGGGATCCGAATTCTCCTATACGTCCACACTAGTAACAACTGTACTTACCTCTCTGCTACTCTCTGTCTGCCGCTAGCCGCTGGTCCCACTACTCAAGTCTTGAGGGATAGAAAGAGGCTGCCTTGAAGCAGCAGCTGTTATGGATGTGAGCTGGATATTTGGTTAAGGACATTTATACAGAGGTATTTCTCACTAAGTGTATGCTGGTAGGACTGTTCACTCCCCCATGGTGTCACCTATCACACGGAGGAATAGTTGAACAGATCCGAGATATATTAACAGCTAAACAGACCGTGAGAAGGATTTGTTTATACTTCCCTGTATATTTATGCTAAGTAACCACGTTAATTACCAGCTCCTTATACCTTGACCGCCGCTTTCGCAGCAAATATCCACTCTCCATTACTTTCACTGCTCTGTATTGCTAGAATCTGACTATTAGCTCTACCCGATATAGGGGAGGTGTATGCTGGTTATTCTGATCCTTTTTTTAGGTCTCTGTACTCTTACCCATCCCTGTCCCCTATAACATATATGGGTACCCACATGGGAACATTTCCAGGCTTTTAATAGATGGTTTTGCATCTTCCACTTTAAAAACACTTTCGTTAGGGTGTGTTTAATATTATTTATTATTTTTATATTTTTTTCGGGTGAATTTGTTCACCAATCACTTTAACACTTTTGCTAGGGTATATTTACTATCCTTTTTTAAAAAATTCATAATTAAAGTTCAATATGTATTTTTGTCAGGTAAACTTGTTTACCCATTACTAGAAATAAAGATTTATTACCATAATTTTGTGACCCTCTACCTAAGGGAGTAGTTAGAAGTGGGAATGGACTCCACCCATCTTTAGTGGGCGGTTCTCCTTTTTCCCATTTTCTTTCCTTCTGTCTAATTTTTGTCTAACCGGGGTTAAGCCCCTACTACTCCCCGTAACCTCGCTGAGACTTAGATGTGATTCATCTTACATTCTTAGTCTCTTCCTCTTCTTTTGTTACATCTTACTCATGTTGGTTTGGATACATTTACAATGTGGTTACAAGCAATAATGACACAGGCGCTGGCTTTGGGGGATGCATCCCCCTCCCTCAGTAGGGGTGGGGTCTGCGGTGGCGGGTTTCCTGCGCCAGCAAGTTTGGTAAATGAATAATGCCCGGACGGGCTTGGGGAGTCGCAGCCTGAATTTGTTTGATGACGAAGGACAGGCTGAAGAGGCTCTGGAAGAAGTTTTAAGTGTACCTGTCTGCTGAGTAAAACCAGCAGCTGACAGTATTTGGTTATGCTGGTTTAAATAAAGCTGTGTCCGTTGCCCTTACCCACTTAACATGGTGTTGCGTTACTTATTGGGAATGGAAGGGTAACGGGATTTGGTGATCGAAGGAGTCAGCAGTCATGAGATTTGTAGTTGATGCATAGCAATATAAGTCAGCTTAAAGGGACACTCCAGACCCCTAAAGTATTTTACCTTGCCGATAAAGCTAAATGTGTGAAGAGTGTTTCCTATTTTTTCAGAAATTGACGCTTTCAGAAATTATATTGGTCACACCCCCAGACCACAGGACTTATTACTTCCTGGTTTGGGTAGCTTATTTGCACTGAAGTCAAGAGGCAGCAATTGCACAGAGCACCTGCCTTGCAAAGACTTCTCATTGAGCTGCATTGGAAAGTTTGTGGTTAGAAAGCCACAGAAACTCTGGGGGGCTTAGAAGAGGACAGCTTGCAAAGACAAGAGATCTGCAGTTTTTGCAAACAGTTTTTAGATATACATTGAGTGAAAAAATGCATCATTAAATGCATGCAAGTGTCATGCCTTAACTATGGTATCCTCTTACTTCCTGGTTCCACGGAGCTTAGCCACACCTCTTTATGACACGGTCTCCTTATTTAATCCGACCGCACCAGCTGATCGACGCTGGATTATTGAACTACGTTCCGTACTCACGAACCGGCTACAACATCGTTGTGAAAGCCCTCTGTTACCGGACCGGACTGGAAGACTTCAAGTTCCCTTCACCTCTCCTCATCCACGACTAAAGCTGAACTCTCTCCATCCAGGATAACCGCCTCTGAGGAGATCTCGGGAACCAGTGTTCTATGTGCCGGAAGCTAAGTAAAACCTCTGTGATAAGCGTTGCATCTCAAAGCTGTTATTTCCTGTCTCCAAAGTCCTTCGATAAAACAAACCCGTTACAGCTAACTTCAACTCATACTTTATCTCAGTTAGCTGCATCTGTCTTGCTTCAGTTAAAATCTATGGAACAGCTATTGTAACTTCTTATCACCTAATTCATTAACACTACTAAGAGACTCTTTCTGATTCAGTGTCTGCTAATTACTATTGTTTACTACTTAAAGCTACAGTGCCTGTAATTGTGGACTTCAGTTATCGTTTACTACTTAAAGCTACAGTGCCTATAATTGTGGACTTCAGTTATCGTTTACTACTTAAAGCTACAGTGCCTGTAATTGTGGACTTCAGTTATCGTTTACTACTTAAAGCTACAGTGCCTATAATTGTGGACTTCAGTTATCGTTTACTACTTAAAGCTACAGTGCCTGTAATTGTGGACTTCAGTTATCGTTTACTAATTAAAGCTACAGTACCTGTAATTGGACTTAACGTCAATACCTTTTACTTTTTATAATAAATATTCAAACTATAAGAAATCTGCAGTTGTGTTCCTTCATAACAAATGTTTAGACGTGACAGAATAATCCAGCCATTGTAATGGATCCAGCAGATTTCGATTCTACGATAACTACGCTGAATCAAAGAGTTGATACACTAGCCCAAGGTATGCAAGACCTGCAAGTTACTAATGAAAGAATTCTCACTTATGTCAGAGATCTACAAACTCATACTCCTCATACTATTCTGCACTCAGCTAGCGATCCTGCTGTATGTAACCCTGAAAAATTCTATGGTGATCGTTCCAAATATAAGGAGTTTTTTTATTCCTGCAAATTATTGATTGCTTTAAAACCTAGATCTTATCCCACAGAAAGATCTAAGGTTTATTCAGTTATCTCATTTCTGAGAGGTGAACCTATGTCCTGGGCCCATTCCTTTTTGGACAATGATGACCCCATCTTAGATTCACTGGAGGAATTCCTTAAAGCCATGTCTCTTCTCTATGAAGATCCATACAAACAAAATACTGCTGATTTAACAATTAGAACCTTGCTACAAAACCATAGACCCGTTGAAGATTATATTGCTGAATTTAAAAGATGGGCAGCAGAAACGCAATGGAATAACATCGCATTGCGCAACCAGTTTCGAATCGGCTTATCTGAAGCTGTTAAAGATGAACTATCCAGAATAGAACTCCCTACTACTTTGAATGCTCTGATTCATCTATCGATCAGCATTGACAGAAGGCTTAGAGAAAGAAAGACCGAAAAGGCTCTCTCAACTTCAACTGGGAAAAAATCATTTCATCCTCCAAAGCCTCCTGACAACCCATCCGAACCAATCGAACCTATGGAAATAGGGATAATAAGAAGTCCCCTCACTCCTGAAGAGAAAAATCGAAGACGTATATTAAACCTCTGCATGTATTGTGCCTCTCAAGTTCATTTAGTCTCTGATTGTCCTTCACTGAAACGGATAAAAGGCAGTAGGCAGTCTCATGCCTCTTCCATCCTAAGTGTACTTCCCTCTACAGCAAATACTCAAATGTCCCCTATCGTTCTTGTATTACAGTGGGACAATAAAAGAATTATAACCAAGGCTGTTATCGATTCCGGTGCAAATGGAGTATTCATCGACTCAGCCTTTGTAACAAAGAATAAAATTCCTTGTGTTCGTAAAAGAACTTCTGTGCCTGTTAAAGTGATTGACGGGTCCCTCATTTCATCGGGACCAATACTTCATGAATCCATCCCTCTAAAAGTAACCATCAATCATACTCATACTGAAAGTCTTATATTTGATGTTGTCTCATCACCATTTTTTCCTATTATATTAGGGATCAACTGGTTAAGGAACCACAACCCTCAAATCTCATGGTTTCCCTTCTCTCTTGCCTTTAATTCCGATTATTGCAAAAAAACATGCTTGCAACGTATTCCAATTCTTAAGTCTACTAAAGAACCAGCTAAAACCTCATGTTGTTCTGACACCGAACTAGAGTTTCCTCCTCCTACAGTCATTGGAATTTTATCTTCTCTTATTGACGACATTAAAGATCTCAGTGAAGATGCTCTTGAACTTCCTAAATCAATTAAATTATCCAAGAAAAACGGTCTCTACTATTTTAAAGACCGGATTTATGTACCTCCCTCTTTCAGAATTAAAGTACTTGAATTTATTCATGATTCCCCTCTGGCAGGTCATCCAGGTATAAAAAAGACCCTTGAATTATCTAAAAGATACTATTGGTGGCCTCGTCAAGACCAAACTATTGAATCTTATGTCAAATCTTGTTCTATATGCCAAAGATCCAAACATGTCCATCATCAACCATTCGGTCAATTATTGAATTTACCGATTCCTGAACGGCCTTGGCAATCCATTTCTATGGACTTCTTGGTGGAACAACCTCCTCCCTCTTATGAAATCGGTGATCTTGTCTGGCTTTCCTCAAAGAACATCTCTACAAACCGTCCATCAAAGAAGTTAAGTTCCCTTTTTCTTGGTCCTTTTCCAATAATATCGGTTATCAACCGTAATGTTGTTAAATTGAAACTTCCACCTACTTTGAAGCTACATCCTGTTTTTCATGTGTCCTTGCTGAAGCCTCATCATCCTGACCCTTTCCAAAGAAATGTCACTACTTCTCCTGATCCCATATTGGTCCAGGGTGAAGAAGAATACGAAATTCAAAGTATACTGGATTCAAGGATCCATCGTGGCTCTTTACAATACCTCATCAGATGGAAAGGATATGGAATTGATGAAGATACATGGGAAAACTCCTCTGTCGTTCATGCTGACAAATTAATTTCCAAATTTCACAAGCGTTACCCTTCTAAACCAAGTCAATAGCACCCAGAGGTTGCTCATTAAGGAGGGGGTACTGTCATGCCTTAACTATGGTATCCTCTTACTTCCTGGTTCCACGGAGCTTAGCCACACCTCTTTATGACACGGTCTCCTTATTTAATCCGACCGCACCAGCTGATCGACGCTGGATTATTGAACTACGTTCCGTACTCACGAACCGGCTACAACATCGTTGTGAAAGCTCTCTGTTACCGGACCGGACTGGAAGACTTCAAGTTCCCTTCACCTCTCCTCATCCACGACTAAAGCTGAACTCTCTCCATCCAGGATAACCGCCTCTGAGGAGATCTCGGGAACCAGTGTTCTATGTGCCGGAAGCTAAGTAAAACCACTGTGATAAGCGTTGCATCTCAAAGCTGTTATTTCCTGTCTCCAAAGTCCTTCGATAAAACAAACCCGTTACAGCTAACTTCAACTCATACTTTATCTCAGTTAGCTGCATCTGTCTTGCTTCAGTTAAAATCTATGGAACAGCTATTGTAACTTCTTATCACCTAAATCATTAATACTACTAAGAGACTCTTTCTGATTCAGTGTCTGCTAATTACTATCGTTTACTACTTAAAGCTACAGTGCCTGTAATTGTGGACTTCAGTTATCGTTTACTAATTAAAGCTACAGTACCTGTAATTGGACTTAACGTCAATACCTTTTACTTTTTATAATAAATATTCAAACTATAAGAAATCTGCAGTTGTGTTCCTTCATAACAAATGTTTAGACGTGACAGCAAGTTTTAGAAGGTCTGAAGCACAGGCATTGAGTAGATGGAAGGCTTGCCTTTTACAGACTTTCCCTTTGCATGTCTAGTTCACACCAGTAAAAAAAGAAACCTTGGGACATTGATGCATAAATCTGTGTGTGTCATTAACTGGTGCCAAATAGATAGCAGGTCCTGCTTCAATAAATGGAACACATATTGAGCATCTAGCTTCAGAACATATGACAGGGTGAGCAAATGATGCTGGCCAGGTGGTGTTCCTGACAGCTACAAGCTGCCACCACTGGGCCAGAATCACACAGCATTGATGAAACTCAAACCAGAAAATGCTCAATACATATATATCTGTCATAGTAAAATGAATACTGTTTGTAGTAGATGCAAATTAGACACTGCAATTAATAAGTGATAATCTGAGTATTCCTACCTATCTACAGTAATGCTGCAAGTACCCTCTGGCATGTATAAGCAGAACTGTTAATAGAAAATAAATAACTGTAACATAACTCTTACATAATAGTCCCACACCCCCTTGTGTACCATACTCACAGTGGAACTGCAACACTCTTGTCTCATCAAAGGTGTCATCCATCTTGTGGGATTGATACCAAGTTCTTGTATCCATCCTGCAGTGTGAGCGAGGGGATCGTCTACTCATTCAATGTGACTGCAGCTGCCCTCCGGTGCCATTCCCTGTATTTATAATTAGGAAGGGGGTAAGACTTAACAATGTAGAGGTAATGCCATTAACCATGAATGTAGGACTAACCAAAGTGAGTGGTGGACAAAATGTCACCTAAGGATGCCCTTGACCACTGATTATTTCCTCAAGTAGAAATGCATGTAATTTTATTTAAATTAATTAATTCAAATTAGCAGAAATAAATTACATTTAATTTAGCAGGAAAAGCTATATGTAGTAAAGAACGGCTATAAAGGTCTGAATCACACAAAATATACTTTTACATATTTCCAAAACTTCTAAAATGGTTACCATTGATCTTTGCCCGTTTCATGCTCTGTTAAGTTCTGTGCTAACCTGTTGTTACGATTATTATAATTTATAATTTTTTCCTTAGCAGTAAGATGTTTCCCAGCCTATTAGGGGAATGAAGCGTAACGTTTATGAGGAGGAAATGGAAAGACAAGCGTAACAGATTTTCGCAACTTCTCTATTTTCTATTGTACTTGATAGAATTCTTTAAATGCAATAGAACATTTAAACTATGAAAAAAAAATGTAATTTCATTATTTCTGGTTTCCTCTCCCACTGTATCTTTTTGTTGTTTTTAAGTGTAGTTTTATACATTAAACTATATTTGTTCATAATGTTTATAAGCAATCCACAGTTTTTAATTTCTTTCTATAATACTTTTGTGGTGCTTTCTTCATATTAAAGTAGTCCTCTTTAAGTGAGTAATAATGCATCATATCACAGCTAACGTTTTAACTATTACCAAATTCTGATACAAACGAGATAGTAATAAAACCTACACGATTGTGGGCAAATAAAAAACTGGCTTGAAGAAAAATTATATAAAGCACCTTTCACAAAACTTGCAAGTTATTTGGTTATTCTAATTCCTGCTAATACAGTTTAACATTCTGTAAGTAAATTCTATTTTCTTATCAGTTGTTGAATTTTATTGAATTTCAAGGCGGTTATTGTCAAAAAATCTACTACTGCAAAATGCATCTGAGTGGTTTTATTCTTTTATGGTTTTCGCTATTCACCAATGTTATTTTATTATTCATTAATCTGTTTGTCATAGGCTGGTTTGTGCAGATAGTTCAGATGCTATGTGACACGGTCTGCAGGACCGTTACTGATATTCTTGTTAGTTTGTTAGAAAACATTAAAGACAATAATAGAAGAGGACCAAATCGATTGATGTTTTACAACCCATTATGAGAGGAGCTGATGTTTAAGGTAGGTGAGGAATATAGGAGGTCAGAAAGGTTGTATAAAAACATATTGTCAAATTATATACTACACATGGGACAATTAAATCTGAGATATGGGAAATAAGAAATTAAAATCTCAATACAAAGCTAATGGAATGAATCGAAGAGTCAATAACATCATACTCATGATCACACATTCAAAGCATTATTAGTTATATACCATACTAAGACAAGAAAAATCCCATGCAACATAACCACTCCATGATTGTCTTGCCCCCCAATGTATGTAGTCAAACCATTTCCTAAAGGTTTGATTTTTTTACCGGGGGTCTACAGGCAACACTATTTCTCAGGGGAGGGCTGGCGACTTGTGCCCCAGGGGGAAAAGACTATTTAGTGGTCCATAGTGCATTTTCACCAACCCACCCATTAACATCAGCAATAGACACAAGTTGATAGACATACAATGTAATTAAATAGAAAGAATGCTATGCACTTGGGCATTTAGATGTGAAGAGGTTAGAGAGGAGTCCGGGGAGCGATTGCCCTGCCCACTTGACACTTGGATATCACTAATCAATAAGGGAGTTCTCTTCAACCAGGCAAGCATTTAGTAAAAGGAGTTTTAAAGGATTTCCTAGCAATGGAATGCTATTAATGTATTAAATGCATAACCCTTGTATTTCAAGTCAATGAGCATTAAATGCATAAACTTGATACATTATGCCAATGAAAAGTAAATGCATAAACTGGGTATATCATGGCAATGAGAAGCACATGTATAACCCTTGAATATCATGCCAAATAGCATTAATGCACATTTTTGGTATATCATGCCAATGAGCAGTTAATGCATAAACCATGTATATAATGCCAAAGAGCAGTAAGTTCATACAATTGTAATATCATTCCAGTGAGCCATATGTGCCTCCAGAAAACCTGCCAGTGCCATCTATGCCCACAAACAACCTGCCAATGCCATCTCTCTGGGATCAGCCTCTCTGGCCCCAGCATCTATGTGCCATCACTCCATCCTAAGCTGCTCTGTGTCATTGCTCTGCCCCCAGCAGCTGTTCATCATCTCTCTACCCCAGTCAACTTGCTCAGGCACACTGATTGCATTTCTAGCACTTGCTCAGACACCCTGATTGCTTCCCTGTCAGGTTTACAGAATGATCCAGCACGTAGAATTGTGTAACACAGAGGACTGATAGGTAACATATACCGGCCCATAGAATGGCCGGACTAACGTACCAAAGAATAGTCAGGAATAGCCGAGGTCAAGGGATACAGAAAGAGACACAGCGATAAGGAAAAGCCAGGAGTCAGGGATGCCAGAAAACAGGGAAGTCAAAAACAATGCCAAAGTCAAATAACCAGAATAACCAAAATCAATAACGCGCTCTCGGACAACCACAAGGGAAACATGGACACTGGGAATTCCAGGGACGGATTACAGAAATGAACCCAGAAAAACTCAGCATAAAGAAAAGCAGACATAGAATAGGAAACAAAAAAAACAAGAAAAACTAAACAAGAAATGTAAAAAGAGTACTGGATACCAGAAGCCAAAGCCAGACATCTCCACAGAACATGGCATGATGTAACAGAACATGGCATGATGGCATCCTTGCACTTGTTCTTCACCCAGATGCCTGACATCACTGGACTTATCCAATGACCCAGATGGCATCTTCAGGACCTCCTTGGTGTTTAGTCAGAAGCAGTGCTTTTGCCCTGTGAATGTGCACAGATATCTTATCTTTCTGCCACTCGCACTCTCTGCATGTTTGGTGAAGCCAGGTGACTTACCAAAGCACACGGGCAGGGCCGGATTAACATTGGGGCTGATGGAGCTGCAGCTCAAGGCCCATGCCTGGAATAGTTCCATTGATTTTAAAAATAATAATAATATTATTATTTTTTTTACTACTCTCCACATGCTCTTGCTTAAGTATGGAAATTTAAAAGGGACGTAGAGGAACAAAACTGGTGTGGACTGGCTGACAATTAGTTAAGGTAAAGCTGACTTTGTGCACTTTGCAAATGCTCTTGCTGCTTCAGTCTCTTTAACACTGTGGCATGTTCCCTTTATTCTACACTCACTACATACACTTTTTCTCTGTCCCAAACTCTATAACAGGAGCATCTGTCTGGTAGTAAGAAGTTAAGAGAGGAGTGGACCAGCAAGTGCTAGGGGACAGTCCTTAGAAAGTTGTCATTAGACAAACTCAGGATGCTGCCTGCACAGTATGCCCTTGGTTGTTCATCCTGCATAATTGTGCATTCACACCCCGACTAACCATCTATTTCTTTGTGCAGACATGCCCCTTTTTAGGGCATGTTTGTCCCTTTGGGCAGTTCTGTTTACGTGATTCACATCAGTGGCTCACCCTCTTACACCGCCCACTGAAATCTTGCTTCACCAGACACAGCTGCTACGAGGTATGGATTTACATGAAAGATGAAAGTGAGAGATTAGCAAAGGGTATATGTATCCTGTGAAATTCCCTGCAGCACCCCCTCCAGTTACATGACGCTTGGGAGGTATAACTGTTTTAGTGTTTTCTGTCGATAAGATTTTGTAATTAGGCCTATCAAATTTGTCTGCACCAGGCCCAAAGGGCTCTTAATATTGCCCTGCACATGGGGAGCATGAGAGGCAGACAGACAGGTCTACAGGCAACACTCTTACACAGTGCACCGACACAAAGCTGCTTCTCCCCGCCACACAAAGGCAGCTGGCTCACTGCCAGCCGCAAAATAAACAGGCAATGCTGCTGGTATATTCCTAATGCCAGCCTTGTAACAGTGCCAAAACAGATGACAGGGAGAGATAAAGCAAAAGTATCTAACTAACTAAAATAAATCTCAAGTATTTACTGATCACAGCCAAAAAAAACTCAAATATCTTGCACATTGGTGGGTCCCAGCACAGTTCTCAAGCAGGTGTAGCTCATCTTTTGCTATTACAGAGAGGTGCTACACCCCTTGCATATCTCAGAAGTTTGAATCAGATATGCTCTATCCGTGAATTCATTTCAGAAAAAACTATTCAGACAACTAAAAGGCATGAAAATGGGCCAAATGGTGTGCTACATAATATATGCATAATGTAAATATTATGTATAGATTTTTCAGTACACTGATAGGTGCATTATCCCTCCACCTGGTTCACAGATCAAGTGAGAAGTGACAATGGAGGGAAAAAAAGAAGAGCAGTAAAAAAATCCATGTTTTTTATATTTTATATTTGTATCGACATTTAGTGGCTGTCCCATAACCATCTATCATCTGTTTTTCTATACATCCTCTTTTTTTTGGGGGGGTGACTGCACTTCAAATCATGAAAAAACCTAAGCTATTTGTCCATTGTCCATATTGTTTGTTTTATGATTCGTCCATATGGCCCTTCAGAGTTATGTAATTCAGAAGAACCAACAATTGTCTAAAATTCAGACAAACAGCAATTTGTTTGAAATTGAATACTCACGTCTAACTAGCATATATTGCCATAGCAAGCCGTAACAGCAGTTTACAAATAATCTATGGTGTGCACTAATTACCTCATGGTTACCTCATGTCCACCTAAATGGCTACAAATGATTAATACGTTTCTATTTCAAACTTGCTTACTTTATTGTAGCAGGGAGATGGGGCTCTCATTTTAAGATCCCTTGCAGAGAAATCTGGGGATAGTATGTCAAAGAAAATGATTAGATTACTCACAAATATTCCGTGTTTGGTGGGACCATTCTGAATTCAGGCATCTGTTTAACTGTACCACTTCATTTTGCGTGTGTCCTGCATCTAGGAAATGTTACCAATCAGCATAATGCGAGTGCATCAAGAGATATATCAGTAAATGGTAGTGCATTGGTTATGGAATATATGAACATATACAAAGAGGAAATCACAAAATCAAATGCAAACTTTTGGCCTGATAGTCTAAGTTATGTATGAACATTTTGTGATCGATCAAGTGTAATGCATTTCCTTTTCAAACTATTTTTTATTGAACAGTATTTTAAAAAAAACATATTCAAATTATTTTAGTATATAAAGAAATCAACATTTAACAATAGAAACTAGTTGAAAGGAGAAGGGAAGGGAAAAAAAAAACATGATCAAAAAGAAACAACAAAAAAAAAGGGGGGGGGACAGGTACTATCCAAATGTATCATAATAAAATAGTGGATTTATTCCTGTCAAAATATAATACAGAGAGTAATATAACCAATTGTATGTCTAAATATATTGTATATCCATATGTAACAGGGTGTGTGGAATTGTCTACAGGAGAAACTTTTTACTTATATCATTTTCCCAGGCATCCCAATGAAATTGCAAATTCACTTTTTGAGGTGAGGGTTGCCGCAATGCCATTTCATACCTTTTGTTATCGAGCACTAAAATGAGTGCTTCCTTAATTGATGGTAAAGTAGTAGACTTCTAATAACAAGGTATGATCGACGTGGCCGCAATAAGAATGTGGCCTACCATGATTCCGTCTAATTTACTTGATGTCTCAGGTTTTTTTTTTAATAAACCCACCTCTGTAGAGAATGTTATAATTGACGGATATATCTTTTTAATCAGTGAATGTATTCCCTGCCAGAACAGTTGCAATTTTGCACAGTGGCACCATATATATGAAAGGGTACCAAGGCCTCCACAACCCCTCCAACACCTATCTGAATGTTTTGCGTTCGTTTTATGAATTCTTAAAGGGCAACGTGGCAATTTTGTAGTGATTTTCTATATCGTTGGAACACTGTGGGATCTCTTTGAGAGATTATGTGAATGCAAGCCATTACTCCAGGTCCCATTACAGATCCAAATCTTTTTCCAAGGCTAGAATATAATCTGGTATTGGATCTTGAACTGTAAAAAAAATGAGAATAACATGAGGAGGTCAAATATTTTTGATTTGGGTGAACAAATAAAACATTTCAAAGTTCAAAAGTTTTAATTTTATTAATTTGTGGTCAAGATTGGGGATGTCAAATTGCTCTTGGAGGATCTCAATAATTGCAGAGTACCGCGGGGACCAACTATCGTCCAAATCATATTTAATTTTACATTTTTAAAACAATATTAGCGAATCATCGTTGAAAAAATATATCAATATTGTTTATGAATTTGGAGTGCAAATCAGTAAAATCTAATTGTATATAATAATAATTTAAGATAGAAAGTGGCATAGCTCTTGACCTAGACAAGCTGGGTTTTAATATTTTAAACAATACATCCCACGTTTTTTAATTATATTTTCGTTGATGGAAACATTGCAGATAATTGAAGTCTTTGAGAAATAGGGAGCCAAATTAATTATTTAATAGAGTATTGGTGTTTTTTTTTTTCTGTTCCCATCTCTAACCATCTTGGTTTAGTGAACCTAAATTAAATTTAATAGCAGCTGCTGCATTGACTGCATAAGTATATTTTTTTAAATCAAGAAACCCCAGGCCTCCCCAACCCTTAAAGTTCTGTAGTACCACTAAATTAAGTCTGCACATTCTGTTCCTCCAGATAAATCCAAGAAGATTCGAATGTATCTTCTTAAAAAAAGACAAGGGGACACTTAAGGGTATAGATCTTATAAAATACAAGACTTTAGGAAGAATATTTATTTTGATAGAAGCTATCCTCCCCAACCAGGATAACTCAAGTTCAGACCAACTTACCAACCCTTTTTTAAGTTATGGCCACAACTTGGAGAGGTAAAATGAATACATGTTTGACAGGTTCTTGGTCAAATTAGTTCCTAAATAAGAAAGAAATTACTTTCTCCAATCAAACTGGAATCCCTCCATCAATGTTTCCAACACAGACTTTGGAATATGAAATGATAATGCTTGAGTTTTATGAGAATTTATTTTATAATACTATATTTTTCAGAATTCGAGTAAAATGTCCATCAATTGGCCCAAAGATGATTCTCGGTCTCCAAGAGATAAAAATCACATCATCAGCGAAAAGACCCACATTATGAACACCATCACCTATTTTAATTGCCTTAATTTAACTTGTCCTGAGTATGGTCTTAGCCAGGGATTCCATAGCTAAAATGAACACTAATGGTGACAATGGACACCCCTGTCTGGTACCATTAGACAACAGGAGCGTATCAAAAACAAAGCCTGATGCATATACTTCTGCTGATGATCTGCAGTACAGTGCGAAAACCACATCAATAAAAGAGGAAGGCAAGTTCATCATGACTATCACCTCTCTCAGATAGCCCCAGTGTATTCTATCAAACACCTTCTCAGCATCCAAAAATAGAAGGAGGGAAGGCATCCAATCAATTTTAATTTGGTGAATCAGATTAATTAATCTTCTGGTGCCATCTGGTGCTTGTCTGCCCATAACAAATCCCACCTGGTCATTGTTAACAAGCAAGGGCACAAATAAAGCCAATCGGTTCGATAATATTTTAGCATATAATTTTAGTATCATTATTCATTAATGAGATTGGGCAAAAATTAGAACATTTGTCTGGTTACTTTCCTAGCTTTGGTAAAGTGATTATTCTGGCTTTTAAGGCCTCTTCTGGCATAACTCCACATGCTAATAACAGTTAAATAGTTTTGTCAAATGGGGCAAAAGTATTTCCTAGAATGTTTTTATAATATTGCAAAGTAAAGCCATCTGGTCCAAGTGCTTTACCACTAGGGGTTTTTCTAATGGCCTTTAAAATAAGATCAGACAAGATATCATTGGATAAAAGTTCTACATTTTCTACAGGGATTTGTGTCAATTGAATTTTATCCAAAAACGTTTTTATATTATCTGATGAAGGTTGGGTAATAGCGGTAACATTTACCAAATTATAGAGGGATTTATAATATTCGGCAAACATGTTACTAATTTTAGTTGGCTGGGTAATTTAATTTTTTCTGATCCTCATATGAAAAATTCAATCATCGATTGCTGGTTTGTTTGCCTGAGTTTAGTTGCCAGCAGGGAAGAGGCCTTATTGCCTTTAGAATGAAATGTTTGTATTAAGCATCTCAATTGCAAAGCCGTATGCTCCAATTGTAAATCATTAATTTTGTTTTTGATATTAGCAATCCTAGTCAAAACTGACCCTGGGGGATCCTATTAGCCTTTATTAGGAGATTATAAAGTTCCTTTTCTAATGTTTTAAAATGATTGCATTTAGTCTTTTTTAAGAAACTTGCCCTCTGGAGGAAATGGCCTCTCAGAACCGCCTTATGAGTGTTCCACACTGTACTGCAATGAACATCTGAGTCAGTATTGTCATTAGAAATATTTTTTTATATTTTTTTCAGTTAAGATTTTATTCTCACCCTCTGAAATGAAATAATCACTCAGTTTCCAAGACCTGTGTGGTGTCGCCGAAAATTCCTCAAAAAGATGTAGAATTAATGGAGCGTTATCAGACCAGATGATAGATCTGGTTACAAATGGTATAGTGGATTCACCAATAACCTGTCAATTCTGGAGTACATGTTATAGAATACAGAATAGTAGGTATAATCCCTCTCTCCATCATGCATCAACCACCATGAGTTATAAAGACCCTTTGAAAACAAATGTTGGGAACACAATTTAGCCATTTTATCAGAGGCACTTGCAGAAGTTGTGTTTATTTGTTCCCTAGTGGTGTCTAGATTAAATCAAGAACAAAATTGTTATCTCTACAAATTATAAGCCTACCTCTAGAAACATTCAGAACCTTCTTTAAAAATTTCTTAAGGTATTTAAACTGACCAGTGTTGGGAAAATAAGCATTAGCGATAGTGTCCAGTATGTTTTTAACTTTCCCAACCCAGATCATCAAAAATACATTAACGGCATTCATATAATAAAATACACTGTCTGTGTCATAAGGCTATATTCTGTTACAAAGAATAATCTATATATTTCAAAAAATATGTTTTCTTTTACAATTATAGGGCAAACTTTACAAATGAAGAGGAAAAATGTAAACATTCTCCTCTTTTCTGCATGTTTTCTCAAAGGACAAAGCTAATATAATAATGATAATAATGATTGACAGGCAGCTAAGATGGAGGTACAATATCGTGAACGCTTAAACTCTCTCTCTCTAAATATATCATATATATTGTATTTAAAATGGTTCAAATTACAGGAAGGTCTTAGATAGAATGTCCTGTTCATTCAGCACCGGAAATAGCAAAGTCCTGAAGGTTTTCATTATAATTTTATTATTTTAAACAGGGTCACAGAAGTTCAACATCAAAAAAAGGAAAGTTGCTTGTGGTGATATTTAATTGCTTGTTACCTTTGTTCTACAGAAAAATACAAGGGGAGAGGAAAAGCAGGGTCACATTTTGAAGCTGCACGGAGAAGGAGTCGGGCTGTCCTGTATCACATCTCTGGACACCTACAAAGGAGAGAAAAGAACAAATTAAAGCTCAATAACGTAAGAATGTGATACGTGCTATAATATACAGTATATATGTATATATCGTCAATTACTTTCAGAAATAATATTTAAAGAAAAACTAGAAATGCGTTTAAATATATGACATGTAAAAAAAAAAAAATCACCATTGGAACTGAAATGTCAAGTGCGGTTGAATTTTGTAAAGCTTTACTTTAATAAACTAGTTCTTCCTTTGGAGAAAAGCACACACACACCTTAACCACTAGCCAGTCCTTAAATGTATTCACCACTTAAAAATATGTGAATTTATTTTTTTGTATTTATTTATTGTGTGGATAATCTTTTAACATAGTGATAAAATACTAAAATACTAAAGGATGAAAAAAATATAAAACAAATGTGCTTAATTAAAAAGTATATCAAATGTAAATAAAAAAACAAAAACATCCAAGCATTTGAGGATTACGATTATTACATTCTGTGTAAAACCTAACCAGGTTCAAACAATAAATATTAGTCATTTAAATGAGACTACAATCACTTTAAAACAACAAGGCAAAGGTGATAAAACCACTAGCAATCCTTACATAAAAAGTCAGCAGACATATAAACCAAACAACTAAAACTGACAGCTGAAATAATATGAGATTATAAAGGAGATAGAAAGCAATCTGTCCAAACTCCAAACAAGTAGTGCAACTGAAACTTTGAGAAGTCTACAACTGAATTATTGTGGGACATGATATGCCATGGCAGAATTTGTTAATCAATCAGGGATCAATGACTTTCAATTTAGTAAGCCCATTTCCTCTCTCCATATCATTTGCACCCACTTAATCCCAATTTCAGAAAACAAATAACACGAGAACCCTTCACATTTTCTCAGCAAGGATGCCCTATCTTTGGTTTCTAATAATGTGGCTGCACTCTATGGCTGCACTCATTCCTCCAGAAAACCAAAAGCTAATTTTCCAGGAACTAGCTGTGGTGGCAGAGAAATATAATCCTTTCATCCATGCTATATATGCACACACACACACACACTCATTAGCAGGCAGATGCTCACAGACACATGCAGACACACTTTTCCTGACACATAAAAAGCTTCAAATGAAGAGATTTGCATTTCCAGACACACACAGCTAGACTTTCCCAAAAACATGCACACTCCATACATGCATAGATACGCAGATACATGTTGCCAGACACACACACAAACCCACACGTTGTCAGATATGCACACATGATGCACATTGCCAGGCACACATATGCATATAGATATGTACTCTTGGATGCATAAACCACATTCACATACTCAGACACAGATACTCTGATTTTGACACACACACAGGGGCGGACTGACCGGTCGGGCACTTCGGACATGGTCCGAGGGCCCGGCCGGGAGGGGGGCCCGCCATCAGGGGGCCCGGCCGCCCCTTTAAATGCTGCAGCCGCCTGAGCGCTCCGGCGGCTGCAGCTTCTCACCTCCCCTCCCCGTAGCGTGGCCGAGCTGCTCTGCGTCCGCGGTGCCGGCCGGAGTGATAGGAAGGTGCACACACACTGAGTGTGCACCTTCCTGTCAGTCCGGCCGGGTACAGGAAACAGAAACTCCTGTTCCGCGCGGAACAGGAGTTTCTGTTTCCTGTACCCGGCCGGACTGACAGGAAGGTGCACACTCAGTGTGTGTGCACCTTCCTATCAATCCGTCCGGCACCGCGGACGCAGAGCAGCTCGGCCACGCTACGGGGAGGGGGTAAAAAGAGAGAGGGAGGGAGGGGGGAGTTAAAAGAGAGAGGGGGAGGGGGGGTTAAAAGAGAGAGGGAGGGGGGGCTAAAGAGAGAGAGAGGGGGGTTAAAAGGGAGGGGGGGTTAAAAGGGAGGGGGGTTAAAAGAGAGAGGGGGATTGTTAAAAGAGATGGGTTAAAAGAGAGAGGGAGGGGGGTTTAAAAGAGGGAGGGGGTTTAAAAGAGGGAGGGGGTTAAAAAGAGGGAGGGGGTTTAAAAGAGGGAGGGGGGGTTAAAAAGAGGGAGGGGGGTTAAAAGAGGGAGGGGGTTAAAAGAGAGAGGGGGGGTTAAAAGAGAGAGGGGGTTGTTAAAAGAGAGAGGGAGGGGAGGTTAAAAGAGAGAGGGGGGGTTAAAAGAGAGAGGGGGTAAAAAGAGAGGGAGGGGGGTAAAAAGAGAGGGGAGTAGGTGGGTAAAAATAGAGGGGAGTAGGGGGGTAAAAAGAGAGAGGGAGGGGGGTACGAAGAGAGGGGGAAGAAGAGAGAGGGAGGGGGGTAAGAAGAGAGGGGGTAAAAGGGGGGGTAAGAAGGGAGGGGGAGTAAGAAGGGGGTAAGAAGAGGGGGAGGGGGGAGTAAAAGAGGAAGGGGGAGTAAGAAGAGGGGGAGGGGAGAGTAAGAAGAGGGGGGAGGGGGTAAGAAGAGGGGAGAGTAAGAAGAGAGGGGGGAGTAAAGGGGGTAAGAAGAGGGGAGGGGGGAGTAAAAAGAGGAAGGGGGAGTAAGGGGAGGGGGGTAAGAAGAGTGGGGAGGGGGTAAGAAGAGGGGGGAGTAAGAAGAGGGAGGAGTAAGAAGAGGGGGAGGGGGGAGTAAGGAGAGAGGGAGGGGGGAGTAAGAAGAGGGGGAGAGTAAGAAGGGGGGTAAGAAGAGAGTGGGAGTAAGAAGGGGGTAAGAAGAGGGGGAGGGGGGAGTAAGAGGAGGGCAATTGCCCCCTCCCCTGTCCGCAGGCACCGTGCGGGCAGCCGGCAGGGGAGGGAGGAAGAGAGGACCCGGGAGCTCAGCCTGCAGCTCCTCTGGGTCCTTCTTGCGCGAGCACAGATCGTTGCCGCGGTTACCACGGCAACGTTACGGCTCTTGCGAGAGTAAACTCTAGCCCTGGAGCTACGGGCTAGAGTTCACTCTCAACACTGTGACCACCAGGTATTCCTGGTGGTCGCAGTGGTGAGAGTGAACTTTAGCCCCATAAACACACTGCCCCCACACACCATACACATTCACACACTGCCCCCCATACACACACACTGCCCCCACACACACCATACACATTTACACACATTGCCACACACACACACACATACACTGCCCACCCATACACACACAGCCCCCCATACTAACATTGCCACACAAATACACAGCCCCCTCGTACACACATTGCCCCACACACCCTACACATTCACACACTACACCCCCTCACACACACTGAACCTTTCACACACACTGCACCCCTTACACATTGCACCACTACTCCTATACCCTACTACAGCCTCATATCCCAGCAGACCCCAGGTAAGTTGTCAAACTGTTCTTAAACGGTTTGACTACTTACTCTGGGAGGGGGGCCGGCTCTCCTGGCACCATAACGACTACACAGAGTAGTAGTGGTTATTGTGCATGGATTATTTCTTTAAATAATCTACGAGTGCCCCAGTAGCCAGCAAGCCAGCCAACCCACAGGCCAGCCAGCCCACAGACTGGCCAGTAGACAGCCAGCCAGCCTACAGGCCACCAGTTAGGCTTAAAGCCAGCAAACCCACAGCCTGCCAACCGCAGCCAGCAAGCCACAGCCTGCCAGCCGCAGCCAGCAAGCCCACAGCCTGCCAGCCGCAGCCAGCAAGCCCACAGCCTGCCGGCAGTAGCCAGCAAGCCCACAGCCTGCCAGCAAGCCCACAGCCTGCCAGCCGCAGCCAGTAAGCCCACAGCCTTCCAGCAAGCCCACAGCCTGCCAGCCGCAGCCAGCAAGCCCACAGCCTGCCGGCAGTAGCCAGCAAGCCCACAGCCTGCCAGCAAGCCCACAGCCTGCCAGCCGCAGCCAGTAAGCCCACAGCCTTCCAGCAAGCCCACAGACTGCCAGCCAGCAACAGTAATTAAGGTAAGAGGAGCCAACTTGGCCAGGTATCAGCTATGTTGTGTTGCTATATTGTGAATAGGAACCAGAGTGTTGGAGAGACCCCCCTCCAGGCCCCATTAGACTCCATTGTAGTCTCTAATGGGACCTGGAGGAAATTCTTTCTAACACACTCTCTAAAGGACACTGAGATAGCCTCTGCTCGAATGCTCCCCCCATCCATGCCCCATTAGCCCTCAATTGTAGTCTCTACTGGGGCCTGGAGGCGACTGTTTCCAGCAGGGACACTGAGATGGCCTCTGTTAGAAAGACCCCCTTCCAAGCCTATTAGACTCCATTGTAGTCTCTAATAGGGCCTGGAGGGGATTCTTTCTAACACACTCTCTAAAGGACACTGAGATAGCCTCTGCTAGAAAGACCCCCCTCCATGGCCCATTAGCCCTCAATTGTAGTCTCTACTGGGGCCTTGAAGGGATTATTGCACTTTTGTTCCTTGTGTCTAAAGATTGGGTAGGGTGTGGCTGGAGGCGGTGCATGGAGGCGGGACATGGGTGGCGCTTGCTGCGGAGTATGGGTGGGGCCTGTAAGGGGGCCCTTGATTTATTTTGCCCGGGGGCCCTGAGGGTTCTCAGTCCGCCCCTGCACACACAGATACACACTTCCACACATGCACCACAGATACAGAATACAAGATATATACACATAGATACACTGTCAAAAACATACATACTTTCCCCGACACACGCTGCCAGCTATACATTGCCAGACCCACACAGTCAGATACACATTTCTGACAAGCTACCAGATACGCTCACAGATTTATAAATGTATACATGTTTTATCCACCCCTCCTGCATGGCTACTTTGAGGAAAATACTGGCACAGGTATATGACTAATTTCTCCTTCACATAATCCTTTGTGCATCTGGAGTAAAAGATATGGTGTCTAATTTTCTCAACACTACTTTTCAATGAAGTCAGGTAAAGGCAAATATTTATCTCACTTCAACTATACTATAAAGTGTTACAGAACCAAAATAAGCCCAACTCTTGGACATGCCTTTAAGCAGAGTACGGACTATACTCTTCTGATGGCAACCCTTTGTAATTGCACAGGTGTGCTGAGACTGAAAGCAGAACAGAGCATGCTGAAATTTGATTCTTAGAACGGGAAACTATCAACTGATATTCGGGGTCAATACAAACCATTGTCTGGAAATCTATTCATAAATAGGACTATACGTAGGACACAATGTATAAGGTCATTGCATCGCATTTAGACTAGAATAAAGGGGATTTAGTGTGAGGCAAAGGAAAGGGTTTTTTACAGTAAGAAAAGTAAGGATGTGGGATGCTCTGACTGAAGACGTGGTTTAATCAGAGTATATATGTTTAAACAGCAATACGATAAATACTTGCAAAAACAAAATATTCAGGGGTATAATTTTTAATCAGTGGAGTAATAGCTTCTTGATCCAAGGAAATATCTGACTGCCATTCTGAGGTCAAGAACGATTTTTTTCCTAGTTTTTTGCACAATTGGAAGCGCTTCAGACTGGGTTTTTTTTTTTGCCTTCTTTTGGATCAACAGCAAAACAGATGTGAGCAAGGCTGAACTTGATGGACACAAGTCTCTTTTCAGCTATGTAACTATGTAACTATGATGGATAAATGAACAAGGAAAATGTAAGCACCATAAAGTGCTTAGCTAAAAGGGCTTAAATGGTTACTCTAGCCACCATGACCACTTCTGCTTTTTTAAGTGATCATGGTGGTAGGAATCTGTATGTGCAATGTATCTGATTGACATGTTGCGCATACAGCAAAACAATAAATAAAATTACGTCTGTCTTTAGCACGCAGTGTAATGAGCCCCTACCCTTACAGGTGCTTGGAATATTGAATCTCTCCTCCATCTCTAATATGATCCTTTCCCAGCCTCTCTCTATTTCTTATGTTTCGTCCATTTTTTCCCCACTACTAAACCATTCCAAACCTCTTTATCCTGTAACTAGATGCCTTTTAACTCCCTGTCTATTTTTGTTATAAGCTCTATCCTTTGCACCTGGTAGTCAGCATACAAAGAGTATGAGAAATAAAACCACGCTTCTATTTTTCTCCTTATCTGCACTGCTGTGCCTGGACTACGCTGGATTGTGATGTCATTCGCTAATTCTTTAATATAAATTTTAAATCAAAAAGCACCATCTTTCGATGTTTCATTCGATGTTATAATTTCCACAGAAGTAATGGTTTTCCTTTTTAATTTTGTTTTATTGGGGATTGATATATAGTTTCTCTCTTTTTTTGTCATATAAATTGTGAAAGTTATTAGCTAAACTCTGAATTGTAGTGAATTGAGATCTGCATGGCGAAATGTAGGCAAAACTAGCCAACTTGTAACTATAATTGAGCTGAAGAATGTATACCTGCTATCAACTATTTCTGCCTAAATGTTGCCATGCAGATCTTAATTCACTACAGCTTTAAGTTTGGTGAATAACGATTAAACTTTCTATATTTTATTTATGCTTATATCTACATTTATATGTATTCCTCATATACTATATGTCATTCTGCTTCATACTTATCTCATTATTTTGCTTTCTAGTGACTTAATTTTCAGCATAACATTTGTGGTTCATTCATCACCTTTGCATTATATGTACTTTTATCATTATCACCTTTTCATTTACTATATAATGCACCATTCCCCACACGTTGATAGAGATAGTGCATCTGTTAGCATTATCACACATCTTTAAAACATTTGTCAATATTGTTCATTATCTGGCTCTCAGTGGGAAACTGTCCTCATATTCCAACATATTCAGACTTTCGTGAATATAAATATTTTCCCATGTTATCTTTCCTTTTACTTATCTATCTTATAATTTTGAAAATAACCCAATTGAATCAACACTTAAATATACAGAAGCTCCGAGAGGCCATGTATTTTTTATATTTTTTCTGACTTGTTTTGAGAAAACAAGTTGTCTTCCTGAGAAAACAATTTATTTTATCAAGATAAAAAGTTGTATTATTGAAAAAAAAGAATTATTTTCTTGCGATAACAAGTTTTATTCTTGGGAAAAACAAGTTTTTTTTTCTCAAGATAATTAGTCAGAAAAACATAAAAAATACATGGCCTTTCTGGGTTTCAGTATAAATTACTATGAAACACAGCATTTTATTTAGATATATTGCAGCCCCTCTATTGTCTTTCTACCTAATTAGTTTGTTCTAGGTAATGTAATTTGCAGACTCTCAAAACAGAGGGCAAATTCAGACTTAACCATTTCTTCTTCCTCTTGAGACAATATATCAACACTTAATTTTCCTGTTAATTTATCCCTTGATCAATGGTTACCATTATAATACTGTGATCCACTTACAATGAAAGAGAACCACTGAGCAGTAATACATTTATAGCACTGTATTTTTATGCATTAGCACACTTTTCAATGATTCTATACACATCATAATCATTTAAATGTATGCTTGTCTGGGCATGTTTTAGTTCCGATGTCATTCACTGAAAAAATAGGAACAGTATAAAGAAATACATTATTATTATTATGTTATTTATATAGCGCCATCAAATTTCGAGTGCTTTACAATGGGTGGACATACAGACATGTAGTTGTAACCAGACAAGTTGGACACACAGAAACAGAGGGGTTGAGGGCCCTGCTCAATGAGCTTACATGCTAGAGGGAGTGGGGTAAAATGACACAAAATGGTAAGGATAGTATTAGACTAGTTACAGTTGCAGTAGAGGAATCAGTCAGGAGCTATTAACAGTTTAATTGATACGCTTTTATGAAGAAGTGGATTTTTAACGATTTTTTGAAGGAGTGGAGACTGGGTGAGCATCTAACGAAGGAGGGAAGCGAGTTCCACAGGAACGGTGCAGCCCTCGAGAAATCTTGAAGGCTAGTGTGACGAGACCAATCTCGCCACATTGCATTGGAGGAGGCTGGTTGCTCACCTCTTGCCCTGTGACTATGGACCCTGGGAGATTTGGCCCGTTCAATTCAGTATGATAGGAGTTATGTATTTTTGTGTCCTTTTGTGTTTTACTGGTAACATGTGCTCAATGGAGTCTGCCTCTATCCCTGGATATAATTGGATTATTTTCCCCATTGTCTCCAGGATAGAGGGCTCTGTAAAACCGGTTTGGGCCAGATAGTCATGCTGCCAGCCAGGCCCCAAAAGATACTTTACTAACTTCTGAACCCCTGGTCTCATTTATGCCATTCTTCGATATGTTGTTCCCCTGAATGGATTGATTGTGAATATATAATTTTTATGTGAATGTGATGTATATTTTAGAAGTTATGAATATGCTGTAAAAACTGTATTTTTCCTGCCTGTGATAAATTACATTAACCCATTGTGTTCAGTAATTATATCACAGGCAGAGGGAAGGATTTTATGTGTTTGTGCTGGGTGTGTTTTATGTTTTACTGTACGGGATTGGTTACATGTTGTCCCTCCCTGTGGGATTTCCCCTTGCATGGGGACTTGCATAAAAGTCTGTGAGGGTTAATTAAAACAGACCACTGCTTGACCCTCAACACAGAGCCTTGTCTCGTTCTTGGGGGGATTTACTGTATGCTGTTAGAGACTGATTGCCAGGAGTGTAAGCGGATTGTCTGCTTTTCCTGTTCGTCTGCTAGCAGCTATTAGTGAGGTTCCAGTTCAGGAGTTAGAGTGCTATTTTGTATCCAGTTCGGGAGTTTGGTGTTCTGCAGTAGCTGCGCCTGTATATCTGGAAGGGGAAGATCTCCTAAATGGCGGTTTAACCCCTTTATGCCTGGGGGTGCAGTTACAATTGGTGGCAAGCGGCGGGATCGTTCCCACAGCCAGAAGGACAGCTACAGGAGACACCATTCCGTGGATTTTACAATTTGAGGGCAACGTATGTCTGAGTACAGCGACCCTGACAGCACCAGGATGGAACCAGCAGTGGAGTATGATGAGGGTGCCATGGATGACCGAGATGCAGTTCGCAAAGGCATCTGGTACCAGGCACTAGGTATTTCGGAGTACCAGCGGGGCGAGAGACTCCCCAAGGAAGACCAGCGATTGCAGAAGCGACTAGCCCTGCGGAAGCCCTTCCTGGGAGAGCAGCCCCTGGAGGAATGGGTGAAGGAATTGGAGCTCTGTGTATGGCAGGAGATATGGCTGGAAGATGCCTACAAGGCGCTCTGGTGGTATGGGGCACAGTACCTGCCCTGGTCAGCCGAGCATGACAAGCCAGAGGGAGAGGAGTTTGATGGTCCTGGCTTGTTATGGGAGTCTTTTTCAGAGCTCGAATTTGGGAGCCCTACACAAGTCCGGTTCAGTGATTTCTTGGAGTGGAGGGAGAGCAGGTATGACTGGGACGACACTCACGAGATTGAGCAAGACCTGGTCCACCTGGTGACCCGGGAGATGGAGCTAGAACAGGGCTACCAGCAGCTGTTTCAATGCAGTGAGAAGGCTCAGCAGGAGAGCAGAGTGACAGACCCAGAGCCAGACCCATTCAGCTGGGACGAGAGAGTAAAGTTTTACTGGGAAGAACCCCAGGTGGCCAGTGGAGATGGGACCATGGTCTCTCCGCCGGTCCTGCAGGGAATTGGGAGCCCAGTCTCCATTCCCCAGCGGCAGTGTGAAGTGCAGGGAAGGGAGAGCAGCGTCCTCCCTCCCCAGCGGCAGGCTGAGTTACAGGGGGCAGAGGTAGTTGTTCCTGCCCTCCAGCAGCAGAGTGGTATGCCAGGAAGGCAGTGTGAAGTGCAGCGAGAGGAGAGCAGCGTCCTCCCTCCCCAGCGGCAGGCTGAGTTACAGGGGGCAGAGGTATTTGTTCCTGCCCTACAGCAGCAGCATGATTTTTTTGGGAATTAGGAGCCCAGTCTCCATTCCCCAGCGGCCGTGTGATTTATTGGGAATTAGGAGCCCAGTCTCCATTCCCCAGCGGCAGAGTGATGTATTGGGAATTGGGAGCCCAGTCTCCATTCCCCAGCGGCAGGCTGAGATACAGGGGACAGAGATAGTTGCTTCTGTCCCCCAGCAGCAGTGTGAATTCCAGGGAATTGGGAGCCCAGTCTCCATTCCCCAGCGGGAGATACAGCAGGGAATTGGGAGCCCAGTATCCATTCCCCAGCGGGAGATACAGCAGGGAATTGGGAGCCCAGTCTCCATTCCCCAGCGGGAGATACAGCAGGGATTTGGGAGCCCAGTCTCCATTCCCCAGCAGCAGAGTATCCTACAGGGAATAGAGAGCCCAGTCTCCTTTCCCCAGCAGCAGGACTCTGTATTGGGAGCAGAGACAGTCGGTCTCCCTCCCCTGCGGCTGGAAGTATATATGGGAGAGGAGCCTGTTACCCCCTCTCTCCAGCGGCAGCTTAACATACCAGGGGGAGACAATAACCCCCACAACTGTGCAGATGGGACCGTGGTCTCTGCACTTACAGCACAGGGGGTAGGGATGGTCGGTCCTGCCCCCCCACGACAGAGCTGTTTAGCCAAAGGGGAGACCGTCGGTCTCCAGCAGCAGAGCTGTGTATCTAAAGGGGAGACAGTCAGTCTACAGCAGCAGAGCTGTGTATTTAAAGGGGAGAGAATCAGTCTCCCCCTCCCACAACCAGGCTCCAACCAGGCTACTTCCACGGTAGCACTGGCACCAGGGCAGAGTACTGCTGGTCTCTGCCCACTCAGCAACCCAACAAGGTCACCTACCAGTCCCCCGCACAGATGTGGGGAGACACCTGGACCTGAACAAAGTTCTCCTCTACCCAGGTGTAGTAACCATTTATTGTGGGTGGGCTGTATGGCTGATTGTGTTTTGTGGGTGGGCTGCTGGACTAACAAGGGCACTGACCGGTAGGAGGTCAGATACCTTGTTAGTCTGTTTGTAAAAGGGGAGAGATGTGACAAGACCAATCTCGCCACATTGCATTGGAGGAGCCTGGTTGCTCGCCTCTTGCCCTGTGACTATGGACCCTGGGAGATTTGGCCCGTTCAATTCAGTATGATAGGAGTTA
Organism: Pelobates fuscus; assembly: GCF_036172605.1. Lineage (NCBI taxonomy): Eukaryota > Metazoa > Chordata > Amphibia > Anura > Pelobatidae > Pelobates > Pelobates fuscus. The sequence continues at coordinate 311,566,650 of NC_086320.1, read as the reverse complement.
TGTATTTTTGTATCCTTTTGTGTTTTACTGGTAACATGTGCTCAATGGAGTCTGCCTCTATCCCTGGATATAATTGGATTATTTTCTCCATTGTCTCCAGGATAGAGGACTCTGTAAAACCGGTTTGGGCCAGATAGCCATGCTGCCAGCCAGGCCCCAAAAGATACTTTACTAACTTCTGAACCCCTGGTCTGATTTATGCAATTTTTTTGATATGTTGTTCCTCTGAATTGATTGATTGTGAATATATAATTAGTATGCGAATGTGATGTATATTTTAGAAGTTATGAATATGCTGTCAAAACTGTATTTTCCTGCCTGTGATAAAGTACATCAACCCATTGTGTTCAGTAATTATATCACAGGAAGAGGGGAGGATTGTATGTGTTTGTGCTGGGTGTGTTTTATGTTTTACTGTACGGGATTGGTTACATGTTGTCCCTCCCTGTGGGATGTCCCCTTGCATGGGGACTTGCATAAAAGTCTGTGAGGGTTAATTAAAACAGACCACTGCTTGACCCTCAACACGGAGCGTTGTCTTGTTCTTGGGGGGATTTACTGTATGCTGTTAGAGACTGATTGCCAGGAGTGTAAGCGGATTGTCTGCTTTTCCTGTTCGTCTGCTAGCAGCTATTAGTGAGGTTCCAGTTCGGGAGTTGGAGTGCTATTTTGTATCCAGTTCGGGAGTTTGGTGTTCTGCAGTAGCTGTGCCTGTATCTCTGGAAGGGGAAGATCTACTAAACAGCTTTTAACCCCTTTTATGCCTAGGGGTGCCGTTACAGCTAGCATCAGAGGTGGGAGAAGAGGTGGGGTAAGTCATCAGCAGATCGTAAGGGCCTAGACGGGACATACTTGTGTATAAGGGAGGATAGATAGGTGGGAGCAGCATTATGTAGCGATTTGAAAGCAAGAACCAGAATTTTAAATTGAGCTTTATATTTTATAGGAAGCCAATGTAGGGACTGACAGAAGGGTGAGGCATGGAGGTGCAGGCGGACAGGAATATGAGCCTCGCATTCATTATGGACTGTAACGGCACAAGTTGGGAGCACGTAAGACCACTGAGAAGCGGATTACAGTAGTCAAGGCGAGAATGGAAAGTGAAATGGACCAACACCTTAGTCGCATCTGGCGTTAAGTAGGGGCGGATGCGTGCAATGTTTTTGAGATGGAAATTACAGGATTTGGCGATAGACTGAACATGAGGCTTATAAGAGAGGTCAGAGTCGAAGAGAACACCTAGGCAGCGCGCCTGCGTGGTGGAGCTGATGGTACCACCGTTGACTTGGAGGGAGACAGACACAGGAGTAACAACACTTGAGGGAGGAAAGACCAGCATTTCAGCTTTGGTCAAGTTTAGTTTAAGGAAGTGGGCAGCCATCCAGTTAGAAATAGCAGAGAGGCAGTCAGAGACACTAGTCAAGAGGGACGGGGAGAGATTAGGAGAGGACAAGTAGATTTGCGTATCATCCGCATAGAAATGATATTGGAAGCCAAAGGAGCTAATGAGTTTACCAAGGGAGGCAGTATAGATGGATAACAGTAGGGGACAAAGGACTGAACCTTCGGGGACACCAACAGAAAGGAGTTGGGGAGAAGAAGCAGAGCCAGAGAAAGAAACACTGAAAGAGCGCTGGGAGAGGTAGGAGGAGCACCAGGAGAGTGCAATATCTTGTAGACCGATATTGCAGAGGATTCACTGGGAATTCACCGCAAGTACAGAATATTACAGTGGAAAACTAAAGGTAAAATGGCAACATTGATATAGTAAATAAATAATAATATGGTGATAAATGTATCAGGTTAAGTATCTTCCTAACTTAAGTTGGTACCTGAAAGTTTCAGGTAGAGTTAAAGACTTTGTCTCTGTTAGCTGGTTTGTGGAATGTAGTTCATTGTGCGGTATACACATGCACTACAAGCACTGCACTACACACTTCTAAGCAGTTAAAAAAAAACACTGGTGCCAGTGTGTTTTATTTATTAGTGTACTACAGTAGTACACTATAGATAACAATAATAACATTATTATAAGGCTGCTCAAATGTGTTGCACATAGTGATCAGTAGATGATCAATCACCAACCCACACCTCCAGGGGCCGCAGCTGACATTCTTTCAAGGTAAGTAAAGTCGCGGTTGCTCCGACAGTTGGATTATGAATTGTGCTGTAGGACTAGTTTTAAAGACATTCAGGGTTACGTTTATGGATGAAATTAAGATTAGTTATAGGCACTGATTTTAAGTTGTAAGATTCTTGGGATTTAAGGGCACTTAAAACTTAGGTTTAGATAGTGATTATCAACAAGTTTCTCTCATCCTCCATAATCTTGGTCTATAAGACTCTGCTCTCTCCTGGTTCTCCTCCTACCTCTTCCAGCACTTTCCCAGTATTCCTTTCTCTGGCTCTTACACTTATCCACAACCACTCTCTGTTAGTGCTCCCCGAGGTTCCGACCTTGGTCCTCTACTTTTCTCAATCAATTTATTGTAAAGCACTGTGGAATAAGCTGGCGCTATATAAATAATAATAATAATAATAATAATAATAATAATAATACTGTCTCTCTTGGTAAACTCATCAGTTCCTTCAGCTTCCAATATCAAGTCTATGCAGATGACACGCAAATCTATCAATCCTCTCCTGATCTCTCACCAGCCCTCTTGATTCATATCTATACTATCTCTATGCTATTTCTAACTGGATGGTTCTTCACTTCCTTAACCTTAACCTGTCCAAACAGAACTTCTTGTCATTTCTCCCTTAAGTGTTGGTACTCCCAAGTCAATAGCACTACCACCAGCTTTACCTTGCTGCCTAGGTGTTCTCTTTGACCTCATCCTCTTCTTTACCCCTCATGCCAAATCCTGCCTCTTCTATCTTTAAAAACACTGCGCGCATGCACCCCTATTGAACGCCAGATTCGGCTATGGGGCTGGTCCATGCTGCTATCTTCACCTTGACTAGTACAAGCTTCTTCATAGTGGTATTATATGTTCCCAGCTTGCCTCATTATAGCCTATAATAAAGATGGCAGCAAGGCTCATCTTCCTGTCCACCCACACCTCCCAAGCCTCCCTTCACCTCATTTTAAATTTTGGCACTTGCTGACGGAGCTCTACATAACACTGCTCAAGGAAGCAGGGCAAATGGTTAGAGAAGGACCCACCTGAGAGGTCTGCCTTGACGTGGCAGGTGGGCATGCCCTCTCATGGCCATTGGGGGTAACTAAAAACCTCCATTTGTTTAAAAATACATAGGGATGTGGAAAGAGCGCAGGTAACTTTTTTCTTTGGTTTTTACTATATGTATTTTGGCTGATGTGCACTATGGTCGTTGCTGCTGCCCAGGAGTAATGGGAGTTTGAGAGCAGGACTAGTTTATTTGTATTTGTATATCACTGCTCCTACCTACCTATTCTCCCTAATCCACAAATATGTCCTGTCCAGTCCCCTACACTCTAAGATCTGCATCTATCCTCTGTTCATACTCCTACCTCTGACACCATCCTTCAAGACTTCTCTAGGGCTGCACCTTTCCTATAGAACTTCTCTGCTACATCAGACTCTCACCCAGTCTCCATTCCTTCAGGAAAAGTATAACAATTAAACTGTTAATAGCTTTACCTCTCCTTTTTTCAAAACAATCAAGTCAATTCATTTACTCATGATTCCGATAAGAAATGCGGAATATTGTTATTTCCAAGCTATAATTATGAAGTGATACTGTTAAATATTTGTTATTTAAAACCTGGAACATTTGACATATATTGAATGTACAAATTCATTTGCTTGTTTGAACTTTACAAAATCTTGTATTAACATTTTTTTTCTTTCTTTCTATTTTTCAGAATGTTTTTGTAGATAAATCAGCATTTCCAGAATATAAAGTTTCAGATGCAAAAAAATCTAAATTCATAATTTTACATTTTAGCACTTTTAAAGCAGCCTGGGACTGGCTCATATTATTAGCAACGTTTTATGTTGCTGTTACTGTACCTTACAATGTTTCCTTTGTGGACAATGATGATCTATCATCAACAAGAAGCACAACTGTCAGTGATATTTCAGTAGAAATTCTTTTTATTATAGGTAAGACTTGCTGTTCTTTTTATTTTAACCGCAGAATACAAAATGTCTAATACAGAAATATACATTTGAGACCTTATTTCACATTTGTTAGACTTGTGTAAATGCCTTGTTTCTTTTAAATTAAGTATCCTCATCTCCATTTAGTATTTACAGTCTCAGTGGTGATTCTGAACCTGTATTCTCGTATAATGTGGTAGAAACCATAAAAGGAGACACATCTAGTTGACTTTGCCTTTCAGTTGTTTAAATTTAATATATCTTTTTTTTGTGCCCAGGCACAAATTTTTAAATTCTGGAGTTTTTTCTTGCAGTTGCTCAGCAGAACAACATACAGACAGACAAAATAAAACAAAAATAACACATAGCAAATACAGCCATGCATTTTAATGACAAATAAATGGCAAGTTATTGCAAGTTGACCAATTACTTGCAAATTCGGACGTTACATAGTTTGGTTAAATTTTTTTTATATTTTTAACATGGCTTTTTCTTTCTACATTTGACAATTCAGTTATTAACTATAACTTACTGTATCCCTTTTGTACTTGAAGCCCAACTGGGTAAACTTAAAAATAAATTGTCTCACACTCTTATTAGTTCAATCATGGGATACCATCTACTAGCATATTGATATTTACTAATGTCTAAATATACACTTGGATTTTTGAACTGATTTGGATTTGATCAAAAGTCCTAATTCAGATATTTACAAAAAAAGGAATCTTTAATAGAATAGTGCTAATGTGTTTGGGGTCTTTCATTCCCCCTGGGGTCTTTGTCAAGCTAACACCAGGGCGCTTGAAATAATAATATACATTACACACATTACAATTCAATACAAGTGTTACAAATAAAATAACAATTACTACACATACCATTATTCCATTCATTAAATGTGAGATGCACCACCAGATCCAAAACAAAAGGGAGGTATTTAAAATAGATAAATAATTTAAGCAGAGAAAGCAATTAAAAAAACTAAACAAAAAAACTTACAGGGCCATGTCTAATAATTGTTATATTTTTATATGTTATATTATATAACACTTGTATTGAATTGTGATGTTGTCTAATTGTACACCCTATATATTGGACTTTTGAGCACCCTGGTGTTAGCTTGACAAAGATCCCTGCATGGGTCAAAACATTGCTATTTTTGTATTGTTCTAATAAAACTGCCTTTTAACCGACTTTGAGTGCCTGGACCAAACTACTTTTCATTAAATGTATAGGGGTTGCCAGCCCCAGGTCTGGTTGCACCTAGTTCCAACAGCTGTTGTGTGTGCGCGGATCACTCCTTCTGTGTGGATTGCATTATATTCCCTTTGGGACAATGTGGTGCCTATTAATAAATAGTAAGATATTTGCTCTCTATGTATGAGATGATTTTACTTAATTTCATACTTCTCATGCTGTCAGGATAAGATAATGTCCATAGTTCCAGTACTGTGGATAATGTCCACAGTACTGATAGCTGTGCAGAGAATTTACACCAGGCACACCATATATGAACATAGACCCACACAACTGGTCAGCAATTTCTAGGAAGGGGTATCAGGTTAGGAACAAGCTGCTCAGGAAGAACAATGTGACACACGCACAGGTATGGTATGTCAAAGCTCCTTCAACTTTACTTTGTTAAGACTGTATCTTATTTAGGCAAAAATCAATTATTAAAGTGGGATGTGAAACATAATAGTAATAAAGGCATATTGACATGAGTTAAACATTCAAAAATCCAAGCTGGTTAATTAAAGATGGGGGTGCAGTTTTGTTGAAACTGTCTGAGGCAGGCACCATAGCTTGCAAGAGTGATACGTTTTTTAAACTAGCTACTTGAACATAGTCTTTTTAATTAACTCTTACATTGTCTTCTTTTATTCTGAAAGAATAACATGTATAATATCATATGATTACATGTCCAACTCTGAGAGAAGATCAGCAATGTAGTGGATTACCCTACTCACAGTAGGTTTTGTTAGCAATCTTAACATACTTTATAGCTATTTATAGCTACATTTTCTAAATAGTCTGTGGGATGGGACAGGTAGGGGTGTGTCGGGATAGGTTAACAAGGCTAAGGTCTGGGTGACCAGAGTGTACATCTCATAGATTGTTCTTTTCCTTTGTTTTGGCCTTATTTGGTACTGGTTCCATTCTAGGAACTGTCTTTAGGTGACTTGCATGAATCCATGTTTGGTTATCTTTGGTCAACACAGTAGTGCAGTTAACATTAACTGCAATCACAATGGTAGATGGTCCATGGGGTGGTGTGAAGGTGCCCACCAAGTTAAGGAATCTGACCAGGACTTTTCCACTGGGTTTGAAAGGAATTGTGAGCATACCTGCAGAAGAAAGGGAGAGACAAATATGCATCACTGCAAATGCCATTCAATTTTTCCACAAGTTCCAATACAAATTTAACAAGCAAAATATTAAGGTCTTCACTTAAAAGAGCACCTCTAGACTTACACCAAGGAGTGGGGAAAGGCCTACTCATCAGTATTTCAAAGGGAAGCACTAGGGGTTATTTTGATTTCTGCTAATAGAGCAGGCAAATTGTAAGGCCAATTGTTGTTACATCTCAAGCCCCCTTTTGTCAACTTAATTTTAATGGTTCTGTTTAAACTTTTTACCAGTCCAGAGGACTGTGGATATTTTGGGATGTCAAACTTCCAATCAATATTCATAGTTTTACAAACTTGCTGAGTAAGTGAAGTGGTATACGATGTACCTCTGTCTCTATTAGTGGTTGCTGAGCAACCAAACCTAGGGATGTTCTATTTACACAGAATTATACCCACCATCTGGGCATTTTCAGATGCACACGAGAAAGCTTCAAGGACACTATCAGTGATGTTGAATTTCTTCTTAAGTGGCAAACATTGATTAAATACTCTGGCTCCTTCTCCTTTGAACCTACCACCAACATCAGTACGGTGTGTGAATGGATCTACCATTTCCTCTGACAAACATTTCTTGCCTATTTAACAGTTTCATTCAATCTCTGTTCTACAGCGGCAGCCTTTGTCACATCCCTGCTAGCCACTTTCTTTCCATTCAAATATTTTAACTGATCTGTCCACATTACATTTGCTGTCTCTGTATTCTTCCGTACATACTGTTCACCTTCTTCAACAGTGGTGTAATCATATTCTGCACTCAAATATTTATTCGCAGTATCCAATTGATCCTCCTGTATTCTGAGCTTTAGAACCACAAAAGGCAGAACTCTAAAATCTTGACCTTCACACAGATAACCCTGATAGGATCTTTTCAAATAATTCACAACTCCTTCTCTGTGTCTAAAGGTGTCAGGGCACTTAGTGCCCCATTCCATAGATTTATCAGGGTCACAGGTTTAATAATCCCAATGCTACCTGCCACTATGAAAGGGTAATGACCAGTAACACATGAGATTCCTACATCCTCCGATTTAGATTATGTTCTGCTCCAGAGAGCATAATTGTGAGGGGCTGTGGATGAGGTGAGTTGGGCTGTTAAGGAAGAGGCGAGTATTGTCAGTTTAAATGGTGTAGTGGAAGAAGCCAAACTTGCAGAAAGAGGGAATCCCAGGCATTTTTGGAGGATTTATGATGGACAGGGAATCAGGGGACGAGTGGGTGCTTCCAGTGATAAAGGTGCAGCAGAGGAGACTGTACTTGAAGATTGTAGGAAGTGATTTGTTGGAAGGGCACTCTCAGCAGCTGCAGAACATAGCAATAAATCCTCCTCCTCATCCTGAGTTATTACTAAATGGGGTAAACTAGGATAGAGATCATTAGGTGTGACAATTTCATTTTTAGATGTCTTCTAGTTAACATCACAGGATTTAGGATTTTTGCTTTGGGACTTCCCCGTCACCACTTCCAGTTACAGCAACAAAACACAAATACACACAAGATAAAACATACTTTCCTGTCCAATACTCCTCCATAGCTATTGGTATTATATACCTATATACCACAATTTTAGTTTAGAGACTGAACACTCTGGACAAGTTACAGCAAAAACAAATGTGAGAAAGACTGGACTTGATGGATGCATGTCTCTTTTCAGCTATGTAACTATGTAATTTGTAAGTAATCTCTTCCTGGTTACCCAGGAACAGAGACACCCCTTTAAATAAACAACAAAAAGGGTACTCACCAATCCAGGTAACCAGGATCCCAATTCCAGGTAGGAGTATTAGATTAGGAAGGAACTGCTCAGAAAGGACAATGAGACATACACACAGGCGTGATATCTCAAAGACACTTCAACTTCATTGTGTTCAGAGTGTAACTTCAATAGGCAAAAAGCTATTACAAAAGGGAAATGTGAAAATTATCTGAAAAAAATGGGCATGAGTTAAACATTCAGGAATCCGAGCATGTTAATTAATGTTGGGGGTCCAGTTTTGTTGAGATTGACTGAGGTAAGCACTAAATGTCACAAGAGTAATAACCCACTGACTAAACCGGTTACTTGGACATAGTATTTAAAATTAATTCTTATGAGCCACTATGAGCCACTATGAAGCAAACCGAGTATAACATGACCTTTAAAATATATAATTCTCAATAGTTTAATAGTTTTCTTTGCTATGTTTGGTAGGAACCATGATGAAGGGGGGAGGAAAGCAAGAAGAGGGCTACAAAGGCCATAAATTAATGTTTAAATAGGGCATTACATGTCAGAATTAAGTTAATATTTTTCAATACATTGCATAAATAATGCAATGTATACAAATAGTGTTAATGTCCGTAGTACCCCTTTAAGCTGTTATTTAAAGTGGATATTATACCAGTCAGAGAGTAGTCAGTTTGACTGGTGATTATTTGTCCACAGTCAAACTGGCTACCCTCTGTTTCTGACTTTAGGGATAGTAAATAAGCCCTCAAATAAACCAAAAATAGGCAGCAGTAGTGACCAGAGAGCATAATATTTGATCATCAAGAGAACTGGATAACATAAAAGCTGAATTAGAGCAAATGGTGGTATTCAAAATGACTACACACTATTTGCATTCTGCAACAAGTGATCAATGCAAGTTAACATAGGAGCTGGTGTCTGTATATTTTAAAGACATTTATTAATTATTTTTGTATTTTTTTTTGAGGGCCAAAATTCAGCAATCTAAATAGAAATCGTATGGTCATTGACGACAGTTAAATGATGCTTTATTAACAAAGATTTTTTTTCAGTCATGGACATGCGCATCAATGGACACATAGCAGGAGATTATTGTAATGAATGATAACGGGTTGAAGACCAGGAAAAAAAAAGTATTTCATTGCACTAGCAATAAGCCAGATACTATCCTTTAATGGTAGATTCGCCTTGAGAATAGCTGGTGATAACTTAAAAATTATGTTGAATGAAAATGTTGAAATACCTGTTTACTCAGCTGCTGTGTGTGACTCAATTTGGTGACTGCTTATTGTTATAGAATATGTGCATAGGGAACATATTCTGTGAATATTACATTTTATCAGGAGCTGCTAAGTGACATGCAACTAAGTTAAAATATTTTGACAACAAAAAAACTAGATGTCTTAGCTAGTTAACAAGTGAGAAGAACCTAATGTGTTAGTTATTTGCAAATACTATTTTAAATACACTTGCATGCTATTTTAATTATTCAGATTTTATAGACAGAGGTGGCTGAAATGATGCTGTTTTCTTTTTTTAATTGCTTCATATAAACCCTGGTCTAATAGTTAAAACAATAGATGCTTTTTGTTAGATTTAGGGATTTGCTCACTAAACAATGAGTTTTTCAAGGTTTGTTTGTTTTTTGTTTTAGGAAAAACAAACTTCAAACTGACAATTTTTTGTTGATTTAAAAAATGATTTGGGATATACACTGATCAGCTACACAATTAATACTACCTGCCTAATTAATAATATTAATACACCACCAGTGTAGGTCTCTCTCAGTCTGCCAAAACAGGTCTGATGGTGTATCTTTGGTATCTGGCACATTAGTAGCAGATGCTTAAGTCCTTCAAGTTGCAAAGTGAGACCTCCCTAGATCGGATTTGTTGTTCCAGCACAGATGCTCAGTTGGAAATCTGGGGAATTTTGAGGCCAAGGCAATGCCTTAAACTCTTTTTTATGTTCCTCAAACCATTCCTGGACAGCTTTTGCAGTGTGGCAGGGTGCATTATTCTTCTGATGATACAAAGATATGTAACAGGGTTGATGTTTCAGGTGGGTAAGCCAAATGGCAAATGATTTAGGTAAACTAGAAAAATGGTCAGATCTGTGGCAGCTCACATTTAATGTGGATAAGTGCAAGATTATGCATTTTGGGCATAAAAACCCAAGGGCAGAGTACAGAATATTTGATAGAGTCCTAACCTCAACATCTAAAGAAAGGGATTTAGGGTTAATTATTTAAAATGGTTTAAAGGTAGGCAGGCAATGTAATAGAGCAGCAGAAATGCTAGCAGAATACTTGGTTGTATATGGTGAGGTATTAGCAGTATAAAGAGAGAAGTGTTCATGCCACTGTGCAGAACACTGGTGAGACCTCATTTCGAGTATTGTATGCAGTACTGGAGACCATATATCCAGAAAGATATTGATACTTTAGAGAGAGTTCAGAGAAGGGCTTCTAAACTAAACTGGTTCATGGATTGCATGATAAAACTTACAAGGAAAGGTTAAAGGACCTTAACATGAGGCAGGGGGATATGATAGAAACATTTAAATACATAAAGGGAATCAACACAGTAAAATATGAGACTATATTTAAAAGAAGAAAAACTACCACAACAAGAGGACATAGTCTTAAATTAGAGGTGCAAAGGTTTAAAAATAATATCAGTAAGTATTACTGTACAGAGAGGGTAGTGGACATATGGAATAGCTTCTCAGCAGAAGTGGTAGAGGTTAACACAGGGAAGGAGCTTAAGCATGTGTGGGATAGGCATAAGCCTGTTCTAGCTATAAGATAAGGCCAGGGACTAATGAAAGTATTTAGAAAATTGGGCAGACAAGATGGGGCCGAATGGTTCTTATCTGCGGTCACATTCTATGTTTCTATGTTTCTGAAACAATGTTGCCATGAAGGGATGTATGTATTGTGCAAAAATCTCTAGGTAGGTGGGACATGTCAAAATAACATCCACATGAATGCCAGGAGCCAAGGTTTACCAGTTGAACATTGCCCAGAACATAACACTGCCTTCACCGTCACTTCGTTTAGGGCTTCCTACTTACATCTCTTCCCCAGGTAAACAATACACATGCTCATGGCCATTCCCCTGACCTAAAAGAAAATGTGATTCATCAGACCAGGCAACCTTCTTAAATTGCTAGGTCTGACACTAATGTCCCCAATGAGAGTGTTTTGGCGTTGGACAGGAGTCATCATGGGCACTCTAGCCAGTCTGCGGGCCCCACATGCAGCAAACTTTCTATCATGGCCAGCATTACATTTTGAGCTACCATAGTTCTTCTGTGATTGAACAAGTAGGAATAGCCTTTGCTTCCTAAGTACATCGATGAGCCTTGGGCACCAATGACCATGACGCTGGTTATCTGGTTGTCCACTTTTGGTAGCTACTAACCACTGCATAATGGGAACAAAAACAACAACTTACCATTTTGGAGATGCTCTCCCCCTCTTGTCTAATCATCACTATTTGGCCTTTGTCACTCAGATCTATTCCTTTGCCCATTTTCCTGCTTCCAACACATGCAATTCAAGAACTGACTGTTCACTTGCTGCTTAATATATCCCCTCCCTTGACAGGTGCCATTGTAATGACATAATCAATGTTATTCACTTCACCTGTCCGTGATTTTAATGTTCAGTAATCAGTGTATATGTAAGTCAGTTAGAAATTCACCATAAATCACTGTTTGGTAATAGGCATGTTGGTAAGTGCTTGTGATTTATTGGCAAGTGAATTCCAGATAAGAAGTCAGTAGAGTCAATTTGGAAGAACTGTTTGCAGAAAACAGTATTATAAAGTTAAACTTGTTCCTTAAAGGACATCTGTTACCTCAAAATTATTTTAATATAATAATAGTTTAATTGAGTTTTTTAAAATACATGTATTATTTTTTTTTTAAATGAAGCATATGTCAAAAAAGAGACAAAGCATCCTTACCTTTAGCATATGACAGGATCCTTTACCTATATACACATACCTTAGGTCAGACAGTGTTTGTAGTCTATTAGTCTTGTGTAAATTCATTTCAGTCCAAATTTAAATTCAAATGAATTTCGGCAATTCGGACATGCGGATGGTTCCGAATGTCCGAATTGCGAATTGCTGAATTTCCTCTAAGTGCCGAAGCTGTTTCATCAGTGATTTCTACCAATATTTCTTTGTACAAAATACAAATTAAGGAACAGCGCACATACACAAATATAGTTTTAAATGTTACAAGGCTATTTAAAATCACCCATCTCATCAAAAATAATGGCGATTTAGTTCCACCATATGGTCATATCGTATAAGGCTCATCACTACACCACACTACTCCAATATCGGAGGGTTCTACTCTAATTTTAATTATCCCCAGTGTTATAATTAGTGTTGAACCCATTGATAAATAGGTAATGTGGCATAGTGGTGGGTTTATATGCTGGAACTGAATCCCCATATTTGTTTCTATAAATTGTGATCCACTGCTGAGAAATGTATGTTCTAGGTGTGCAAATTCCTGAAGAATACAAACTGGTTGAAACAATCTCAACAAAAACAGAGTTAATTAGAAGCAAAGGTAATGTAGAAATGAATCACTACACAGACCAACCCTTTAAACAAAACTTGTATTTATTTATTTAACAATCCTTATACAGAGCACGTTACATAAATTGACAAATTATACAATAATGTATAGTAACCTTTTTGTAAAGTCATTAAATCGCAACACTTTTGTTTTTGCCCTTTGTCTTTTTCTATGTACACAAAAGGCCTATTACTCTCAAATATTGTTCACAAATCTGTCTAAATCTGTGTTAGTGAGTACTTCTCCTTTGCCGAGAGTTAGCCATCCACCTCCCAGGTGTGGCATATCAAGATACTGATTAGACAGCATCATTATTGCAAATGTTTGCCTTAGGCTGTTCACACTAAAAGGCCACTCTAAAATGTGCAGTTTTATCACACAGCACAATGCCACAGATGTCACAAGTTTTGAGGGAGTTTTCAATTGTCCACTAGAGCTGTTGCTTGTGAATTGAATGTTAAATTCTCTACCATAAGCTGTCTCCAAAGGCGTTTCAGAGAATTTGGCAGTACATCCAACCGGCCCTTACAACCGCAGACCATGTGCAACCACACCAGCCCAGGGCTTCCACATCCAGCATCATCACCTCCAAGATCGTCTGAGACCAGCCACCCGGACAGCTGCTGCAACAATCGGTTTGCATAACCAAAGAACTGCACAAACTGTCAGAAACCATCTCAGGGAAGCTCATCTGCATGCTTGTCGTCCTCATCAGGTCTCGACGTGACTGCAGTCCGTCGTCATAACCGACTTGAGTGGGCAAATGCTCACATTCGATGGCGTCTGGCACTTTGGAGAGGTGTTCTCTTCAAGGATGAATCACAGTTTTCACTGTACAGGGCAGATGACGGACAGTGTGTATGGCGTCATGTAGGTTAGCGGTTTGCTGATGTCAACGTTGTGGATCGAGTGGCCCATGGTGGGGTTATGGTATGGGTAGGTGTATGTTATGGACAACGAACACAGGTGCATTTTATTGATAACATTTTGAATGCTCAGAGATACCATGATGAGATCTTGAGGCCCATTGTTGTGCCATTTATCCATGACCATCACCTCATGTTGCAGCATGATAATGCACGGCCCCATGGTGCAAGGATCTGTACACTATTCCTGGAAGCTGAAAACATCACAGTTCTTGCATGACCAGCATACTCACCAGACATGCCACCCATTAAGCATGTTTGGGATGTTACATAGTTAGATAGCTGAAAAGAGACTTGCGTCCATCAAGTTCAGCCATGTATACGAAAGCGTGTTCCAGGTCCTGCCAACATCCAGCAACTTCGCACAGCCATTGCAGAGGAAAATTATGGACTTGGTGAATGAGAATGTGAGAGGCAGTTTGGTATTGTGTGGCGACACAAATTTTGTTATGGATGGAGAATTGGATAAAGCTAGGGAAGAACGCGATCAACAGCATAGAGGGGACAGTGACAGATGAGCGTACAAATGCTCCAGGTATATGATTGAATATGGCTTATACGACTCCTGGAGACTGATGCATGAGAATGAAAGAGATGTTATGTATTATTCTGTCTCTAAAAATATGTATTCTAGGCTGGATCGGTTTCTGGTCCAGGGTGCTTTAATCCTGCACATCTTGAAATCTAATATCTTAGACATCAACTGGTCCGACCATGCTCCAATCATAATGCATATTGACGAAATTGTATCATCAGCCCCAAACAGAACCTGGAAATTAGGCGATTATTTGTTAAATGATGTTGTGAACAGATCATTGACAGAGAAAGCTTTGAGTGATTATTTTTCGGAAAATGCTTCCCACAAGGTTCCTGGCGTGGTGACTTGGAATGCGCATAAGGCTGTGTTCAGAGGTCATTTTATTTCTAGAGCATCTCACCTGAATAGAATTAATAGCAATAATTTAAGAACATTGGAAAAAGAATTGTACAATTTGAACCAGGCTAATAAATTTGGTCCATCATCCGCCCTATCAGCAATGATAGGAGAAATTAAGGCTAAAATTAACAAAATTTATTTTGATCGTACATCTCTCATGGTGAGACGTCTCAGGAAAACATTTTAATTAAAAGGCAACAGGGCCTCAACTCTTTTGGCATCCAAACTCTGGGATGTGAATGCCCAATCGAAAATAGCATATTTACTTGATGGGCAGGGGCAAAAAGTGTTTCATCCAACTAAAATTAGTGATATGTTTGCAGAGTATTATAGTAAACTTTATAATTTAGAATGTAATTCAGACCTTCCCCAGCCTTCTGCAACAACAATTGATAAATTCTTAGACAGAGTGACATTGCCTCGGCTGTCTCCAGGACATTTAGAAAGCTTAGAATGTGAAATATCAGCAGAAGAGATAGCTGAGGCGATCAAACTTATGCCATCTGGAAAAGCCCCTAGTCCCGATGGATTCACTATTTTATATTATAAAACTTTTCCAGAAATTTTGTATGACTAAAATGTGTAATTCCTATAAGTCCAGGGGAAAGATGCCGGAGGAGTCCTTGTGTGCACGAATAGTCACCTTGCCAAAACAGGGAAAAACTCCTGATATATGCCCTAATTTTAGGCCCATTTCTCTGATTAATAATGACTCAAAGATTTATTCTAAAGTTCTCGCAAATAGATTAACCAAATTAATCCCATTGCTAATTCATAAGGATCAAGCGGGTTTTGTACAGGATAGACGGGCGCCAGACGGAACTAGAAGATTCATAAACTTGATTCAGCACATCAATATGACCAAAACGCCTTCTTTGCTTCTATCTCTAGACGCAGAGAAGGCATTTG
Organism: Pelobates fuscus; assembly: GCF_036172605.1. Classification (NCBI taxonomy): domain Eukaryota; kingdom Metazoa; phylum Chordata; class Amphibia; order Anura; family Pelobatidae; genus Pelobates; species Pelobates fuscus. Next base: position 311,551,054 of record NC_086320.1, on the reverse strand, counting down.
ATAGGATACATTGGGGATATTTATGGAGAACGTTAGACAGGTTCAACATACCACCACCCTTTATCACAGCAATTAAGGCACTATACTGCGCACCCTCCGCCCATGTCTCAGCTTCCGCCTTCACATCCAAAACTTTCTCTCTAACCAAGGGGACGAGACAGGGGTGCCCTTTATCTCCAATTTTATTTGTTTTAGCGATAGAACCCCTGGCCGAACTAATTAGAACGACCCCACAAATTGTAGGAATTGCTATTAAAGAATCCGTTCACAAAATTGGCCTATTTGCAGACAATATAACCCTAGCTGTCAAAAACCCAAAAGAATCTTTGAGACACCTCAAGAACATCTTAACTCAATTCGGCGAGATACCGTACTACAAATTAAATGAGTCTAAGACTCAGGCCCGTTTCATTCAAATAATTTGGAAACCACTGTCCTTAAGAAATCATATTTATTTGATTGGAGAACTGACTATATGGAATATCTTGGCATTAATTTATGTAAAAATTTGGTCAATATGCACAATCACAATTTGAGGAAAGCATGGTCGGACTTTCAAAAGGAGATGGAAAGATGGGGCGGGATGGAGCTCTCATGGCTGGGGAGGGTCGCATCTATTAAAAGGACAATACTTCCAAAAAATTAATATTTTTTTAGGACCATCCCTCTGGCCATCCCATTATAATTTTTAATAAAGTTCACTCGACAATGCTGAAGTTAATCTGTGGGAACAAACCTGCCTGAGTCAGGCTCACTTCCCTACAGCACCATAAATCGAATGGCGGTATCGGCGTCCCCAATATCCGCAAATATTATTTCGCCACTAATGCTACAGTGGCTGTGAGCTTTAATAACCAGGTTAATAAACCCAGATGGATGGAATATGAAGAATCAAACATTTTACCGGTTAGATTGTCAGAATTACCTTGGTTAAACCCTAAGAAAAGACCTGGAATTACAAAATTATTTTTACCTACCAAGATTACGCTCAAGGTCTGCCTGGGACATTATTTTTAAAAACGACCATTCTCCCAGTTTATATAGAGCAATGCCTATTGAGTTATTGAAAGATTATATACCATCTTTAAAAATAGAATTGTTGAAGGATTGCTCTATAACTAATCTGGATAATCTGGATAATTTTTTATGGCAATGCTTTGGAAAAATTTAAGCTTAAGTATGGATTAACAAATGTATGTGAACTGGAATGTATGCTAATCATTGACAAATTGAAAGGATTATGCCAGGTATCTGAAACAGATAAAAACTATAAATCACTTGAGATATCTCCATTAAAGAAAGTTTTTTTATACAGCCCCACTAGTAAAGGTATGATATCCTTATGTTATTTGTTTTATAATGTCAAACCCTTAGTTAAATTAAAACATATGTTATCATGGGAGACGGAGTAGGGTGCCCAGTACGACCTAGAAGAATGGTTCGTTTTTTTTTAAAGCTTTAAAAGGTATTTCATATTGCACCGACCATTTTGAAAATCATTATAAAATTTTATATCGCTGGTACCTGGCTCCGTCTAGATTGCACAACATAAACAATATGTATTCTGACCGGTGTTGGAGAGACTGTGGAGGTGTGGGCAATATGGCCCATATCTAGTGGTTCTGCCCTAAATTAACTAAATACTGGAAAATGATTCATGATCTAATTATTAAAGTGGACAGAACCATTAGCATTTTAACGTCAGAACTAGCTTTATTTAAAAAACTCCCGGAGTCCGTTAATAGACCAGACAAAATAATCACAGGCCACATTCTGATCACTGCTACATTCTGTTTACCTAGACTTTGGAAGTCCCAAAATGTGCCATCTCTCAAGTTTTCAATTTGAAGTCCCAAAATGTGCCATGTCTCAAGTTTTCAATTTGATTCTAGAAACCAAGGCACACGAATTATCGCATAGAGCTAATATGCATGGTTTCCCAATATTAAAATATAATTGGGATAAATGGGAGGAAAAAATCAAAAAAAGTTTATGTTCTTTGATATATTTATTGTTAAAGTGCATTGATGTACAAATTTTTTGCCATAAACATTGTTATGCCTATTTCAATGATGGATGGATACCCCTTCCCATTTCCAAGTTCCCCTTCCTTTCCTACCCCAAATACAATGTTTGTATTATTATTACTTGTTATAAAAAAAATTAAAACTTTAATAAAAGATTATTTGAAAAAAAGTCTTAGATTTTTGAGTTCAGCTCATGAAAAATGGGGGCAAAGGCAAACGTGTTGCATTTATAATTTTGTTCAGTGTAGTTAAGTATAATACTTAAAAGATACAACATTATACATTTAAGAACAATTTCAGTAAGTTAATGGCGGTGCAGAGATCAACAAAGTTACATAACACAAATTATAGCACAACAAAGGTACATTCAAATATGGTATGTGTTTCTCCTTAATAAAGCTCATGACATTACAATTAGGATAGCAGTGAACAGAATGAATGTTACAAGGGTGGGGAGAGAGCAATATTAGGAAGGGTTCAATCAGGTAGACTGAAGGGAGCCAACCAGAAGATTGAGTTATTGAGTATCTGAGAATGCTTTGCTGATGACAGGTGTCGTCAGAGGTTTACAAAAAGATGACAGAGAGTTGGCGTTAAGAGATGTGACAGAGATGGAGAGGACTGCTAGGGCTATAGCAGAACACAGGAGAGAAGAGATAGTATGGGATAAGGTTGTAGAGGAATTTGTATATGTGAGTGAAGCATTTGAAAATAGAGCATTGATAAATGGCGAGCCAATGTTTTTTTTTAAGAGTGGGAGTGGAAATGCTAGGGCATGCTAGGAAGGATGCAGGCAGCTGCATTTTGGATTTACTGGAGTGGATTGTTAGAATTGTTGAGGAATATTTTTAAATATTGACAAAAAGATGGATCCGTCCCCCCTTCTTTATTCCTTTTCTTATCATTTTTATGTATTTGTTTTTCAACATACAAATTTATGTGATACAATGTGATTAAATAATTCTGTATGTGTGTGATATTTACTAGTTTTGGTATTCTCATAGTCTGCTGATCATAAAACATGGAAAAATTCTTATTTTATAAAAAAACAATGTCTATGGCAGGAGTAACCTTATATTGATTATATATTATTGATGATATATTATGTTAATTTCTCTTAACCATATATCATGCATCTCATGAAGTCACAAATGGATATTTCATTTACAGAAAATTGCACCCCAGTCAAAAATGAATGCACTAGTGAGAGTTCAGCTTCAAGATTGGTTTCATTATTTTATGAGCATATCTCATGAGTTTTAATTAAAATTCCTCGGAGATAAGACTTTGATTTGATCTCAAATAAATATGTTGCAATTAATTTTAATAGTGAATAATTGAATATTTAAATAAAAGAAAATCAGTAATGCTTTTCTTCATTTTTAATTACTACACAACACTGTATTTTCTCTATTATAAAGAACAAAACTGTTTTCCATAACTTAAAAAACAAAACCAAATAGATTGTAGTCTATAATAGATACATGGATAAAAAAAATTAAAATTCAATATAGATTGGATGCAAACTTTAACACGAATTGTCTCAATCTACAGAACATCATAATTTCTATATCCATGCGTGAAAATGTATCATGAATGAACGTGTTTTGTAATGTGCAATAACACACATTGACAAATGACTTTTTTAAATTATATGTGATATTTTTTTTTTCTCTTTGCCAAGCAGATATTATTTTAAATTTCCGAACAACCTATGTCAGCAAGTCTGGCCAAGTTATATTTAAAGCAAGATCTATTTGTATCCACTACGTAACAACCTGGTTCGTCATTGATTTAATTGCTGCTCTTCCCTTTGATCTACTTTATGCATTTAATGTCACTGTGGTAAGTTCTTCAAATCATTTTTTTTCTCATCTTCTTGAATAATACACATATTTAAATATTTTCATAGTTATTTTTCCATATTTTAATAGATTTGAAGGATTATAAAACACATTATGAATATGAATATACATTGCATACAACAAATAAAAATAAATAGTTTTGTTTGCTACTTGCTTGTGAAGTCTCCATGGCTAAAACAGTTAAGAAATGAATCCCCCTGACTGACAAACTGTAAAAAAATTTTTTATTACATCTGTATTTTGTTTATTTGCTATAAAGGTTGTTGTTTTTTTTTTTTTAACTGTTTTGGCAAGGGCAAATTATAAAATAGTGTAGAGAGGAAAAATGTTTTATGATTTTTAATTGTAACTTCCAATGCACTACGTGTTTAAACAATCCACTTTTTACTATGACTTTGTGTTATTCTTTTACACCCTATTTCATTTAAACATAGTAATAAACTTAGCAAATCTCCTATCACTGTTACCCTACCTTTAGATGCATAACTCATGCCCTTTGTGTTTGTATTTCGTATCCTTAGTTGGCCTTTAAATCAGCGACATTTTATACACACAGGATTTAAAATGTGCTGCTTGCATTATACTTATAATTCAGTCCTTCATGTATTTGAATCACAAATTTCAGACACAATAGACATTACTAGGTTATATTGAGCTACAGTTATATCTTCAACTCAGCAATACTTTGATTGTTCACACCACAAGCAGCATACATTTTAATACATTTTGAAGGACAATTTGACTTCCAATTTTGTAGAAAAAATGTAAAAGTGACAGGTGTATTCAGCTAACATATTTTAGGATGATTTTAAACAATATATTCAGTAGATTACAAAAATAATTTCATTGTTTTTTTTTCAAATTTCATTCTTTTCTAAACCCAGTTTAAAAAACTTCCATACCTTTTACTAATAAAAATGTACATATATTGTTTTAATCAGTGATGCAGATTCAAAATATTCCAATATTGAAATATTGGAATATTGGAATATTGGACAAGCTGTATTTAAGAATGAACTTTTTTCAAGTGCTATTAACTTAATTAAGGGATAAATCCTAAAAAAAAAACTTGTTTTAAAATATACTAAAAGTTACTGCAATACAGCCATATTTTAATTTAAATCTATGAAGATGTTTTCGTTGGCACTCATATTGTTTAGAATATTTACAATTTTGAAAGAGATTTTAATTATTATTATTATTATTATTATTATTATTATTATTTTGCCGTGTTTTATACCCACAATCTCTAATATTGTAAATTATTAATTATATGTATTTTTAACTCTATTGACTAAAGTGAAAATTGTCAGGAATTCAAAGTGAATTTTAAATTTAAGGAAAAGTAACCAAACTGGAGACATAGCTGACTTGGAGAATTCTTCCAGTTCTGCTCTAATGGTCTTAAATTCAATATTCACTTTGCAATCACTTTGAATTCTCACTTTAGTCAATAACCATGATAGTTTTGTCCTTCTAGGGCTGTTCTGGCTATAATTTTCACCGTATTTATTTAAATCAGCTAAAGTCAATGCTTCTGGAAACTAACACCTGCCTCTGAATAATGCAACTGTACATGTTTGAATTATTAATCAATATAAAGATTTGCAGATATTTCAAATTATCCAGTGTCACAGTATTATGCTTAGTAACAGAGACCTAAATAAATTGATTAGAAATAAACTTAATATGTCACAATTATTTATAACTATTTTGAAAAATTGCTCCATTTATATTTTTGTACTAAATTTGAAAACAATATTTGAGGCAAGGACGAGCATATAAAGGTATTAAAATACATAGTCATTATATTCTTTCTAATTGGAATATTTTGTAAAATTTTCTAAGGAAACTAGAATTAAAATAACAATAAACTTCTGTTTATCATGAATTAAACTTAATGGTAACTCATAATATTGGAACAAGGTCAGAAGTTACGTAACAGTGCTAAATATGGAGGAATTGGGACCCATCATGAATCACTGTTAAGCTCGCCTCAGTACATCTAATGTATAATGTATAATGTCCCATAATGACTATTTTAGTCTTCATTGAAAAAAAATTAGTCCTGTATGCCTAAGGCTCAAAGAGAAGCACTGGGTCTTTTTATTGACCATGTCAAGCTTTACAATTAAGTGAGTATTGCTGTATTAATCCCCCCGTAGAATGAACACTATGGGTTGCCCTTTAACTGGCCAGCAAAGTGTTGATGAAATAATGGTATATTATATTAACTTGAAAATATTGAACTCAGAAACTTCTGATGCAAGTACTTTCACTGTTAAAATAAGTGACCCTGGTAGAGTGCATGATCATATCAGAAAACAATCTCTCAAAAGGTAGGGGGGACAACCTTTCTTATATGGATAAAAGATATTAGTCTGTTCTAACATCTCCAAGCGTTCCCTTATGGGTTCAAAATATACATTCAATGGGAAAATATTTGTAATGGAGGAGAAATGGATCATACAAACTCATGTCCGGTTAAAACAGTATTCATTGGCTGAGATCCATGAGCTCTAATGATCAGCCAATTAATACAATGTATAGCTGGTATAAGATTGTATTAAAATGTGGAATTATGAACTTCTGCTTTATTTGACCAACTTCATGGTATTTATATAATTTTATTGTATATATTTTACAAATCTCTAGTTTTTTATTAAGAACAACTCTGTTCAAGAATTTACTATCAATGAGAGGGGGATTTTCTAATTTCCCTAATAAAATATATAATTTATTGTCTTCTGTTTCTTGATATTCTGTGGAAAAACATCTGCCCCATGGCTGAATGATTTTTGAATGACTAGTATGAGAGAGAATTAGAGGCTGTGGAAACTTATTGGGGTTTATTCTATGCACATCAACTTGTAGAGAATTGAACCCAAATTATAACAATTACGCAAACAAATACTGATTTGGAAAATAAAAAATAATTCATTATAACAACACAGTTGTTTAAAACTAATTTTTTTGCAAATTAATTATTTTTATATACTACAATTTAGTCTTTAGTGAAAAAACAGGGAGTTTTATGCAAGGAATCAAAGAAAATATAAAACATATCCTTTTTATAAGATGTGGCAGAATGAATATGAAAATCTTCAACGTTTTTAGCAGAACTATGGCCTTGATTGAACATAGTTGGGTAAGCTTTCCAAATGATTTAATATTTTTACATAAACTTTTAGAATGATTTTCTCAACATATTAAACAATCAAAACATATAACATTATAAAAAAGATATCAATATAGAAAAAGAAAAATTTGAAATATTACATAATTCAATATTTCAATATATCCAAAATTATTAAATCAGTGTAACCCTGAGCGCTAAAATATAAAACAAGGTTGGATCCAGATTCAGAGTTCTACATGTGAAAAGCTGCCACTCTTAAGGCACACTCCAATAGCCTACAAATCCAAGTATACAAAAAGACGGGTACAAACCTACCTAATGAGGGCGCTGGACACTAGAAAAACAGTATTGTAAAAACATATACAAAATTTATTCTGCAAAACTTGCAATCATAAATATTATAAAATATGTAAATAGCAAACAACAGGATATGGCAATCCTATTCTGAGACCAGGGAACAATAGCCCGGGAACAACCACTCAGCTGACAAGCAAACAGATAGAAAAAACATACCCCTGAGCGCTGAATACTATTCATGATGTGCTGGTTTAGATGAGAATTATGGACAAAAGATTTGAATGTAAAGTTTTGTATATTTGGCTGAATGATGTGGAAGAATGGTTTCCTTAGCCAGCTAAAACTATGATGTAATTTTCTCAGTTATAATTGCAGAAGTGGATTTCACATGGGCGTAGTCTCTATTAGAAAATGAATAATCATATGTTGGTATAGTTTTCCGAGATATATATTAATTTCCAAGTTATGTATTGGTATTGAAGTTCTTGAAGAAATGTGGATTTTATTACTTTTAAATTGCAAAACATGAAATAGTAGTAAGATTTGAGGTAAGATGAGCACGATCTTAAGTTATTTTATTTGCATTAATGACAGATATTGCATTATTATCACAAAAATGAAACATTATAAAAGTATAGCATTGCATACTTCGCATCATGGTGCTCAGAAGAGATGGCTGAAATTTCCCATCACAAACCTTAAATTGAATACTAACACTTTTAATGTGAACTTGTCACTCTAGGTTCAATATTGTCATAAATGTCCACATTATATGACATTATTATAAATATCATGCCTTTTGGAGCAATAATAATATTACTTATCTGTAGCCCCTTGATCTAGTCCCACTCTTCTTTGTGGGTTTTCGGGTGTTACCTTTTTGTTATACACATAGTCTGGTACCCGCTTTGTATTAATTTGCATGCCTCACTAATGCTACCGTGCCTAATTCACTACCAGAACATTGGTGTCAGAACATTCTATATTCTCCCTGACAGCATGATAAATCCTTGTTGGGGAGAAGCACAATATGGAGCAATCCTCAGTTTAGAGCCTTTGTGCCACTGGCATACAGTTCTAATGCAAATGGTTAACTGACAGGTGGTGTAAGAACCATAACCAAATATGGGAATCAACTGAATTTTGGGCAATCGTCACGCAGTAAAAATTTCACAACTAAAGTGCCATATGGATTCAGATTCAGAGTTCTTTCTATGCCATGAAAAAAGGAGATGGGAAAAAGGAAGATAGATGGGTAGGACAAAGCCAATAAACATTCATTTTTTCCCACAGATTGAGTGAGAGGTGACCAACAGAGGGGTTGAAAAAGGAGACGCCGTAAGAAAACATCTATATTTATATATTATATATTTAGTTAGTATATAAATATAGTTTTTTTTTGTTTTGTTCTTACTGTTTCTCCTCTTTTTCCCTCTATTGGATATTTTTTCTCACTTGATACATGTACTGGAAAATATATACATAATATTTACATTTTACAGTATATGGATTGACCCATTTTTACAACTTTTTTGTTAGTCTAAATCATTTTTTTCAGAATTAATTGCATGTATGAAAATTACCTGAGCAGAACAACTCTGTGTACAACTTTCGGATTGCCCACATATTTTTTTTTTTTCCTACAAGTTGATTCGGCAGAACAAAAATGTTCTGCTGTGCAAAAGTCTAATTAAATTAAAATCTTTAAGTTTAACTAAGCATTTTTGCTAGCGCAATCTAGAGATGAACTTCAATTGCAATTTAACTTAAGCTCAAGTTTTGATGAGCATGACAGGAACACTTTAATCAGCACAAAAATACTTGGGACAAAAAAAAATGAAAAATATCAGTTGACAAATTTCGACATGCATTAATCCATTGTAAAATTAGTTGGCAATGACAATTAGTTGATAATATTCTGCCTGTTTATCTCTTGCATTCTCTTTCATCAGTTGTTAATATAATTGAAGTTGCACTTTCAATGCCTTTCATAGACTAGATGACACCGATCATCTTTATTTCCCACAGAAAGTCTTGTAGCCTCTAAAGACAAACAGGTATTACCCACATCGGCGACAGGTAATAAAACACAGTTTTGTTCTGTAAAGTCGTGTAAAGTCACTGCATTTACATATGCTACAATTTAACAGCAGAAATGGGTATTTCCAGCCATCTCAACTAGGCACTGACTTCATAATACCAGTTTTGTACATTGTTACGAATGGAATAATATTCTCTAATGTATGGATAATGATGCAATTTCAAGCAAGTCACACAGATCACATGACATAATCCGTTAGAACATTGCATTCTATTCTGGAACATTAAACTTAAATAGTACACAAAAGCTACTAGAATATTCTTCAATATTCTATGAAATGCCATTTAGAACCAAACGCATTTTAGAAAATCCATTCACTCTAATCAAAGTCATGCATATGCAAATAACCCTTTTCCATTCATTGTCATAGAATAAATACAGTGTTTTTTTATCATATATGTTGCAACAAACTGTAGCAATTTAGGTGTAGTATTATTTATCAGGAATAGATAAAAATCTTGGAATTAAAAGTTACAGTGTACCTACCTGAAAACATAGAATTAAAATAATATATAGTTTAAACACCCTAGTATACAAAACGCACATAGTTATCCAATATAAATGGGAATTTCTAATTTCTCCAAGTTTTAGAATTAGCCCATGTAATATTTAGATACTTCACTGATGTGTCTGCATATGGTGGCAGCTGAAGGCACCAGACATGTTTACCTCACATTCACATTTCTCTTAACATTTGATTAACATGTATTCAAGTTAATCTTAAAATACACTGATTTATGCTTTCTATATTTTCTTATAACATATTAAAGATGTCAGCTGCACAATATCACTTAAAGGGATACCACAGGCATCAAAACAACTTTAACTTAGTGAAGCACTTTTGGGATATAGATCATGTCCATGCAGTCCCAGTGCTTAATTCTTTGCCATTTAGGAATTCAATCACTTTTGTTTCTATCTATGCAGCCCTAGCCACACCTCCTCTGACTGTGACTCACACAGACTGCATGAAAGCAAATTGGTTTCCTTTTCAATCAGGTGTTAATTTGCTTTAGAGGTCTTTATCTTCTGCTCTGTACATTGATCTTTAATTTAACACAAGAGGCTCATACATGATCTAAAAGGCTATTAACAGAGCAGGGGATAAAAAAAAATTCCTAGATTAGGCAATCTAATTAATTAATTAATTATTATAATCAAATAATTTCAATTCCTCTGCAATACAGGAACCTAAAATATCTAGGTTTGAGAAAGTGTTTAGAAAGGCTGTGCAGGTCACATGCATGGAGGTGTGGCTAGACACCATAAACAGAAACAAAAGTGATTTAACTCCTTACTGGCATAGAATTGAGCAGTGAGACTGCAGGGGCATTATCTATACACCAAAACCACTTTTTCATTAAGCTAAAGTTGTTTTCCTGCCTATAGTATCAATTTTTTTTAAAAAAGAAGCAAATAAAGCTTTTTTTAACAGGAATACCAAGGTAAAATACACCAAAAACAAAATATAACAATTTCAAAAAAGCCAGAACACCCTAAAAGAATAAAACTGTATATCAAAAAAGTAGCCATTATATATAAATTAAAAATATATATATATATATATATAAGAAGCAATCAGGATTTTGAAACAGTTTGTTTCTTCTTTTCTTTTTTCACTATGCTTCCAATGCTGCCTCCAACCAATGACGTTGGCATGTGCCTACAAAAGGACAACCTGGTATGCACCAAGGAATGAATGCCAAATGTTAGTCTATATCTCTCCACTATAAGCCAAAGGGCCTTGTTATTTTTACAAAATATCTACATTTTGCTCTTACAAACATCATGAATGGAATTAAAGATTTTAACAGTAAAATACTGTTTCTCTCTTCCGTTTCTGTATAATGACATTTTTTAATTATACTAGCTTGATTTGTTCATCGGCTCACAGGTTGTTATATTTAATCCCTTGGTACAGGGATTTGCTACATTCAGTGAAGATTATACACTACAATCTAAGAATGGCCTGACCATTTATCTTCTTTGAAATACATAATCTAACTGTTGAAATATGTCATCATAACATTTTTTTTTTCGTTTTTTGTCTTTAACATTTAATGAGGAACAAAAATAATCTGAATTTAAGAACAATTCCAGAAATATATATACCAATTTAAAATATATACTTTTTACAGCTAATCCAATTTTACCTAAAATAAAGGCTTAATTCCTTCATGACAACATTTTTCATTTAAATTAAAAACAAAAGAAAGAACACTGCATGCTTGCATTATTTTTCTGTAGAAACATTCGATTAATGTTTTAATAAGTCAATCCAATGTACTCACAACATTATGAAAATACTCTCTTTGTCAACTTTAATGAAAGGTATTTATAAAATAGATGTAGTAACAATTGTAAAATATAAGCCATCAAGGCAAAATATAGTTAATTACTAAATAAAAAAATAAAAAAAACAGAATCCTTTGTATAAGTCAGATTGTACTTTAAAATGTTCTAAACTAAATCAAACAGACTACACAATTTAATATGTTTCTATAATACAGGCACTTTAGGATATTGTCTACCATTTCTTGTCTTGTGTAGACACTTTAGGTTATTGTCTGATGTGTCTTGTGTGTTGTTTGTTAACCCATTTTGTTTGCTTTCTGTCTCATTTCATATCACATTATGACCTCCAAACCATTGTGTGACCTTCTTGCTTATACTGTCATATTTTTATGTGTTACAAAAAGGGATCTATCTTTGATGTAACTAATTCAAAATTAAATATTCTACTCATGATAGAATCCTTAAAATATTATGTAAATGTCCATAATTGAGTTTTGAGGTAGACAATGTAGAAGGCTTTTTATTATTTATTGGATTGTTGTTTATTTCAATATAGAGTTCATAAAATATTGGTTCTTCCCATCATTAATGTGTTTTGTCCTTTCTGACATATGTGTCTCAAAGAATACGAATGTCAGTTGACTTAAAATTTTCCTTTTTTCAACTGCTTCAAAAGGCTATGTGTTAGCATTACACTTATATACACCTATAAGAACCAATATTGATATGTAAGAATGCAAAACAATGTTGACACCATGTTTGTTTTCAGTCTAAGCTACAGTTACATATTTAAGCAGAATATGTGTCACCGTAATGTTTTAATGTATAACTTTGCTTAATCTGTAGGTTTCTCTTGTTCATCTTTTGAAAACCATTCGGTTGTTACGTCTTTTACGTCTTCTTCAGAAGCTGGACCGCTATTCTCAGCATAGCTCAATAGTCCTTACCTTACTTATGTCTATGTTTGCCCTGTTGGCTCATTGGATGGCTTGTATCTGGTATGTCATTGGCAGAATGGAGATGGAAGAAAATAATCCTCTCACTTGGGATATAGGTAAGATACTGGCTTTCCAAATTGTTCTGGATAAAATTCTCTATGTAGATATTTTTGCTTCATTGCAAGCTTCAATGTGTGTAAAACTACAGAATGTAGATTGACAATTCTTTGATGAGTGCATGCAGATACAAGTATACAAATAAGGGCGTTACAATTTTCACAAAGAAAATTACCGAACGTTATTCAACCAATGAGAAATGTCGTCTCTGCCATGCCTGTCAATGATAGGTTGCACACCGTGTGGAAACACGCGTTTTACTGGATAAAATTTGAGGGAATTTGAAAAGTGGGCATTCAGATGATGCTCTCCCTAAGTTTTATATTAACTGCACTATTTTTAGAGCTCTGTAAGATAACCAATATTTAAACATAATCCATAAAATTCTTAATCAGAGCACTATGGTTCACATAGTGAACCATTTGAAAAAATTTACATTTCCAAGTCCCTATAAGTGCTTCAAATTCTGAAACAGAATGTCAGTTTAATTTACCAGTATATTAACAGTAAACTCAATTGTGTAGATATCCATAGTAACATTGATGAAATTACTCAGAAGAATATTTTTTTACAGCAGTTTAAAATAAAATAACGGACTGAAGATAATATACAACAGCTGGATTTTTATTTTATATTTTTATATTAAGTAGCAACAAATACTTAATTATAATGATTATATATTTCATGTAAATACTAGTAAATGATTTGCAGTAATGAACTTGCATCACTCATGTTTACTATTATGGTTGCCTAGGATTGCCCCCCATTTGATATATCTATCATTATAATACAGTTATTCACACATACCAAAACTTCATTTTATTTTATTCTACTTGCCCATCTAGTATAATAATGCATTGTTGCACCTTTTATTTTTACGTTACACTATAAATATTTTTTTTTGTTACTTATTTAATTAAGAATTGAAAAACATATTTTTGTGATATATGTAATTTTTTGTAATTACTATTTTAACTGAGTTATATTTAAAATGTGTTGGGTATTAAAATTATAATGAAATTAATTTAAATATTATTTTAAAATATAAAAACGTATTTTTTACTTTCAAATCAGTAATAAATGTTTAAGTAAAAATGTGGTTATATGTCTCTAAGGCAATACCTTAAAAGGCATATATAAGGGAGCAGGTTGTCCATCTGGATATAGCATAAAGCTAAGTGGTAAAAGCTTGTGATGTGGACAAAAACATTCCCAGACAAGAAGCACTGCTTTAAGCAGTGCTTTTTAAGCCAAAGCATGGATTACAATGCATTTGTAAGCCTCAAAAGGATGAATCTACACAATCCATGATTTTGTTTTGGTCCTTGGTGTTTTTTTGGATCATAGCCCATTCTCAGTAGTTCTTGTGTGATGCTATGACCTGTGGTATGTGGACAGGATTAGAGCAATTTATAAAGAGGCTCATTTAAGAAGTTGAAAGACAGGCACTGTGATTGTGGATGGTCTGGGGGTTGTTGCTGAAAGCAAATGTGTGGCAGATGTCATGACAGAGTGATGAATTAAATAGAAAGACAGAATTCCACAACCATGTATGCACACAGTACAGCTTAATAAACTCTAGGAGGAAGTGCAGTGATACCCATATACAGAGGTGTGTTGGTAGTTAGTCAGTTGGTGGTAGCTGTGATGACAAAGGGATCAAAAAAACCTCAATGTTGGAGAAGAAAGATTACTTTATTACACGGGTATGTTTCTTAACATTTACTTTAGTGCAACTATGTGTTGACAGTCAGATGCATATTTCAAAGAGTCATTACATATTCTACAGCAATATATACTCTTGCATTTGATGTAAATATTCACAGAGTGTTTGGTGTATGTTCCAATAAGGGGTTAGATTAGGTGCCTATATTGTTTTTAAAAGAGAAACTTTTGCTGGGTCATGTTAAGAATTGTAGATCAGTGAGATAACTTAGTTCCATCCTTAGATACAGTATATCTCAACCCAGTAAAAACCATTAGTTTAATCAATTGAGTACCTTTGAAATGAACAAAAACTACTATTGATAAATCTAGTGAAATGTATCCTTCATGTTTAAATAATTTGAGAGAAGTATCTGTCAATGTTTTGAAGATGTGTGCTACTTAAATAGCTCATTATCCATGGCTGTTGCACGGAGGTTGAAATGTCAAGTATTAGGACAGTTGAAGGGCAAGACTATTACAAAAAGCTTCCTCGGAAAATTGGTTTTAAAATGGAACCTGTGAGGATTCACAAAGAGGCAAACAATTCATCTCTGTTGCTGT
The DNA here is from genome assembly GCF_036172605.1 of Pelobates fuscus. NCBI lineage: Eukaryota > Metazoa > Chordata > Amphibia > Anura > Pelobatidae > Pelobates > Pelobates fuscus. Next base: position 311,536,007 of record NC_086320.1, on the reverse strand, counting down.
AGAGATACATACTTTAGATACAAATTTGAATATTTTACTCAGCATGTTGATGTCCTCCAAGTTGGTGGTATGGTTTAAAACAGTTTATTTTCTCAGCACAGTATGCAGGTGCACTGAGTAACTTGAGGTGGTTATGTGGTTTAGTATGTCTAAAGCAGCCTTCAATTTGAGTCTCATTTTCAGCTACCTATTTCAAAAGGACCATGTATGTTGCTGTCTTTTTAATCACTGTAGCAATATTGAGTGATAAAATGTGACCCCAATTCTTGCCTTGTCATTTAATTATTGAAGGTTGTGATTTATTACATTTTTAGCTCTAACACTATCGCTTAAGTTAGTTCCAGTTGGGATGGTATTCCAAAAAGTATTTTTTCCTGATGGTTTGCTAATTCTTGGCGGCTGATATGATGGACTTACTTATAAGACCCTCACTGTCAAAAAAACTATCAGGGTCAGTAGTAGGTGGAACTACCAAAGTCGCAAATTTCACAAGTGCGACTGGACACTGAGTTCCACCTATCATGAGGGTCTACGGACAAGAGCAGCTCAGTTATCATAGGAGAGTCTGGATTATCTCTCAGGACAACGTCAGCCACTTGCACTGCAGCAGCCCTCAGCCCTCCCCTCAGTATTGGGTAAAATAGAGGTGAAACTAAGGAAAGCAAAATACAAGAAAATGGAGAGAGGGACGGAAAGTGCTAGATAGAGAATAAGGAGAAACTTGAAAATGACGGGAGGGAAGATGGAGAGTGACAGAAAGTGCGGGTGGAAGAATACAGAGAGAGGGATAGAAAGTTGAGATGGAAGAATATCGAGAGATAAACAGAAAGTGAAGATGGAGAATATGAAGAGAGGGACAGAATGTGGGGGGAATACGGAAAGAGTGGCAGAAGGTGGAGGAATATGGATAGAGGGGCAGAAAATAAAGGGAAAGAAGAGGGAGAATGTGGAGGGAGACGGACAGTAAGTGATGGGCAAGTAAGTGGTAAGTGGGGGATGCTAACACAGAAAAAAAAAAAAACAACAAAAAAAAAAAATAGTTGTATACAAACCATGCATTGTGGATGTGCTTCAATTATTTCTTGCACCCTGGGCCTGGAGTTTCTAATTAACCCACTTTGCATAACATAGAAGTACAGCTACATTAAATTGATGTACTATACAGAGTTTTCCAAAATGCTGTAACACCTTACTCACAAATTGTACTGATATTGAGGAGAAATCTTTTGCATTTTCCCATTTTAAGTTTGTTTACTGAGAGCTTTCCAGTTCCCTTGCAATTATTTGTAAGCAGAGAATACAGTTTTGTTAAGGAAGTTGTTTAGATGTTTTTTTTTTTTCTGACAACCTACAGTTTTTAACAAAATTGTTTTTGACTTTATGAGCAAAATGTATTAAGTGCTATTTTGCAATGCAAAAAGTAAAAGTGTTTATAAACAATTTTGGGGAGTGGAAGAGTTAATCCACCTACTCTATTGGACCAAAGGTTCAGTATAATATAATATAATAATAACTTTAGTGCTTTCATGTGTGAAAACATTATATTGCATCAATAAAATAAGATCCTGCAATCTAAAATAGTAATTAACAATACTTTAAAGAATAAGATGAGACCATGATTAATGATTAATAAGATTTCTTAAATGATTTATTTTATATAATTATTTTCAGCATGCATATTTCTGAAAAAAATACACTGCACTTGTATATAGAAATTTTCAATTCAGACCATTCATTGACTAATTATTATCAAAGAATATATGGAAATAGCAGAATTAAATTAGATGCAGTAATGACCAGCAATCACTTTAATCATTTTCCACCTCTTATTAGCAAGTGTGAGGATAGAACATGCACAAGGGTTTTTTTAGTGATGGGTGTCCAGATTTATTTATTGCATGGCCAGATACTGTAAATTATTCCTAGTGGAGATGGAATGAGCTTCATAACGCAGTGAAAACATTTTGTCAAGAGATGAAATAAGCTTTGAACAGATTGCATCAGCCCAGGATTATCCCTGATTTTTCTGCATCATTTACCTCTTAATAGAAAACCATTTAGAAAGTAGTTCATGCACTAGTGAGCAGTTGTCCATGACTGGACTTAGTAAAGGTCAAAGAAAGGGTTAATTTGAAAATTAATTTTCTTTTTAAAATTTAAAAAATGGCCGGATGAATTGTTCTATTATTATTATTATTATTATTATTATTATTATTATTATTATTGCCATTTATATAGCGCCAACAGATTCCATAGCACTTTACAATATTATGAGAGGGGGGATATAACTATAAATAGGACAATTACAAAAAACTTACGGGAACAATAGGTTGAAGAGGACCCTGCTCAATCGAGCTTACATTCTATAGGAGGTGGGGTGTAAAACACATTAGGACAGGAATTTGCAGTCAAATAAGGTGGGCTGCCGTTTAGGAGAGAGAAAGAGACAGGTATGTGAGGTAGAGGTTAGTCTTGGAGGCCATAAGCTTTCCTAAAGAGATGGGTTTTAAGGCACTTCTTAAAAGATGCAAGACTAAGGGAGAGTCTGATGGCGGTAAGCAGGCTATTCCATAGGAAGGGAGCCGCCCACGAGAAGTCCTGCAAGCGTGAGTTGACCGTACAGGTGCGGACAATGGACAGGAGGTGGTCGAGGGCAAAGCGGAGAGACCGAGAAGGGACATACCTGTGGATCTGTGAGGAGATATAAGAGGGGCTAGAGTTGTTCAGTGCTTTATAGCTGTGAGTTAGTACCTTGAATTGACTCCTAAGCATATAGGAAGCCAATGTAAGGACTCGCAGAGGGGTGAGGTGTGAGAGAAACAACTAGAGAGAAAAACCAGTGTGGCAGCAGCATTCATTATGGACTGTAGTGGGGCAGTACGGCTTTTGGGAAGACCAATCAGGAGAGGGTTACAATTATCCATGCAGGAAATTACTAGAGCCTGGACAAGCTCCTTGGTAGCATCTTGTGTAAGAAAGGGGCGGATGCGGGCTATGTTTTTAAGATGGAATCTACATGATTTGGCAACATGCTGGATGTGAGGCTCAAAGGTGAGGCCAGAATCAAGTATGACACCAAGACAGTGCGCTTGCAAGGATGAACTGATGTGGGTACCACAAACTTGAAGGGAGAGAGAGAGAGGAGGTTCAGTATTAGGAGGAGGAAAGACAAGGAGCTCAGTTTTAAAGAGATTGAGTTTCAAAAAGCTGGAGGACATCCATTCAGAGATGGAAGAAAGGCAAGCAGTGACACATTGCAGGACGGCAACGGAGAGGTCCGGGGAGGAGAGATATAACTGGGTGTCATCAGCGTACAGGTGGTAGTGGAATCCAAAAGAGGTAATAAGTTTGCCAAGAGAGGCAGTATAAAGAGAAAATAGAAGGGGACCAAGGACAAAGCCTTGGGGGACTCCAACCGAGACAGGACGAGGGGGGAGGTATCATTAGAAAAGGAAACACTGAATGAGCGTAGGGAAAGATAAGAGGTAAACCACGAGAGGACAGAGTCACAGAGACCAAGTGATTGAAGAGTTTGAAGAAGGAGAGCATGATCAACGGTGTCAAATGCCGCAGAGAGGTCAAGAAGAATTAGTATTGAGTAGTGGCCTTTGGATTTAGCTGCGATTAGGTCGTTAGTAACTTTGATAAGCGCAGTCTCAGTAGAGTGGAGAGGGTGGAAGCCAGATTGAAGAGGGTCAAGGAGAGAGTTGGAATTGAGGAAATGAGACACACGGGTAAAGACACGTCTTTCCAGAAGCTGTGAGGAGAAAGGGAGCAGGGATATGGGACAATAGTTAGAGGGGGTGGACGGGTCGAGGGATGATTTTTTTAGTACAGGTACTACAGTGGCATGTTTAAGGTCAGCAGGTACAATGCCAGAAGAGAGAGAGCAGTTGAAGATGTGTGTTAAGGAAGGCACGAGACAAGTGAAGAGAGATCTAATAAGGTGAGATGGGACACGATCGAGTGGGCAACTGGTGGGGCAAGAGAAAAAGAGAAGAGCAGCCACCTCTTGGTCAGTAGCCGGGGAGAATGTCTGAAGGGTAGGAAAGGCATGTGTTGTTGAGAAACAGAATGGCAAGGAGGGGAGAATTCTTTCCTTAGCTGTTCAATCTTGTCAGTAAAGTAACATGCAAAGTTATCAGCAGTAAGGTTAGTTTGGGGGGTGGCCACAGCAGGGCGAAGAAGAGAATTAAAGGTGTCAAAGAGATGCCTGGGATTGCGGGAGCATGAACTAATGAGAGAGGAAAAGTAGGACTGTTTGGCAAGGGCAAGGGGTAACAATCTGATGGAAAGAGTCTTAGACATGCAGATAGCTCTCATAATCACTCAATTTTATTAAAATACATTACGGTACGTACGCTTTCAAATTACAAAGTCACAGCGAATATGGTAAAATATGTAAAGATAGTGACAACTTTATTATGAAAAAAAAACACTTGTAAAATAAGGTGATGGCCCAGGTTTACATATTTTTGAAGAGTCCTATCACAAATTGAGTTCTGTTCTCATACTCTTGTGGGTACATTAGGAAGTAGGAAGTTGGTAAGGTCTCCAAATCATTCCAGAAACATAGAAACATAGAATGTGATGGCAGATAAGAACCATTCGGCCCATCTAGTCTGCCCCAGAATAGTCTGGCAAGATAGCAAGAGACCATCAAAGCTAGATCATTAACTATTGCTGATATGGTATAAGACAATCTACATTTGTTATTGAGACAGAATTTGGAGGAAATCGATGAAAATTGACTGTCCAAGGTGAAACATACCGGTGCCTTTGTTTGTATGTACTATCTGTGAATATTTAACACATATACAAACTTTTGGAATCACTTTCATGTTAGACTTGCAAACTCTTGGAATCACTTTCATGTTCGACTTGCAATAACAATATGCATTGCTAATATATTGCTAATATATTTAAAATGGACTATTCCCACCTGATACTAGGAGGTTATTTGTAAAGAAAAATGGATGGGACCATTCTTCAGGTAAAATAATCATCAGAAACAATTCCCTGTTTTCCATGGGTCTGTCTCTCACTTCTCCATAGTCACTATAATAATAATCATAATTAAAAAAAATGTGCATTATGATTGAAGGGACAGTAGAAGCAATATAAACAGTATAACTTACTGCAGTGGTTATGTTGTCTTAAATACTCTGGTACTGTCCCCGGGAGTAATATTCAAGCATTTTACAGTGATTTAATATAAACCAGGTCTGTTCTTGGTGCTCAGGAACCGCCTACATCTCGGCCACCAAAAAGAGCCCTGGTTTATGTCAAGCATATCCTAAACATCTTGATAATAAACCAGAGGATGGCCCCCCAACATTCTAGTCAACATAACCACTACAGCAAGCTACATTATTTACATTGCTCCTTTTAAGGACAACATCCTGAACCTTTCTGTGTCGAAGAACCATAGTGGATGAAAATGAATGATAGGAGACATATGCATAACGATAGCTGAATAATGATTGTATAATTGGTGTGTTTAACCCAAGCAACTACCCGAATCATTATTCTTGAGCGATTCACCCGCACATCTGTATGTGTCTATTTGTTTGTGAAAAATAGTAGCACTGTTATAAACGATTTGATTTCCATGCAAATAATTTATCATGAAAATATGTTACATAGTGAATGATTGACTATACAGTGCCGGGTAGACAGTCATGAATGTTCTAAATTAGTTGTCATCTCTATAACAGTTTATGCTCAATCTTAGTTTACATTTGGTATGGTTGAGAAAAGATGATAAACTTACACTTTTTTTATTAAAACATGCATAGCATGTATCTTCAAATCTCCTCCTGTCATTCCAAACGTGTAGACAACAACCAGAAGACAGGAGTAATGTAACAGAGTTCCATCATACTAGAGAAAATAGTAAGGGGAAGTCATGAATGATCACTGTACCACATGTAATTATGATGTAATGACATCTGCGGTGAGCTAGGACAATCAAATAATGGAGGCATATGGATGCCAGCCTACACTGCACTCAAGTAGAACATGTGTTCAATACACTTTTTTTTTATTTTTTTATTTCATGTTTAAGCATACAATATGAAAAAATATATATTTAAAAGATTGCAAATGAATATCACATTTGAAGGATGCAACAAACCAAGATATACAGATAGGAAACACTATTTTTTAACATTGTTTATTGCTGAAACATAACCACTTAAGAACTGAGCTAATTGTCCAAGATCTGAACCAAAACAAAACCTAGAATTTGCGCATCTGTACATATTATATATTGATCTTTAAAGTACAAAAAAGTTTTCTCCTAATATTCTATATGTAAACCTAACACAACATTAAGTGTAAATAAAATGTTAAAAATAGGGGACAGATAAATCTTAAATTTTCGCTTATTTTTTTTTTTTAAACCATTGCAACTAAATAAAAATAACTCAAAAAAGATTTACATATCAGTCTTGATTGATAAATGCATAATATGTGTAGGATCACAATTAATATTTGCTAGTTAACATTAACCTTATACTAACCTCCCCTAATGCTAGACCAACCATACCCTTTAACTTGTGCTTACACGAACACTAACCGTATACCTAACCTAACCTTACCCTTAACTTTAACCCTATACCATCCCTAGCCCTAATACAGCATAAAATCAAACTGAGAATTAACCCTTACCCTAACTGTACACCTAACCCTATCCTAACCCTAGCCATACCCCTAAATCTAACCCTAACGCTACCTAACTTTAACCATACCCTTAGATCTTACCCTAGCCATACCCCACCACTATCCATCACCATAAGGAAACCCTCTGCTAATATCAATACTTTTATTAGCAGATGGGTGTCCAATTTAAACAGTAGAGAGTGGTCTGTTTCAACCTCATATTGTTCTTTTGTACAGTATTACAGGAATATTACATTGTCATCAGTGCTGGCAAATCCCAGTACCAGTCACAATTGGCTTGGGGACATGAAGCTAGACCCTTTCTGGGTCGAAATGGATTTATAGGTAAGTATGCAGCGCTATCTTTTAGCACTGCATACAGCACCATGGTCAGTCTGTGGCCACTAAAAATGGCCCCAGCTGACAGAGTGGAGCCCCTGGTATCTATTGATACCTCGGTTTCCTGGTTTGAGCATCAAGATGCATGAAGAAACATTTTTAAATATACTTATGCATATTATTCCTAGATACTATTTTAACACATGTAAATATGTATACATATGTTTATTATAACACATTGTGGGATACCAGGATATGTTAGTGCAAATCAGGTATTACTTGTAAGTATTAACCCCTTAAGGACACATGACATGTGTGACATGTCATGATTCCCTTTTATTCCAGAAGTTTGGTCCTTAAGGGGTTAAATACCCTTTGTCATTAATAAGAAAAACATCCCATTACAGAATAAATAAGAAAAATGTCACAGCACCTAATAATGTTGTTGTAGTTTTTTACTATGGTGGGAGTTATCAGGGATTCAAGTGAATTCACAGGGAATTTAAAATACAAGGCGCAAAGTATAATTGCCAAATTACCAAAAATTGCTAATCTGTATAATTTTAATTGCAGTGTTTGTGTTTAGCCGAAGTGAAAAATCTTGACTTGGCTATAAGTTTTAGTTAAATAATGTTTGTCATGAATTCCAAATGTCCAGAAAGTAGAATATTGGGCACTAAAATGTCAAATTTTCTTCTCGTAAGAACTTTAGCAAAGATTAAGTTGTTTTTTACAAGATGAACTTAGGAATTGTCAAGGGAAACATATTTTTTGAGTATCTACTATTGCAGTGCAGTGAAGTGTGTTATTATTATTATTATTATTTATTTTTGAATCTGGATGTTCTGCAGAGTCATTTGGGATAAAAATGCACAGAGCAGGTGCAGGCAACCTTTATTACTCAAGATGTTTTCAGCATTACGTATGTAAGAGCATTATGGGAGATGTAGTTCACAACATCTGGACTGCCGAAGGCTGCCTACCCCTGACCTAGAATTATATTCTACAGAACCTCTTTCCTTTCTCTAGATTATAGGATGTGTGCATGTAATTCTTAATGTGATCGGGGGTTCTTACTTTACTGGAAACAAGTGTATTCCTACACAATGTACAGTCCCATTCCCACTGCCATTAGAGATTTAATTAATCTCACAGACAGTGTATTGAAATAAGAAATAGGGATAGCAGCTGCTTTGTGCTCTATTTTCAAATCTCACCTATCATACTTAAGGTGAGGCAATTGTACAGATACTCCTTGTTTGATAGAGTCTTGGCTCCTTCTGCTTATTAAGAGGTCTCAGGATCAGCTGCTTATTTTCTATTATAATTATTATTAATTGTTTTGTTTTTTCATCTTTGTGATACAGGACCAAAAATTCAGGTGATTCGAGATTCAGTTTTTCTCCAGGTGATTCTTGGAGATTCAGATACAAATTTTTCTCCTTCAGCGTCAATTCAGTTCTTGCCCGATATGGTAGATAGCTTCTGTTTTTCGTATTTAGTCTTCAAATTTTCTGATGAGTGAATTAACCCTGAGAGGTAATTCTATTTTGTTAAATGTGGTGACTGCTCTTTGTGTGGTCCAGTGGACTGTGCCACTTTTTATGCATTTTTATAAATATATTTTGTACGTGCCTATATGATATGAAAGTGGATTTATTAACCAAAATATACGGTCAGTGTTATCTACATATCTATTGAATTATTTTCTAAAGACCACAACACATAAAATTTAAATGTAACAATAAACAAAACAACATTTTCTTGAATACTATTATTTCATGAAATAAATATCGAATGAACACACAGATTTCACAATGTAGTACCGCTTTTTTCTTCGTAATCCTTTCTCTACCAAGCTCATGTTGACCACTATTGTACATGGCAAGGAAACATGCCTAAAGGAAACATGGCTATAGATGACCCTACTAAGGGCTTGTTTCGAATAGCTGTTATATGATGTTGCAATTAACAACCGCTGGTAGGTTGCTGCAGATACTAAATATTGACGGGTTTCCAATTTTGTCGCTGTGTTTTATCACCTGGGCACCAATAATGTCTGATCACAAACATTCTGATCAGCCTCAGATTAGCCACCTCCTGGTAAAACACAAAAGCACATACTGTGTACGTTGTCACCATAGCAACCACAACTTGCTGGTAAAAATGGCTCACCCTAAGTATGGGTGCTTCACCCAGTGATTGTCCTTAGCAGGAGATAGAGAAATTCTATACACTGTACTAAATAGTGATTTGGTGCTATCCCAGATACATGCACCTTTTAATGTTTATTGTTTTGCTATGTGAATTGTTCATTTAAATTTCACATGCACTTTACTTATTTACACAATACTTTTTTTTATATCATGAGTCTTACCTTTTCTTAATTTGTATTATTCTTTGATACAATTTAATATGCTCTGATCTGTGCCATAGGATTTCAGTATAATGCCATATAGCTAACATGTATTTTTGCTATATGATGAATGTGAAATTGCTGATGGTAACATCCATGCACCAGGCCAGAAGTTGGTGTTATGTTTTTGGGGCTAGCGGCAGTTGTTAAAAATGGTAGCGACAGGAACAGAAACCAGTCACTATGTACATAGCAGTTAGTGGCTCCCATAAAGAATAATAGTTTCTAATGACCAATACTTAGTGATAAACTTTAACCCCTTAAGGACACACGACATGTGTGACATGTCATGATTCCCTTTTATTTCAGAAGTTTGGTCCTTAAGGGGTTAAGTAGCGACAGCCAGTAACTCCCTGTCTCTACTTGAGAAATTTGGCTGCCGGTAAACAACTACTCGATAACAATAGGCACTTTAATGAGTAGCAGTTGGCCCGTAAAATGGACCAGCAAGATTGGAAATCCCTAGGTATTTGACAATATAGAATAAGTATCCCTTTTTATATCCTTTTGGATACAAAAAGGATGGTTGCATTTTTTAATTATTATTTTTGACAAATAATAACAAAAATAATAATAAATGTAATAAATTAATAAAAAAAACTAGCTAAAATTATTAAAAATTCAATAGCACCAGAAAATATTTTATTTATTGTTTGAAAAGTAAATGCTTTTAAGAACAAGTTATTGATATGTTTATCATTCTGAACAGATAAATCAGTGGTACCCAATATGTAGCTCTGCCATTATTGTTACACAATGGCTCAAATTATCGTCAGCCTTTCCATGACCTCAGTGACAAACAAGGACACATATATTTGCCACAGCTAAAACAATGCTTCTAGTACAGGAAAGGTTGCTGACAAATTTTTCACTGCAAATTGGATCAAGCAACATAGAAAGGACAGACATTGGCAAACAGGATATTGTGTGATGTTGTTATATTGAACTCTTAAAAAAAGCATATGACAGAAATAACTCATTCTTTCCAAGGTTTTATTAACAAGGTAAATATTGCTTGAGGCAGAACAAAATGTCAATGCCTGCACCATTTATTTGGACACACAGAAATCTGTCTGCATTGGGACAAGCCTCATTGTATCTCTTTGATAAGGTTCAGTGAGTGATGTGATAATTATGAACACCAAAGTATTTATTAGTTCTAAGCTGAGACTTGGTAGTTCATACTGATATCATTTGAATGTCACTGCTATACATTTTACATGACTTTTAGTACGCTTACACACAATAACAGAATTAACAAAACATAATAATACCTTAGGTATCTAAAGCACACATCTCTTCTTGAATATAATGATACATGCAATTTACATTGCATATAGGAGTTCATTATATATTACAAATGGTAGCTAATAGCAACAGCAGTGTAGCATTTCGCTAAAAGGGTCTACCATTGTCTACAATGTGATTCTTAAGGAATGCTTTTAGGGGGGCTAAAGCAATGTAAGTACAGGCTCTAAAATAGACCCACTGAATGAACTTTATCTTCAGGGAGATAAAAGTGTGCAGGCCACAAATCCAAATATATCAATCATCATATCAACAAAAAAACTCACAAACCGATGACTTACGCACTAAGCACACATAACTCCAAACAGCACACACTTCACACGTTCAAGTCAAGTAAGCAACTCACAAATTATCCCCCCATTCATGACAAATCTTCTCTTACCACCTCTAGCCCTATGAATTCCCTAGATTACATTAGACGTCTGATGGACTTTGTCAGGGTCTTGCGATGAGCCCAACCATCGGGCCTCGTGATCTATTCCATGTCATGGTCTGAGATCGTGAATGGATTGGTAAAAAAGAGTGTGTTTGTAATGTGCCTTTTAACAATATAGAGAATAACAGAGATTTAGTTTTTTCATGATAGAGGTAGTAAGTGTGCTTTGTCATGGGAAAAAGTAATAACAAATAGTTTTTGATTAAGAAACACATATACTATTTATTGATGTCTCAGTTATGATGTATCTGTATGCTACATTTAATGTTATGTAAATTTAGGAAATCTGTTCATTCATTATAAAACTTCGCATCTGGTAAATAATTACTTTTATACAAGGCGGTGCAATATCCTTCCCTTGATATTTTTACAGACAAACTAATATGTTATCTTTCTATTTGGGGAATTAATTTAAGTATGTTGTGCTTATCCTTGAAGATGCAAAATCTTGACAGCAAAATGTTGCATTGTTCGGTGCTCCTACTACACCTCGGATTTTCCCATAGGTTGCATTACATTTTTAGGGAAATTATCATGATGTGAATAATTAAAAATAGACCCAAGTTATTTAGAAGTAGTGTTGTTTCAGAGGAAGGTATCTGGAGTTGATTTTATTTAATATTTAGTGTACTCAGAGAAATATAATACAGACAGAATCTTCAAGACCTTTGTATAATGTAGGAATAGATTTAAGTTTGATGATTTTTGCAAAATGGAAATTGGTGTTGTGCCATTGGAAGCAGTTGATATGATATGCTAATTGAGATGAAGCTGAGAAAGACTGGTAATGGAGATGCTAAGAGACTAAACGTTTTAGTATAGAATAACATAGTAAACTAGGAGTTGGCTGTAACATTGGCTGAGGAACAGACATGTTGAATGCTTGTTAGATACGTAGGGAAAATATTGGGCCAGGGTATAAAAAATGAAGGAATTAAAGGGTAAGTGAAAAATATAACACAGCAAATGTTGCTTTAATTCAGTGTGTATTTGGTAGTTATAACGAAGGTTAAATTCGACAAATATGTTTTGTTTTTCACAAGATGTAACACACATGACCTGCATCACTTTAAAAACAATTACTATTACTACTGTTATTACATTTGTCAACAATATCCCCATGTATATTTACGTTACAGGTCTAAATAAAATGATACCCTCCTAACAGAATGTGTCATACCCTAAAACTGAATGCTACCATGAATACAAAATAGATATTATAAATTTCTCCTGATTTTTAGTCCATGTCAATGAACCATAATTACCTACCCTGTTTCTAATTACTCCAATGACCTTTTCACCTTGATATGTGTTCTTTAATCTCTAGCATTGGTTATAAAATATAAGTGCCTAATTATTGACAATTTTTATATAGATATCCTAAAAGTGACCCTGTTTGTTTTAACCTTAGCTTTATTTCTTGTTCACAAAATAAATTTTAAAAAAAATGTTGACTTAATACACAAATGACTGTTTAATGTAAAAAAAATATGTTACATATATCCCATTGATAGTTAGAAAATATAACCTATTTACAAGCCCAGACCACCTCTACTCCCATATATACAACAAAGAACAAAAATATTCGGCACAGTTTTTCAGGTGAAATTTGTTTTCATCTCAGGAGCTTCTTCAAGTCTAAATAGGCTTGAAGAAAGTCTTGCTTGACCAAAATGTTGCCTACTCTGTGATGAAATAAAATACTATTTTCAGCCGAGTAATGGTGCCATTTTTATTCTTTGAAGATAGAGATAATTTAAAATCCCTAATAAATAAGGATTCATTTGTAGAACATTAGAAAACATTCACTGTCAAAAGACATTATTACACTGCTTTTTCTTGTCATCTTTTTTCCCTCTTTGTTTCTCGGGGTGTATTCACAAGAAGAAACAAATGTGTCTGAAAAGTGGATGGTAACTCTATCAAACACCATTGAATCTAAGGCTGTAAAAATTCACCCTAAAAGTAAGTGCCTTATTTTATCCTAATTTTTTTCAAACAAAGTTATTTTTAAAAGCCCTTTTTTTTGCATAACACAAGAAAAAGCAAAATACCCACAACCCCAAATTTTGCTATTTAATGTTCTAAGTAACAGCATACTTTATTTATTATTTATAGACAAAGTCTAACTTCAAAAATAAAACCCACGCCCTTTAAAATGACTTGTTAAAAATGTCCTGTTGTAGAAATGCTAATTTAATAGTAAAATTCCACCAACAGGCTTGGATTTTAGAATTTTAAAGTTATTTTGACATCTTAGAATTGGATTGAGGAATTAGAAAATGACCTTTTTCCATTTGAGTGTATAATTGCACACACCATCCATTAAAACATAAAAACAAAAAATCAGTTTATAATTATATTCACATATTTGCCTACTATTCAAGATATAGAAATACATACAAATTTCCCAATAATTAAAAGTCTCCTTAAAATCACTAGTTTATTTATTTTTTTATATTCAAATAACATTTTTTTTTTTTTTTTGCAGTGGCACCATAATACTTAATTATTTAAGTTATTATTACTGGTTACCTAATATTAAGTTGGATTCAAGCCAAGTTTATCATATGCCACATTCCTGTTTTATATTCACAAATACGTGATAGCCATTTATTTAGAATTGTGTATTTCTTCACTAAAGACAGTGTTTAAAAATGAAAAGAGTTTGGTAGATATTTAATTTGATTTTGTAACTCTAATTTCTACTCTGTTATAAGCTAATATCCAGTGGCAGAATTTTAGTGGTTTAGTTTGGATTATATATGTTGTTCAAGGAATGTCAATAGGATGATTTGGAGATTTGTTTTGGTCTGAACTGCAAATTGTCGGACATTGGGCCAATCAGGTGATCGGTCAAATTCCCGAACTCCGGTCAAATTCCCGAACTCCGAGCCAATGTACCTGAATTACCAACCAAACTAGCCACACAATGGCTGAATATGTTTGTTTTGACACATGATGCTAAATTCCACCATGTCACAAGAAAAGAGATGTTTGATGGGAAAAAAGATTATTGATGACTATGGGACAGTCACTAAATGTTGCTTTTATTCACTCAAATCAAGTGAAAATTAAATAATAGAAGGTAAAAAGGAAGAGCAGTTATACAAATCTATATTTGTCTATTTTACATTGTATATTCAATAAATGTGTAATATATAAATATAGGTATTTTTACTGTTTCTATCCATGCACTCAAAAATATATACATTATATTAATTTTATATATATATATATATATATATATATATATATATATATATATATTTTTTTTTTTTTTTTTTTTTTTTTTTTGTAGTATATTGATTGGCCCATTTTTGCACCCTTTTGGTTCCTCTGATTGTTTCCCGAATCAGGTTTTTGGCACCAAAATTCTACTGCCATTTTGCTAAAATGTGGGTGTCGCGAAAACTGTTCTATTTCAGGAAAAAGTATCTGAACTGAATTGTATCACTGTGCACAAAAATACCAATAGTTTCAGTAGGTCTGCATCCTTTGTTATTTGTCCACATCCTTTGTCGGTCAAGGCACATGCAGTACTTCCTATATTCATCTAATACAATGTCTGAGAGTTCCATGGTCTGATGTTCCTGAGGTTTTGGCCACTTGCATAGAAGAACTGTACTAATAAAATAAAAAATACACCCCACATGAGCTACAGAAAAACAAAACAAACAAAAAAACCTGCTGCTAGGCAGTGGCGTACTAAGGGAGGGGGTGGTCCGCCCCGGGTGCCACTGTGTGGGGGGTGCCAAGACCCTGGTGTGGTGGCTGTGTGAGCTGTGGCTGCACAGTAGCCCCCATTAGTAGTTAGGGTGCCGTGCGGCCAGAACAGCTAACACATGCAAGGAGCAGCTGAACTGGCCGCACGGAAGGAAAGTGGGGGCGGAGATATGCAGAATCGGGGGCAGAGCCAAATGGGCAGCGGGGGCGGGGCTTAATACGGCCCTTACCTGCTGCTGTTACTGCTGCACATGGAGGTGCAGCAAGAAGACATCCCTGCCTCTCCACCCAACAGGTTTCAGGAGGACTCCAGTGAATCCACTCCTCCTCCAGCTCCTGTCTGTAAGTAATAGTGTTTGTGCGACTGTGTCTGTAAAACTGTCTTCATGTAACTGTGTTTGCATGCCTGTAACTGTGTGTGTGTGTGTGTGTGTGTGTGATTTAATGCCTGTAACTGTGTTTGTGTGTGTGTGTCTGCATGCATGTAACTGTGTTGTGTGTGTGTGTGTGTATGCATGCTTGTAAATGTGTTTGTGTGTGTCTGCATGCCTGTAACTGTGTTTGTGTGTGTGTGTGTGTGTGTCTGCATGCCTGTGTGTGTGACTGCATGCCTGTAACTGTGTGTGTGTGTGTCTGTCTGCCTGTAACTGTGTGTATCTGTGTTTGTGTGACTGCATGCCTGTAACTGTGTATGTGTGTGTGTGTGTGTGTGTGTGACTGCGTGCCTTTAACTGTGTGTGTGACTGTCTGCCTGTAACTGTGTATGTGTGTGTGTGGGGGGGGGGTGTGACTGCATGCCTGTAACTGTGTGTGTGTCTGTCTGCCTGTAACAGTGTGTGTGTGACTCTCTGCCTGTGACTGTGTGTGTGTGTGACTGTATATGTGTCTGTCTGCCAATAACTGTGTGTGTGACTGCCTGGCTATGACTCTGTAACTGTGTGTGTGTGTAGCTGTCTGCCTATAACTGTGTGTGTGACTGTGTGACTGTCTGCATGTGACTATGTATGTGTGACTGTCTGCCTGTGACTGTTTGATGTTGCCTGTAACTGTGGGTGACTGTCTGTGACTGTGTGCATGTGACTGTCTGCTGCTGCCTTTTACTGTGTGTGTGTGACTGCCTGCCTGTGAGCGTGTGTGTGTGTGAATGTATATGTGATTGTCTGCCTGTAACTGTGTGCATGACTGTCTCTGACTGTATGTGTGACTGTCTGCCTGTAACTGTGTGTGTGGGGCTGCAGGGATTTTGTAGAAGGGGCAGGGGTTTTATATTGGGACAGGAGTCTTTATAAGAGGATTTGTAGATGGGGTTGCAGGGGTTTTGTAGACGGGGGCAGTACAGGATTTGTAGACGGGGCGGGGCAGGGGTTTTGTAGTAGGGGGTGGGGCACACAAGGGTTTTGTAGAAGGGGCTGACAGCGGTTTTGCAAAGTTTCGAAATTTGTTCAACACATAAAAAAATTTAAAAAAGGAAAACATTTAAAAAATGTTACAGGTTTTCTTTTGTGGGGGGGAGAGGAGGGGGGGGGTGCCAAGCCCAGGATCCGCCCCGGGTGACAAATGTTCTAGGTACGCCCCTGCTGCTTGGTCCATCTTAACTGCAATCCCCACGCATGCGTACTAGGGAAGAATCTCAGCACATATATGTGTTGACTGAGTCAGAAGAAGCCATCTAATCATATGGAAAGACCCCTCTATTACACATCTATCTAGTCTAAAACTCTATTATGGCTATTGTAGTTATTGCAATGTATAAAGTGAAGCATTAAAATGTCACAAATGCATTCCAGTTGAAATATTTTGGTGTATTCTAAAATGTCAAAAGATTGAAATTAGATAATTTAAGATGAAGGTGTTACATGCAAAAGGAGAAAACACAACATATAGATTGTTTTAGTAGAAGTAGAAGCAAATGTATACATTTTAAGAACAGTTTAAATTCAAATATCTAGCCCTTACTAGTCAAACCATTCTCAGCATAGATGGCTATGCCAACTGCCAAGGATTGCATAATAGAGGAGAGTGAGATAAACCTATTGTATGTGGTTATCCATTACTGCAACTACAGATCATGCTACAGAAACAGATTGACACGTATCCCTCCATTCAGGCTCCAATGTCCTAGCAAAGTAGCCAGTGTATTGCATCATGGTGGAGCTGCCCACTTCCTAAAGATTCTAACGATGTGGGCAGAAGGTAGGAAGAAACTAAGGTTGGTTGTGATATTAAAGATACCTGTAAACCCAGCATAATTTTGTTACTGACAGCACAGAAAAGAACGTAAATATTAACTTAGCACCTAAAACAATTAGATCAGACGCATCATTAGAATCCACCAGACCTTCCCATGTGTCTTATTTCCACCCCCCTGGTGTCTCACCCTCCCCCCTCTCATTCCCCCCCACCTCCTGCATGTGTCTCATTACCGCGCCCAGCCCCCCAATGTGTCTCATTGCTTCGACCCCACAGCCCCTCCATGTGTCTCATTCCCTCTGTCCCACATCCCCTCCATATGTCCCATTCCCCGCCCCCCCCCCCCCCGCAGACCCTCAATATGTCCCATACCCTCCCTCCCAGCCACCCCATGTTTCCCATTCCCTCTCCCCTCAGCCCCTCCATGTTTCCCATATCCTCCTCCCTCCCGGTGCTTCCATGTCTCTAATTTCTCCCTCTTTCCCCCTCGGAAAATGAAACAGCAAAATTAAGTTGCACTAGTTGTACAAAAGTTATTTAAAAATTAGATTTTTCTTTTTTTTTTTTTTATTCTACGCATATTTTACATATTTTTCCCTATGTCATGTTAATTATTACAAAATGTATATATATAATATATAGACTCCCTAATGAGAAAACTGAAATTTACCATGGGAAAAAAAACATAGCAAAAATGCAAAAAGGCCTTAGTCACAAACTAACAAAAACTCAGATAATGTTCAGTCACCAAGGTGTTAACAATGTTTCTTTAAAGCATATGAACCCAATGGATGATTTTAAAGACTGGAGAAGTAGGATGAAGTTTGATAAATGAGGTAGGTGAGCCGAGCAGACTTTTGAATAGATTATAGATTGCTGTAGATAAAGCTGAATCAGAGGAATTTCAACCAGATCAACTATCATGGTCACATTCACAGATTCAATCTTGTTACTTCAGAAGTTGATAAATTGCACATTGCTGTAACAATAAAACAATAAAGGTTTGTAAAAAGGTTGAAAAACAGGACCAGCTTTTTAATTCAAATTATATAATTTAGCACAGTATTTTTTATTTTTTATTTTTTATGCCATAGTTATAGTATCGTGCTGCAGACAATATGTTAAATCAATTAGGAGATGCATACATCAAAATAAAAAAATATATTAAGGTTTAAAATGCAGTCAAATTCCCGAATTCCAAAATGCTCCCAAATCCCACACCACTGAAACAAGCAATGTCTGTTTCAGTTTGCAATGTCTGTTTCAGTTTGCAATGTCTATTTCAGTTTGCAATGTCTGTTTCAGTTTGTAATGTCTTTTTCAGTTTGCAATGTCTGTTTCAGTTTGCAATGTCTGTTCCAGTTTGCAATGTCTGTTCCAGTTTGCAATGTCTGTTCCAGTTTGCAATGTATGTTTCAGTTTGCAATGTCTGTTTCAGTTTGCAATGTCTGTTTCACTTTGCAATGTATGTTTCAGTTTGCAATGTCTGTTCCAGTTTGCAATGTATGTTTCAGTTTGCAATGTCTGTTTCAGTTTGCAATGTCTGTTCCAGTTTGCAATGTCTGTTCCAGTTTGCAATGTCTGTTCCAGTTTGCAATGTATGTTTCAGTTTGCAATGTCTGTTTCAGTTTGCAATGTCTGTTTCACTTTGCAATGTATGTTTCAGTTTGCAATGTCTGTTCCAGTTTGCAATGTATGTTTCAGTTTGCAATGTCTGTTCCAGTTTGCAATGTCTGTTCCAGTTTGCAATGTCTGTTTCAGTTTGCAATGTCTGTTCCAGTTTGCAATGTATGTTTCAGTTTGCAATGTCTGTTTCAGTTTGCAATGTCTGTTCCAGTTTGCAATGTATGTTTCAGTTTGCAATGTCTGTTCCAGTTTGCAATGTCTGTTCCAGTTTGCAATGTCTGTTCCAGTTTGCAATGTCTGTTTCAGTTTGCAATGTCTCTTGTAGTTTGTGATTTTGAATTCTGGCTGTGGCACCCAAAAAATAGATGACTGATGGGAAAAATAGATGATTGATGGCTGGAGGACAGTCACTTGATGATGATTTTATTCACATTTTTAGTGGACCTTTAGGTATTATGTCCAGTGGATTCAGAATCCCCTAATCTACATATTTTATACATTCGGTTATGGGATCCCTAGCCACCCTAAATGTATTACACTCTATCACATGGGATGAATGGGGATGAGTCACTGTACACTCCTGTACACTCCTGTTTAATATTGGGGTCTGGATAATCCCAGGCTATAATTAATCCCCCATTAACCATACAGTGAGTGTGGATAACAAATCTTCTGGGTACTTATGCTTAGTACCAATAGAGGTATGAATTACAGAAAAAAGGGGAATCAACAAGACACCACTGTTTCTGTCTCTTACTCCTTCTTAATCTCTTCTCCCCTAAACTCCCACTCTATGCTAATTGTATTCCTAACCAGACCCAAAGGACATCTGTGCTAAAAATATGACAAACACCAATGAAGGCTCCCTCAGAGCCTACTGACGGCTAGCCATTTATCTCTCCCTGCCCCCCCCCCATTTGACCCCATTGTTTAGGGGCTCTGTATGTCCTCCACAACCCAGGGTGTACCCAAGCGCCTTGACATAGCACACGGTATTTAGACCAATATGTTAAAATGCACTGTAATAGTTTTTACCTTATTGTTTTTCTTTGTTGACAAGTTAATGTAATATGTCTGTTGTGTGAGGCACTGTCTCAAATGTGTATGACCTAGTCTAATATAACAAAAGATACAGGTGAACATAACGTGTCTACAATGTTATGAGTATGTAACCACGGCGAACCAAGCTTGTATACGTTTTTTAAACGAATGTGTAAAAAATCACCTGCAAAAATAAAGAATTTAAAAGAAAAATGGGGAATGACACATCGTAGCAAACAAATACCGGTATGTGGATTTAGTGATACCATACAGCCATATCATGTTAAGAACACCATCACAATACCCCAATATCGGTGGGTCCTACACTAATTTTAAAATGAGAGATAACCTATAGTGCTCAGTCCAATAGGAATCTGATCTGAATTCCAAAGCTACACAGAAATAAAGGGGAATTGAGGGTACACCCAGAACCTGCTTTCCTAAGTAGTGGTGCTACCGTAAATATCTAAATATGTAAATATTAGGAAACGGAACACACCAAAAAATTTATAGTTTTACATTTTATATATAGCATACAACATACATTAAACACGCTCTTTTATATAATGAGATCCTCAACACCATCCAGTAAATTTGGAATGGCAGCACAGTTTCTCTGGTTTCATACAGAATTGTTTCACTCCATTTGGAAACCATATTTTAAAGAGTGGCAGTAGAGATATACCATTTAGTACATATCAATTTGGCATAAATTTGAAAAAAAAAAATGGCTCTGGTAAGACGACCTGATAGATCAAATTGTGTTTTTCAAAAATATTAAGAATTCATTATATTAATTTCTGCACCAAAACAAGACATTTACAGAACCGGCTACACTATACCTAAATTAACACGTTTCCCACTTTTAATTAGACTAACTTTAAATGATTACATTTTTCTAACAGTGGATGGAAACATTAGTGTCTGGCAAGTTTTTTTTATTTTTTTCATAGGAAATATATCTGTTCCTCTAAAGACTCATATAAGACTTTTACAAGAATATTTTACTACCATTTACTATTTTTTTAATTATTTTTTTTTAAAGCAGAATGCTTTGGGATAAATTTGTTTACTCAGCCATACTAACAGGAGGATAATGTTCTATTTCAGTTTTAGATGTCTTTCTTTGGTTTTCAGTAACATTTACCAAAAAAAATAAAAAATAAATCAGTAAAATAGCTGTTGCTAATGTTAGGGATTACAGGAAGTTTGCATGCTACAAAATGTAATTTTTATCAATTAGTAGTTAGCAACAGCCTTAAACAGCAACAGTTTAATGCTCATGTAGAGATTGATAGAAGCCTCTGAGCTATATTTACCACCTGTTTTCATCTGCAGATCGTATATTTATCCCCTCTCACTCTCACTGTCGACTAGAAATTATCTTTGCCTCTTGTAAAAATAAAATGTCAAGTTAGTGACTGTAAACTATAAATGCATATAATGTATAATAAGAACATCTCTGTGAAATTTGTCAAGTGTATAAAAACATTTAGGACAACCTGCCCAGATGATCACAAGCAAGGTGTACGTGCTCTGAATATTTTATATTGTCAAATGCGGGACACTGTGCCAATGAATTGGAAAATTTGCCTTTTTCTTGATGTACATCCAACTTCAAATAAGGCACATGCTAAATGGTGGCTGTTATCAGGTTTATTACAATAAGTATAAAGTTAGATTATATGTGACATCTGTTCTGTAACAACAATGCTTGGTGTCAACATCACTTTGTTAAGTACCTGGTTCTATGCTATTAACAAATAAACAATACATGTGACTTAATTATATATGATAAAACAAAGAAATGTCAATGCTATTCAGATGTCAATGCATTTGCTAGTAAACTATACATTGTAGGGACACTAAACCTTAACTTTCTTTTCTGCAAGTGCATATAAAAATCAACGGCAGTCCAAAACGAGTAAAAAGAAGGAATGCAATTGTGAGATTAATGCAGGTTTTTACAGAGAGCCATAGCACTGTCAATTACTTGCATCAAAATAAATCAATATATGGACTGCTATGAGATCTATAGAGAAGCTCAGGTCTAATTTAATCAGTAGAAAGCAGACAGCTGCAGTTTTTTTTTTTTTTTTTTTTATCAATTGTATGCGCTATTTAATATATTTGGGCACAGTGAGAAAATTTAGTTTGAATGAATCGATTCGCCCAGAAAAATAAATAGTTTGAGTGATCCGAAATGAGTTCATATTGTGTTTCGGTTCGAATTAATAATGTTCAGGGAAACAATTTTGGGAAAGTGTTTCCGACAAAACGCAATGACGTGAAAATAAGCCAATCAGTTTACAGCAAAATGTAAATATAATGTAAGTGAAAAGAACTAAATACTAAATATATAATATATAATATAGATTTTTCTTACTGCTCATCTTTTTCCACCTCTATTGGTTACTTCTCACTTGACCTGTAAATAAAATCAACATTTAGTGACTGTTCCCCTAGCCATCAATCTTTTTTCTCATAAATCGTCTCTTTTTTGGTGCAAAAGGCAAAATTCGAAAACATGCACCAAACAAAACGGTGCGTCCATAATCCATTTTATTTGTTACATGATTTGGTCACATGGTGGTTGGGAGTTACAGAATTCGAGCAACTCGCCAAATGCTCAAAATTCAGATGAATTGCAATTTGTTTGAAACCATATCCATAAATCTTATACTTAATCTTGTGGGTTCCTGACAATAGATAAAATGGTATGAATGTTAAAAAAAGCAAATATAAATTTACCACCAAATATGCCACACTTTTAATTTTAACTTTATCTGCTCTCAAAGTGGACCTGTTATGCATAAGTGTGTCTCTATCAGCCCCACATCACAGAGATACATGATGTATTCAATATAACATTTCTAAACATACTCACTTTGCCTCCCATCCAGTGCCACCATGTCCTTAGCTTCGTGGGTGTCACAATTATGTAGCACCCACCTCTGATCTGCCCTTCTCTCCGCTGGGAGTCTTCTGTGATTTGCCCTGCCTTAGAAAACTCCTCTGAGTGAGGCACATCTCCTCTCTGACGTGGACATGCTGGCTTCATTGCCACCATGTGACATCTGAACTGAATGGCTCACTCTGTTTCTATACTCCCTGGCTAGTGTTAGTAGTTAGGGAGTTACACACATGCGCTGTAGTTGCTGTGTGTGAAGAGCAAGAAGATTACCATGAGGAAGTCTTTTCAACTCTCCCTTGTCAGTCAATTATTTGGCATAGAGTCTATGCTGAAGGAGTGACTGGAAGGTTCTTTAAATCTTTTTTTCCCCCACTCTATATGTGCTAGCAAATCTCCTGGCACAATCTATAGATAGAATTGTATGCCGCTTCAAAAAAGCAGAGGTTGTAATAGGCATGAGAGATATTCTTCAAAAGCAGGTTTATAAAAATGTTTGAAGTCCCTCTAATCCATTCGTATTACATATCCTGGTTCTCTGTCTGCCATGTGCCCTTTCTTGGTTATAAAATTGATTTTATACCTACCATTCTTTAATGATGCCAGGTGCCAGTGGAAAGCCACGTGGAAAATAAAGCTAATTCCATTAACTCTGTTAATGTTAATGCCATGTGCCCTTTCTTGGTTATAAAATTGATTTTATACCTACCATTCTTTAATGATGCCAGGTGCCAGTGGAAAGCCACGTGGAAAATAAAGCTATTTCCATTAACTCTGTTACTTTGTCAAATTATTTATAGATTTCTTGTTTGAATTAGCTTGTTTAGCTTTGGAAAGGGATTCCTTTGAGTGCTGGGCTATGTCAAGAGCTTATCATGGCTTTTGTCACTCGCAAATTATCCTTTTAATGTTTACATCTTGAATGCACAAGTTTACATTTTCTTTGACATCTGTCTAAGGCTGGATTTTGGATCATATGACAAGACAAGATATGCTATTACAAGCAAAACAAGAGTCTTTGAAAAAAAAATATAAGCATTTTTGATACCATCGTAAATACTATGTCAAATTCCTACAGCGTCTCTAGAAGTAAGACAATTCTATCAGAGCCCTTCCATGCAAATAAACTTAATTGCAAAGTACCATAAACATGTAGGAGAATATACAAATGTGGTTTTGGCATTTTATAACAGATCTCCACATAGATTATAAAATATAACATTTATTTAAAAAATAATGATGTATGATGTAAGGCTCAATTATTAGAGCTGGGGTTCTTAACCTTGTCCTCAAGGACCCCCTACCAGTCCAGGGTTTAGGGATTACCTGGGTGTGTCTAAAGTGTTTAGAAAAAAAAAAACACCTTAGAGTCTAAGGTATTTTTTTCCCTTTTTCTAAACACCTTAGACACACCCAGGTAATCCCTGGACTGGTAGGGGGTCCTGAGGACTGGGTTGAGAACCCCTGTATTAGAGTATATTGACCAAAGGACTGAAAAAGTGAGAGGAAAGTATACGTGGGAGAGACTATAAAATAAAATATATATATACTATAAGTAAATAGGAAGAGCAGAAATTAGCATATGGATGCATAACAAATCACATAATATAAATGGGGCAATTGCTGATATCAGTATTTATTATTAGCTTTTACATATTTACAATTAATGAAAGAGGATATTTAAAGGTCCTTCTCAAGCAATTTTACAATTGGATTACAAGTGGATTTGAGGTAGGTGGGTATATATCATTAGGTGTCTTGCCTAGGGACACTTAGTGGTAAAATGGTCTTACCGGGATCAAACCTGGATTACCCAGTGATCAGCCAATGTGTGTTTCTGCAGATACTTGCAATGATCAAGGCTGAAGCTTGGGGTGGGCAATATAATTTATTTATTTCTAAAATATTTTTTTACCAGGAAGGATTCACTGAGATTTCTCTCGTCTTCAAGTATGTCCTGGGTGCACAAAACATTGCATTGATACAATACGGTACAATAAAACACAAAAACAATATTAATACACAATACATACCAAATTTTACATAAAACAGGTAAGAAATATGTAAACAACTATGACAGGTGCATTCTGTTTTGAGATATGTAGAGATGGATCTCTTAAAGGATTTCAGGTTTGAAAATTTGAAAGTGTGCGGGAGGTCGTTCCATAATTGCGGTGCTCTGTAGGAAAAGGAGGATTGAGCCACTTTCTTTTTGTATTGAAGTAGACTAAATAAAGTGCTGGTACTGGATCGGAGGATATAGGAGGTGGGAACAGCCGGGGAGAGCATTCTGCAAAGGTAGGGTGGGAGCTTCCCAAAAATGCTGGATTCCAACGACGGCCAATTTAGTTATTTTAGCATGTCACAATGGTGGGTAATGTAATTACATTGTAGCACAAAGTGGCAGAACGAGTTATACAATGTATTAAGCTTATTTAGGTGAGTTTGCGGTACAGGTGCATATACTACATCCCCATAATCAATGATTAGCATCAGCAGTTACTGTACAATCTTTTCCTTTACTTTAGGACTTAGGCAGGATTTATTTTGTACAGGGCACCTAGTTTTGGATAAAGTTTAGATGCAAGTTTTTCTATGTGAAGGCCAAAGGATAGATTTGGGTCTAACAACATACCCAAGTATTTGAAATAGTGGACTGCGGTCAGTGTGCTATTTGATTTTGTTTTGATGGATAGGTGGGAATTGTGTAATTTGTGTAATTTAGGTACTGTTCCAAAGATCATTGTAACAGTTTTGTCAGTGTTTAGAAAGAGTTTGTTATCCGCTATCCACTTTTCTACCTTTGCGAACTGGTCTTGGAGCACAGCCTCAAGCTGCGGTTTATTTTATGATCTTCTATTTCCTATAATTCATTAGCAGGGTTTAATTATTCCCATTTTTCCACAGCTTTGCTTTTTCAAAACACTAATGTTTGCATGAACATAATCCATTCTTTCCATGGTAAAAGACAGAGAACAGCACTTAATCCAGCTAGAATCACTTGTTACAAATGGAGTTTTATAAACTTTGTTATGAGTCGCTTATTTTATTCACTAATATATAACAAAAAGATATATATTTTTTTTTTTACCAAGGCAAAACTGGAGCAAAACTTTACTATATTAAATATTATATATATTATAGTATTTAATATAGTATTAAATATTATATATTATATATATATTATATAATATATTATTATGCTACTATAGTCCCTAAAAGATGCTTGCCATTTAATTTCATTGCTTATTCCCAAAGTAGTTCCAGTTTTGTAAGGATAAACACCGGTTTTGGGCAAATAGAGCAAACCACAGCTATATTTATTACATTATTTAATAACTGCATACTGGCATTCAAGTTAGACAATTATAACAAAATTGTATTACATATATATTTTTCTGTTTCTATTTTAGGTTGGCTTCATGAGCTGGGAAAAAGATTGGAGTCGCCATTTTATAGCAATAATACGCAGGGTGGTCCGACTATAAAAAGTACCTATATTGCTTCTCTATATTTTACACTCAGCAGCCTGACTAGTGTTGGATTTGGAAATGTTTCTGCCAACACTGATGCTGAAAAGATCTTCTCTATTTGTATAATGCTAATTGGAGGTAGGTAAAAACATTTTGTATCTATTACAATTATATGATTACTGGTAATAAAAGAACAAAAATGGCTGTTACATTACATCCAGTTAATTATTTGTCCCCAGTACCTTGTAGGTCAGTTTTACCACCATTGAGCCATTCAAGTTTCTCCATTGCCATAAATTAAAGTGACACTATAGTCACCAGACACACTACAGCTCAACATACTGGTTCTGGGGCATAAAGGCTGTTCCTACAGGGTCAACAGTGTAAACAGTGTTTACACTGCTCTCTAAGTCCACCTCTAGTGGTTGTCACTGTGACACACTGGACATTTCCTATAGGGATGCGTTGATTCAATGCATGCTCACTAGACTCCCAATTTTTCCATATGGGACCTTCAGGTTTGAAGATCTCAGCCAAGGAGGTGGAACCAGCAGCAAGGAGGCCAGTGGCAGCAAGGGTTAAAAGGTAAGTAACTCTTGTTTTTTAAAACCTAGTAGGAGGCAGAAGCCTAAATAGTTAGCAGAACACTAAAGAATTATGAATACATATTCCTTTAAAACTCATTATCTTTTTGAGATACTTACATCTATTTCATTTCTAACAAACTACTTTGTATAATCTCTCTCAGTCTCCTATTCATTTTGATTGCCTCTTTCTCCTCCTTGCTTTCCATTCGTTTATTTTCCATATTAGTCAAAAAATCTTTTTTTGTTGAGCTACAAAATGGCAAAACAATACGTAATGTTTCAGGTAATTTTAGTTTTGGGCTGTTCCAAAATGTGCAATAAATAGTTTAAATAACATTGATCATATACAAGGGGGTTGAAATCACAATAAAGGATAGGAAATTAGTAAAAAAAAATAAATACAAATATAAAAAGAGAAGTCCTGCGCTCACTCCCATCACTACTGGGCTGGGAAGCAAGGACCACAGTACACATCAGCCCCAATATTTAGTAAAAACCAAAGAAAAGAAAAAGTTACCTGCGCTCTCTCCTTAATCCCTATGTATATTTAGACAAATGGAGGTCCTTGCTGACGGCCCAGTAGTGATGGGAGTGAGCACAGGACTTCTCTTTTTGTATTTGTATTTAGTTTGTATCACACAGCCTGGTTACAATGCTGCCGCCCATCCCATGTGTTCCCTATTAAGGGTTAATAAGTATATAGGGGTGTATATAAAAAATACCCCTCTCTGTCTCATTAGAGATATCTTTGCCAGAAGCTCCAGGAAGCAAGGTGAAAGGTCAGTGTAGGACCCGCCTAGGGTGGTCTGCCTTGACGTTGGCAGACGGGCATTCCCTCCAATGGCCATTGGAGCAACTAAATGACCTCCATTTGTCTAAATATACATAGGGATTAAGGAGAGAGCGCAGGTAACTTTTTCTTTTCATTGGTTTTTACTATTTCTTGGGGCTGATGTGTACTGTGGTCCTTGCTGCCAGTAGTGATGGGAGTGAGCGCAGGACTTCTCTTTTTGTATTAAAATTATATATTCATTACAGTAAATATCTTAGCAGTCTAAAATAAGTGTGAAGTTTTAATTTCAATTTTTTTTAATATACCGTGATGTAGCATGGAAATTTAATCACTATCAAAGTCTGTATCCAGTGTATCCACACTTCAACTGGGGCCAAATATGTTTTACATAATATTGCAATTTAACAGCTATATGCAGATTTCAGGACATATTCAATTTGAAACAAAATAAGTAAATTAGTCAAATTAACCTTTTGATGATATGCAGTTACAGTGTTCAGTTAAAATATAGATTTATGCATGTGTATTTCATGAACCTTTAAAGGTTAATCATATTAACAAATAATATAACAACGTTTTTGAGAAGAGAATTTATGTGTAGTGAAATATCAAGTCAAAACTACATCACTGTTTCTTTATAGAACACGATTAACACTGATTGGTATGAATGCTTTTACACAATAGTAGTTAATGATTGGCCCATCCAGAGAAAAAGTTGTAAACATACCTGAATGGTTATTGTACCGCCGTGAAGCCAGAGACATGTGATGTAACTAGTCCAGCATTAAACTCACTGATTTTCAGACTTTTTTCTAATCAGTAACAAAGGGGACCCATGTCCTTCAGATATATCAGGCTGCTTTGTTTGGTTAGTCTCTTTAGTCTGAAGTTGCAACCTAATTATTTCTCACCAAATGTAATATTTTTTATGATACTGAGGCCGACTATGGCTAGGATGAAGATCAAGATGCTGAAGAAGTTTGTATTTAGCCTTTTGGAGATTCTGAAAATTCTCCTTCATCAATAGCCAGAATTCGATACTTTATCAAAATCTAAAAGGCAGCTTGTACTTCTGAAAAGAGCTGTTTCTACCAGAAGAACGTCTTGAACACTCATTATTCTTCATTACTCCAGTTCCCAGTCAATTATCAGGATTCTCAATTCTACTCTCTCTGGTTTTGACTATGGCATGAGCAGTAGCTTCCCTTGTTGGCGTAGTAAGGTCCATATACCATATCATGCTATACTGCTATACTATACTGCTTTTCTGTCCTTGCCATCATATGCAGGACCTGTAAATTGCAAGGTACTTCCTATGGGAGTTTTTTTTTTTTTGTCAAACTTGCCCCAATCTGTTTTGCTGGAAGATGTAATGTCCCCTTCTAGAACTGGAGCTAACTTTTAGTTCTTTTCTTTTAGAATCCCTTTACTATTGGGACGATTATTGGGTGATGGGATCACACACATATTGTAAAATATATAAATGCCACTGGTATGATATGTTCTTCTGAATCTGGTTTATCTAAAGAAAGAATACCACCCCTGATTCTCAAGAGCGTATCTATTTTAATAAAAAAACTCTCTGTTTCCTTTTTAATAATATCTTCACCATTTCAATTAGATCACAAACCTTAGTTAGATCATAAACCTCAGGTAGGTAAAATCATTTGCAAATACATGTTTGAATTATTTTTGTTTCAGCAGGTAGTAATGAATTAAAAAAATACTAAATTAGCTACAAAAAATAGTATCATTATTTATAACACGTAGTAATATAGGTGTTTATTTATATAGAGGGTGTCCACATAAGTCTCCTTGTGTGGGTTTAATAATGGCGTATCATTCCAACTTGTTGTTTGAATTGATTAAGTAGTTCATTTTGCTCCAGCCAAAATAGCATTTTCTTGCTGGACTATTTTTCACAGTAGGCACTTCTCATTGGTTTTGCTGAAAAATTACTAGACAAGACCAAGAAACAAACATAGTTTATTTATTGCACTGAATTCACCATACAGCTATTTGCAATGCTCATTTTGAACCCATACAGGTATTGTATTTTTAGTAATTTATCGTTCATTAGTTACTTCTTTTTTACAGGAACAACAGGGCACTTTATATTCTTCTGCAGTGTTTTGGTGATGCTTAATGTTGATGAAAAATGTTATATACACTGCTCAAAAAAATAAAGGGAACACTTAAACAACACAATGTAACTCCAAGTCAATCACACTTCTGTGAAATCAAACTGTCCACTTAGGAAGCAACACTGAGTGACAATCAATTTCACATGCTGTTGTGCAAATGGGATAGACAACAGGTGGAAATTATAGGCAATTAGCAAGACACCCCCAATAAAGGAGTGGTTCTGCAGGTGGTGACCACAGACTACTTCTCAGTTCCTATGCTTCCTGGATGATGTTTTGGTCACTTTTGAATGCTGGCGGTGCTTTCACTCTAGTGGTAGCATGAGACGGAGTCTACAACCCACACAAGTGGCTCAGGTAGTGCAGCTCATCCAGGATGGCACATCAATGCGAGCTGTGGCAAGAAGGTTTGCTGTGTCTGTCAGCGTAGTGTCCAGAGCATGGAGGCGCTACCAGGAGACAGGCCAGTACATCAGGAGACATGGAGGAGGCCATAGGAGGGCAACAACCCAGCAGCAGGACCGCTACCCCGCCTTTGTGCAAGGAGGAACAGGAGGAGCACTGCCAGAGCCCTGCAAAATGACCTCCAGCAGGCCACAAATGTGCATGTGTCTGCTCAAATGGTCAGAAACAGACTCCATGAGGGTGGTATGAGGGCCCGACGTCCACAAGTGGGGGTTGTGCTTACAGCCCAACACCGTGCAGGACGTTTGGCATTTGCTAGAGAACACCAAGATTGGCAAATTCGCCACTGGCGCCCTGTGCTCTTCACAGATGAAAGCAGGTTCACACTGAGCACATGTGACAGAGTCTGGAGACGCCGTGGCAACGTTCTGCTGCCTGCAACATCCTCCAGCATGACCGGTTTGGCAGTGGGTCATAATGGTGTGGGGTGGCATTTCTTTGGGGGGCCGTACAGCCCTCCATGTGCTCACCAGAGGTAGCCTGACTGCCATTAGGTACCGAGATGAGATCCTTTTGACCCCTTGTAAGACCATATGCTGGTGCGGTTGGCCCTGGGTTCCTCCTAATGTAAGACAATGCTAGACCTCATGTGGCTGGAGTGTGTCAGCAGTTCCTGCAAGACAAAGGCATTGATGCTATGGACTGGCCCTCCCGTTCCCCAGACATGAATCCAATTGAGCACATCTGGGACATCATGTCTCGCTCCATCCACCAACTTCACGTTGCACCACAAACTGTCCAGGAGTTGGCAGATACTTTAGTCCAGGTCTGGGAGAAGATCCCTCAGGAGACAATCCACTAGGGAGGTCATACAGGCACGTGGAGGCCACACATACTACTGAGCCTCATATTGACTTGTTTTAAGGACATTACATCAAAGTTGGATCAGTCTGTAGTGTGTTTTTCCACTTTCATTTTGAGTGTGACTTCAAATCCAGACCTCCATGGGTTTAAACATTTGATTTCCATTTTTTATTTTTGTGTGATTTTGTTGTCAGCACATTCAACAATGTAAAGAACAAAGTATTTCAGAAGAATATTTAATTCATTCAGATCTAGGATGTGTTATTTTTGTGTTCCCTTTATTTTTTTGAGCAGTGTAGTTATCCCCTTTAGGGCTAATGACTGGATCAGTCATTCTTGCTTAACTACATAATTTATGTTTTCCAATTACATTCCCAAAAAATGTATGTAAAAGTATGTATTTTTTTGATTGGTATAGTTTTACCTAAGCCTGTACTTAAATGGATACAAACAACAATGTTAGCTTAATGAAGAAGTTTTGCACTCTCACTGCTCATGTATCTGCCATTTAGGAGTTAAATCACTTTTGTTTGCAGCCCTAGCCACGCTTCTATTGTTTGTGACTCACACAGCCTCCATAAAAAAAGTTTCAATCAGATCTTACAACACACTGTGTTTACTTCAGATGTTCTTATCTTTTGCACAGGCATGATTTATACACCAAAACACGTCATTAAGCTAAAGGTATTTTGGTGCTAAGACTGTCCCTTAAATTAGGCAGTAACCTATTACTGTTATTTCTTAATGTCGGACCTTATGTTGTGCATGTTACTACTGCCCAGTGAGCCTTTCATAATTATTTACTATTTCATAGTATTCATATACAAGCATACAGTATGCATGCAAATTCTGAATGTCCCTAACATAGAGATTAAAATAATTCATGTTAAGCAAGCATACACTTCTTTTGAATATTTGATAAGACGAAGTCTACTTGTATAGGCCAAAATCTAACTTGAATAATGACTTGTCATATGTTTAATACACTCTTTGGCATGTGAGGTGGTTGATAAGATTATAACAGGAGAAAAATAATTAGCGAACCCATTCCAGGAGTGGCTGAGTTCGAAACTGTAGGAAAATGTGGACTAAATTTTCCATGATTCTCTACCTGGAATTAGTATCATGTAGTTCCAAATAGTTTTTTTGTTTTTAGATAAAATAGATAGGTTAGCATGTGTTTTATATATATTTTTCTTCAATAGGAAATATATTATTGCCATACAAATACAAGTAGTTAAGAAGATATAATAATGTGAATCAAATGTATATTGAGTCAGTTCTTTATTGGGAACACCTTCTGAAGAGGACCCATTTACTGTTACAATGCATTATATAGCTAATTCACCAAAAATAACATATATATTGTTTTGGGAAAAGAGATGTTTACCTTTGAATATGTCCATTTTGAAAGTATTCTGATACTGATGTCTCCCTCCTTTAAATCTTAGGACTAAAGACTATTTAAGATCCCTAAAACAGAACATGGCTTTATTTAATGCCCCAAGCCCACATTTATTTTATCCCCCAAGCCCACATTACTTGTGCAATAAAACTGCATCCTGGTATTTTCATTTATTGAAATAAATCTGTGTTTTTTTATAAATAGTAGAGCTCTACTAGAGGTGCTTCCGCTAATCTGACCAAGTAAAACTCAGTCACATGACGCAGAAACCCACATACTAATGCATTAACTCAATGCTTTCCTATGTGGAAGTTTAAATGCACTTGTGGTGCTCACATGTGCATCCTGTATGAAGATTGGACATTGACGGAGAAGGCCATACCTCCTCCATGATGTCACAGGAGATAGGGAGCTGAACAGTGCTTTGGCACTGGAATATAGTAACTAAAACTTCATTTTTTTATATTGATGGCAAAAGAGGGGAAGGAGGGAAATGACCTATGTAGAACTAGGGACAGGGTTATTATAGCATTAGGAATACAAATTTGTATTCCTAATGCCATAGTGTTCATTTAAAAGCAGCTTGAAGTAAATTTATGTTACCATGAGCTTTAAAATGTATTAATGTTGCCACAGTGACTGATCTGTTTTTAATAATGTAGTTAAATGCTTCAATTCCATATTTCTGTCTTTTAAAAGAAGATATATATTTTTTCTTCTTAACATAGTGATATCAATATAATTGATGTGCTGATAAATGTCACTGGTGGAGTTTACTTTTGTTACTAATATAAGACCAATTACAGAAATCTGAGTGATCTAAAGATGAAAGAACTCTAATTAGGTGTTCTGTAATTTTTGTATTGTCATGTCCTGCATATAGCTGATTGAACTGAAAAGTCCAAATGTGACCCTACCAAGAATTATGCATTAGCAACAATAGGTATGGATATATATATATATATATATAAATATTCACAAAATGCTATATATTGGTCCATAAATAGTCTGTTATTCCAATAATTTAATACAGTTTAATAGGGATTATATTGTCTATTCATATGGAAACATGTGTATTTATATATTTATATAACAAGTTAATATAAAAGTATAGGTATGGCATAACATGATAAACCCCCACTGATCAATGAAAGTTCAAATGTTACTGTTACGCCTACATGTCACAAGGCAGAGCTTGGAAAAGTCTGCAGTGGGTACAGCTGTTCATAAAGATCACATTTCCACGATTCCCTTTCCCTGGCCCTATGTTTCTAATGGTCCGAGTGTTTCCACATCTAAAATCCTTAAAGGTGTTTAGATCTTCAATATTTACAGGTCCTCAAGATGGCCAGTCTCCTGCCCCTGAACAAGTCCACAAGATGGCCAGTCTCCTGCCCCTGAACAGGTCCACAAGATGGCTAGTCTCCTGTCCCTCAACAGGTCCACAAGATGGCTAGTCTCCTGTCCCTCAACAGGTCCACAAGATGGCCAGTGTCCTTTCCCTGTACAGATTTAAACGATGGGCAGTCTCCTGCCCCTAAACTGGTCCACAGGATTGCCAGTCTCCTGCCCCTGAACAGGTACACAAGGTGGCCAGTCTCCTGTCCCTGAATTGCCACCCTTAAAATGGTTAACCCCATAAAGGGTTAAAAGTGAAAGACAGTTTATCGACCATCTTAAGTGAATTTAAAAAATAAAGCTCGCCAACAGTTAAGCTGGAAAGTTCTCGGCTTCATTTTTGGCTACATATGCTATTAATTTGGGAATTTGCTTGTTTGTACTTTTATTGCACTAACAGTTTCCTAAGGGTGAACCTTAAAAACTTAAAACTATAGCAAAATTTACTGGGGTGAGCAAGCAGTAGAGATAAGTTTTTAAAAATTCACTATAGCATTGTAGGTGACTTTGGTGCCCTATGATGCCTCGGGCACACTAATGCGCAGTTGGGCACTAAGTAATTCCATACAAGCACAATGCATTTTCTTCAACAGTTCCACAAACATGCATGAGCTCCATGTATCGGTCTTTAAGGATTAATTAGTTTATATGATGTGCCTAGTGCACCCAGTATAAAAATTCAACTAATGAGATATTGAAAAAATTACTAGCACAACCAACAGATAACTTTTGGTTATTTGATTGTGAAGAATCCCATTAGTGATAATGCTTCTTTAAAACATACTGTTAAGTCACTTCTGATATAACATTTACGTACCGCCATATGTTCTCTTTTGTCTGTTCTTGTGATGATGTTTTTGTAATGTGTATCTGTATTACAGTTATATTTGAAATGACATATGGAGCACAAGTTCAATGCATTCTTATGCATATACATATTTATAGTAGGATACAATTATTCAGCAACAAGAGATTCTTGTTGTGACTAAGTGCCCTTCGCCACTTGGTCCTGGAGAGGCCTGCTTGCCAGCCTCCTGCCCTGTGACTATGGCCCTGGGAGATTGTACCCTTTTAAACCAACATTTGGGCTTATGGACTTTTATTGGACTGTGTATGGCCCTTTAAGAACCGTCTGTGGGCATATTGTGACTTTGGTGAACAACGCCCTCTTTAAGACTATGGCCCCTGGAAGATATTGTCTGTTAAAGACTATTTTAGCAGATTGGATTTTAAAAGACTCTTGCTGTCCCTTTAAATTGTATTGGAGCAGCTCTGCAGCTTTAAATTGGCACTTCGGATGCAGCCGAAGTTCTGAAGTAGTCGAAGTGGCCGCCATTCGACAAACGAACACGTGGCGGCGGCCATCTTTCTTCATTCGAACGAGGTCAGCGGTATGTGTAACCAAATCCATGGAACTAAAATCGTCTACACATTTCAACGAACACCGCTGACCCTTACCTTCTCCTGCACTGAGTTTTCAGCCACAGAGACTGAGTCCCGTTCGAACATTCAAAGGCATGTTCGAATGGGATCATTTTTTCAGTGTGAAATTGACCGACCGCACAGCCCAAATCTATGGAAATGTTTTGGGCAGGAAAATGTGCCTGCGGTCGGTCACAAAGGACTTCTGACTAACTTTTGAACTAATGGAAGGATTTGCATGATTTTTGAGTATGTTCATATTTCAAGTATGCTGATTAATAATAATATCAATTTTTATGAAGATTGGATTTGTGGTTTTAAAGTTACAGTGTATGTGTAAAAACTGTATATTTTCTGCCTGTGATAATTAAGTTTAGTCTATTGTGTTGAGTAGTTATATCACAGGCAGAGCGGAGGATTTTGTGGCAGTGAATGGGTGTGGTTTTACTATATACTACGTGCTTTATTGGTTATTTTACAAAAACCCTGTGGGGGATACTGTATCTGTAAAACCTGCATAAAAGAAGGCCCTTTGGTGCCAGGTAAACAGATCTTCTTGACCCTCAACACGTGGTCTTGTCTCGTGGTTGGAGGGGACAGCTATATTCACACTGGGGATTGCTATGTTCTGCATTCTCCCTTGAGCTTTAATCACTTAGCTCTTTTAAGAGCTTGTTCCTGATATGCTCTCCTGGGGGAGAGGTCTTTCCCACACGGTCCTGGAGGACAGAAGCGGATCCAAGGTGGAAGGAAGACGGCGAGACTCCAGTTAAGCTACGGAGGTTGTGGAGTATGCAGTGGTTGTGGTGTCCGGTGCGGTGCTTGTGGTCCTCGGCGCAAGCTAGAAAGCGTCCATCAACGGAAGGTACTCGGTCGGAGTACGGGGAGTTCCGTTACACTTGTGAACATTCCTTCTTGCAATTATGATACTCTGTTAGATGAGATGGTAGTTTAATAGATATGAATAGCCTCCCAGCCAACATATCAAGGGACCAATGAATGTCTAATCTCTTGTTCTGCATTCATGTTCTACCTTGTAACAATATTTTTTACTTATACTATGAAATATATTATCAGAATCTTAATTTTATGGAGATACTCCAGATGTTCATTTACCTTTCGCTTCTACTCCTGGTTTAGTAGATAACCCAGAGTTAAATTGTCAGCACTGTTCTTCTGATAAACTATCTTCCTGGATCTTTACAGATACTTGTACCCATTTCGAATATTCTGTTAGCACACATTACAGCGGGTATCCTTTGTAATCCACCATCTTGATTTAAGAATATTCTCTAGGATAAACTACAGGAGACACCTGTTTCATAAGAGACTCACTATTTATCTTACAAATGCAGTGGACATTTAAAAAAGTACAACATTTCATATATTATAAAACTGTGCATTGTCTAGCGCTTACCCTACTTGTTACCTATGCCAAACAGCTTGAGTAATGCCATTGGGGTACCTGTATTAATTATATGCACGGCAAAAATTTAAAATTTAAAATTTAAATTAGAAAAAAAAGTGTACAACATTTACTTCACTGGGTACTAAATGAGACAAAATTACATAATGAAGTTATATCCAATGATGCCGAAGTAACCAGTGAAAATGTCCTTACTTAAAAATTCTAACATCTTTAGCGGTTTTGGAGGATATTTCAATGTGATTGTTTTTTTTAATCTATATTTTTATCATCATATTTCACAGCCTTGATGCATGCCCTGGTGTTTGGTAACGTTACAGCTATAATACAGAGAATGTATAACAGATGGTCACTGTATCACACAAGAACTAAAGATCTAAAAGATTTTATACGGGTACATCACCTGCCACAGCAATTAAAGCAAAGAATGCTTGAATATTTCCAGACCAATTGGTCAGTCAATAATGGGATTGATTCTCATGAGGTAAAACTAAATCTTATATATTATTGTCTTTTTTTTTGCATGAAACATCATTTGTACACTAAAATGGCTTCTTGTTTAGATAAACATTTTGTATTTTTTAACATAATGTTTTTTTGTTTTTTACTTTTTTTTGTAACACCTGCTTTAAACCCCACTAGAATTTAGAGATTAGGAGTGATGATAACTTAAAACTAAACAATGAGTTGTGATAACTGGCTTAACACTAATGTGCTTGAAGTTCTAGACGCATTAGCGTAAGGTTTAATGAAGTTATTTTACTTACCTTTTTGCTTACCTATCCTCCACCCACTGCATCACATACGAGACATGACCTTCTATGCTGATATCCAATCCAATGCTCTTCATTGAGGACCATTGGGTTCCAGATGTGCATCTTTGGCAAGTTCTGTCCGTGCTGCAACTTTCTCTATAGGAAAGGACTGAATCAGTGCTTTCCTATGGGGGCTGCAGTCATGTGATGGGTTTTATCCCTCTAGTGGCAGTTTTTATAACATCACTAGAGGTGTGCATAACCCTGCAATGTAAACATTGTGGTTTCTCCAAAACTGCAATGTTTCACATTGCAAGGTTAAACATACAAGACCACAGCACCCAGGTCACTTCATTAAGATGAAGTGGCATGTGTGACTTTAGTGGTCCTTCAAAGACAAAATTAAAACATGGCTGTCACTTTTTTGTAGCTCACTCTTTGCACCCATAGGCAGAATTCATGTGAGGGAGGTTCTTGTTGACTTAACTCCTGGTTCATCTTAACGTCCTCCAACTCTTTGACTCTTCTGTAACCTAAACCACAAATTTTTCCAAGGTATTATCAATCCTTTATCATCTGCAGCATTTTCTAATAAAATTGTGTTGATCAATTTTTATGCATGCTAAATAAAATGTGAATGTTTTTTTACTGTGATATTGAAATACGTAGTTCATTATTGATAAACTTTGAGTTCCTTAGATTGTTTATTCTCTCGGAATTCATATCTAATACAAATGCTGATTGTGTTTTTATTTTTGTTTGTTTGTGCTGGCATATAGATGAGCACATTATAGCTAACTGCCAGGGTTGTTTGTCACTAACAGAAACAATTGAGAACTCGAAACTCACAATGAAGTACTTGTAAGTTGAGTTCTATTAATTTCCATTATTTTTTTTTTCCTTTGACAGCTTTTGAAAGATTTTCCAGATGAGCTGCGCTCAGATATTACCATGCACTTGAACAAGGAAATTCTACAACTTTCCCTTTTCGAGAGCGCTAGTCGCGGATGCCTCAGGTCTCTATCTCTGCATATCAAAACCTCCTTTTGTGCTCCTGGAGAGTACCTACTACGGC
This sequence comes from Pelobates fuscus, assembly GCF_036172605.1. Lineage (NCBI taxonomy): Eukaryota > Metazoa > Chordata > Amphibia > Anura > Pelobatidae > Pelobates > Pelobates fuscus. Next base: position 311,497,604 of record NC_086320.1, on the reverse strand, counting down.
AGGGAGATGCATTGCAGGCAATTTATTTGGTGTGCTCAGGTTCTATGGAAGTTTTAAAAGACGGAATGGTCCTAGCTATTTTAGGTATGTTGCTCTGTGCAAGATATCCTGAAGGTATCTCATTTGGATGTTGTTACTTGTCATTGTTTGTTACTTTGAAGTAACAGTAATTAGCGTCCAGAATAATAGTAATTAGAAACTCAATCTGTATTCACAAGTTCAATCTGCATTTCTTTTAAATAAAATTAGTCAAATTACAAAGTGAATTCCAGTTTTAAAAACAGTAATCTGGTCTCTAAACACTCAAGTTAATAAAATGAATATATTTTCAATAATCTTAAAGAGCACTCCACAATGATATTCACTATTTCTTTTACTAAATAGGATACATTATTAGAAAAATATTGTACATTAACATAACATTTTTTTTTACTTTATTTTTTTTTTTTTAAGTCACATCTCTGCAATTAGTTCAAAGACTGAACATGAATGCCATGGCTTGGTTCTTAGATCATTTAGAAAAGGACAGATAAAGAGACACCGGATAGACATTTATTGTTATTCTTAAAGGGCAAGGGTCATCAAGTTTTTACTTCTCATTTTGAAAAGTGTATTACATATAATGGATCTTAACGATTTGTTTAATTATATGTATTGATTTTTTGTTTTGTTTTTTATTTTTATTTTTAAAATGTCCCTTTGTTACCTGGCTGAGCAGTTATTTTGTGTCAGATTCTACTGCTGTTATCTGAGCAACTGCTGCTCAACCAAACTTGTCTCCTGCTCTGATTGCCTTGCGTGGACCTATAGGCAAGTTATGTTGAACAGTAGTTGGTTAGATAACAATAGAACCTGCCTCAACATGGCTGTTCAGCCAGATAAAAAAGTGAAAAAAATGTTTTATTAGTTTTAAATTTTTTTAATAAAAAGTCTTAATAAACAAGAAGATATTATTAGTTAACAGTTGTCCTTTAATAGCAAAATTACTAATATTTAAAGTAAAGTCAAAGAGAATGTCCGGTGTTGTGCTAAAATAGTCATTCTGAAAAAAACATTTCCTAAAATTTGAAATTTACTTATAAAATTCACATTAGTGAATTCTGTGCATGTGCTTGCCCTGCAGTCCTGGCTGCTTGGTCAGTACACACAGTGCTATCTGTGGTTGTATACACTTATAAGGAAGTTATTATTTAGATTGGTTGAGGTATGGAATTGGTTGATGTATTCGGGCGTATAGTGGAGTATTTTGTTTGTTTTTCAATTTTGTTTTTTTTCATAAACTACGAAAAAACATGACAGAGAAAATAAGGTTGCTTGGGTGTTTGAATTAAAAACTACACATAAATCATCATCTTTATGACCAATTTTATTTTAGAAACATTACTTGGCTTCTAACAATAAACATTTTTATATAGAGTCCAAAACCAGGAATTTAAATGAAATAATATACAAAAACATATTATACATATGCATTGTATCAATTACACTGCTTGCGCCTCAGTATCTGTAGGTACGCTGTTGAATCCTCCAATAAGAAAATAGTTTGAACATATTCTTTAGCATTTATACACTAAACAAAGAGTTGTCGATTTATTGATGATTTCAAGGAACAATTCAGTGAAATTCTTTAAAAAAAATATTTTTAGTAATCTATTGACTTTTTGTTAAGTAATTTTGTAGATATAACCCCAATGAAAATATGCCTGTATTTTGTTCTGTATGTATTCCTTGGGGGGGTATATGAAAAAACAGCTTGAAAAAGCTGCAGACTTGTTGTTGCCTTTGCAAACCCTTACCTTCGTCCCCATTATATACTTTCAGTCTGTGTGTCAAGGAATACTCTAATCAGAGGCTTCTCATTGAGGTGGAAAAGAATTGTTGAGTCTTTATCGTTGAATAAAACACTGAAAATCCTCTAAAACGTTAAACCTTTTTTAATGGGATAGCCTGTTTTCTTTCAAATATAGATACATTACATTAAAACATTGGAAAATGTCATTATAATCCATTTCACACAAGGCAGGGTCAGGGCAAGCATTGCAAATATAATGAGTAGAAATAGAATCGCTGTTTAATTTCAACCCTTCTGTATACTTTCTCTGTGCTTACTGTCAAGTGCAAAAGATACAGTTTATAACAATGATTGACAGGGGGCTAAGATGGAGACGTCTAGATGTAGAATAAAAAGGTGTGGATTTCTTCATTTCATTTTATTTTTCACACCGCAAAAATAGATATTTGTTAAATGTAGAGGATAAGTAAACACAATAATAAAAATCCTGCAAAGTAAAAAAATTTCTTGGCGCTTAGCCTATATTTTCAATTCCCTCATTAAATTTATAGAATACACTCTTCAGTCAATAGAATACATTAAAGTTAGTAATCTTAGCTGTTTTCATAAATATTTTGTTAAGTAATGATTAGTTTTTCAACACAAGCCTTTTATCCTTCTTTCCCAACTGTTAAAATTTTACTTTTGCTATAAAAATTACCACTGTAAACGATGACTAGTTATTTCTACATTAGAAAAGTTCTTATTGATTATTATTATTATTATTATTATTATTATTATTATTATGGTATTATTTATATAGCACCAACAAATTCCACAGATCTATTGATCTATACTCATACAATGCCCATGCAGTCTTTCTTATGGGTTAAGCTCAGCAGCACCATAAAGCTGTGGGAACATCATAAATGTGACTGTCTAGTATGTGCAAAGCTCACTGCTGAAGATTCAAATCCTGCATATTTACAGCCAAGAACCTTTTCTATTTTATTTTGTTTTAATTTTTATTCGAATCTTTACATGTGTTTCTAGGTATTATTTCATGATATTGGCATCATCTAGCCACTTAGTCCTGAAATGCTTCTTTAACTCTGGGAACATCGAGTAATTATTCCACTGTGTTCTAAGGGGAAATTATTATTCTGTATATCAATATTAAACCTATCTCTTATTAAGGAATCTATTCATATGAGATGTATTAACTAGGAATATATTTGTTATGCAACATATTAATTTTAGAGGCATTACTGCTCCTATAATTTGTGAGCAGCATGAGACGTGTTATATTTTCATGTAAATAGGTTAAAATACACAATTTCATTTTCTAAAAGTAGCATTAGTTTCATGCTTGGCAATAAAATGAACAGTCTACTACTTGACAATTGGAATGAGACCAGTATGTGCAGTTCTCCAAATATTTGCTTCTGGAAGTAAAGAAAGAGGATAGTGGCTAAATGTACATACATTTTGCTATCGTTATATGTACTGGTTAGAGGTGAAAGCTGCTCATTATTTCTTTAGCTAAGTTACTGTTTCAGACAGTTTTTAAGTGCAATCAAAGCAATTTGGGAATAGCTTAATAGTGAAATGGAGACAAAATCTTCGCTTCACAGAATAATTCTTGCAGTATTTTATATTACTGTATAATTTATGTTTATTGTTATATAAATACAATCCACTATATAATACTTACAATAAAAATCAAAGAAAATAGTTACTTGCCCACTATCCCAAATCCCTATGCCCATTTAAATAACTGGTGGATTTTCTAGTATTAATCCAGTGGCCACTTGAGTGTAAGTTAACGTGCCACGGCAAGGCAAATCTCTTAGGTAAGTCCTACACTAACAATTCACCTTGCTTCTTTCAGTTTCGGGTGAAAAAAAACCTCTGATGAGACAGAAAGGGGTATTTTGCTAAACCCCTACTTACTTATTAACCCTTATTAAGGACCACTATAGGCACCCAAACCACTTTAGCTCAATGAAGTTGGTCTGGGTGCCAGGTCCCACTAGTTTTAACCCTGCAGCTGAAAACATAGCAGTTTCAGGAAAAACTCTATGTTAACACTGCAGGGTTAATCCAGCCTCTAGTGGCTGTCTCCCTGACAGCCACTAGATGCGCTTCCGCGATTTACACCAAGTAAATCACATTTATTTGATGCTGGGCATCCTCACGGACCTCCAGCATCAAAAAAGATCCCCATAGGAAAACACTGAGTAATGCTTTCCTATTGGCGGGTTTCAATGTGCGCGCACCTCTGGCCACGCATGCGCATTCGGCTCCACTCGGGAGCTGACGTCGATGGAGGAGGAGAGGTCACCAGCGCCGAGGGAGCCTGGCGTTGGATTAAGGTAAGCAAATAAATGGTTAATTAACCATTTATTCACAGCGAAAGGGGCGCCAGTCACCGTTTTAACTACATGTCTGGGGAAATCAACAATATAAACAAACAAAACTTCTTTGCAAGAGAATGTCACAAGTATAACTACAAAAGAGAATAAAATACATAAAATATTTTAACCTTTTAACTTCATGAAAATACATTTGAATGGCATAGTTTTGTATATGATTAAAAGGTTAATTTTCCTTTGTCCTGAATCTATCTTTAAACAGTGATTTTATATTTAGGAAAGCTTGTAATGTGTCCTGCATTGGGAAATTAAATATAAAAACAGAATCAAAGATAATGGTGAGTTCAGCTTGCTTAACTCCCTGTTGGAGATTCATTGACTTGAATTTGTGAGACTGCACAATCCATCTCTTCTCTCTCATGCAGTTTTCAATTTACATTTACGTAAAACATATGTAATATTAAAATGATAGCAATTCCAGTTTCACCAATTGCCATTTTGGCACATGAAAAAAATTTTTTTTTACAAATATTATGCAGGGAAATAATAGTTTAACATATTAGAGAAACTAGCTATTTTCTCAAAGTTTTATAAATACTTGCAATTCATCTGATTTTCATTTTTGTTCTCTTACAGAATTATTCACTAAAGGGAGAATTCAAAGTGAATTTTAAGGGGACACTATAGGTACCAAAACAACTTTGGCTTAATAAATCCATTTTGGAGTACAGATCATGCCCCTGCAGTCTCACTGCTCGATTCTTTGCCATTAACGACTTACTGTCCATCTTGCCAAAGTTACTTTTAAGTGATACCTATCTAAAATATATTTAATTTTGCAATATTCATTTGAAATGTGAAATAAAAAAATGGTTTACACTGATGCATTTATGCCTACAGCAAATCTTCAAGAAGATTAAAGGTATAGAAAAAATATTAACATCAAATTTCGGTTATTATTATATGATATGCTATTAGTCCAGCAGTATAGGAACAATACTAAAAAAGTTAAATATACTATTTTATATTTCCCTACAATGATGGGGTTATGGAATTCTGTATACTGTTTAAAAGAAGACCATTAGGACATGCTTCGACAGATTTGCTTTGATAATGTGCATCTTGTCTGAGAAGATTATTCTACTAAAAGGTTTTGTTTTTGCTTACAGGTAAAGGAGACTTAATTGGAGCAAATTTATCTATTAAAGACCAAGTGATCAAAACAAATGCAGATGTAAAAGCTCTCACCTACTGTGATCTACAATGCATTATCCTCAAAGGCCTTTATGAAGTTTTGGACTTTTATCCAGAATATGCACATAAGTTTGTAGATGATATACAGCAAGATCTTACATACAATCTCCGAGAAGGCCATGAGAGTGATGTAAGTGCAATGAAGTTTTGTTTGATTTAGAATACAGAATCCAAGCAATTGTGCCAAAAAGGGAACATAGAATTGATGAGAAGCTGTTTTTTTTTATGAGAGTAAATAAGCAGCTCAGTTTTCCATTATACACAAGAGATCTGACTAATCATGTGGGCTGGATCTTCTCTACAACAAAGTGGTGGGGAAAAAAAAAGATGTCAGAGGGACAGCAACTAAATGTTGATTTGATTAACAGATCAAGTTAAGTGCCCGAAAGAAAGAAAAAAGGAGGGGCAGTAAAACAGATACATTTCCAAGCAGGATTCTTCCATACACTTTGGTTTCAGCTATTGAGAGAGACAGACCAGCAGACAAGGATTGGGGTTTTATTGCTGTACCTGTGTAAAAGTAAGAGATAGTCTGTGTCACTGATCCTAGTGTGAGATTAGTGAGGTGGTTGGTTAGGCTTCTGTTGTACCTAGCCAATCAGTGACAACTTTAATTTACTGATTTAGATAATACAAGTAAACGTAATACAGTTTGGTGTTGCAGTAACTTCAGTGCCACTGATTGCTTGTGCATTTCAAAATGCAATATATTGGCTGCATTTTTTTTTGTTCAACTTTTTGTAGAAAGATTTTTTTTATGAGTGTTTAATCCAATATGTTAGCAATGAGGTTAGATTTAATGTTTTCATCCAGGTCCTCCATCTCCCCCCAAATCACAGGTAATAAAACACCGTTTCAAGGTAGGGCCAGTCCACCCTGTCAAATGCCTTTTCAGTCAAGAAAAATTGGAAGAGATCTCATTAGTATGAGCATGAAGTAGTAAGCTTAAAACATGTGTAGTGTTTTGTTTTACTTCTCGTTTACGTATGAAGTCCACTTGATCCAGGTGAACTAGCCCAGGGAGAAGAAGACTAAGTCATATAGCTCATATCTTTTTGAACAACTTTGTTATGAAAAATGGATATGGATCTATTGGATCTATAACTGTCACATTGTTCTCGATTCTTGCATGACTTGGCAAACAATGATATGTAGACTTTCAAATTGTCTGTGGGAATGTTTCCACCTTGATTAAGAGGAGGACAGTAACTCCCAAAGTCCTCATCTCTAACAGGCAAAAACAGACAAGGATCCAAACAAATTCAATCTTCTCCCAGCATTGTCACATCCTCCTGAAATGAATGAAGTTCATCTTCAATATTTTGCATGAGCATACGTTGATAAGTGTTGGGTAAATAAATGATCACAAAACAAAAACAATTGCAATAGAGTTCATTGCTTAGTGTTAGGTAAATAAATATTCACAAAAGTTTTTTTTGGTTAATCACTAAATCTTTAACAATGATGTATCTAGCATCTATGGAAACTCTTTGGTCAATAATTTGGAAGGACAAGGAGCATGACATCAGGATCGCAATACCTCTAGATTTAGTTAAAAGATTATTACTAAATTCCCAATGCATAATGAATATCATGAATCAGTGGAGCAGAAGTAATACACAAATATGAGTTTCTTGAAGAAGCACTATTGATGCTTTTAAGGATTCCAATCATCTGAGAGAACACATCCTTTTCATAGGCTGAACAAGCTTTATAGCATTTACAGATAGAAGTGTAAAATGTACCATAAGCATAGTAACATAATATAATACCTGGAGTCACATCATCAGGAGTCACCAACAATATAAGGCATCGACCCATCAGTGTGCAAGAATAATAATAAAAAGAAAAGTTAATTAAACTGTACAAAGTTAACTGTTGTCTGGGGGGGAAATTTAATTAGTGAAATCAAAACAAGGTAAATAGGTCAATGGACCTGAGGCGTAATCATATAGCCATATCAATAGGAGTCATGGGACACAATCCTTGAATTTGCAAAAGTGCAATATTTGATTTACTGGTAGAAGCCGAGCATACAAGTAAAGATTAAAATCAACAGAAAAAAAAGTGAGCATGTATAACTGGAGTGAAATAAAGGCCTGAGTAACCATTCCCCTCAATCATGCAGGGTGAATATGTTGCATATAGGGGTACTGGTCAGAGTTTTCCAGGTATGGGTGGTAATCCACCTGGGTTTGCAGGGCAATGAAGCAGGTGGAGTAGGTCTTGTGCCAAGCAGGGATGTTGGATCAGTAGGACATGGCCTTTATACAGGATGCGTAATCTGTGTTTGCATCCCCAATGGTATTTAATACATTTTTTGGTTAAAGCTTCTGTCATGTTTAAAAACTATTCTAACTTGTAGTGTAGACTAGAAAATGTCTCTATGTGAAGAGTTAATAGAGGATTTGTTCAATGTTCAATGTGTTCTATAAAATTCAACTGGGGTTTCTACAGGCCTACCTAAGTTCGAATGAAAATGACAGTAAGAATATGCATAATGTTTTCTTATCCCTCGGTCTCAGTTACACTCCTAATATAAAGGTTGCTTCTCCTCCCATGGTTATCCAAATCTTCAATGTATCTGTGGCAAGTTGTTGAAAGTGGGTCAGCTCTGCTCTGAACCTGTATCACCTACATCAGGGTAGTATTACCTGCCACTTTGAGGTCTATAACTCTGGCATTTAATTGTTAAAAACCTTATTTTACTTTCTCCAAGTCAGAATGGAGAACTGTCTCTAAATTGCCCAACACCAAGGTGATGGCTTTTTGTGTAGATTTTGCAATATACACCATATATCTGCGAGATTACTAGAGCAGTTGGGCTCATCTGAGCCTGTAGAAATTTCTTCCCGATCAAGCAGGGCCACCATCTTAGGTTGTGAGTTAAGCGTGAGTTAAAAAAAAGGTTTTATTGTTTAATTTCCAAGAGGTAAAAACACCTTTCCCTAATCTTTTTTCCTGAATTAATTCATCTGAAACAAAACACCCCATCAATGAATTTTGGATCTCCTGAACTAATAATTTATTTTGTTCTTGTAGACAAATTGTTTTGGGGTAACAAAATACTTTTGCCGTGTGCAAGTCTAGCTTGCATAGTAATTCTTAAAATGAGTTATGCTACAACTGTCTCTGTTTTGGTGCCAATTTGCTAGTTGCCTGTCAACTCATTGTCTGTTAATATAAAAGGCATTATGATCCTAATTGTGAAATGCTATCTCAAACAGTAGCTTCATACTGAGAATGATAGGTTATAGATGGCTGCAGCCGCCTAACTAATTGTTGAAGTGACAAAATATTTCATGTATAGTCTATCACTTGCTATGCTGAAAAAAAACCCATAGATTACTTTCTTGTGAAAACTACCGTATATTTCAACTTGATATACATGCAAGACACCCTTGACACGACCAGAGGAAAATCTTTCTTTGCTATATACTGAAATCCTATTTCTGTACATTTTGGAGGTTATTGGGCAAGCATCCTCTAGATCAGTGGTTCCCAACCCAGTCCTCAAGTACCCCCTAACAGGACAGGATTTAGGGATTACCTAGTTGTGTTTTTAGAAAGAAAAAAAAAACAACATGTTAGACACAATAGGGTAATCTGTAAATCCTGTAATGGTAGGATGTACTTGAGGACTGGGTTGGAAACCACTGCTCTTGATCCTTTTATTTTAAAACGTATGGTTTTGTGATGTATGAACAACAAAAGTACAGTTAAAAAATCCCAATGCAGTATTTAGTTCTGCTGTTGAACTGTGTACACCTCCATTTTGGCTCCTTATTAAACATCGTTATAAGCGCCACCATTTCCTTTCATTGAACATAGTTTGTGAAGGTGAAGAAACACAAACAAATTTTCTGTTTACCCCCCCCTAATGAACTGCCTGCCCTGGATGTGCGAGGAAAGAACTGGAATGTGACCTTAATTGCTAAATATTTCCTACACATTTAAAATATAAAGAAGCAACATATAAAACATATAAACATGCTTTATAGGTGATTTTCATTGTTGTCCCAGGGAGCTGATGGTTCCTCATTAATTTATGAGATATTGTAAATTCCATATGACGTTGCTTTCTATCAGACACAGGCAAGCTTCATCCACCAGCAGACTATAGCTGATACTAACACATTTGCAATACATTACCAAATTGAATTGTAATTATAGAATAATTTATCCCAAATTCTGTTTTGAAACATGTTCTACACTTGGATACTGTGGCTATAAAGAGGTAGAATATTAAGTATATGCTTAGTATGTCCCATAATATATATCAACATTGCTTGATATTAAATGCAAAGTTATTGTATCAACATTTATCAAAATTTCTGTGTTGTGGAAAATGTGTCGCATTTTATAATTGGTCTAAATGCAGAGCCGATTCTGGGCGAGTGTGCTGGGTACACAGGGCTCAGGCGCTCTGAAGAGAGAAGAGTGCACTGATATGCTCTGCCCACACAGGTTAGACTTGCCCCTTCTAATAGACTCCTTCCCTCACCCTCACCCAGAGCTGGAAAGCAAAGATAATGACATCTCCTGGCATTAGGATAGAGCTGACAAGCTATTTGAAAGATATGGCACTGGTAAGCTGTTTGGAAAGAGAAATGACACTGATTAGCCATTTTGGGGCAAAGATGGCACTGATTACCCATTTTGGGACAAAGATGGCACTGGGAAGCTGTATTGGGACAGAGATGGCATGTAGAAGCTGGGAAGCTTTTTGGTGGCAAAGCTGGCACTGTAGGAAGTGAGTGACTTGTTACCTGGTAAAGTTGGGGTGCCCAAAGAGGTGGAGTGGTTTCCATAGAAAATGGGTAGGGTTAGAATGGCTATGTTTGTGAAGAGGAGGAATTGGCAATATATCTACGATCACCAGAAGCGCAGAAATAAATATCCTTGCACCCAGGCATCAGTGACCCTAGGATCAGCCCTGTCTATATGAAATCTGAACTTGATTTCACAAATGTTTTTCTCAAAATAAATATCAACAATGATTTTGTGGAGCGCCTGCAAATTCAGAGCACCTGTAGATATAGAGAGCAGATTTAAAATTACCAGAGACTGCCTAGGTTGATTTTCTCTTAATTCGGCTCAAGAGATTAACTTGAAAGAAGCTTCGTCAAATTTGACATTGACTTTCTGAGAAACTGATCTACTTGAGCAATTTGCAATAACATGACTTGCTCTCCAAGTGAGTCCTTATTGTAGTATCTTTAGTATACGCTCACATTAAATGTATTGAACCTCCCTTGACAATTATTAAATTACAATAATGTATCCAGTAAACCGTGAGTTGTGAATAGACAAATGTATTGTGCATTTTAGGACAAAAAGGCAGTATTGAGTAAAATATAAAAATAAAAAAAGCTTTAAAGAAACTTCCAGCTAATATATTTAGCTTAATTTATCATCTGGTTGTCAATTGTCATGAACTCACCATTTAGTGAATAAACCAAGCTGACTTTACTAACTAAACTGGAAGCTGTGGATAATTGACAAGGGAATAGAAAGCTTTAAATTAAAAATAGCTACATTGGAAAAGTAGAATAGTAGAGTAGAGTAGAACCATTTTTCTACTTTTGCTATTTTGACCATTTCCTAATTTAATGATAGTCTTCTCTTCTCTGACCTACAGACCTTAAATGGCTGTAATGGAATCATTATTATATTTCAATATACTGAAAATAATGTATTTAAACGTAGTGCTATTAATAGTTTAGTAGAAACATTGCATGATCATTTGAGGAATTATACATGGTTTTAATATCTGGGAATATTATGATTTAAAAGTTACAATATATTCCTAGTTATCTGTAAAGTGTCAGTAATTATTTTTGTTGTATTCCTTGTTAATAGAAAAGCAATTAACCTTTTTAAAATGACCTTCTCATAACCAAGTCATGATTATTTCCAGCCATAACTGTGCATATATCGAAAGTCCCGCATAGGTGCCTAATTAGACGATATGAAATGAAACCTATTCTACATCATGAATTCAAGTAAAACCTGAAAAAGGAGTTGAATATTGAAATGTAGAAACTGAAATATCACATTCCGTGCACTTAAGATACTTATTGCACTTTTATTCATGGATTTTAGTAACTTATGTTGCTGAGACATTGTGATTATTAGCCTGTTATGCAAGCTTTTTATCTAGTGAACATTGTTATTGTAAAAGTATTGTATTATTCTTTACTTAGTAAGATAAAAATATATATTTCTTGAATAATAACCATAGTAAATAAGTATTTTATATATTACACAAAAGAATGCAGCAACTAAAGTATAGTAAATGTCCATTCAGTAGATTTAAATTCAGTAGATTTTAGTTAAAGTAGCATCACTAAAAAAAAACACTATTTATTAGATATACCAAAATGAAAACATGCATGCATTTAATTCTGCATTTTCTTTGGGATATATATAAAAAAAAATAAAAGCATGCAAAAGCTACAGAACTGCTGTCTGCAGCCTTTGAAAGACCTGCCCTCTTTCTCGACACAGACTTTCTTTCTGTGCCAGGGAATATCCAAATCCTAATAGACGCTACTCATTAAGAAACGTATGTCCTGGAGCTACAATTATGTCTTTCCTATGATTCTCAGTGAGCTGTAGCACAGCTCATTAAGAAGAGGGAAGGCAAGCTCGCATTAGCCCAGCGCGCCTGCCACTTCCGTTCTCACTAAGGAACTGACGGATGTGTTAGAAAAACCCCTGGCTGTCTGATTGATAACCGAGGAGATGTTTCTGTCCCCAATTGTATTAGTGCCAAGTGAAAAGCTTTGTGGGTGTGGAGTGGTCTTTTATTTCAGTGTTTACTGAAGTGACTAATGCAGTGCGGATTAGTGAAATAAACATACTCTCATCCATTGCACAGGGTGCCACAGGTACATACATGGAGGCAACAGAGAGGTGCAATACATTATTATTATTATTTTATTATTTATATAGCGCCAACAAATTCCGTAGCGCTGTACAATGGGTGGACTAACAGACACATAATTGAGATCAGACCACTGGACATACAGGAACAGAGGGGGTATAGGGCCCTGCTCGATGAGCTTACATGCTAGAGGGAGTGGGGTATAGTGACACAAAGGGTTAAAGTAGGGGAATTAAATAGTTTGTTAGAGAAGGGTTTATTGAGTGCTTGGTAGGTCATTTTTGACAGTTGCAGGAAAGGAGTCATGGGGTGGGGGATGAGAAGCCTGCTGACAGTTTAATTGATATGCTTTAATGATGAAGTGAGTTTTCAAAGATTTTTTGAAGGAGTGGAGGCTGGGTGAAAGTCTGATTGAGGAGGGAAGGGAGTTCCACAGAATAGGTGCAGCCCTGGAGAAGTCTTGAAGGTGAGCATCAGAGGTGGGGATCCGGGCAGAGGATAGGCGTAGGTCTTGGGCTGAGCGCAGGGGTCTCGATGGGACATACTTGTGTATGACGGAGGATAGGTATGTTGGAGCAGCATTATGTAGGGATTTGTAAGCAAGCGCCAGAATTTTGAATTGGGCCCTATATCTAACTGGAAGTCAATGCAGGGACTGACAGAGCGTGGAGGCGTGGGAGGTGCGACCGGACAGGAAAATAAGCCTCGCAGCCGCATTCATTATAGATTGCAGCGGTGCAAGCTGGGAACATGTAAGACCAGTGAGAAGGGGATTGCAGTAGTCAAGGCGAGAGAGAACAACAGCATGAACCAGTATCTCAGCCGCGTCTTGCGTTAGATATTGGCGGATGTGCGCTATGTTCTTGAAGACATGCACGGTTGCCATATTTTCTAGCAGTGTCATATGGGTGAGTGAACTGTGCTACAGAGCTACAAGCATTAACTCTTTGAAGGAACATGATCAAATTAATAATACAAACAAGTATAACTTATGCTTTAGAGTTTTCCTCACTATTTAAATGCTTGGGCAAGGGGGGGAGGGGGAGTATATTACTTACCTTATATCCTGCAGCATGCTGTTCTCACCCGTGCACTCCCCTTACCTCCTCGGCTGAGATCATTAACGATGATTATCTTAGCCATAAGTTAGTGCTTGTGCCAGTGGCGTACATACCGGGGTCGCAGGGGTCGCGGCTTCGACCCGGCCCGGCCCACCAGGGGGCCCGGCCGCCCTGCGACCCGGTATGTATGTCACTGGGCCAGCCTCTTCTCCTGGGGGGCCCAGGAGCCGGCCACCTCCGGGCCCCCCGAGGCTGGCCCTGCTGTCATCCGTCTGGCCGGTACTACGGGCGCGCGAGGGAGCACTGTCTCCTGGGTGCTTCCTCTTCAGCTCCCTCGCGCACCGCACTGATACCGGAGCCGGAAGATGACGTCATCTTCCGGCTCCGGCATCAGTACGCGGCGCGCGAGGGAGCTGAAGAGGAAGCACTCAGGAGACAGTGCTCCCTCGTGCGCCCGCCAGCCTGCCTGCCCACCGGGTGACCGGCCCCCCAGGAGCCCAGCAGCACCACTGGACCCCAGGGAATCCCCTCAGCTCTCCCACAGGTAAGGAGGCTGGGGGGATTTAAAAAAAAATGTGTTTGTGAGTGTGAGTGTTAGTGAGTGTGTGTTAGAGTGTGAGTGTATGTTAGTGTGTGTTTGTGAGTGTATGTTAGTGTTTGTGAGTGTATGTTAGTGTTAGTGAGTGTGTGTTAGAGTGTGAGTGTGTGTTTGTGAGTGTGAGTGTATGTTAGTGTTAGTGAGTATGTGTTAGAGTGTGAGTGTGTGTTAGAGTGTGTTAGTGTTAGTGAGTGGGTGTGAGTGTGAGTGTATGTTAGTGTTAGTGAGTGTGTGTTAGAGTGTGAGTGTATGTTAGTGAGTGTGTGTTTGTGAGTGTATGTTAGTGTTAGTGAGTGTATGTTAGTGTGTGTTTTTGAGTGTGAGTGTATGTTAGTGTTAGCGAGTGTATGTTAGTGTGTGTGAGTGTGTTAGTGTGTGTGAGTGTGTTAGTGTGTGTGAGTGTATGTTAGTGTGTGTGAGTGTGTGAGTGTGTGTTAGTGTGTGAGTGTGAGTTAGTGTGTGTGAGTGTATGTTAGTGTGTGTTTGTGAGTGTGAGTGTATGTTAGTGTGTGTGAGTGTATGTTAGTGTGTGTGAGTGTATGTTAGTGTGTGTGAGTGTATGTTAGTGTGTGAGTGTGTGTTAGTGAGTGTGTCAGTGTGTGTGAGTGTATGTTAGTGTGTGAGTGTGAGTGTATGTTAGTGTGTGTGAGTGTGTGTTAGCGTGTGTGTGTTAGTCTTAGAGTGTGTGTGTGTGAGTGTGTGTGTGTGTGTTAGAGTGTGTGTGTTAGTGTGTGTGTCTGTTACTGAGTATGTTTGTGTGCATCTGTTAGTGAGTGTGTATGTATGTCTGTCACTGAGTGTGTGTCTGTCAGTAAATGTGTGCGTCTGTTCATGAGATTCTGTGTGTGTGTGTCTTAAGCACTTACCTTTCTCCAGCGCCGGACTCCCTTGGCACTGGGAATCTCTCCGCCTCTCAGCTCCGAATACGCATGCGTGGCAAGAGCCACGCGCGCATTCAAACCGCCCATAGGAAAGCATTATTCAATGCTTTCCTATGGACGTTCAGCGTCTTCTCACTGTGATTTTCACAGTGAGAATCGCAGAAAATCCTCTAGCGGCTGTCAATGAGACAGCCACTAGAGGCTGGATTAACCCTCAGTGAAACATAGCCGTTTCTCTGAAACGGCTATGTTTTCAGCTGCAGGGTTAAAACTAGAGACCTGGCACCCAGACCACTTCATTGAGCTGATGTGATCTGGGTGTCTGTAGTGGTCCTTAAAGTGTATGTGTTTATGCATGCACTGGCGTACATACCGCGGTCACACAGGTCGCAGCCCTGCGACCCGGTGCCCGCCGCCATGTGTTGCGGCCCCTGCCCGCGCAGCGTAAGCGCGCGGGCGGGGGGGCCCACGGATCAGTTTTCGCACCGGGGCCCCATGGGTTGTGTGTACGCCACTGGCTTGTGCATAGCAAGTTTCAGTGCTGCACCATTCAATTGTTCTATATGAGCAGAATTTGATTGAATAGCTGAGTCGGCCTTGGGTATTCAGCGGACACACGCTTTAGTGACAGTAATAGAAACAAAGTTATATCTAGAAAACAGCAATGTTTTACACTAGGGGGCCTAAAAGAATAGAACCATTGCACCCATTGTGATGAAGTGATGTTGGTACCTATAGTGCTCTTTAATTATGGTAAAATCAAGCAAACAGAGGCCACATATTTTTGTCTGAGTTCTCTTACAATTCAGATTTATCTTCTATCCTATTGTATTTAACTTTAGTTGTCAAATATTTTTCCCTAATACTCTCTCCAAACAATCAACATACTCTCTATCTTCTATCTTCTGACCCAAGAGTTTTCATTCGTTCAAAACCATTTTTAAATTTTTCTTATTTCCATTACTTTTTTCTTCTTCTCTCTTGCACAACCCTTTTCCTGTTTTGTGTGGGTGGCCATGACAAATTACTGATAATGTTGAGAACGATTATATATATATACAGGGAGTGCAGAATTATTAGGCAAGTTGTATTTTTGAGGATTAATTTTATTATTGAACAACAACCATGAATGAACCCAAAAAACTCATTAATATCAAAGCTGAATATTTTTGGAAGTAGTTTTTAGTTTGTTTTTAGTTATAGCTATTTTAGGGGGATATCTGTGTGTGCAGGTGACTATTACTGTGCATAATTATTAGGCAACTTAACAAAAAACAAATATATACCCATTTCAATTATTTATTTTTACCAGTGAAACCAATATAACATCTCAACATTCACAAATATATATTTCTGACATTCAAAAACATAACAAAAACAAATCAGTGACCAATATAGCCACCTTTCTTTGCAAGGACACTCAAAAGCCTGCCATCCATGGATTCTGTCAGTGTTTTGATCTGTTCACCATCAACATTGTGTGCAGCAGCAACCACAGCCTCCCAGACACTGTTCAGAGAGGTGTACTGTTTTCCCTCCTTGTAAATCTCACATTTGATGATGGACCACAGGTTCTCAATGGGGTTCAGATCAGGTGAACAAGGAGGCCATGTCATTAGATTTTCTTATTTTATACCCTTTCTTGCCAGCCACGCTGTGGAGTACTTGGACGCGTGTGATGGAGCATTGTCCTGCAGGAAAATCATGTTTTTCTTGAAGGATGCAGACTTCTTCCTGTACCACTGCTTGAAGAAGGTGTCTTCCAGAAACTGGCAGTAGGACTGGAAGTTGAGCTTGACTCCATGCTCAACCCGAAAAGGCCCCACAAGCTCATCTTTGATGATACCAGCCCAAACCAGTACTCCACCTCCACCTTGCTGGCGTCTGAGTCGGACTGGAGCTCTCTGCCCTTTACCAATCCAGCCACGGGCCCATCCATCTGACCCATCAAGACTCACTCTCATTTCATCAGTCCATAAAACCTCTCAGTCTTGAGATATTTCTTGGCCCAGTCTTGACGTTTCAGCTTGTGTGTCTTGTTCAGTGGTGGTCGTCTTTCAGCCTTTCTTACCTTGGCCATGTCTCTGAGTATTGCACCTTGTGCTTTTGGGCACTCCAGTGATGTTGCAGCTCTGAAATATGGCCAAACTGGTGGCAAGTGGCATCTTGGCAGCTGCACGCTTGACTTTTCTCAGTTAATGGGCAGTTATTTTGCGCCTTGGTTTCTCCACACGCTTCTTGCGACCCTGTTGACTATTTTGAATGAAACGCTTGATTGTTCGATGATCACGCTTCAGAAGCTTTGCAATTTTAAGAGTGCTGCATCCCTCTGCAAGATATCTCACTATTTTTGACTTTTCTGAGCCTGTCGAGTCCTTCTTTTGACCCATTTTGCCAAAGGAAAGGAAGTTGCCTAATAATTATGCACACCTGATATAGGGTGTTGATGTCATTAGACCACACCCCTTCTCATTACAGAGATGCACATCACCTAATATGCTTAATTGGTAGTAGGCTTTCGACCCTATACAGCTTGGAGTAAGACAACATGCATAAAGAGGATGATGTGGTCAAAATACTCATTTGCCTAATAATTCTGCACTCCCTGTATATATATACATATCTCTTACTAGTACAGATAACTGACGCATGATTTTTGTAGTCCAGCTAATATTCTAATGGCAGATAACACTGGCATATGACATCAAATTCCATGTCTTTCTGTCAGTATACCATTCAAGAGGTCTTAAGGAGACATATGAAAGTGATCCCTCACTTTAAACACTGCCCAGCAAGTAAGCTCCCAAGTGACTGTAATTTGCACAGGAGATTATCCAGGAAAATAGGTCAGGATAAGGCAGGTTCTGTGAGTCTAAAACCTGCATATGTGGCACGTTCACAGAACATAAAGCTGTAAAGCCTTGCAATCATTAGAGCAAACATCCATCAAGTTGCAGGTTTAGAAACCACAAAACATTTATGCAAAGATGAGTAATGCCTGCTTTAGAATTATTCCTGTTCTCTACATTTTTTCCATGGTGGAGTGCAACATGTGGTTATATTGTGCATATTTTATAGCCTGCCTAGAATAATAATAGAATTATTTAGCAGTATTTTTTTATTATTATTTGTATTTTTATTTCTCAACGTATAGCAGGAGAAAAGAAATTGCTAGGGAATTGCCACATTAAAAGTCTCTCTGGCAACATCTCTGACATCTAGACAATAAACTCAATAAACTGACATCTAGACAATAAACTCCAGGGTACTTGGTTTAAAGGATTTGTAATATTTTTTTAAAGAAATAATTACGCACCAGGTCCCAGTTCTCCCTGCAGCCTGATCCTCCTCCGTTGACGTTACACTCCCCTACGGCATGGGGAAGAATGTCTCATAAGTGGGGAGGACGACAGACACCCAATATGCATAGATTTAACATTAACCAGTCCAGAACTCTCTATCACAGGTTATACAGTGAGGGAAAAATGATTTGACCCCCTGCTGATTTTAAATGTTTACCCACTGACAAAGAAAGGATCAGTCTACCATTCTAATGGTAGGTGCATTTAACCCCTTAAGGACCAAACTTCTGGAATAAAAGGGAATCATGACATGTCACACATGTCATGTGTCCTTAAGGGGTTAAACAGTAAGAGACAGCATAACAAAGAAAAACGCATGTCAAAAAAGTTGTAAATTGATTTGTAAGTCAATGAGTGAAATAAGTATTTGACCCCTTCGACTTAGTACTTGATGGCAAAACTAGATGTTTAAATAAAAATAAAAGAGTAAAAAGGGCTTTTTTATCCACTTGAGAAACACTAAAGGGAGAAAAGGTATTTTGGCCACTTTCAACTTGTGAGTCAGCCATTTTACTCTTTTATTTATTTTTACTTTTATTTATTTTTACCTGGCACCAGAGTTTTTATTTTTCTAGTGATAAATTTACTCCAAGAATCCTTGGTGGGGATTATACCACTCAAGATTTATCAATTGAGCAGTCTGCCTGCTCAATAAAATATGAGTAACCACTTGGTATTTTATTATTTCACCTCTGACTTTTATACAATAAGCACTATTATTGTTTATTTTATATTTCATATGGTTCTTATACCAACAAGATATTCATCAACTACAAAACTTCCCATATACAAAAAGTGGGGATTGTACCATTGTATGCCATCCACACTAGAGCTGGTCTTATAGCTCTGGAAAACGTGAGCAGGACCATTTAAACCTCTTACAAACTAGCACTTAGTACCTGTTGGGATATAATGCACCATTATTTGCTGTCTTTTTATTTTTTTCATATGGATCTCCTGAATATCCCATGCCCATACCTTACTGAGGAATACTTCCCCTGACAAAATTGTGATTTAATTTTTATACAAGGTTTTATTTGGACTTTTTGCTGTATTTATCAGGAATAGACTCTTTTGGACTTATCTATATTTCAAACTATTTTTGTTTTTTGTATCTTATATGTATTCTCTTGCATAGTGTCTTGTATGTATGCTTGTATAGTTTATAATCTGTTTTTTTTTCACCTGTGGCGCCACCTCCCCCTCCACCTTTTTTTGCTTTGTCTACTCTATAGGGCCGGTGAGGGAGCCCTATTTTTCAGGTGTGCTGCCCTATATTTATCTCTGTAAAGTCTAGTATATGAGCGCTAATCCTTTGTACATATTTTTACTTGGTGGCAAAACCCCTGTTCGCAATAATAGAGGTCAGATGTTTCTTGTAGTTGGCCATCAGGAGGGATTTTGTCCCACTCCTCTTTGCAGATCCTCTCCAAGTTATTAAGGTTTTGAGGCTGATAAGGTCTGGAGACTGGCTAGGCCACTCCAGGACCTTAATGTGCTTCCTCTTAAACTACTCCTTTGTTGCCTTCGCTGTGTGTTTTGGGTCATTTTCATGCTGGAATACCCATCCACGACCAATTTTCAATGCTCTGGCTGAGCGAAGGAGGTTCTCACCCAAGATTTGATGGTACATGGCCCTGTCCATCGTCCCTTTTATGCGGTGCAGTTGTCCTGTCCCATTAGCAGAAAAACACCCCCAAAGCATAATGTTTCCACCTCCATGTTTGATGGTGGGGATGGTGTTCTTGGGGTCATAGGAAGCATTCCTCCTCCTCCAAACCCGGCGAGTTGAGTTGATGCCAAAGAGCTCAATTTTGGTGTCATCTGAACACAACACTTTCACCCAGTTCTCCTCTGAATCATTCAGATGTTCACTGGCAAACTTCAGACGGGCCTGTACATGTGCTTTCTTGAGCAGAGGGACCTTGCGGGCGCTGCAGGATTTCAGTCCTTCCCGGCATAGTGTGTTACCAATTGTTTTCTTGGTGACTATTGTCCCAGCTGCCTTAAGATCAATAACAAGATCCTCTAGTGTAGTTCTGTGCTGTCCTCACTGCTCTCATGATCATTGAAACTCCACAAGGTGAGATCTTGCATGGAGCACCAAACCATGGAGATTGACAGTTATTTTGTGTTTCTTCTATTTGCAAATAATCGCACCAATTGTTGTCGCCTTCTCACCAAGCTGCTTGGCGATGGTCTTGTAGCCCATTCCAGCCTTGTGTAGGTCTACAATCTTGTCCCTGAAATCCTTGGACACCTCTTTGGTCTTGGCCACAGTGGAGAGTTTGGAATCTGATTGATTGCTTCTGTGGACAGGTGTCTTTTATACAGGTAACGAGGTGAGATTAGGAGCACTCCTTTTAAGAGAGTGCTCCTAATCTCAGCTTGTTACCTGTATTAAAGACACCTGGGATCCAGAAATCTTGCTGATTGATAGGGGATCAAATACTTATTTCCCTCATTGACATGCAAATCACCTTATAATTTATTTGACATGCATTTTTTGGATTATTTTTTTTCTGTCTCTCACTGTTAAAATACACCTACCAATAAAATTATAGACTGATCATTGTCAGTGGGCAAACGTTCAAAATCAGCAGGGGATCAAATACTTTTTCCCCTCACTGTACTTCCGGCAGCAATAAAGCTTACATTAACCTTACATTAACAAAAGTTACACCTCCGGATGCAAAGTGCTTAAACTCTGTGTGTGCAGCATTTAAAACTGAAACAAATAACAGCTGTATGATTCAGACATCATCTCGCTCATCATGAGACATGATCTGTAGTGGCTTCCAAGGTCTCATAAATCCTCCACAGACCTCTATGTTGTACTCTCATGCATGGAGATGCAGTAATCAAGAAGAAGATGGCAGAGCGCACAAGGGACTGTTTCAGGTAAGTAAACCCAGCCTCTACTGCACCCTAGTCAGTGGATATTTAACATGACATATATGTGTAAATTTATGTTGTTTTAATTTGTTTACATTAGTTATATTATTATAATTATATCATATAATAATTGAGTGGGAACATACAGCTAAATCAAATAGAAAGTTCTTCATGGTCCCATATAGGGTACCTGACAATATCAACATTTGTTAGAATAGAGATCCATGACACGAGCCCTGAGATGATTTCTCACGGAACTCTGTAATATCAGATTCACAGGTCTCCTTCAACTAAATAACTAGCAAGGACTTCCATTAAAAAGCCATTCTCCTGAACGTTTACCACACCTGTTCCACAGTAATAAACATTGAGGAATAGCGGTTCTGCGAGGCATCCTGAAGGACCTAATCTCAGCTGTTTCTGTGAACCAGCTCTCCAGTACCTTCTGATTCACATGTTGGTGCATCCGTGCTCAAAATGTTTCACATATCAAATCTAACAAGGATATCCTCCAAGAGCTGACTTGGCTCCACTCTGCATTGCCTTGTAGCCATCTTGCACAACACAATTGGACTCAAGTAGGTCCACACTGATGTTCTCTTCAGCTTCTGTAGTAGAGAACAGGATGGCCCCCACTGGTCCAAAGAGTGGGGGACATGGAATGCTGAAACACACTCCATTGCCAGATAAGTGAATAGGTTAAGTTGGATTGTGGTAAGGGATCGGCCCCTTCCCCCGCCTAGGCTGCATAAGCTCCGATCTCAGGCTAAGCACTCACTCCAGGGCACTCCAGGGTGTCAGGAAGTAACAGGAGGCAGCATATGTGTATCTACAGCAACTTGGAAAGAAATTAGTTAAGAATATATTAACTCTCTTATATCTAAAAATTCTGAAGAAGCTCGTGTGTCATGTGGCAATGCAGCTTGGCAGTCAGGTCCCACCCCGGATGTATTCAGTGTTCTTAATCAGCAACTCAGTAGAAATGTCTTGTTACCAAGTGAAATCATATGCCATCTGAACAATCATGCTCTCTTACTACTTATTACATCTTTAGCCTTGTGAGGACATATAACATCCTTAATCAGACATAATCTCCACCCAGGCAATAACATCTTAAATTGTAGTAGAATATGCTATTCCACTGAATAAAGCTAAATAGAGATTCCGAAGATTCCGAAGATTCCGAAGAACATACAATGTTTAATACCCTGCTGATTAATTAAATCAATAATAAAATGTAGTTGCTGCATTATATAAGCTTGTTCACACTCTTACCTAGTATATTGTCTCAACAACAATAAAATGGAAAGGTCCACTGGATAGACGTACTATTCTTTAGCTTTATTTTCTGTTATGTTCTTAATAACCCACTAGCTGTTGTGCATAGGATTCAGTTAAACACCCTACAGATTTTTTTATTCAAGGCTAAATGTCTTTATACGTGCAATTCATATTTCTTAAAAGAAAACTCCAAGTATGATAACAACTACATTGCCAGGAGTGCCATGATGCATCACCGCTTCTTGTAAGTAGTCAATTCATTTTAGAGCAGCGTGACTTTTTCCCTTGCGTCTGCCAAGCTCTACTTTCAGACTCCACTATACGAGCCAAATTCTCTGTCTAAGCTAACTCTGATCATACAGGGCTCAGCTCACTAGATGAGAGTGATCAGCTAACGCTATCATCTAACTGCATGGGCTTCCAATCTCTGGCTGATTTAGTTGAGCCGATAATGGCACATGGTACATGACAGGTAAGTTCAAACTGTTCTAAAACTGTTTCACTACTTATAATGGGGGGGGCGTCAGGGGACTCCTGGTGCTATAACCACTACAGTGCGCAACCCAATGTATGCTTTAAAAGTAATAATTCTTACATTTGAATCCCTTATAAAATAAAGGATTTGCATATTCATCAAATGCTACGTGCCAAATTATGTTCCATTAGACTACTTTCCCCAAGACCTGGATTTCAAGATACCTTATATGCCATGTGCCTCAATGAGAATAATTGAGCCGCTGATAAGAAAGTCTGTGCTACAGTAGAGTTATTAAGGAATCCTGGTGTCGTGGTGGAATCTGAAGAACATATTATAAGACTGTCCATCACAAGAGCAGAGCGTTCATTTCATTCTGTCCCTCTATGTATCTAGCCATTCGTTATGTGTAGGCTTTAATTTAATGTCTCACTGAATGTCAGTTTTGTTTGCAATTATCTTTTATTGTACGTAGCTGAAGAATTTACTGCCAATTAAAAAAGCTAAATTATTATAATGAAGTACTTAAAGTACCCACAAATTGATTCAGACCACTTTAGAAAAACTTTCTCCATGGGTGGTAACTCTGATTTACACACCATAGAACATTAGCCCTAATAAGTGTTTCATTAAAACAATAAAAACTTAACATATTCCTCTACTTCTTGTGCATAAAGATATTAAGTTACTTGTCTTTTTTTGTTATTTTAGAGAATGTCAAGACTCTCATGCAAGTCTACTTTGTCACAGGTACAGTACATTATTAGATTGTTTTGTCACATTGTTCCTGTTTTTTCATCATATATGTTGCAAACATCTTTAGACTCATCTTTTAAGATCCTAACTCTTCCCACTGTATGTAAATAAAATCACTTTTCTGAGGGAAGATGGGTTTACCCTGGTGATGTTTGCTCCCTCGTTGATTCAGTGATCCGTGACTTTATCAAATCAACCCATTATTGAACAACATCAGATAATCAATGAAAAATATGAAGTTGCATATCCACATACTTAAAATCAATCAACTCAGAGGAAGTTAAGAAGCGATAATGGAAATGGAGGGTTCTTTTCTCTTGAAACTGATGGTACATAGAGGTCAATGAACCCTCACATACTTTTTTATTTAACCCATCATACATAAGGAAAGGAGAGAGTATCATGACCAAAGAGGTTCACTGCTTTGGTGGCTGTCTAAGGGTCTGCCATATTTTTAAACTATTCTCATTTTTAAAAATTGTCAGGGGAGAAGAGTAAACTGCCTTGTCCCCTGTTAGTCATTAGATGATCCTCATGACCTCTGCTTTATTTTATTTATTTATAGCTTACAATGGTTGTCCTATTCGGTTAACAGTCAACAAATAGGCAAACAAAAAAATATTTTCCAGTTAAGAATTTGGATGTAATTGAGTATTTAAAGCACTTCTGAATTTCTATACCTCACACTGAATTCAGGCAATCAAGATAATCTATACTGGGAATTGTTGCTTTGCATGGAATTAAGAAACCCGAAAAAATCATTATTCTCTCCCATGAAGCAAAATGTGATGATTTTTAGGCAACACATTCCAAATGTAAAAGTGTCCTGATTGATAGCACAGCTAAAGCTCACTAAACAATGATATTACAAAATTAAAATAAAATACCATGCTGATTGCTGACCCTAAAAATGTAACTCTAAAATGATATGATATATAAACTGCATTCCAACTCATGTAACTTGCTTGCTTATAAAAGAGGAATTTGGTTTTCCCCTCCCCCCAAATAATAACTCTTTTCAACAGCCACAGTCACACACACAGTTAAAGTCACACACACAGGCACACAGTCACACACACACACACACACACACACAGTTACCACTTTCCATTTTGGGCTGGAAGGGAGAAGTGGAGGCAGTGCAGCTCCTGTAGCCTAGTTGTTGGGGAAACAGGGACTCCTTCCTGCTTCCCCCTTCCTGTGCAGCAGTTACCAGGGACGTCTGGAAGCTTTTAACTCGCTTCAAATGCCATTTTAGCAATGCCTCTGCTACGCAACAAGTCCTTCCCCTGCCGGTTGGTACGTCCCGTCCCCGGTGCCATGCTTTTTTCTTTCATAGTGCAGGATGGAGAATAAGGAAATCCTCCAGCTAGGTACCTGCTTTAGCTCCCCAGGCACAGCTGTCACCCACCATGTGTGAGCTGTGTTAGCCACATGGCGCCCCCTGCTCCATGGCGCCCTCTGCAGCTGCACAGCTCGCACCCGCCTAAGGCCGGCCCTGATCACATACTGTCTCCAATGGAAGAAGTGTCAGAAACATGATGCCTTTTGGAACTCAATCACTACCTAGTTATCGATGGCTTTGGATAAACCAATCATGGACCCAAGTAAAATGTGAATGGTATGAAACATTTCCTTCATTCCATGCACATATGAAGTCTTATGGATCATCAAAAAGACATGTTTAAAATTCCCATTCTAGAAGAAGAAATAGAAGATGAGATCAAAAAATCTAACAAGACACCTGGCCTGGATGGATTCACAAATAGCTATTATAAATGGCACAGGGGCATTTCAATACTACACTTGAAGTCACTGTTTCAAGCACTTATGGATGGATTCACAAATAGCTATTATAAATGGCACAGGGACATTTCAATACTACAGTTGAAGTCCTTTGATGTCAAAAAGGCTACTAACAGACTGACTTGGTTTTTCATCAGACTGGTGTTAGAGCATTTGACTTTTTTTCCAATATTCCAAAATGTTTTAGCAATTATCTAGTATAGATTTATTGCTCAAATTTCTATATCTAGGACGCCGCCTAGCAGATTTTAAAATGTATAATAGCACTCAATAAGGCTGCCGACTCTCTGCCTTATTATTTGTACTCCATAGAAAACTTTGACCAGAGTTTAGAATACACCACAGCATTCATGATATTATAGCATAATCCACAGATAGTAGTGTAAACTGATAATGTTATTCTAACTCTTAGTAAACATGCTACTTCCCTTCCACACCTATTCGTTCTATAAAGCCAATATGATGAAGTAAATAACTCGTTTATCTAGATCAGCTGTCAAATTGACATCTAAGGTAAACCAATTACTTAGATGTCAAGATTAATTCTCAATGAGAGTCTTAAATTGCTCTCCCTTTTCTAATTGATGTGTCTCCAATGCATCTATTACCAAAATCTTGACATTTCCCTGAGCATGTACTATTTTTTTCTACATTTTGATCAAACTTCTCTGAAGTCAGAGACTTTTCTTCTCACATGGCTCACTTAAATCTTTAGAAAAGACAACATTGACTGTCAAATACTTTTTCCAATTTCTACAAATACATTTTTTACATCTTTCAACCCCAATTAGTCTTGGCTGCACAAAGAAAATGACTTTGGTTTGATTTAATGTGTCTACAGGGCTCATCTTCAAAATAGTCTATGGCACATATGTATCAAGCCCCTCTTAAATTTTCCACCTCCACGTTATTTTCCTGTGCAACTCATTGGAATGAAAATATTGATGAAGAACTTCACTATGAAGATTAGATTAGGAAGTGTGTTCATGTGTGTTATTTATAAATATCAAACTTTTAAGAATCTGCTCTGTTGGTAGTTTGCTCCATTTAAGCTCTTTATAGGAAATCATTCCTTCTAATCAGGAGAGGTTGTGTAGCATCACATACAGGGCTGGCCATAGGCTATAAGGTGCCCTGTGTGAAAATTCTTCACGGCGCCCCCCTGTCCTCCCCACTCATACATCTTCATCCATGTCCTAGGTGTAGTGTTTGTATAGGGGATTTATTAAATTAATAATGATTTAAAAACAAATATTCATCCCCCCTTCCCTGTTGTTACCTTGCAGTGAGAGGGTATTGCTGGTCTCTGGAGGTCCAGTGTTCTGGGAATTTGGTCTGCCCCTTCACCGGGTGACAACTATGAGTAACTGTCTCGTTGGCTCAGGCATTTACAGTGCCAGAGCTTTCCTCTGGTAATCCACAGCAATGCTCTGATTGGCGCGAGCTCGGAAGACAGCTACTTATGGTCTGCAGTCAGCAGAAGTGCAGGCCAGAGGTGCTATACTGCATCCCTTGCATTAAAGAGGGGCAGACTAAGTATGTCACATAATACTGTGAAACATAGTTACAGGCAAACAGTCACACACACACAGTTACAAGAAGACAGTCAGACACACTCAGTTACAGGCAGACAGACACACATTCAGTTGCAGGCTGACAGTCACACACGCACAGTTACAAGCAGACAGTTACACACACTCACACAGTTAGTAGACAGTCAGACATGCTGGATTCATGGATAATTTTGCTCACTAGACCTATTGAAAAACTCACTAATGTGGAACTGATAGCAAGAATTTTATTGATGAGAATTTACTGACTTGAAAGCTATTGAAGGCAATCAAGTTTTCCCTTTTAAACTAAAATTTAACAGAAAATGTATTTTTTATCAACGTTTTTGATATGAATATACTTTTTTTTCCTTGAGATATTATCACGTTGGCAGCCCAACTTTCCAGATCACTGAATGCCAATCTTTGCTCTACTAAATTATTTTAATTTTCACTTTTTCTTTCATGTATCTTTTTTCCCCATTTTTTTTCTAAATGGAAGTTAAATCTTTAGTTCCTTGTCTTTAATGTAATATAGTGAATGGGTAGGGTAACTAGTTAGACTATTAATAAACAGTAATGCATTCTTTATGTTGTATTTTGTTTTCTAACTGTGTATACATTGAAGAACTATACAATGCAGCAGTTTATCTAGCACAATTATTTTTATGGGTTTTCAGGGTTAGATGAACTTAAAAGAACTAGCAGAGGAAATTATGAAATATATAGGTTCTTAAGAATGACGAATTTTGGCAAACTGACAATGCAAGGGCAAATTTTACGGCAGATTTACAAAGTTGGAAATAAGAAGTGTTGGAGAATGTTGTCACTTCTACAATTTTGACATTAAACTTGCAATCTCTTGTCAATTCTCCACAAATTTTGACTTAGATAATCTTAAATGTGTGTGAATCATTTAGTTATTGCAAATAGAGCCAAATAATGTTTAACTGTGGTTATTGGTCAAGTTAATGACAATTCGATTGGCACTGTAATAAGGAAACTTTCCAAGCACCATAACGACTACAGTCAGGGGTCAAGTCCTAGGGGAAAAAGTGCGGGAACTCACCCAAGATTCCCGCACCCCCTCCTCCCCCCCACAAATAAATAAATAAATAATTTACACTCCTATGCATATAGTGCAGTGTGTGTATAATGTGTAGTGTGTTTGTAGTGAGTGCAGATTGTGTATAATGAATGTAGTGTGTTTGTAGTGAGTGCAGAGGGTGTATAATGAATGTAGTGTGTTTGTATTGAGTGCAGTGTGTATAATACATGTAATGTGTAGTGAGTGCAGTGTGTATAATGAATGTAGTGTGTGTGTAGTGACTGCAGTGTGTATAATGAATGTAGTGTGTTTGTAGTGAGTGCAGTGTGTATAATAAATGTAGTGTGTTTGTAGTGAGTGCAGAGTGTGTATAGTCAATGTAGTGTGTTTGTAGTTAGTGCAAAGTGTGTATAATGAATGCAGTGTGTGTAGTGAATGTAGTGTGTTTGTAGTGAGTGCAGAGTGTGTATAGTGAATGTAGTGAGTGCAGAGTGTGTATAGTGAATGTAGTATGTTTGTAATGAGTGCAGAGTGTGTATATTGAATGCAGTGTGTGTAGTGAATGTAGTGTGTTTGTAGTGAGTGCAGAGTGTGCATAATGAATGCCGAGTGTGTATAGTTAATGTAGTGAGTGCAGATGGTGTATAATGAATGTAGTGTGTTTGTAGTGAGTGCAGAGTGTGCATAATGAATGCCAAGTGTGTATAGTGAATGCAGGGAGTGCATAGTGTGTATAATGAATGTAGTGTGTTTGTAGTGAGTGCAGAGTGTGTATAATGAATGTAGTGTGTTTGTAGTGAGTGCAGTGTGTATAATAAATGTAGTGTGTTTGTAATGAGTGCAGAGTGTGTATAGTGAATGCAGTGTGTTTGTAGTTAGTGCAAAGTGTGTATAATGAATGCAGTGTGTGTAGTGAATGTAGTGTGATTGTAATGAGTGCAGAGTGTGTATAATTAACGCAGTGTGTGTAGTGAATGCAGAGTGTGTAGAATGAATGCAGTGTGTGTAGTGAATGTAGTGTGTTTGTAGTGAGTGCAGAGTGTGCATAATTAATGCAGAGTGTGTATAGTGAATGTAGTGAGTGCAGAGTGTGTATAGTGAATGTAGTGTGTTTGTAGTGAGTGCAGAGTGTGTATATTGAATGCAGTGTGTGTAGTGAGTGCAGAGTGTGTTTAATGCATGTAGTGTGTTTGTAGTAAGTGCAGATTGTGTGTAATGAATGCAGTGTGTGTGTGCTGGAAGATGTGTGTGTGTGCGGGATGATGTGTGTGTGTGTGCTGGAAGATGTGTGTTTGTGTGCTGGAAGATGTGTGTTTGTGTGCTGAATGATGTGTGTGTGTTGAATGATGTGTGTGTGCTGAATGATGTTTGCGTGTGTTGGATGATGTGTGTGTGTATGTGCTGGATGATGTGTGTGTGCGCGTGCTGGATGATGTGTGTGTGTGTGCGTGTGTGTGTTTGCTGGATGATAGGGGGGAAGCATTTTTTTTTTTAATTTATGTGTTCATATTTTTTTATTCCCCCTTCCCTGCTTCTTACCTTGCCAGGGAGGGGGGAGATCACCTGGTGGTCCGGTGGTATGGTGGAGAGAGCCAGCCGCTGCACAGGGGGGCCCAGCACACTCTGTGTTCCCTCTCCAGGCCCTTTGTATATCTCTTTCTTCCTACCACAACCTTTGTGTTTCTCTTACTTTCTCATCATCCCCTTTTGTGTATCTCTTTTCTCCTCACAGCCCTTTTGAGTCACTTTATTCCCCCCAGCCCCTTTGTGTGTCTCTTTCTTTGCCCCACCACTTTCTGTGTCTCTTTCTCCCACCACAAGCCCCTTTGCCTGGCTTTTTCCTCCCAAACCATACAGACATAGATATACAGGTACAAATACATACATGCACAAAGGCACAACCATACAGACACATAGTCATAAAAGGAACACAAACAAACACAGTCATATAAGCAACCAGTCATGCACAGACACACAGACAGTAATACACAGACATACAGGCAACCGGTCATATAGGGACACACAGACGGTCATACAGAGACACGCAGACAGTAATACAAAGACATGAAGACACATTCATACAGAGACATGAAGACACAGTCATACAGTGGCAAACTACTGTCATACAGTGACATACAGAACAAGGCATAGAGACACAGTTATACAGAGACATACGGACACAGTCATACAGAGATTTACACACAGTCATACAGAGACAAACAGACGAAAGGCATACAGAGACATACATAAACAGACATATACTGCTAGTGATGAGAGGAGGAGAGGGATGGCTGCTAGTGATAGGGGGATAAGGGATGGCTGCTAGTGATGGGAGGGAGATAAGGGATGGCTGCTAGTGATGGGAGGGAGATAAGGAATGGCTGCTAGTGATGGGAGGGAGATAAGGAATGGCTGATAGTGAGGGGAGAGAGATAAGGAATGGCTGCAAGTGATGGGAGGGAGAGAGGATGATAGCTGTTAGTAACAGAGAGAGGAGGATTGCTGCTAGTGATAGGGGTGAGAGAGGGGTGGCTGCTAGTGATGGGAGGAGAAGGGGATGGCTGCTGGTAATAGGGCAGAGGAGAATGGCTGATAGTGATAGGGGTGAGTGAGGGATGGCTGCTAGTGATGGGGAGAAGGGGGTGGCTGCTAGTGATAGGGGTGAGTGAGGGATGTATGCTAGTGATGGGGAGAAGGGGATGGCTGCTAGTGATAGGGGTGAGTGAGGGATGACTGCTAGTGATTGGGAGAAGGGGATGGCTGCTAGTGATAGGGGTGAGTGAGGGATGGCTGCTAGTGATGGGAGAAGGGGATGGCTGCTAGTGATAGGGGTGAGAGAGGGATGGCTGTTAGTGTTTAGGGGAGAGGAAGCATAAGAGGAATAGAAGTGAGGTGGCACTGTTGGACCAATAAAACACAGAGCTCCACATAAACGATAAGATTTAGCTCTATGGAGCTCTGTGCTACATATAAAATGATTTAATGAAAAAAATAAAACATGGCTGCTTACCGTTGGTGGTGTAAGCAGCAGAAAAGAGATGATCTAACCTCTCCCTGCTCGGTAATCTTCTAGCAGGGTCTGACAGGAAATAAAGTAAAACGCCCCGCCCACTGCAGGCTTCACTCCTCAGTAAACTACCGCGGGGGAGAGTAGTGTGAGCAGGCACATCTCCTGCATCTTGACAGCAGACAGTGTATTGTGGGCGGCACTATGCTGGGGACTGGGAGAAATGAGGCAGCACAGCGACATTGCGCCCCCTGGGCCGGTCCTGCAGAATCACTAGCGGGAACGGCATTCCTGCTTTGGAAAAAGTGCAGGAACGCCGTTCCCATGCGTTCCTGCAGGACTCAAGCCCTGACTACAGTATACTGTAGTGGTTGATGCAATGAGTGCCTTTGCCCCCCCACCCCCAATGTGAGTAGTGACTTCTCACCAAGGGCCCATCAGGCTTCTTTCACTTCCTGTATGGCCCTACCGGGCCAACTGATTGACTGAGAACATCTAGTGATTGGCTAAGGTCAAAGAGTTAGTACCTGCACAACCAGGCTCAGCTCAGAAAGGAGAGTTTCTAGTTGTAATGAGAGGCCGGGGATATGACCCAGTGGACCTCAGATAAGAATGTAAATTGTTACCAACAGTTTAACTTTTTACATGGGGAGGACACCACAGCACACCAACACCATAACTGCAATAGTGCTTGGAGTGTTTCTTTAAATGCTAGAGGACTGGGCATTCCTCTGGCACTGTTTACAAGGGTCTAACAGCATACCTGCTACCAGGGTAATTAGGTTATTTCTTCTCCCTCATTATTTACCTTTACCCAACTACTTGCAAGATAAGGTGATGAAGAAATTATTGGTTTTATATTTGATGGTTATTTTAATGTCTTGATGAAAACTGTTTTTTTCCCCTAAACTTTAGGAAATAGGAGAGAGCAATAAGGAGACCAATTATTTTATCTGCCTTCAAGATTAGCTGAGAAGCTGAGGAACAATATATATATTTTTTCTTATTGTACTTATATATCTCTTTATCAAATTGTAGTTAATATTTTCGTGACGACTTGTTAATTTTTCCTCAAGATTTCTTTCAAGTAGTGATGTCCCTAACTGTTCGCCAGGAACCGTTCGCTGGCGAGCATAGCTTGTTCGTGGCGAATGCCGTGGGCGA
Organism: Pelobates fuscus; assembly: GCF_036172605.1. Taxonomy (NCBI): domain Eukaryota; kingdom Metazoa; phylum Chordata; class Amphibia; order Anura; family Pelobatidae; genus Pelobates; species Pelobates fuscus. Next base: position 311,465,431 of record NC_086320.1, on the reverse strand, counting down.
ACATATGCGATGGTCGGTCCGCCCCCTATTCGTCATCATTGAGTAAACTTTGACCCTGTACCTCACAGTCAGCAGACACATTCCAGCCAATCAGCAGCAGACCCTCCCTCCCAGACCCTCCCACCTCCATGACGAATAGGGGGCGGACCGACCATCACATATGTTCGCCCGCCGCGTTCACCACGAACAAGCTATGTTCGCCGGCGAACGGTTCCTGGCGAACAGTTCGGGACATCACTACTTTCAAGGCATTCATTTGCAGTTTTTGTAATTTTGACACACTCTATCCATCAGTTAGGCAATTAATTAAAAAAAACAGATTTCACACCATCTACATTTCAGCAAACTGCTACTTACTGTCATTAATGCTGTTGACGAAAGTCTATAATACCCTAGATTTTGCATTGTATTTCACATGTTAATACTATTTTAATTATATGGTATAAACTATTGATACACAGTAATAATTTACACAACTGACCATTTTCGTAACTTACATTTATTTCTAGTGACAACCAGTCAATTTTAAACTTTCCCCACATTGTAGAAGAATATAATCCAAGAAAATAAATAATTTAAACAAAAATACAACAAACAAAAACTAATATTATTAACACTTGCACAAATTGTTATATGGCAATAGACAAATTCAAGATTTCCCTAGCAGCTTTAAAAATCAAAAATTTTACATTTTATCAACCACTCATTCAGTTGGTAGTGAACAGCTTTTATTATTCACCCAAGTTCTCTCTCATCAGGACACAGTGAATAGGAATCTTATGCTCTAAGTTTATGATCATTTTGACACATGTCTGATTCAAAAACTACTTAGAGATAACAAAGATTGGAAAATTGTACTTTGAGAGTTTACAGAGATATTACAAAATAAAACCTGTGAGACAGTTAGATACAGAGGAGTACTTTATCATGTCAATATGTCTTCACCTGGTCAATAAACATAAGTAATTTGTTTCTAGAAAATATACTAAAGAAATATAAAAGATGGTGACCATCTTATTCCAAAAATGTTCTTAACAATCTCATCCAGTTTTGGAGATAGATTAATGGATAAAATCATGGTATGTAAATCTTGAATAAATAAGATTTTTATAAATAAAATAGCAGAATCTTCCTACAGAGGAAAAATAGTATTGTAATCCTGAAGATAGCAGAATTGTGCCTAGGGTACCTGTTATTTGAGAACAAGCTTAAGTTTATTACATCATCGTTCTATTAATAAAAGTAGATGAAAAATGGTTGATTATTTTTATGTTGAAACTCTGATGCATGCACCATTAACTTTACCAACAACTTTAACAATAGGAAACTTTACAATGCTTTGGAAAATAAGTATACCATGAAATCAACTGGTAAATTTTCCCAGTGATCGGAATGATTTATAATTAATGTAGATGTAATTATTATATATTAAAAAAAAGATTCTATATTATAAGTTTTTTTTTATATATATATATATATATATATACCGTATTTTTCGCTCCATAAGACGCACTTTTTTTCCTCTCAAAAGTGAGGGGAAATGTCTGTGCGTCTTATGGAGCGAATATGATGCTTTACTTACCTGTCTTGCAGCGTTGGCCGGCAGCACAGGGCGCACCGCGGTAGTGGAACTTGAATTTCATGTTCCGGTTTCCGGCGGGACTGAAAGGAAGTGCGCACAAGCTGAGTGCGCACTTCCTTTCAGTCCCGCCGGAAACCGGAACATGAAATTCAAGTTCCACTACCGCGGTGCGCCCTGTGCTGCCGGCCAACGCTGCAAGACAGGTAAGTAATTATAGGACAAGGGGAGGGGGACAGTATGGGAGGGGGATGAAGTCTATGGGGAGGGAGGGGGATGAAGTCTATGGGGAGGGAGGGGGATGAAGTCTATGGGGAGGGAGGGGGATGAAGTCTATGGGGAGGGAGGGGGATGAAGTCTATGGGGAGGGAGGGGGATGAAGTCTATGGGGAGGGAGGGGGATGAAGTCTATGGGGAGGGAGGGGGATAAAGTCTATGGGGAGGGAGGGGGATAAAGTCTATGGGGAGGGAGGGGGATGAAGTCTATGGGGAGGGAGGGGGATGAAGTCTATGGGGAGGGAGGGGGATGAAGTCTATGGGGAGGGAGGGGGATGAAGTCTATGGGGAGGGAGGGGGATGGAAGTCTATGGGGAGGGAGGGGGATGGAAGTCTATGGGGAGGGAGGGGGATGGAAGTCTATGGGGAGGGAGGGGGATGGAAGTCTATGGGGAGGGGGGGGATGGAAGTCTATGGGGAGGGGGGGATGGAAGTCTATGGGGAGGGGGGGGTGGAAGTCTATGGGGAGGGGGGGGATGGAAGTCTATGGGGAGGGGTGGGGATGGAAGTCTATGGGAGGGGGGGGTGGAAGTCTATGGGGGGGGGGGATGGAAGTCTATGGGGAGGGGTGGGGATGGAAGTCTATGGGAGGGGGGGGGTGGAAGTCTATGGGGAGGGGGGGTGGAAGTCTATGGGGAGGGGGGGGATGGAAGTCTATGGGGAGGGGGGGATGGAAGTATATGGGGAGGGGGGGGATGAAGTCTATGGGGAGGGGGGGGATGAAGTCTATGGGGAGGGGGGGGATGAAGTCTATGGGGAGGGGGGGGATGAAGTCTATGGGGAGGGGGGGGATGAAGTCTATGGGGAGGGGGGGGTGAAGTCTATGGGGAAGGGGGGATTGAAGTCTATGGGGGGGGGGGGGATGAAGTCTATGGGGAGGGGGGGGATGAAGTCTATGGGGAGGGGGGGGATGAAGTCTATGGGGAGGGGGGGATGAAGTCTATGGGGAGGGGGTGGGTGAAGTCTATGGGGAGGGGGTGGGATGAAGTCTATGGGGAGGGGGTGGGTGAAGTCTATGGGGAGGGGGTGGGTGAAGTCTATGGGGAGGGGGTGGGTGAAGTCTATGGGGAGGGGGTGGGTGAAGTCTATGGGGAGGGGGTGGGTGAAGTCTATGGGGAGGGAGTGGATGAAGTCTATGGGGAGGGGGTGGGTGAAGACTATGGGGAGGGGGTGAGTGAAGACTATGGGAGAGAGGAGAAGACTATGGAAGGGGGGGACACTATGGGACAGGGGAGAAAAAAAATATTCTGTACAAACTGTCCCATAGTAAGAAACACTATGGGACAGTTTGTTCAGAATATTTTTTTTCTGGGTTTCTTCCTCTAAAAACTAGGTGCGTCTTATGGTGAGGTGCGTCTTATGGAGCGAAAAATACGGTATATATACATAAATAAATGTATTAATTATTCAAAGTGAGTTTTATTTTGTTTACTGTAGTATGAATTAAGAAGTGCGAAAGAAAATAGACATTCTTTGGATGGTTCACTAGAATCACATGAAACCATGTCAAATGACAGACTAACCCGGCAATTAAATGTGTGGAGATGCAGAAGTACTGCAAGATTATTTCAGATGCCTATACACATTTTTTATACAACTAGACTTAGTTTAGAAAGTTTAGAAATAGAAAAAGAAAACTATTGAAATAATAAAATTCCTCAGTTATAAAAGTTTATCTAATGGTTTAGGGCTTTAGGCTATCCCATCCATAAGTTGCATTAAAGGATATATGATATATACTGTATATATATATACACATCGGAAGGGCCTCCTAGCACTACAACCACAATGCTTAGAGTGTTCAATGCTAGAGAAATGGCCATTCCTGTGGCACTGTTCACAAGGGTCTAATTGCATACTTGCTACCAGGGCAATTGGGGGCTTTCTTCAAATTCAGTATTTACCTTTACTCCACTAACTGCAGGATAAGGGGATGAAGAAATAATTGGTTTTATATCTGATGGTTATATGTATATATAGTATATATAGTATTCTCTTCAAGCATAAAACTTTACAGAATGTGCTTGCTGAAGTGCTTTATAAATTAAGAAAGTGTCGTATTTGTTTAATTTTACAAAAGGTGCAGATTTTAATAGAAAATGACAGTTTTATAAATTAACCTTGTTACACCCCCTCTTGGTTGTCAGACAGCCTGTCCTGTTATTTCCAGGTTGCTTAGCTCAGTGGAACTAAACTCAAGAGGCAGGCAATTGCACATGGCACCTTCCTTGAAAAGTATTGAGTTGCATTGTGATTGGACAGCCACAGGTAGTCTGGACTTGGTTAGGAGAAGGTGGCTTGCAAGAGCTTCAGAGAAGAGATCTTCAGCTTTTGCAAGCTGTTTTAAGATATACTACAATGTTAAATGCATGCATGTTTTCAATGGTGGTATGTCTGCTAAACAGCGATATTATTTTATTTTTACGTGTTTGGGAAGTGGAGTGTCCTTTTAAGTATATTTCAAGGCAAAAAGACTATAAAAGAAATATGATATTATTAAGCACAGTAGCAATTTTGTTTTTGTGTGTGTTTTATTTTGTTTGTTGTTTGCTCTTTCTTACAGCCAGGGGAAAATGTAATGCAGTACCAAACAAAATAGTTTATTAAAATCAGTCAGGACATTCAAGAAAATTGAATGTCTTTCTGTGTTTGTAGAAAAAAAAAAGTATGTTGTAAAGATTAGAACAGATATGTACTCAATAGTCAACAGTGGAATATATTGCTTAATCTTGCTTTTCAAAAATATTAGCTGAAAAATGAATATAGCATTTACCAACACATTAATTACACCTTTTGCAGAGACTAAAAATATTTTATTCTTTCTACAAAAAATAAGTTTGATTTATAATAAAAATGTATTTTCCTATAACAGTCTATATTTACATGTTTTCCTCTAAGAGGACTCAAAGAGGGTTATTGATTAAAAAGTGAATTTGTGGAGATAATTTTTATTCTTAATATGCGAAAGCTTGCATGCAGTTATTGATTCTTATCTTATCGGTTTAAATTGAAACTCTAGACACTTCTAACTACTTCAGTACAATGAAGTGGTTATGGTGCCTGGAGTCACCTGGTGCTGTCTGACTGTTCAGTGTTAAGAGAGTCTTGGGGTGGCCCCAGCTCAGTCTCTCTCCACTGCTCTGCTTAATTCCTATTTATATTAGACAAAGCAGTGATTGGCAGTGACCATCAGCCTATCACTGCCACCCACTGCTGGTACAGATTGTTATGGCTAGAGTAAAACCATACTTTCCACAGGAAACAGATGCCTGGGAACTTCCCAATTCAGTGTCAGACCAATCACAGATGGTCCACTAAATGGCAATTGAGGGAACCAGACATCAAAACTACTTCAATGAAGTGGTTAAAGTGCCCCTGAGTGCCTTTTTAATATGCTACGTATGATCCTGTTTAATTTGCAAAAAGATAATATTGGTCATGTTAAGTGATCAAATAGAAATCCATGTGCAACTAATATCTCTAGAACAGGGGTGCTCAAAAGGTAGATCTCCAGATGTTTTAAAACTACAACTTCCATGATGCTTTTTCATTCTAAAAGCATTCTAAAAGCATGCAAAGCATCATTGGAATTGTAGTTCTACAACATCTGAGGATCTACCTTTTGGGCACCCCTGCTCTAGTAAGATGCTTTATTTCAAGACAGGAGCAACAGGCATGAATTCTCTTATTATCTAATTGTTGCTATATTGTTTCTGTTTTCATCATACCAAAACATTTGTTTTATAGTTTGCCAGTAGAACTCAGACACTCTCTGAAGCAAATTAAATCAATGAACTATAATCTTGAGTGATGGGGAAAAAGTAGTAGATCAGGAGTCTATGTTTATTTCACAGAGCAGCAATGTTATCTAAATAAATTACATTTTACTTGATTTTACATTTTAATTAATTGAATTGTTTATATTGGTGGATTTAGTCTGATTGCCAACAACCTAATGGCTAAAATGAAGCAAGTATATTAATCAGCAATAAAGGTTACTAGAAAAACTAAAACATACACCTCATTATTGTCAATAATTATTAGCATTATTGATTATGTGAGTGTATCATTTTAAATTACTCCAATTATCTCTTTCAGACAGAGTCCAGGGGAAACGGGAGTATAAATAAAAGACTCTCTTCAATTGTTGAAGATGATGATGATGATGGAGAGAATGATCCTTCATCCCCTTCTCCGATTCGTACTAAGAACACAACTGCGAAATACAAGAAGTCTGGCAACACTAGCTCTCTTGGGATTCATTTGAAGCCATTTTCAGGAACCGTTCCATTTAAATCACCTATAAAATCTTACAATCCAAATGCTACAAAGGCAAGGTCGGAAACCGATTCAAACTTTAGCAGCAGGAAATGGGATAAGAATCTAATGCTTCACCTGCCAACTGTCACTAGTCTTGGACCTCCTGATTTAAGTCCCAGGTAATATCAGTAAATACGTATATACAATTGAAATTAATCTATCATGTGTCAAAAAAGCAGAAATGTCTGCTTGGTTGCATCATGCACTGCATTTATGCTGAAGTCCATCACTGGTACAGTTAATTTGTTAGTTTTTCTTCTTTCTTGATTTTTTTTCATATAGGCTTTTTTGATCAAGCCATCCCGACCTCTTTTCTATAAGTTAAAGGCAGTGCTTACAGTGAATACAATACTACATTCCAAAAATAGTAATAAAAACAAGATTGTTCGCTATTACCAGTATGCCAGCAAGAACATGGTAGATGAACATGGGAAGCTTATAATGTCACTACAGATTCATGAGCATTTCCAGGGTGTGGGACGACGACACTATAGTGTTCCTTTAAGCAAATTAAAGGAACAATCTGGTCACCATAACATCTTCATCTAAATGAAAGTGCTATGATGCCAGGAAGCCTCTGGGTGCTCTCTTTCCTTTAAGGGGTTAAACCACTCTCAAATGGTTTACCCCCAAAGGCTTCCTCCAGCTCCAGATCTCCAGGTCGCTCAGTGGTATTTGGCTTCTGAAACAGAGTGTTAGGAAGTGCAGATTGACATCAGGCATGGGTGCCGCTGATTGGCTAGAGTGATCAGTTGACACCCTAAGCCAATCGCTAGTTCCCCGTTCATAAAAATGTTTCACTTTTTTATGAATGGGGAGCTACTAATTGGCTTAGAGTGCCAGCTGACCGCTCTAGCCAATCAGCAACACCCCTACCCAGCAGCACACTGTGCTTCCTGACACTCAGTAATTAAAAGTGAACACATTAACACTGATATTTTTTTTTTACCTGGGGAGATGAGAAGGTCCAAAGTATACCGTGCCAGTCCCCGGTACCAAAGCCTTATGATGTGGTGTCCAGAATAAAGTGAAGGGTTCACTTTACTTGTCCTTCCTGCTCCAGTCTCCTTTTCTTCTCCTTCATTTGACACAGTCTTCTTTTTCTTCTGACACTGTCTTCTCTCCTCCTTGGCTCCTTCTGTTCCTTTACCTTTCTGCTACTTTCTGCTTATTTTGCGCCCTCCTGCTCCTTTCTCTTTCTGATCCCTTTCTGCTCCTTGCAGACCTTTCTGCTCCTTCTCCTACTTTACCTTTGTGCTCCTTGCTGTCCCTTTCTGCTCCTTGTTACCCTTTTCTTCTACTTCTCCTACTTTACATTCGTGCTCCTTCTGATTCTTTCTGCTCCTTTACCTTTGTGCTCCTTCTGTCCCTTTCTGCTCTTTGCAGATCCTTCCTGCTCCTTGCTGCCCCTTTCCTGCTAATTTCTGCTCCTTCTCCTACTTTATGTCTGTGCTGCTTCTGCTCCTTCCAGCTCATTGCTGACCCTTTCTGCTCCTTGCTGTCCTTTCCAGCTCCATGCTGACCCTTCCTGCTCCTTGCAGACCCTTTCTGCACCTTTCAGACCCTTCCTGCTCATTTCTGTTCCTTTGTGCTCCTTCTCCTACTTTACCTTTTGTGATCCTTGCTGTCCCTTCCAGTTCCTTGCTGCCCCTTTCTGCTCCTTGATGTCCCTTCCTGCTCATTTATGTTCCTTCTCCTTTCTGCTCCTTCTACTTTACCTTTGTGCTCCTTCTGTCCCTTCCTGCCCTTTCCAGCTCCTTGCTGTCCCTTCCTGCTCCTTGCTGCCATTTCCAGCTCCTTGCTGCCCTTTCAAGCTCCTTGCTACCCTTTTCTGCTCCTTCTCCTACTTTACCTTTGTGCTCCTTCTGTCCCTTTCTGCTTTTTGCAGACCCATCCTTCTCCTTGCAGACCCTTGCTGCCCCTTGGAGACCCTTCCTGCCCTTTGCAGACCCTTCCTGCTCCTTGCTGCCCCTTCCTGCTCCTTGCTACCCCTTCCTGCTCTTTGCAGACCCTTCCTGCTCCTTGCTGCCCCTTTCTGCTAATTTCTGCTCCTTCTCCTACTTTACGTTTGCGCTCCTTCTGCCCCTTCCTGCTCATTGCTGACCCTTCCTGCTCCTTGCTGCCCTTTCCAGTTCTTTGCTGACCCTTTCTTCTCCTTCTACTTTACCTTTGTGCTGCTTTACCTTCCAGTTCCTTGCTGACCCTTCCTGCTCCTTGTAGACCCTTCCTGCAAATTTATGTTCCTTTGTGCTCCTTCTCCTACTCATTGATGTCCCTTCTTGCTCATTTCTTTTCCTTCTCCTTTCTGCTCCTTCTCTTACTTTACCTTCCTGCTCCTCGCTGACCCTTCCTGTAGGCTTCCTGTCTCCCCCATCCCTCACTTACCTGATCTATAGACTGTCTCACCCATCCCTCACTTACCTGATCTATAGACTGTCTCCCCCATCCCTCACTTACCTGATCTATAGACTGTCTCCCCCCATCCCTCACTTACCAGATCTATAGACTGTCTCCCCCCCATCCCTCACTTACTTGATCTGTAGGTGGATCCCCCATCTCTCATTTACCTGATCTGTATGCTGCACCCCCATCTCTCACTTACCTAATCTACAGGCTGTCTCTCCCCTCCCCCCTCCCTCACTTCCCTGATCTGTAGGCTGCCCCCCATGCCTCACCTCCCTGATCTACAGGCTGCCCCCCATGCCTCACTTCCCTGATCTATAGGCTATCTCTCCCCCCATGCCTCACTTACCTGCTCTATAGGCTTCCCCCAATCCCTCATTTACCTGATCTGTAGGCTGCCCCCCCCCATCCCTCACTTACCTGATCTGTAGGCTGTCTCTGCTGGCTGCATGTGCTGCTCCCCTGCAGTTTCAGTCAGCAGAGAGAAGCAGGGATAAGATGTAGCTTCCTATCCCTGTCTCTCTCCATACACCTACTGGCCGGCGCCGGTATTGCAATGCATTTTCAATCTCACACAAAAAATAGCAGAACAAGCTGAAAAATCCAAAGGGGGGGAGGCAAGTGCCCCCTCCTTTAGCCCACTGCGGATGCCCATGTACAGATTGTTCTGGCTTTACTATTCACTACAGATTCTTCTGCCCTTGCTATTCAACATTCACAGGGTTATTTAAAAAATAAGATTTCGGGGGAGGAGCCTGGAGGCCAAGCCGAACGGTCGCACGCCACATGAGCCCCAAGCCAAACGGCTCAGTTACAGCCAATACGAGCACAAAGCCCCACTTGTTGGCTGCATAAAATCCCCAGGAAAGGGGGTCTACCACGGCGGCAAAGGGCGATGGAAATTCTGACCGAAATCTGATCATTTTCTCCAGGGATTGACCTGAAGCCTACAGGGCATACCCAGACGGCGCGGGGGAGGCGGCTGATCCCCTAGCCACTGCAGCCTTCTCAGTTGGAGGTCTCCCCGGCGTAATCTTCCTCCCCCCCCACCGGTGAGGGATATCCCGGCAAGCACAACCTGTGGCCCAGCAACCAAACGCCACCTCTGCCCTACCTGCATTGCTGCACAAGCAAGAAAAGCATGGCGGACGCCACGTGCGGCTCCGTGCCCAGCTCTCTGCTGCCCTCTCTATCAGACTAGCCCTTCGTAGGGGAACACTTGAGGTGGAACCACTGGCTAAGATCCCACGGGACACCCTGCAACAGCCAGCAACTCCAGGACGGAGCCATGGAGCAGCTCGAGTAGCGGGGAGGAGACGACGGGCAACCCGCTGGAAACCTAGACACCACAACACCAGACCAGCGGTATGCCACCCTACCTCCAAGCAACGACCATTCCAGAAAGCACACACTCCAAGCTTTCCTCCCATCCGGGAGACCACCACCCCACCGGGGAGACTTCACCACCCAAGGGGACCTCAAGCATTGGCAACATCCCGGCATGGAACTGATGTAACAGGTACGCAGGAGCGCACCAGGAACTGGGACTGGTGGGGTTCTAACACCGGGGAACCAAGCAAGAGAAACCGCACCGGCAACACCCTCCCTACATTGGGTGTAGGCTGAAAAACTTGAATTAAATGCCAGCGAACGTAAGATCCCTATTGTGCAGTATATGGATCTGCGTGTTGCACTGTCCTTGACCCCCCAACCTACATTAGTCCCAGTGTTAGGGTACCACGCTATCATTATTTCGCACTCACAAAAATCCCTTGGCACACCTTATGCTGATCTCCCTACCCCTTCACTACTGTTTCGTATCAGATTAACCCAAGCTTGTTGGCTATTGTTCTGTGATATAGGTCCACTCACAGGTTTAACTAGCTCACCTCTTTGCATGATTGATCTTCATTAATCTATCAAATGTCATTGTACAAGCTTGTACCTCTCACTGCACTTCAAAAATAAAGAATAAAATAAAAATAAAAAATAAAAAATAAGATTTCAAACTGAATTAAAATTTAATTATAAATTCAAGGCCAAAATAGCCAAACTGAAAGCATGGCAAATTTAGATAATTTATTTCAGTTCGTATTTGAAATTCACATTGAATTCACCTTGAATTCTCACTTTAGTAACATTGCCAGCTTCTTTGTATACCAAAAATCAAACCAGTGAACTGCAGCTTAACCAACAAGTTTCACTACTTAACATCAACCACCTATCTTGTTCCTAAATTTACAAGAGAAGTGTTCTTTAATTTTTCTAGGGCCAATGTTTAGCCCAGGGGTGCCCAAAAGGTACATCCCCAGATGTTGCAGAGCTACAACTCCCATGATGCCTTGTGTATCTTTAGAATACCTTTTAAAGACAAAGCATCATGGGAGCTTTAGTTTTAAAACATCTGGGGATCTACCTTTTGGGCACTCCTGCTATAGCCAAAAACATGAAATTCGCTGAAGAGTGGAGTGGAGTTTTACAATATAAAAAGTTTATTGTTTTAACAGCTATTACACAATCATATTAATAATTTCTTCATAACAGAGTTGTTGACGGAATTGAAGACAGCAATAGGAATGATGAAGGTCAAGCATTCGATTTTGAAGCTTATCAAATGAGGCAAGAAGCACGGTTAAACCAAACTATGAGAGGTATGTTTCCTGAACGATTTACTAACAATGCTGCTCCCCGTACTGTTTCAAAAGATGCAAGTCCAATTGGGTTATAGATGACGAAGTGTAAAAATAAACCTTGTGGAAAATATGGTTAATTCTTTTTAATGAAATTTCTCAAATTGAAATGATCATACTTTAAAATGTATGTTAAAAATCAATTGTAACTTATACACAGTAAGTGTTATTAGTATTAAAGGGGAACTGTCATGTTACTGGAAATCACACCTCTGAATAAAACATTGAAAATCAATAATGTAAAGGGATACTATAGGCAATAAAACAGCTTTAGCTTAATGCAGCAGTTTTGGTGTATAGGTCAAGTCCCTTCAGTGTCTCTGCAATTTATGAGTTAAATCACTTTTGTTTCTCTTCATGCAGATCTAATAACACCTCTCCTCATTGTGACTCACACAGCCTGCATGGAAGAATAGTTACATTTGTATTCAGACGTTAACTTGTTTTAGAATTTTTTTAAATCTCCTAATCTGTAAATTGAACTTTAATCACACATGAGATTTTCCTGCTGGGTCCAGAAGGCAAATAAAAGAGTAGAAGATAAGAAATTCTAAATTAAACAGACTGTGCAATAAAGGAAGTTTAAACATTAGATATCTCTTTGCAGGAAGTGTTTAGGAATGCTGTGAAAACCATAAGCAGGGAGGTGTGACTAGAGCTGAATAAACAAAGTTAGTTACCTCCAATATGGCAGAGAATTGAGCAGAAAAATTACAGGGGCATGATCTATGCACAAAATCTGCTTTATGATGCTAACGTTGGTTTAGTGTCTATAGTGTCCTTTTACGTTAACCTTTTTTTCATGAGGTACTCCATTTTCTTTTACATTTGTTTTAAAGATTTAGTGAATGGCATTATGATCCCGTTTAGACATAGCTAGGTTAAACATTGGGAATGAGGATGAGAAATAATAATGTTTGGAATGGGTGTAGCCACATTGGAATTTCAAAACATTGTCTTTGTAAAACAACGGCAAATAGATTTAGAACACATGATTGTATGTGCAGCTGTAAATATAAAATGTGTTCATTTATGTAATATGCACAGCAGAATAATTAGGTAGGCTAAGGTTCAGAAATAGTCTATAGGCTCAGGTGTCTCAGTTTGTCTAGTGATGCACTAAAATGTCAGCTATTAATAATGTAAATTTAAATTAGTAGAATCTTTTTCTATTTATTTTCATTACAAATATTTGATATTTCTCTTTGCACTTCAGACATGTTTTACACATGAATAGTTTCTTGAAATTAAAAACTGTTGACTTTTTTATTGTCTATTTGTATAGCAAACTGCTGACTAATTTACATATTAAAATGAAGTTTAGAGTATTGCATTTATACACTTTTTTATGTTTTATTTTATATTTTTTATATACTTTGCAGACTATAATGACTTCAATCCTGCAATGCTGTTTATTACTGCAGAAGAAACCAAACAACATGTAGCCCAACTGAATCATGAGGTGCGAAACCATTGTTTATAAACTTTATTACAAATATTTTATCATTTACTATGTTTAAGAAAATACGTGGGTCACAACCATGTATATAAAACAGATAATATGGCCTTTTATTTATTCGCTGGGTGGAAGTAGTCTGCTAAAATGTTATTTAAAGGAATATTCTAACAACCATTACCACTAAAGCTCATTAAAGTGGTTATGGCACAATGAATCTTTAGTTATACCCTTTCATTTGTGTGACAGTTTACAAAATATATTTTCTGTGTCAGAGTATTATAAAAAATAAATGTTCTGTGGCAGGAAAACATCTTTCTTATGTTGTATGATCTTTTATCCATTTATTAAAAGAGTACTATAACCATTAAAATCATATTTAATCATGAATCCAGTTAATTGTGGTGGTTATAGCAAATAGTCTTTGGGTGCAGTTAAGCTTGGCAAGGGGGCTGGTTTGTACAGATAGAAAGAAAGGTCCTTGAATGGATCAAAGGGGCAAGTCAAAATCTTGGAACCATTTATAAGCACATTACCGTAAACATTTTAATCTATGGAACAATCTATGTCCGTGATTGTCAGTTTTGTAACCATTACTCATATCATTTCATTAAACTCAAAATAAACGAATAAAAAAATAGTACTAAATTGGTATCATGTAAAGAAGTAGTACCTTTTTCAATTTCGCTAATCTGTTTGACCTTTGACATCCATTGGACAAACATTAGTAATAGTTGTTGCCTATAGAGAAAGGGGTCACTTGGTTTGTTAAAAGACCAAAGGTTGTCCAGTTCCTGTGTTTAAGATGTTTCACGGGGAAATATATGCAATAGTGCTGTATTTGACGGAATGTAAAATATCTAAGGTGATTGGTGTCTTGGGGAAGTGAGTTCCTCCTGTTTGACAGGTCGGTAATCGTGGTAATGTTTCCCAGAGAAACAGGACCTCATCTACTTAAAAAAAATAAGGGTCCTGGGCAGGGCCGCCACCATAAATTTTGGGGCCCCTAACTCAGCTCAGGTTCTGGGCCCCCTGGAGCCCGCCTCCAATCCCGCCCACAGGGGCCACCTTCAAATCCCGCCCACAGGAATACACAAACAGACACAAACACACACACTGATACAAAAGGAAACAGATACACACACACAGATACATACTAACAGACGCACATACTGAAACAGACATACACGCATATAGGCATACATACTGACACACACATACTGAGACATACACACATATACAGACACACAGGCATACATAGTGACAGACAGACACATACTAACAGACACACATGCATGAGGACATGCAGACATATACATACTGACATACACACAGACACCAATATACATACACACATACATACATACATACACACAAACATACATTGATAATGACATACAGACATACAGACATACATACATTCATACTGGCATACATACATATATACATACATACAGACATACTGACATACATACATACATACATTCATACAGACACTGACATCCATACACACATACATACATACATACACAGACATACATTCATAATGGCATACAGACATACATACATACATACATACATACATAGTGACATACATGCATACTGACACCCATACACACATACACACAGACATACATTCATAATGACATGCAGACATACATTCATACATAATGACATACAGACATATATTGATACTGGCATACATACATACATATAGACATACATGCATACATTCATAATGACATACAGACATACTGACAGACATACATACATTCATACAGACATACATGCATACAGACACTGACATCCATACACACACACATACATGCATACACAGACATACATTCATAATGGCATACAGACATACATACATACATTCATAATGACATGCAGACATACATTCATACTGACATACAGACATACATAATGACATACAGACATACATTGATACTGGCATACATACACATGGACATACATGCATACATTCATAAGGACATACAGACATACTGACAGACATACATACATTCATTCATACAGACATGCATGCATACAGACACTGACATCCATACACACACACACACACATACATGCATACACAGACATACATTCATAATGGCATACAGACATACATACATACATTCATAATGACATGCAGACATACATTCATACTGACATACAGACATACATAATGACATACAGACATACATTGATACTGGCATACATACACATGGACATACATGCATACATTCATAAGGACATACAGACATACTGACAGACATACATACATTCATTCATACAGACATGCATGCATACAGACACTGACATCCATACACACACACACACACATACATACATACACAGACATACATTCATAATGGCATACAGACATACATACATACATAATAAGGAGAAATTACATTGAACAGATAGCAATCAAAGAATCCAGGAGCTTAGTGATTGGAGGTTTACACATTTCATTATTTATTAATTTTTTAATATATTCCTTCTCCAGATTTAACACTATTGTGCTATATTAGAAGTTTTTTTATATATATATATATATATATTTGCCACAACTATTTATTTATTGGTTAGCTCCTGGATTCTTTGATTGCTATTTGTTCAATGCAATTTCTCCTTATTATATTGTCTATATAGGTTTTGGTGGATTCCAATTTTTTTCCAGTTTTAGAGCTTCCAGTATAAGGTATTTTTTCCCTCTTCTCTCTATACTTTTTTGGTATTAGAATTCATTCCATACATACATACATACATACATTCATACTGACATCCATACACACAGACATACGTTCATAATGACATACAGACATACATAATGACATACAGACATACATAGCTACTGGCATACATACATATAGACATATATACATACATACTGACAGACATACAGACATGCATACAGACATAATGACATACAGACATACATTGATACTGGCATACATACATACAGACATACATTCATAATGACATACATATATACATACATACAGACATACATTCATAATGACATATATATATACATACATACAGACATGCACACACACACAGCTCATTTTTCAGCCACCCTCCTGTTTCTTACCTTTTTTTGCAGGAGGGTGGCTGGGGCTGATGGAGTCGGCGCGGCTCCCTCTTCAATGGCGCACGCTCCTCCCGCGAGGAGTGAGCTGGGAGGAAGTGACCACTTCCTCCCAGCAGCACTTGCTGCGGCTGCATTTTTTTTTTTTTTAAAGGGACCCGGTCGCGCTATTACGTGGCCACAGCACTGACAGGGCCCCTGAAGATATAGGGCTACCTGATAGGCCCCATCAGCGTGCGGGCCCCGGTGCAACCGTCATGGTTGTCACCCCCTGATGGCGACCCTGGTGCTGGGCTGAGAGACATCAAGAAAATCAAGATTAAGTCTAAAGATGTTATACTAGTTAAACCCTCAAAGAAGAGGCAGCCATCAATATTGTGTAGCAAAGGTAGAGAAGATATGCACACACTATCCGGGGAGAACTCCTATCAGTGTGCTCCAGACAGGAAGGGCCATAAACCCAGGAAAAATCCAATAGAACAATGTAGATCAGGGCACAATGGGGGTTTCTTCAGTAGGCAGCTTTGTTATAAAGTGCAGAACAAAAACGTTTCAGCACCTTGGAGCCTTTGTCAAGTCTATTAGACTCAATATGGTATAGGACATTCCTTATTATTTTTTGCATTTCTTGTTTTATTAAATAGGCACATTCAATAGGCCCCCAAACCACTTAATCTCAATGAATTTATCTAGGTGAAGTACCCTTTAGTGTTAACCTTGCAATCGAAAACATTGTCATTTAGTAGATATGGCAATGTTATGTTTGCAGGGCTAAGACACCTCTAGTAGCAACCATTAGAGGGTGCTTCTGCTGGTTAACCAGACTCAGTTAATCTATCAAATGACTCCCATGGAGAGAATTAAATTAGTGCAGTTGAGCATTTTGCCTTGCACACGCACTACTCTCCAAGTGCTTCCCTACGGGTAAGAATTGGATTGGCTGAGATCATTAAAATGTATTATCTAAGCCAAGGAGGTGGAACCAGCAGCATGGAGACAGGCAATACGCAGCATGTTAGATAAGTTAAATAGCTTTTGTAATCCTTGCAGGGGATCCAGGTATTCTAAATGCTGAGGAGAACACTTTATATAAATATATTCACAATGCTATGATGTTCATTTGAGAGCAAATCAAAGGATTCCTAAATAACAAAAGACAACAAAAAAAAGCATCAATGTGAATTAATATAGCCGTCAGTTCTCTGAAGCTATATTGCTTACGGTAATAGATTTACAAGAATATATTTTAGGTGTAAACAAATTGTTTTCAATTTATACTTTCTTTCAAAAATGAAATAAACCATTGGAATGTACTATTCCTGGGTAACAAAAGTGCATCCTATGCGCTGCTAAAGACTTGTTTATAGTATTTGTTACAACTGAATGGTGCATTAGTCACAGGATTAGCCAGAGATCTGTACATCTAATTCATTAAATAAAGTGCATAAAAGATGAATCTCGAAAGTTTAATCCATTAAAATTAATGTGGAACAACTGACATACATTATTCCCTTCACTGCAAAATAAATGTAACTCATGAATGGGAAATATGAAATGAGCCTTCGCCTCCAAACATTATATAAGAGCTTACCTTAATCTTAATATAGCCTAAATATTAAATAAAAACAATAATGTTAACAAATAAGCACAACAAAGAATTGTATTTCAGGGGTACGGGGAAATACAATATAAAAATATGATAACAAACATTATATACTAAAATATATATATATAATGATGTATTATTATATTAAAACCTTATTTTAGAGCCATGTAAGAATGATTTTGACTTGCTGATCATTTTAAATTATTTGATGTGGTGGATCAAACATTTTCATTAAAAGGGTAGACAAAAACTAATCTGAGTAATAAACAGGAGAAACAGTCTTACAATTCTGGCTAAGAAATCATAAAGTGATTTAGCAGATTGTATTTTTTTTTTGTAGAATTTATTGATGACCAGGCACAACAGGGCAATCTTTTCAAGAGGTTTATTTTCAGATCGGATATTGTGACATTTTTAATCAAATGTAAGTTTTAGAAAAGTTAATTGTGAGCATACACATCACAATAACAGATATGTAAATAAACTATTTCTTGAAGTTTTACATTTGCCAAGGGTTATTGCTTACGACTTATGGATTTCTACAATATATCCAGTTGGACATCATCTACTAGTTCCATTATATTTACTGAGTGTACCTTGTACAATTCATAACCTGTTCTTGTCACTTTTGTGCTTAAACCTTCTAAAATCCTAAATAAAGATGGTGAAATAAAAACATTACAGCATTGGAAAGACAAAAATGTGGTATTTTACCTGTTTGTATATATGAAATCCCAAGAGTCAGCAGGAACTCACATCCTTTCCATATTTCACTACACTTTGCATCTGAACCCTGCATGGAGAAGTGAACAGAACAAAAAATGCTTTAATATTATAGTATTCAAATAACTTTATTCAAGCTCAGGTCCGGACTGGGACATAAATTTGGCCCAGACATCTAATATCAAAGTGGCACAGTGGTAGGGGGTTGGGCCAAAGAGGGGACATGTTGGGTCATCACTAATGACACACAAATCCACCCAAAAGTGAACATATTATTTCAATGTTCTTCAAGAGCAGCACATGAGCAGAGCCCTACTGATAAGCCCTCTCATGGGGAAAATGTCTTGTGTTTGCTTTGCGCTGCATTTGCTGATGACTTGTCTTTGGTGTTTCCATAACTGGGATACCAGAGGACAAAAGGACATTGTACATGCTTTTGGATGCTGTTTATGGTGTGATGTGTGTCTGTTTCTGTTGTGTTGTTTGTGGTGTAGTATGTGTGTGGCTAGGAGTTGCAGAGTATGTGAGTCTAGGGGCTGTAGAGAGAAGGTGTATGTGTGTCTGTATAGGGGCTGTAGCATGTGTATAAAGTGGATGTAGTATGTGTGTGTGTATAGGGGTTGTAGTGTGTAGGGGGATGTACTCAATGGTTGTGTGTATAGGGACTGTAATGTGTGTTGGAGGGATGAAGTGTATCTGTAGGTAATGTAGAGTGTATGTTTGTAGGAAATGTGGTGTGTAAAGGATGCAATTTGTGTCAGAGACAATGTTTGAGGTAGAAATGAGGATGCATTGTTCGGTTTGAGACAGAGACTTTGAGGCTTGTGTGCCTAATGGGAGGAAAACAATTAAATATTTTTTGTTATAATTTGTATTGAAAAAATATAAAGAACGTTCATTCCCCCCTCTCTTCTTCTTTACCTTTGGCCAGTGAGGGGGGACATGCATTACCCTGGTAGTCTGTTGGTGAGAGACTGTAGTCTCCACAGGATGCAGACTGACCACATGTCTCTCACAAGCTCTGGCAACTTGCAGCAATGCTCTGAATTTCCCAGTACCATACTGATTTTGAACCTGAACCCCAACACTTCTTTGACTTATATACCTAAGAAAAACAAGCATCACTCAACATTACATAGGAAACAGCTTTGTAGGTAGACAAAGTAGACAAATTACATTGAGTATCAGTTGGTCAGATAGCAATAGAGTCTGACCCAACATGGCTGCCAACATGGCTGCCCAAAAAAAAGTTGCTTTTCCTAAAGAACAAAATCCATATGCACCATTTAAAAAATATCATTCAATTTCAATAAATGTAATAAACTTTCAAAACAATTATACGGAAAAAAAAATCCCAAAACATTGAATTAGCTCCAACATGCTATACATAGTGAATAATGGCAACCAGTCTGCATAACATCAATAATGGAAATATTTTAAATGTTGTTATTATAGGAATTTTAGTATTAGTTCACAAGAATTAACCTTATAACTTTATAAGTGCTGCTTTTAAAAAAAAAATCAAATGTGATTTGGCAGATACATCTAATATAAGTATTCCTTGGGCTGAGAAATTGAAAATATTACTTATCACTCATTTATTAAATTGTCTTTAGTTAATAAACATGCATGTGCAGTTTGCAAACTTGGCACTGAAAAACGCTCTCTACAGTATCTTGATAACATTTTATTTAACTGTCAAATGTCTACCAGAAACCAGATAAATAAGAAATTATACCACACAGACTAATTACTAGTATTTGTTGTTGTGGGTGACAGTAAATAATGTGTCCCTCACATTATCTATGTATCTGACAGCTGAGGTGATGGTTATAATGAGTGTGTGCTGTCATGACAGAGAAACATCACTTTCTTACAAATTGCTGTGTTCATTTCCAGCTGACTAGTGGAATTAAACTGACCTCAGATATTTTTTAAAAGTTTATTGAGTATAGTAGACAAGCATGATGACAATGCTCTTGTATATAATTGTATTGTTAAGATTATCAGTATTTTAATTTAGCTTTTTTTATGTAACAAATTAATTGAATACAAAATGGACAGGCTTGTCTCTGGACACAACCAACCATCACAATCCAAGAAACACTAACTAATACAATAAGTGGATAAAAACAGGCGCTGATGAATAATAACTATTAAAACTCAAAGTGAAGTATATTTATATATTAAAAAAAGTGTGCGTATATCTCTTTAAGGTGCATAAAATTACATACAGACCAAAACACATCATGTAAATGTTTGTGTATATTAAAGTGCCTGTGCTATTAAATACTGTGTGAATGTTAATGTGCAGTAACCAACACAGAATGAAAGGCAATATTCATAAGAACTCCAATAAAACCCACATGATGGTGCACACCAACTTGTGAGTTTTATTGGAACAATCACAATCTGAATGCTATAAACTAAAGGTCATGAAGCCTAGAAACTTAAGGTCAATACAGAGCTAAATAGTGAGCATTGTTGGGCAAATAATAGACTTGAAAACTTAAACCCAATTAGCCATATCAGTAATTATTTTCCATTTCAGTTAGGTTAAAATGTATACGTTGACTTTAAGTTTGGTGTGAAACATAGCTATGAAATTCCTGTATTTTAATTAGTTGGACTTTTTTTTCAGGTATGTTCCTTAACCCATGAAGTTTCCCAGTTGGGTAAAGATATGAAGACTGTTATGAATATTTTGGAAAATGTATTAGCTGCGCAAAGGCCTGTGGGTTATTATTCAACATATGGAACGGTATTGGATGATATGGGAACTACAATAGGTTCTCCAGTTGACCAATTACAAAGTAGGATGACATGGACCACAAATGATCCTTGCATGCAAAGACATTCTGAATCAATGATTGGTACTCCCACACAACTTTGCCAAGGCACTGTTGTCTCTGATTTGTGGAATATGGATCCATCTTCTGTAGGAAGCAGTCCACAAAGAAATGGATCAGGTGTTCCAAATTCATTGGAAGGTGAATATTATTATACTTCAGGCCTTGAATACTCTCCTTCCCATTATCAAGTTATTCAGGCAGACCATTTTCCCTTTTTAAAATGTACATCACAGCCTTCAGACACAACCTTGACTCCCCTGCAGTCAATTTCTGCTACACTTTCTCCTTCTCTGTGTTCGTCATCTGAGACTTCTTTGCAGCTTGTTTTACCTAGTAGATCTGAGGAAGGCTTCAGTCAAGGAGCAATCAGTTCACTAAGCCTTGAAAACTTACCAGGTTCTTGGGAAGTGGAGGGTACAACGGTAATGTCTGGACCATCTACTGAAGATTTTCCCCTTGACATTGTAACAAGTACATTAGATTTCAAAGACGACAAAGCCATAAATGTATAATGACACCTGATTTTTAAATACTAATGTATCATTCAGCACAAAGGAGTCCTTTGATAATGTATTTTACATTCACAAGACTAAAATTACACATGCAAATTGCTATTAAAAATATCAAGGAAAAATGTTTGACCAAGAATATAATATAGAAAACAGCTCACCGTTTCTCTAGAAGCATGGTGGGTGTGTTTTTTGATACTTATGTAAGCTTTTGGTCTATGTGCCAGACTTTTGTTATGGACAGAAGGCCCTAAGGGTCAGAACAGCTGGGAGTCGTATACAAAAGAACACATGACCACATTTGTCAAAGGGAGCTATTATGTCTCAAAAGCTAAAGCTCTTTCCTGAGTGCCTGATTGTCATTTGCAAACAATGATACTGTCAATGTTTGCTCCAGGTGACCATGACTCCTGCTGGTCTATTTGTCAATTCAGAGAAGACATAGGACAATAATCGCTGCATGTCATCTCCTAGACAATCAACCAAATAGCGTTGGTAGACGGTGGTTAGTTCTTGCACGTTATTTGTCATTTTAATGAAACCTCTTAATTTATTTATCAAAAAATGCTATTTTTATATTCTTGGTATGAAATATGTATTTAAACTATTTAAAATATTTATAACTAAATGTCTTTTTTTGGGTAAGAGCTTGCAGTTTTTGAAAGAAATGCTCAATTCATATGCATATTGAATTAAACTATTTATTATTAAGAAAAGGTGTATGTAATTAAATAATACCCCCTTTGCATGTAAGTTAAACAAATGTATGCAATTCACACAATAAAACAAAAACCCAAGACAGTTCATAATTCAGTGATAGCGGATCAGTACAGTAAACACAATGGGTACATATATGAAGTGTGTATTCTTGTTTGGAGCACAATATGCTAAACAATATATTTAACAAAATAAAGCATTCTTTTCTAGAAACAGGTTTTAGATGTTTGGTATTTACCCAGTTTATCAGGATTATGATATTACATAGAATAACAAAAATAATTTTTATATGGCATTTAGGGGAAGTTACAGATTCTACTTTTATATAAAGATAAAACAGAAATGAATAATCCACATAAAATTGAAAGAGATCGTGCTCTTTTCTGATGTTTTACCAAAGAACATATACATCAGTAATATAATTCTCTTATGAGTAAATTTTATAATTAATAAAGATTAGATTTTTTTTTTTTTTTTGGGGGGGGGGGGTGGCATATACAAAGAAAATTATACAAGAAGCACACAATAAAAGTTTTGATTTTGATAAAAGAGGACATTCAGAAAAGGTGACAATGGGTTTACTAACCAAAGAATCAAATGTAACTAGAGCGGCCCTATGCACACTTTAAAATATCGAAGGGTTTGTTTAATAAGTTAAACATAAATTATATGAAAATGCACAGTAATAACAATATAAAACATGAGTGAGCAATGATAGTTGCATATAATTTCATGGTTACAATATGTGTTATTTTAAACATTTATTAGGAATAATGTATGTGTGTATAATTATAATGGGATTTTGTTACGTTTTAAACGTTTTTTTTTATTTTACATATAACATCTAATACACCAAAATGCAGTCTTAACATAAACACATACTTTGTCACAAATAACTGTTATGACAGCAAAAATAAAAGTGAACCTGTCACTTTTCAAATGCTCAGTTTAAAGTATCTATCCGTGCCAGACTAACTTAAATACATTTTCCTACTTCAAGTTTTTATTGGCATTTAATGTCAGATGATATGTCCTTGCAGCTTTCAATAGGAATTTGGAAACAAGAGCACCTATTTTAGAACACATCTACCAAAACAAACCTCTAAAAGTGTCCAAATAATTGAGGTAATATGGTATGCAATGAGCTGCCAGTCCTGGAAGAGCTATACTATGTCCCTTCCTATACACCTAGCATGGTTAAAGGGACACTCCAGGCACCCAGACCACTTCTGCCCATTGGAGTGGTCTGGGTGCCAACTCCCACTACCCTTAACCCTGCAAGTGTAATTATTGCAGTTTTTTATAAACTGCAATAATTACCTTGCAGGGTTAAGTCCTCCCCTAGTGGCTGTCTACTATAGTTTGCCTTGTCTACGTCCCCTTATAAACGTATCTTCACCCCCAACCAGTGATGTATCTAGGGTACATGGCAACCTTAGTGGGTTTGATTTTTGGCACCCCCGATATTAATAAAATGTAAAGGTGATGATTCAAGCACCTTAGTCACTACAAATTATTGAACAGATTAAGCTATGGGTACAATCTATTGAGGTTTTGTCAAGCCGTTTTCAAGAGGTTTGACAAAAAAAAAGACATAGTTTTCTCCAGCACGTTAAGCCCATCCAAAGTGTTTAAGACAACAAAACAAGAATAGTTCCTCCCTTTGTATACTCTTGCCTCAATGGTAACTACAGTCCCATTATTTTAGTAATGGTGAAAGTGTAAGGGAATACAATATTTTGATTGTCAGAAACCTCTTTACTCTATAACTAGGGTGCCCAAAAGGTAGATGTTTTAAAACTACTGTTCCATGATGTTTTGTTATTCTAAAGACATTCTAAAGGTATGCAAAGCATCATGGGGATTGTAGTTCTACTTTTTTGGCACCTCTGCTCTATAACAATCCTTAACTAATAATTCTATTTATCCATTGCATATATGTATATAGATAATTGCATAGTCAGTTTCTGAAGGTAAAATTGATTAATCGTACATTTCAAAGGTGGCAGGTCCACTGTAAATTCACAATATTTCTAAATCAGGGGAGTTAACAAAACACTCTGCTTATTTAATTCAAGGGACTGTAATTTAAGAAATTGGAACGTGCATATTTAATGACCATTTTGTATTTACTGCTGTTTGCTTAGGATGTCCTGTGACAAATAGCATATTGCAATAAGAACCCACATGCAAACATTCCTTTCTGCAGATAACCGTGTCTTGTTTTGTTTTTGTTTTTGTTTAGTCACTTAATATATATCATGTTCAAATAATTTATACAAATGTAGTTTACATTAATTGTGAGAAAAAAAACTGAAAATTAAAATGACTGTCTTCCTGTACATCTTTTGTACACTTCTTCCTAAACGTATCAATCACACGCAATCATTATTTATGTTTTGCTTTAGCAAAAGAAAGTGTGTTATAGAAGTTTGAAAATAGCAAAATGTTTTAAACATGCCACACTGCTTTTGATGAGCAATTAAAAGGGATACATTGATCGATAATACAGCAAAAGATAATGTTTATTATATATTAATGTGACGTGATAGCTATCTCAACTCCAACACTATTCTGTGATACTAAAACAAGCACAACCAATAATTTTTTGTTAATAGAATGGAGAAAGGAACCAAATGTGACGATGGAGTAATAAAGTGGTTATCAAATATAAAGGTGATCTCATTAATTTTATATAATATATGCATATATATATATATATATATATAAATATTTACATACTGATGGCTAATATATATATCTTGTTGTGAATGTTCATAAAATAAAGTAAATTAATTTAAGCATGATGTATTTTATTAACAAAAATAAAAATTCTTTTCTAATGCTGTTTGCTTCATTTTTAAATGATGAAATTAAAGTAATTGTTTTGTTTTCCATTAAAGGAACACTGTACCCACTAAAACAACTTCATCTAGATGATGTTATTATAGTTCCCACATTTGTTCCTCCTTCCTAAATTGCCCCAAAGCTCAATAGTTTATAAGTTAGAAGGCTTTAAAGCGTGGTAACAAACCATGCCACCAAGCCCTCCAGGTATTAGAGCAAGGACTGCGTTTGCTGGATCCTAATACTGTGACATCATGTGCGCATGTGCAGTTCCATCACAGTCTTCCATAGAGAATCATTGCATGCAATGTTTCTCTATGGCAGAAGCGTAGGCACATTGCATCGAACTCTGGGAATGCACCTACATGACCTGTTATCTTTAAAGGAACACTATAGTCACCTAAATTACTTTAGCTAAATAAAGTAGTTTTAGTGTATAGATCATTCCCCTGCAATTTCACTGCTCAATTCACTGTCATTTAGGAGTTAAATCACTTTGTTTCTGTTTATGCAGCCCTAGCCACACCTCCCCTGGCTATGATTGACAGAGCCTGCATGAAAAAAAAACTGGTTTCACTTTCAAACAGATGTAATTTACCTTAAATAATTGTATCTCAATCTCTAAATTGAGCTTTAATCACATACAGGAGGCTCTTGCAGGGTCTAGCAAGCTATTAACATAGCAGGGGATAAGAAAATTTTAATTAAACAGAACTTGCAATAAAGAAAGCCTAAATAGGGCTCTCTTTACAGGAAGTGTTTATGGAAGGCTGTGCAAGTCACATGCAGGGAGGTGTGACTAGGGTTCATAAACAAAGGGATTTAACTCCTAAATGGCAGAGGATTGAGCAATGAGGCTGCAGGGGCATGTTCTATACACCAAACTGCTTCATTAAGCTAAAGTTGTTCAGGTGACTATAGCGTAACGCTGGGAGGAGACTCAGCACTGGAGAAAAGGTGAGTTGTTTTATACGGTGCATCAGAACTGTAGCATTAGGAATACATATCTGTATTCCTAATGCCACAGTGTTTCTTTAATGTTTTCAGTTGTTTGGATTGCTATATGGAGATCCTAAACCATGTGTAAGTATAAACACTGTGTAATTTCTAATGGAGCCTGCAGAAATATAGGTTTCTGGAATCTGAAAAAAGTGACAGTGTTATTGTGATTATTTGCTTTTTTTCACAGGTCATTCTGGGAAAGTTTCAGATCTGTGGAATTGTTTTTTTTTTGTGTTTTTTTTTATAATGTTACCTTACGATTCATAGATACAGTACATCACTTTCTTTGAGAACTGAATGTTTGGAAGAGGCAAACCATACAGAACAGATGCCATATAATAATAGTAAATAATGTGTAAATAAGAAGGTAGGGTGCAGTTTTTGTCACAAAGCTTTTTTGTGTGATTAGTTCAGTCACTGCATGGATTTAGGCAGTTCGTGTAGTTACATGGGTGAAATGTAATCATATGATATGAGGACCTATATTAACTATGAGACACACTTTATTAAAGGACACGGTCTACATTAAACTTTGCAATTTGTTTTGGTCTGCAATTTATCTAAATTTGAGCAGTCAGGTGATCGTCTGAATTTCCAACCTCAGAACCAAAATGTAGCCAAATCACGAACCAAACAAAATACTCAATGGCCAAACGTTAATTTTTATATGTGATTGAATTCTGCCAATGGTGCAAAAAAATAAATGATTGATGGGATAAAAGATTATTGATGGGCGAGCGGACAGTTATTAAATGTAGATTTCATTCACAGATCAAATGAGAAATGAGCATTAGAGGAAAAAAAGGAGGAGCAGTTAACAAAAATCTATATAACAACAAAAGTGCTGGTGCGCAGAATTTACAAAAACACCCTTAGAGAGACTATGTAGCTAAAGTGCTCTCTGGGTGTATATAAAACAAATTGTAAGGTGATTTCAATCCACACTGTAACACATATGTATATACTTGCAACTTTGTAAGTATACACTAGCGGCATCTAAAATAGGGGACAAAAAGAAACACAGAAAGCACTCCTAGTGCAATAAAGTTACAAAAATAAAACAAATATGTAGAAACTTTACAGATGTTAAACTCACAAGTTGAGAGTGGTAATAGCCCCACTCAAAGCTATAACGCCCAGGGAGGATCAGTCCCTAGAGTGCGTGGGATCCAATAGATGCTCTGGTGACCCGGGTTGCAGGTAAAAGCAAACTTCTTTATCCCAAGTATAAAATCACATGTATAAACATAAAAAGAGTCCACCATCTATTTACCAGACCTCTAGTAGTGAAGGACAGTTAGGATGTTGCTGCCGTCCCTCTCCTTCCGATTGTGGCTGGTCTCACCAGTGTATACACTTCAAACACTTTCCTGTTCCTAGTTCCGTAGTCCCGCGACTCTTTTCGCCCCTCCTCTTGTGGCTTTCTCAAACGAGCAGTCCTGATGGCAGCAACATGGACTAACAGACAAGTATTTGTAACCAGACGAGTTGCACACACAGGAACAGAGGGATTGAGGGCCCTGCTCAATGAGCTTACATGCTAGAGGGACTGGGGTAATGTGACACATTATAAAATATATACGCAATATTTATATTATACATATGAATAAAATGGTTTGGCCCCAAAAAATGTCTCGCCCTGCACACGTCCAGTCTTTTTTTCATATCTACAGTATAGCCTAGTCATTACACGATGTAGGACATTTTTATTAATTATTGCAGTGACACTACAGGGAGTGCAGAATTATTAGGCAAGTTGTATTTTTGAGGATTCATTTTATTATTGAACAACAACCATGTTCTCAATGAACCCAAAAAACTCATTAATATCAAAGCTGAATATTTTTGGAAGTAGTTTGTTTTTAGTTTTAGCTATTTTAGGGGGATATCTGTGTGTGCAGGTGACTATTACTGTGCATAATTATTAGGCAACTTAACAAAAAACAAATATAAACCCATTTCAATTATTTATTTTTACCAGTGAAACCAATATAACATCTCAACATTCACAAATATACATTTCTGACATTCAAAAACAAAACAAAAACAAATCAGTGACCAATATAGCCACCTTTCTTTGCAAGGACACTCAAAAGCCTGCCATCCATGGATTCTGTCAGTGTTTTGATCTGTTCACCATCAACATTGCGTGCAGAAGCAACCACAGCCTCCCAGACACTGTTCAGAGAGGTGTACTGTTTTCCCTCCTTGTAAATCTCACATTTGATGAATGACCACAGGTTCTCAATGGGTTCAGATCAGGTGAACAAGGAGGCCATGTCATTAGATTTTCTTCTTTTATACCCTTTCTTGCCAGCCACGCTGTGGAGTACTTGGACGCGTGTGATGGAGCATTGTCCTGCATGAAAATCATGTTTTTCTTGAAGGATGCAGACTTCTTCCTGTACCACTGCTTGAAGAAGGTGTCTTCCAGAAACTGGCAGTAGGACTGGGAGTTGAGCTTGACTCCATCCTCAACCCGAAAAGGCCCCACAAGCTCATCTTTGATGATACCAGCCCAAACCAGTACTCCACCTCCACCTTGCTGGCGTCTGAGTCGGACTGGAGCTCTCTGACCTTTACCAATCCAGCCACGGGCCCATCCATCTGGCCCATCAAGACTCACTCTCATTTCATCAGTCCATAAAACCTTAGAAAAATCAGTCTTGAGATATTTCTTGGCCCAGTCTTGACGTTTCAGCTTGTGTGTCTTGTTCAGTGGTGGTCGTCTTTCAGCCTTTCTTACCTTGGCCATGTCTCTGAGTATTGCACACCTTGTGCTTTTGGGCACTCCAGTGATGTTGCAGCTCTGAAATATGGCCAAACTGGTGGCAAGTGGCATCTTGGCAGTTGCACGCTTGACTTTTCTCAGTTCATGGGCAGTTATTTTTCGCCTTGGTTTTTCCACACGCTTCTTGCGACCCTGTTGACTATTTTGAATGAAACGCTTGATTGTTCGATGATCACGCTTCAGAAGCTTTGCAATTTTAAGAGTGCTGCATCCCTCTGCAAGATATCTCACTATTTTTGACTTTTCTGAGCCTGTCAAGTCCTTCTTTTGACCCATTTTGCCAAAGGAAAGGAAGTTGCCTAATAATTATGCACACCTGATATAGGGTGTTGATGTCATTAGACCACACCCCTTCTCATTACAGAGATGCACATCACCTAATATGCTTAATTGGTAGTAGGCTTTCGAGCCTATACAGCTTGGAGTAAGACAACATGCATAAAGAGGATGATGTGGTCAAAATACTCATTTGCCTAATAATTCTGCACTCCCTGTAATGTCGTAAACATCTCAGTTAACATCCTGTTCTCTAAACCAAAAGGGAATACTTAAGACCTACAGCCTGCATTAGAGAATGGTTTAGCAGGGACAGCTCTACAGCAAGATTTTTAGGGAGAAAAAGAGAAATAGATGCAATATAAAATGACTGCACAACATCGGTATTTTTTATTAAAAAACAGACTCCCATTTAGAGTGAAGATCAGGCCCGTCGCTAGCCGACAGGCAAAACAAGCAACTGCTTGGGGCCCCGAGCTGGCCCGGGGCCCCAAGCAGAGCCGGCAGGGGCATGCGGTCCTGGGGGGCCCGGACTGCTCAGGTCGTCCGGGCCCCACATTCAGTGGGAACATACCGGGTCGCAGGGGGCCCTGCGACCCCGGTATGTTCCCACTGGGCCAGCCTCTTCTCCTGGGGGGCCCAGCAGCCGGTCACCTCAGGGCCCCCCAGAGGCTGGCCCTGCTGACACCCGGTGGGCGCGCGAGGGAGCACTCTCCTCTGAGTGCTTCCTCTTCAGCTCCCTCGCGCACCGTACTGATGCCGGAGCCGGAAGATGACGTCATCTTCCGGCTCCGGCATCAGTATTCGGCGCGCAAGGGAGCTGAAGAGGAAGCACTCAGCCAGGGAGAGTGCTCCCTCGCGCGCCCGCCGGGTGTCAGGGACAGCCAGTTGGGGGAGGACATTTCAGTGAGTGGGGGAGAGGGAGGGGGGAGAGGGAGAAAATTTGAGTGGGGGGAGGGAGAAAATTTGAGTGGGTGGGGGGAGGGAGAAAATTTGAGTGGGTGGGGGGGGAGAAAATTTGAGTGGGTGGGGGGGAGGGAGAAAATTTGAGTGGGTGGAGGGGGGAGGGAGAAAATTTGAGTGGGTGGGGAGGGGGGAGGGAGAAAATTTGAGTGGGTGGGGGGGCGAGGGAGAAAATTTGAGTGGGTGAGGAGGGGGGAGGGAGAAAATTTGAGTGGGTGGGGGGGCGAGGGAGAAAATTTGAGTGGGTGGGGGGGAGAGGGAGGAAATTTGAGTGGGTGGGGGGGAGGGAGAAAATTTGAGTGGGTGGGGGGGCGAGGGAGAAAGTTTGAGTGGGTGGGGGGGAGAGGGAGGAAATTTGAGTGGGTGGGGGGGAGAGGGAGGAAATTTGAGTGGGTGGGGGGGGGAGAGGGAGGAAATTTGAGTGGGTGGGGGGAGAGGGAGGAAATTTGAGTGGGTGGGGGGGAGAGGGAGGAAATTTGAGTGGGTGGGGGGGAGAGGGAGGGAGGAAATTTGAGTGGGTGGGGGGGAGAGGGAGGAAATTTGAGTGGGTGGGGGGGCGAAGAGAGGACATTTGAGTGGGTGGGGGGGCGAGGGAGGACATTTGAGTGGGTGGGGGGGCGAGGGAGGACATTTGAGTGGGTGGGGGGGAGAGGGAGGAAATTTAAGTGGGTGGGGGGGAGGGAGGAAATTTGAGTGGGTGGAGGGGAGAGGGAGGGAGGAAATTTGAGGAAGTGGGGGGGAGAGGGAGGGAGGAAATTTGAGGGAGTGGGGGGGAGAGGGAGGGAGGAAATTTGAGGGAGTGGGGGGGAGAGGGAGGGAGGAAATTTGAGGGAGTGGGGGGAGAGGGAGGGAGGAAATTTGAGGGAGTGGGGGGGAGAGGGAGGGAGGGAATTTTTTGGGGGGAGAGGAAGGGAGGAAATTCGAAGGGGGGGAGAGGAAGGAAATTTGAGGGAGGGGAGGGAGAGGTAGGAATTTGAGGGGGAGAGGAAGGGAGGACATTTGAGGGAGGGGGGAGAGGACATTTGATGGAGAGGAAGGAAATTTGAGGGAGGGGGAGAGGAAGGAAATTTGAGGGGGAGGGAGGAAGGAAACTTGAGGGGGGGAGGGAGGAAGAAAATTGGAGGGGGGAAAGGAAGGAAATTGGAGGGGGGAGAAGGAAGGAAATGAGGGGGAGAAGAAGGAAATTGGAGGGGGAGAAGGCAATGAGAGGGAGGGGGAGAAGAAGGAAATTGGAGGGGGGGGAGAAGAAGGAAATTGGAGAGGTGGGGAGAAGAAGGAAATTGACGGGGTAGGGGGAGAGATTGACATCCATCACACACACACACACAATGCACCCCTTGCACACAGAAAAACACACAATGCATTACACACAGACACACATACACAAGCAATGCATCCCTTACACACAGCAACACACAATGCACCCCTTACACACACTCAGTGCATCCCTTACAGCAGTGTTTCCCAACCCAGTCCTCAAGGCACACCTACCAGTCCAGGATTTAGGGGTGACCCAGTTGTGTCTAAGGTGTTTTTTCTTTTTTTTTCTAAAAACCCCTTAGACAAAACTGGGTAATCCTTAAATCCTGGACTGGTAGGTGTGCCTTGAGGACTGGGTTGGGAAACACTGCCTTACAGACACACACACTGCATCCCATACATACACAAACTCACCTTGCAGCCCTTACACATACAAACACAGATTCACACAATGCATTCCTTACACACATCAGGACATCCCCCCCCCCCCCCCACACACACACACACCCCTGTGAACAAACTCATTGGTGGAACATGAAGGTGGACCCTGGGACCCAGACCTTGAGCTGTGTAAATGGCCCTCAAAAAATGGAGCTGCTTCCCGTTCTCCCAGAACATTGATTTTTGTGACCACAGTTACAAACCGCCTCCAGAGAGCCTGTTCTACACCAGACCAGTGGAGCCAGACGGCAGCTGAAGCCCATCATCATCCTCATCTGGTTGTAAGTAGGCAATCTAGTATATTATTCGTGGCACTAATCTCTAATTTACCTCACATTAAAGGGACACTATAGTCCCCAAAACCACTGCAGCTTAATGTAGTGGTTCTGGTGTCTATAGCCTGTCCCTGCAGGCCTTTTATTGTAAACACGGCGGCACTGCAGCACTGTTAGTTAACATGGCAGATCATATGGGTGGGGCACTGTGATGTCACATGGGGGGCGGCAAACTTTACTTTTGCCTAGGGCGGCAAAAATCCTTGCACCGGCCCTGCAGACACTGCATCCCTGTGGGCGGACTCGGGGGGGAGGGAGGGGGGGCAGGGGGTTCAGGCACCGCGGGGCCCAGACCTTGAGCGTGCATGTGGGGGCCTCCATGTCCGTTTTGCTTGGGGCCCCCAAATTCCTTCAAACAGCCCTGGTGAAGATTATTCTTTTTCTTCTTTGCTAACAAAAAATTGGCCTTTATTCATACCAAGACACTTAAAAAAGACTAATGTCTTGCTCCTATCTTCATGGACTGGCTAGGAAAACGTAAGTAAATAAAGCATTGTATGAATTCTCTAAGAATTACACCCTTCAACACTGAACCTGGATCCTGTTCCATTTTAGAACCAATAAAGTCAAAACTAAAATTGGAAAGAACATTTCGATTGTCAGTGTTTGATTCAAACAATTAAATCCCATTACAATGTATTTTTTTAGTATTCTCCTCTGTTGTAGACTACCAGTCAATAAAGAGAATATTGTTTTTTTTCTGAAATACCAGAAATACAAGGCCAAATGAAATAGAGCTTGTCCTTGTTCATGGTTGGAGGTATCTGGAGTAACACTGGAAAAACAGCAATTTATTTCTTTTCCTTAAAACTAGATAAGCTAATCTTGATATTTAATCCATGGGATGTGATAGACTTAAGTATCGCATGAGTGCATACCACAATGACCTACTCGCTCGAAAAAGCATGCAATCCCTATAATGCAATCCCCTACAAGCAAAAAACAAACAAACATGTAAGATTACATTGTTTAAAGATGCACACCAAATAAATAAAGTCCATAAAGCAGAACCTTTTAGCTTTGCCAAAATTATAATAACATAAAAATAACAACAGTTGCAATAATGACATAAGCTTAGTGCAATCACATTACCAAGAAAAAAAAAATATATAACCTAAGCCTACTATCAAGAGGAAACTCTCAATCCTATACCAGCATTTTGGCATCAACTGATTACAATTCTCAAGGGACAAGCATGCTTGACTTTCATATGAATTGCCATACTAAGGTAGGTAAAAAGATGTGTTCTAATTTGCTGTTTGGTCATTTCCTCAAATCGGAATTCAGATAAAATTCAGTTATAATGAATGATCGGAAAATTCACAGAGAAGAATAAATTGATAGCGTCTCTCAGGCCCCTGCATAGTGCAGAGTTTCAAAGACAATACAAGCAAATAAGTGTTCTGTTTTGTCTTTTTACGATACTGTCTCGCATTTGTCTAAATGTTCTGATTTGCATAAACTGAACTCTAGAATGAAGGATTCACATCCTGTTCTTTTAAGTAAGAAGATAAAATGTGTCTTGGGTCAAAGCAAAACTGCATATCAATAATAGCCCAAATGATTATTAATCATTTAGGAGTATTTTAAACTGTATTCTTAGAAAAGTGCATAGAAGAAAACACTAAGTAACATATGATTCATGTATTTCCCTTCTGGATGAATAAACATCTGTCATATTTTTTTCATGAGATTGAGAAAAAATTTATGAATGCTCATAAGTTGATCCACATTTTAGGACCATAAAACAGTTTGGCCTCAATATTCAGTTTCTAAGAATTGTCCAGTATAAAACCATTTTACAGCACACAAGGATAGTTTGCTTTGTATTTACATTTTAAATATAGTCATGTTGGGTTGTTTTTATTAGAATTTAGAGTTAATAGAGATATGAGGGGCAACCACGGGCCTCACTAGTTCTAAAATGATATCGTGTTCAAGATAAATTACAGAAGTTAACTGTAAATATCATGTCGAGTTTTTTTATCATGGTCACAAATTGATTTTTGCACCTACACCCAGCTATACCCAACCTCCCTACCAAAAACCCATACAAAATTAAAACTAATTCTGAACTGAAGTTATGGACATAGAGTGAATTGCTTTCCGAGTTTTATGGTTGATGATTTCCAAAGACAAATGAAGTATGATATTTATTTATTTTTTTCACTATTATTAGTCAGAATAGTAACAGAAACGTTGGCTGCCAGTAATGTATTGAATTCATTGTTTAAGGCTTGAGTTACATCTCATGAAAACGATGGTCTATTCTTCTAAATGAACTCACTGATCTTTTCTATTTGCTTCCTCTGAGAGCAATGCATGTGCAAGACTTCAAGTCTGAGGTCAGTTGGAACTCGTTTTGTGTCACTTTTATTCATAAAGCTTTACATTGTTTGAAGCAGGAAGTAGTGAACAATGCTTTATTTGAATGTGTGCAATGAGAGGTGATGGTGGAAATGATTTGAAGGGCGAATGGGAAAATTTGAAAATATACTGTTGTAATGGGAACAAGATAACTGGTTCCAAAGAAAGAAGAAGAGGAGCAACTGGATGACAAAAAAGAGAGAACAAAACACCTTGGGGAAAAAGGGAGACATCAACCAAGTTAGCAGGTAGAGGGAGAAAATGAAAAATAAAGGGAGAAAAACAGCAGGGGATACAGAGGCATTAAATTAACTGCATGAACAGGTAAGAAAGTGCAGAATAACAAGAGAAGGGAAGAAAAGCAATTGGGGGAGGGAAGGAGACAGAGGGAACAAAGCTACTTGCAGATCAAGAAAATATGAAGAAAGAGTTGACAGATGCGATGGGCCAAAGAAACTGGCAACTGGAGTGGAAAGATATAGAAAGTAAAGTAAAGGAGAGACAAATGAGATCATTTGCACAAAAGTACAAGGGGCAATATGGAGATTAAATATGGTTAAAAAGCAGTTAGAGTAGAGGAGCAAAGAAGAACAAAGCAAGAGGCAGAGAAAAGCAACATAGGGATGAGGGTGATGAAGCTAAGTAACTTAGGGAGCAAGGAGAATGAGCTAAATTCTAGAGTGATCAGGAAAACAAGGGAATATAAGAACCTACAGGAATAGCATTTGTTTTTGTTCTTAAAGCAGCTCTGTCATCTCTACTACCCTCCTGAACAGAAAAAGGAGGTACGATATGAGAGGTGAACTGGTTGCAAGACAATTGCTTAAGCAAGGACACATGAAAAATATTGGAGATACAAAGAGAAGGAGGAAGAGCCAGTGTGTAGTTAACTCAATAAAAAGTTTTATAAGGGCTGATAAAATGAGCAGCCAGTTTGAGATAAAGGTCTTGGAGACAAATGTTTTTAGTTGACAACCACACTTTGTCCCCTACATGGTATACTTGAACTTTGCAGTGGTGTTATCCGCTTGCCTCTTGTAGCAAGAGGCCATGCTTTCCAGGAGACTCTGAACCTGCTCCCCTCAGGTCATTAAGGTGTCGATCCAAAGCAGGCATTCCCTTTGAGTGTTATTGTGAGCAAATTTAGCCCAAAGAAAGCAGGTAAGCCAAATCATCTTGGTAATGGGACACAAAACAATGAAAGTATTGTTTCAAAGACTGATTGGTTTGTTCGGCAGCTCCATTAAATTGAGGATAGTATACTTGGGAACAGGACAGAGTGATACCGATCTCTGAATGGTAACTTCTCAAGAATCTTGAAATAAACTTGCTCATAAACTATTTCATGAGATGAGCTGTGCAACCAAAACATCTCTCTAGCAAAGATCTTGATAATCAGCTGAAGAAGAGAGTTTGAGCAAAACAAAGTGGCCCATCTTGAAGAACCAGTCAATCACCATAAGGATATTCATAAAACCATTTGAAGGGGAAACATCAACAATGAAATCCATGGACAAATGTGACCATGGTTTATTGGGGATAGAAAATGGCTGTAATAAACTACAAGGTAATTGTTTAGGAAACTTGTTTACAGAACAAACTGCACATGCTGACACATATTAGTTAACATCTTTAGATAAGCATTGTCTAACAAAATTGTCTGCTGATATTACAAATGTTTTTTCTGATCGCAGGGTTTTCTGCTGTTTTTTTGTAAATGGGAAATGTTAACAATGTGTTTTCTTTCAGCAGGACATACAAAATGTTTGTCTGGGAGTTTTGTCCAGTGGTGCTTGATTCTGCCCCACAAAATGATAGTAGAAATTATTCTTATTGATGAATAGGACTTCGGAGTTAGTATTATCATTAGATTCAAATTGTCTGGATAAGGCATCTGCCCAGATGTTAAAATAACAAGGTCTGTAGGTTATAGTGAAATTGAAATGGGACAGAAACAAAGACAACCTAGTCTGCTAGGATGATCTCAGCCAATCCAGAGCTTTCCCATATAAAAATGCAAAATGCCCCTCAGCGCCAATGCGATGGACCATCTGATTGAAATAGTAGAGTTTTACTCCACCATTTTGCAGAAGAGCTTCTAGTAGTTGTCAGTATTACAACCACTGCAACACTGCATGTTTTCACTTACAAGGTTAAAATGAGGGGAACATTGTCATGAAATGGTCTGGGTACCTTTAGAATCCCTTTAAGTTGCTCAAAGGTTGCTCAGAGTCGGAAAGTCATCATGTAATGGCAACTTCTGGTGTTGAAGACTGTCTCCTTTATTCTGATCATACTATATGCACCTTATAAATCCAATTTAGTGAATATAGAAACTCCTTTCAGCCTGTAAAATGTTTTTGTAATGAAAGGTATAGTGTAAACATTTCTGATGGTTATTTTATTAAGCACTCTTTTGTCAATATAAGGTTTTCAATCCCCTTCTTTTTTGGATACAAAAATGGTGATGCCCATTCAAGGTGTCTTATCATGTTCTCCTAATGGTTGTTGGTGTACTTCCTTTAAACACACATGGATCACCAGTTCACCAGTCAATGTACAAGTGACTGTTGACACAATAACACTCATAGTGCAAGCTTACAGTATGACAGTGAAACCAGTATTAAATGAGGAATGCACTCACATGTTCTACTATCTATTAATCCTTTGCATGTGATACTAAACCTTAAAGGTTAGAAGCATCAATTCTAGTAAAACAGAACAAGTACCAATTCTATTAAAAATGTGAAAATGAATAGCAGAATGTTTTAGATGATAATTCAAATTATTGTTCTGCATACAAATAGAAATAAAATAGAAAAACAACTATATATTTAGCAAATCTGCATTCCATCCACTTTTGCAATACTTCTCATTTCAACTGATCTTATCACAACAATTATGTGCACAAATGTACCACTGGCTCTCAGAAACCTACAACAGAAATTAAATAATTTATTTGGACAGTGGAAGTGATGAGCGTTTATAGTTGCAGCAATGTTTGTAAATTGCTACAGTCTAATTAACAGACTGATTTGATGGTGCACGGGGCAAACTCTTCTTCTAAACTCATGTAAGGATCACAAGTACATGAAAATGCATCAATCTTACATTCCTATAGATCTCGTGTAGCATTTGGAATATAAACCGAGTATAGAGGTTTTCTTTCCTTTTAGAACATGCATTCACTGTTCATAAAATCGAATATAAATAGTCTGGCATTGTCATTGATCAGTTTGCAATCTACACTTAATAAAACATAAAGCTACAATATTCTTTCCCTTGTTAAATCCCCATGTGTTGCTTGTTCTGATGGTTAACTTGAGTATTGCTGACTACTCCCATATGGTTGTAATGTATGCATCCTTGGAATTGACTTCCTAATGGGACATAAAAAAGCTCAATGACTCTGTTACCCCCAGCTGCTTCCTCCTGTTTTAGTAATCTGTGCTCAGCAGTAGATCTTTGCTGATAGCAGTTGGTAAGCCAATATAATTGTGTTTCTTTGTTTGTTTTCTTTTCTGCCTTCTAAAACAACTTTTATTCAATCAATCTAAGATAAAGTGCATATCGCAAGAAAAAGAAGAATAATTTAGATTCAAAACAATGCATTATTAAAATTTCCAAAACAGTTTACAGTTGTTTTTCTGTCAGTGTTCTGTGGCAAGATTTGTATCTTATTTTACATGTGCTCGTCTTGCATAAATAGATCTCGAAAATGTTTGTCACCTGCAGTTCAAATATTGGAAAGGTTAAGTCAACAAGTCAAGCAAAGAAAAACAAAACAGTTACAAAGAACAGACATTTTTCCATTTTAAACAAGTAGTTGTTTTTTTTTGTCGTTAAATAAAGGTCCTACATGACTTACATGAATAGTATAATGCATTCATTAATATAACAAAAGGCTACTCTTCAGTTTTAAAACTATTCTTCTCATCGAACATCAAGTGACAGAGGCAGACATTTATTGTTAGCTTCTGAATAACTGACATATTAATCTTTTATGGGGTGTATTTGTCTGAATAGGGCTGTTAGTGAAGTTTTGTCAGTCACCAAACTGTGCAAATTCATTGGCTGTCGCACACAGAGCTGTGAATAGTAGACATAGGTGATAAGAGAGCCCAAAAACCCCATCATGTTCTACTCCGATGTCTTATCACGGCCAAGTGGCTGGTGATATAGTTGCTAAGCTGCATCGGTCCTACTAAACTAAGGATGCAGCAGGGTAATATATAGGTACTAAAGAACAAAAAAAACGAACAGTTCATGACATGTCAGAAGGCCTTCAATAAAACTGTTGTAAAAGCATATATTTGGTCCTTTAGAGAGTTTATCCAAATGCATGAATTGCAGATAAACAGGTATTCACACGAAATGGAAGAGTTAAAAACAACATTTTATAGCAACAAAGGGGAATAAGCACAATGTTGCAGTGTAATGGTTATGCTAAATGCCTAGCGTTCACTGGATGGGTTAATACTAATGCTTACATTGCATTTCCATTGCTTTCATTGCTGTTAAGTAGTTAAGATAGGGTCCCTAACATTGTTGCACCTGGCTATCTGTTCTTTAGTTCTGCACTCAATCTGTACCTTGGGATCTGAGTCAAACTAAGTATCAAACATTTGTTTTTTCTAGTGGCTCTTGAGTAGGATTGGCATTCCAGCTGGTGTCACAGCTGTTTATAGATGTGGGCTGATCAATTCTGTGATTATTGGAGATAGTCTATATTTGGCGAGCCAGTCTTTAATAAAGTTCTTTTTTTTTTCAGTTTTTATCCTGTTTACTATTTTTTTTCTGACTTTCCTGAGCTTCTTTTGTAGGTATTATCAATCTGTGGTAATTGCAGTAATATTTTCTTTGTCATGAACTATTTCCATCAAATCTAAATTTGTACCATTCCCTTCCACAGATTAAGTTAATGAAGGAGTATGTGCTGTCTAGGCTGATGACACTTTTTTTTAAGGCTGTTGCGGCCATGGTGTCTCACCTTATACTGATCTGGACTGTGATGGCATTTTAGTCATCTGCTGGAAGGACCTGCTTGCTGGATTCAAGCTATTTGTATGGGGAATGTGTTTGTCTGCCCTGTCGTCTTTTCACGTCAATCTGTGAGGCATCATAGTTGTTGTCACATCTGTTTGCATTTGGCTTCACAGAGGAGACCGCCAATATCAGGAATCATTTCTTCTATAGATCCTCATAAACCTACTACTGAGACTCCTGAATAGTCCCTACACCCTGGCCTACTTCTGCACTACCAACTGAGATACTTATTCCTGGAGTCACCACAGGATCTACAATGACATGTACCAGTATTGCATCCTATTCTGCCAATGCAGCTGCCTTGCCTGCAAACTGTACTTATGCCTCCAATGGCTCTGTATTATGTAAGCAGGATCTGGAGGCAATTGAAAAGGCACATATGCAATTTCTGTAGTCGTCTCCAAGATACAAAGGACCAAGGATACTGTTTCAGGGATAGCAGCTGGCACTTTCTGTACCAAGACTCTGGAAAATAGTGATCATTGCTAGATACTGGTATTGTGGATTCCTGTCATATGGTTTTTTTCTGTCTGGTGGAGAATCTGAAGAAGAGGAGTGAGGCATTTTTTAAAGGGAGTACTGTCATGGTTTGTCCCCATCTCTGCAGACTGCCGGGCATATATGCCTCTTTGGGAAAGCTGCCTGAACTTAAACTCAGGTCCTTATCATTTCCAGTCAGTTTCACTACATGTGAGCCCCTGCAATTTGACACCTGTCAGTATATTTTTTAGTTTAGCCTGCATCTTTGGGTTGCTGGACAGCTGCTGATTTACTTGCAACATTCTGCTCATTTGTGGCTTGCTAACTGGTTTTAAAGTTCTGCCTTTCATCAGCTTTAGAGTCAGTTTGTTGTTATCATCAATGTATAGACTATCATTTATTCATGCTAGCTGTTAGCCCTGACCTTTGAATTTGTCTAATACTCTGATTTTGGATTATTCCTTGTCTGTACTGTGGTTCCAGATCTGCCCTTCTGCATAGATCCCGTGCACACCTTCACTCTCCAGGTGATTTATTAAACTAGTTACCATGAGCTGTGATATTTTGCCAGACTGAACATTATCTCTGCATTCTGGACTCCAACCTCAGGTAAGTACTGATACTATTAATTAAAAAAAGGTTTAGTCAAATAAGGTTGGTGTAACCCATTAAAGTAAATTGAAACAAAATGATAAATACTTGCTATGAAGTAGTGTTTGCAGTTTAATTTTGAAATATTTAAAGGGTCACTCCAGACCCCTAAACAACTTTAGCTTGCTGAAAAGCTTTATTTGTGAAGAGTGTGTCCACTTTTTTCATTTTGCAAAAAGTGCAAATTTAAATAGAAATTTACACTTTTATAAATTAACCTGGCAATACCCCAATATCTTTCAAGTAGACAACAGATCATGTTACTTCCTGGTTTCTTTAGCTCAATGCAGTTGACATCACGAGGCAGCAATTGCCCAGAGCACCTGACTCACAAAGACTTCTCATTAAGCTGTATTGGGAAGTCTGTGATTAGACAGCCACAGAATGTGGGAGAGCTTTCAAAGACTGCAGACAAGAGATCTGCAGGATCTGCAGGTTATGCCACCTGTTTTTAGATATAACTCCTGGAATTCAAGCGGTGTTCGGGAGTTCCATGAACTCGACGACTAAACACCGCTGCCTGCATTCACTGGAACAAGATGGCCACCACCTCGTGGTCATTCATGTGAACATCGGCCTTCCAGACGAATACTTAGGAAAGTGTTATAAACTGTCAATTAGGCTTTACAAGCTCCCAGGTGCTCTCTGGTTCGTGCACCTGTTCGGTTCCCGAACAGGTGCACAAACCAAATCCCATGAACCAAGTCTGTTCACATTGTTTTAAAAAGGGTCCATAATCTTTTAGCAGGAGGCTGGCAAGCAGACCTCTCCAAGAACACGTGGCAGAGGCATTTCTGCCACAACTCCAATGAAAAATTCTTAATTAAATGCATGCAAGTTTTCAATTGAGGTATATCTACTGTT
Source organism: Pelobates fuscus (assembly GCF_036172605.1). NCBI lineage: Eukaryota > Metazoa > Chordata > Amphibia > Anura > Pelobatidae > Pelobates > Pelobates fuscus. The sequence continues at coordinate 311,423,880 of NC_086320.1, read as the reverse complement.
GTATTTGGGCATTGAAGTGTCCCTATAAACTAGCAATATGAGTGTAAATGAAGTGTGCTTAATTTGTTATGCAAATTAACTATTGGCAATGATTTGTAGAGTTAAGATTCAGCTATAAAGATCAGTGGCAGACGTTTCCGTCTGGAATGCACAGATAAGAAAATAATATTTGGACTATGTTTCAGATTATATTTTAGAAATGCGTAATATTGTATTTATCATAAGTATTTAAATCATCCCATTCATTAAAAAAAACAATTTGGCATATAAAGCATAACAAACATTGACCATAGCCCCAGTGTCACAGAGCCAACATGAATATCGCAGTATCTTGTGATGAACAGCAAGTGGATTCAGATATTGTTTCCATTTGCTTTGTCCCCAGCAGATCTACTGAATAAATAGCTTTAAATGGAACATTCCCCACATCATGTTTAGATGCAACATAGAAAATCCAAGGTATTAACACACTAGATAAATTATAACTATAAATGCCTCTATACAAACTCAATCTAAAACCATGTTTGTGCCATAACATGTCATTACCATATATAAATGCTTCATCTTCAAATATTTTCAAATATATAAGGTTCACTATATAAGAAAAATCATTGCAAAAATTACAAATGTATTTAAAATTACAGTTTTATGTTTTTTAAATTTATTTATTTACTTTTATCTTTCATTAAAGCAACATTTTAACAATCATTGTCATTGATGTAATCCAACATTCTATACATCTTTGCATGTTATATGTGTTATTTTATATGAATACGTGTTAATCAAGCTGGAGCTATGAACAGATCCCCCAGTCAACCTGGTGTGATGTCTTTTGGTGACTGGGAATGTATTACTGAGCCTGAGTTTAAGTGAGTTCTGGAACTGAGAGTTGAATCAAATATCATTTCTATAGGTGCAAAGTGAAGGTATAATTCTATTCAGCTGCTGATATTATTCAGCTGCTGATATTATCATACTGGATGAGCAATGTGTATTGTGTGTGAGAGAGGGAGTATGTGATAATTGTACTTATTTTGTATGTTTCAGTAGGATACTGCATATAGGTTGTGAAGAGTTTTTGTGGTTGAAGCAAAATGTATAGGAGAAAGATAGAAGCTGTGAGAAAACATGCAAATAAACTAACTTTCACGTTTACTTTTACAGTCCCTCCTATTATTTATTTATTTAATTTTTTTTTATTTTTTTTTTTAAAAACATTTTTTAGGTATCTACTTTTGACAAGAGAATCCTTAACATTCTGCAATTGTTTTTCTTAAGTTACTTAAAGCTCCATTTTGGATATAACTGAATAATTTCATTCAGTGAATTTAGGTTCGTAAGCTTGGCTAGACTGTGATCATCTGTTTTTTTTTTTTATTTTATTTTTTATTGAGTGGTCTGATATAGATTTTATAATATTTTTTATAATAAAATAAAGCCAATGTTCTAGCCATTTAACTGGGAAAATTATAATTTGATGATTCCAGTTCGGCATTTATCTTGTTCAATATATTTTCCAGAAATCGGAGTGAAACAGATGTGCAATATCATACTGCATCATTCATTATCCCATGTTGCACAGTGCTAGTCAATCGGTATTATGTACATGAACTTTATTTACCATGCAGAAACCAGTGTTTACTTTGTAACTTTTAATGTACGCAAAAATAACTAATTATCTTGCCTCATGGGTTATGCTAAATGGGGGGATGATAGCATTAACATCAATTATTAAACAATAAAAATGCCAGTTGATGGATATGTATGAACATTAGATATTTCCATAAATATCATGCTGCTCTATTTTATGCTGAAGTGAATTGGATTTGTTGATGAATGACAAGTGACAAATTAATATATATTACATCAAAGATTGAAAATTAAATATGGAAAAAATTAAATACTAAATTCAGTTTTGATAGATAAACAAGTTAAAGTGCATTTGATAGGGGGCGTGGCCGTGCAGCGCGCGAAGATGGACGCGTGAAGTGTCGGCTCCTGCGAGGGTGATTAGTTTACCGCGACTAGAGAAGAGGAAAACGCCGTAATTGAACCCGAAAACCACTCACAAGTGGCTCGGAATCATCATGTCACACAAAATTACGAAAAAAACGAAACTACGAGCGGCACAAACCCACATCTCCCCACTTACCCCGCCGCGCATCAAATTCCAAGATGGCGCCGGAGGCCAGACATCGCCTACTGCCAGCTCTGAAAAGAGTGACTGCACCTCTATCTCGCTGAGAACCACGGAGCCGGCGTCAGAACATACCCTGCACTGCATGCTCCAAAAGCTCCAACAATCCATGCAAGCAGAATTTGCCAAATTGGCACAAGATGTCCGCGCAGACATCAGAGAAATTAACGAGCGCACAACTATGCTGGAAGAAAAAACAGAGGAGCTGATAAGCGCCCACAACAAAATGGCTGCGGCCTGTGACACTACAGAATCCAGATTAGCGTACTTAGAGGCCAAACTTGCTGATCAGGAAGACAGAGACAGACGCAACAACGTCCGCATAAGAGGGATACCTGAAGAAATTAAACCAGCAGAATTGCAAGATTATGCAACAGGTCTCTTTAAAGCACTATGCCCGACTCTCTCGATGGAAGAACTCAGGCTGGATCGTATTCACCGCCTTCCAAGGCCCAAATTTCTAGCAAATACAGCTGCAAGAGACGTGATTACACGTATGCATTACTACACCTCCAAAGAAATGGTAATGAAAGCAGCAAGAAGCCCTGACAACTTTCCTCCAGAATTTCAACGTGTCAAGCTATTTGTGGACCTATCTGCAGTGACACTTGCCAAACGCAAACATCTATCTCCTATAACAACAGCACTCCGCGATGCTGCCATCCCATACAAATGGGGTTATCCTACTCGTCTAATAATAAGAAGAAATGGAGCGGAACATCAAATCCACACGGTCACAGAAGGGGCAAAAAAGCTCAAAGAATGGGACATTCCGATCACTCTCCAAACCGCATCACCAGCATCCCGAGACCCGGATAAGTCACCTACAAAAATCAACCACAACTGGTCCACAGGACTTAAACATAACTGAATCGCTCCTGACATCTCTCTCGTTTTCCAATTGGTGGCGTGAGCATGATTTATTTCTTTTATTATGACACTTTCCTTGTTTTTTTTCTTCTTTTCTGCTTCTTCTTATGTTATATTTGCAGGTTATTCTTGTAATGTTTATCGCTCTGAGAATCTGTGTTATATGGTAAATGCGATACCTAACGTAATGGGAAAAAGCTTAAGTTAGATTGCAAAGCAGTTAACCCAATCTAGCAAACAATGTGTTATTTCCGAACGATGTTATGGAACATAGAGTGTTACAATATAATTATTTTCACCATAGAGTCAATTATGACGTACTAAAGTTTCACCCTCCCCCCGTCTCGCTCCATGGGGCGGATTAAAGACATTCTCCCACCCAGGTTAGACGACCTCAGTCTAATCCTCGTAATGTATATAGTTCTCCTCTCCACTTTATCCCCCACCCCTCTACCTCTCACACGCCCTCATATGTACACAGTATGCGACACCAACAAACAGATGGTCCAAACCACCATTGAGATAGAACCGGAACACCCAAACACTACTACTATAACGCCAAATGAGAGACACACCACTTTGGTCCGATCTAATTGGCACTCACTAATTAACCTATCTAGAATCATACCCCACTATACATTGTGTAGGGACACCCAAAACATAATAAATGGCTTGAATTTCAACCGCAGCACTTTGCAAAGCATTTACGATGTGGTTTTATGGCACTGACTGTCCTCTCGCTCAATGTTAAAGGTCTAAATTCTCCTCATAAGAGACGGATGGCTCTGGAAGAGGCCTGTAAGGCGAAAGCCTCCGTGGTCTTCTTTCAGGAGACCCATTTTTTACGCTCAAAAATGCCCAAGTTCTCTTCGAAACAACATCCCACAGGTTTCCACTCTGGATACCTGAAAAAAAAAAGAGGGGTATCTACGCTAATCAGTAAAGACGTTACTTTTTCATTACATAAGAAAATAGGAGACAAAGAGGGCAGGTATCTGCTCATCCAGTGCCATATTAACAATGAACCATATACCCTCCTTAACGTCTACGGCCCGCACGAAAATCAGGCACCTTTTCTCAACAAACTACTGACGTTAGCAGACGCTCACAAATATGGAACAATAATAATAGGAGGAGACACGAACTTTACTCTAGACAACACTCTAGACTCCTCCTCAGACCTCCGGGTCTCCCGTAAGACCCTTGCCCAACGCGCTACATGCACCAGCGCCATTAAGCAACACCTCCATGAAACAGGTTATGTAGATGTATGGAGGATATTACATCCCTCAGAAAAAGACTTCTCATTCCATTCCCAGGCCCATAACTCGTATTCGAGAATAGACAGATTTCTCACTCACTCATCCCTAATACCCCGCATCCAAGCTACAAAAATCGGTCTCATAACTTGGTCCGACCACGCCCCGATAACACTGACCATTTCCACCCAATACCCCACCAAAGGGAGAGGCTCATGGAGATTAAATGACTCTCTTCTGAGAGATCCTGACACTGTCGCAAAAATCAAAGCAGAAATGGAATTGTATTTCCAGACTAATTCCGCGGCAGACACTTCCGTCCCAACGACATGGCAAGCACACAAAGCGGTAATTAGAGGCCTCTTTATAAAATTGGCTAGCCACGCAAACAAAGAGAGGCAAAAGAGATACACCGACCTCATCCAACAAATCAAAGTCCTAACACACACCAACAAAGGTAATCCGTCCCAAGATCTCTACACTCAGCTTAAGCGATTACACACCCAACTCCAAGAACTAGAACTAGATAAAACAAATTTTATACTACAAAGATATAAACATAAATTCTTTGCTCAAGGAAATAAAGCAGGAGCAATTCTAGCTTCCAAGCTAAAATCACGGATGATCAATTCAAGAGTAGCTTACCTAGTAAGACCAGACAAAACCAAAATCATGCATCCACAAAACATTGTAGAAACATTTGCACAATACTACAGCTCCCTCTACAACCTTTCAACAGATAAAAATACACACACGCCCTCGATATCACAGATACAAGACTTCCTCAACACGATACATCTCCCGACAATAACTCAAGATGATATAGCCATGCTCACTAAACCGTTCTCAGTTGAAGAACTAAAAAACATAATTGGGAAACTACCCTCCCACAAATCGCCAGGACCGGATGGTTTTACCAACTTATATTATCAGACCTTCTCCGACACCTTAGCCCCACATCTCACCGGACTTATCAATCACTGCTTCTCCGATGGGGTACTTCCATCGGAAATGCTTCAGGCAAACATTTCCACACTCCCCAAACCGGGCAAGCCAGCAACACTTTGCCAAAATTTCAGACCCATCTCATTGCTTAATTGCGACACAAAAATTTATGCCAAAATAATTGCGGATCGTCTCTCACTCATTCTCCCACGTATAATACATAATGACCAATCAGGTTTTATTAAAACTAGACAAGGCTCTGATAACACAAGGAAAGTACTAAATATCCTGGCTCACATGGATACACACAATATAGAAGGCCTTCTCTTAGCGCTGGACGCGGAGAAGGCCTTCGATAGACTCAACTGGGACTACATGACCCAAGTCCTACTCAAATTCGGATTCCCTAAAGAATATATTACAGGCATTATGGCGTTATACGCCTCTCCTTCTGCTCGGGTATCCAATGCAGGATTCACTTCAAACCCTTTCCACATTACTAACGGCACTCGCCAAGGTTGCCCCCTATCTCCCTTGTTATTTGTACTGTCCCTAGAACCCTTAGCGCAAAAAATCCGACTGAACACCAATATAAAAGGAATAACCATTAACAACACGGAATACAAACTGTCAATGTTTGCAGACGATATACTTATCTCTGTAACCCAACCTACACTATCGCTGCAACAAATTCTTCATACCCTAGAGGATTACAGTCGCATTTCCTATTATAAACTGAACCAAACGAAAACTCAGGCCTTACCCATTCGTCTCCCAACTACAGAGATTTTACAAATGAAACAAACATATACATTTGACTGGAGACAGACTTCCCTCACATACCTAGGGGTGAAGATCACAAATACTCTCAGAGGCATCAGCACTTGCAACTTTGCCACGCTACCGCAAACCTGCAAGCTACTACTACACAAATGGAAAAATGTAATGCTATCATGGTTAGGCCGGATAAACACCATCAAAATGATGGTTTTACCAAAATGATTATATGTATTTCGAATGCTTCCAATACCCCTTTCCCCCTCGCTACTCAAACAACTACAATCTATATTAACAACTTATGTATGGGAGAATAAAAAGCCCAGGTTACCTTTAACCCTTTTACAATCTCCCACTAAAGAAGGGGGCTTGGGATTTCCTAACATAACAGCCTATCACAGAGCTGCCCTGCTAGAACACGCTATAAAATTACACGCCCCGAAACACACGCTACAATGGGTGGACATGGAAAATGGGTACGACCCCAAAGGTTCAGCAATAGACCACATGTGGACCCCCAAACAATTGAGGGACAAACGCAAACCAATCCTACCACTCACCAAATACATAATCCAGGCATGGGATCACCTCCGCCACTCCAAAATTGATGACACTAAATTCTCAATCTGGGCACCGATCACGGCTCTAAACTCGATATCTCCATGGTTATCTTTAAATAAATGGAGGGAAAAAGGGATCTCACGAATTGCAGATTTATGTAAACAGGGTTCTTTGCTACCGTTCCCAGAGTTGAAAACGAAACATTGTCTACCCCCATCATTCATTTTCCCATACATCCAACTGCAAAGTTTAATCTCTGATAAGGTAGCTACATGTGACAAGCCTGAAGCCCATAGCATATTGCTATACAACCGATGCCATTTTACACCGGTTAGGAATAAAGCTCTTACTGCATGCTACAATATATTACTAAACCAGGTTCCTCGGCCAGAATATAATTATAGAAAACTATGGAAGGCCGAATGTGCTCATTGCCCCTTAGACACACAGTGGTTGGCTTCAATACAAGCCCTGAAAGGAGTAACATCCTGTTATTCCCATATAGAAGCCCATAAAAAGCTAATCTATAGGTGGTACTACACCCCTGATAAAATACATCAGATGTTCCCCCAATCATCGCCTAAATGTTGGAGATGTGACAGAGACAAGGGAACAATGACCCATATTTGGTGGGACTGCCCAGATGTAAGACCACTTTGGGAAGAAATACAACACTTGTGGAGACAACTAGGGTTAAACCTCCCACCGATCACACCTCTGTTAGCCCTTTTCCTGCTGATTCCAGCAAAGGTGCCTCGAGCGGACGCCCACATTATATTGATGACAATATTAGCCACAAGGAATATAATTGCAGGCCATTGGAAGAAACTGGGCTGCCCACTACCAGCTTTGATATGGCATAAAGCAAGACAATATCTCAGATACGAGGTTTTATCTGCCACCACTCCCAAACAGATTCACATAGCAAAACTAAATTGGCAAAAATGGATAGACCTAGAAATTCAGACAAAATCGAATTTGCAACTTGCAAGCCCTTTACGATAAATAACAAGTCAAATAAGGTCTAATCTTCTCTCAGAAGACTCCCGATATTAATCACTGTACACCGTTAAGATTCTATCTTAGGCTATAATTGTCCATAAGGAATTGATCCAAGAATAGTGATGGATTAGACCAGCGGCTTAAAACATTCTATGACATTCAATCGCAACTTATAGTTGAACATTGTCACTAGTCAATACTAGATTGATACTCGTTTTTCCACATTATGTTGTATCCTTATTCTCAACCTTTGATGACAAAATACGAAAGGTCTATCGATTTATATTAATGTGTGAGTACTAAAGGCTATAAACTTAGGTGATGGAGAGTACCTATATCACTCATGTGAACTTGGGGTTCCTTGTCAAAGATGTACTGTAAACCACAACTGTGTATTTTTGTAAAATTATGTGAACACCCTACGCTTGCATCCAGTATTTTACAGTACTATATTGTGTATGTATACCCTCCCTTCCCCCCCCCCTCCCTTTTCCTTTCTGTATCCCTCCCTCTATTGAAAATTGAAAACTTAATAAAAATTCTAATTACAAAAAAGTGCATTTGATAGACAAGTTAAATAGAGAAAGGTTGCACCAAATAGCAAACAATGTAGAAGGATACTGGAAATAATTATATAAAATTAAAAAATTAAAAAATATAAAACGAGTCCAATAACAGTGATGATGGTAACAGATCACAATCAAATAGCAGAAAGAAAGAGTCCAAATGCACAACTTGCTAAGAAGATAACCAACAGTCTGTGGGGAAGAATGTTCTTAAGAGGAGCCGGATAGGCACAACTTGTGGGAATCTGTATGTGGAAACAGAGAGAAGATAATAGTGCAATATGTCCTATTAAAATCGGTATTAAAATACAGGGTCTAATGTGGTCCTACTCACATGTAATAGAGCTTAAAACCAGCACTAGTATGAATGGCATACAGCGTTACAATCCCCACTTATAGGATAAGTGAAGAGGTGTGAATATCACAGCAGTGTGTAGACCAGAAAAGGGTTAAAAATAGACAATAAATAGTGCTTACTGTATAAAAAGATAATAGGAGTATAAATATCAAAATGTTTACTCACATTTAATTGAGCAGGCGGACTGCTCAATGAATCAAGCTTGAGTGGTATAATCCCCACTTTGGATTTTTTTTTTGAGTAATACTCAACTGGAATGATAAAATCTGGATACCAGGCAGTAGTAATAAAAAATATTTTAAAAATGATAAAAAAAAAAAAGAGTAAAATGAAACTGAAACAACTGAATTAAAATATCCACAAGGTGTTTCACCTATATGGCTTTCTCAAGTGGAGATAAAAAGATATGCCTGGTAAGATAGAGTATATATAGAAGACTGATAATAAAACAAAAGAGTTAAATATATAGATAGTGTAGGTAGTGTAGGACTTGTAGTTCATTTTTGGCGTAAAAACAAGGGTTTTAAAATGGGTAAAATTGATGTTAAAATAAATCACGTGATCTGCTGCCATATTGGAAACTGGGACGTGCCGCTATGTAGTATGGGATATGTAGTATTAGGAGAAGTGATTTACTGTCATTTTCTGCTTGGTTGGAAGGAGGAAAAGGGGCCATTGGAATTGTGGGAAATGTAGTAGTTTCTATGAGCAAACCAAGCTCTGTGATAAAAGGAGCGTGGTTTTTGGTCATGAAAGGCTGATAATTAAAGGGTATTAAAGTGGATTTTATTGTTTTAAACCAGTAAGATTAGCCAAAAGGGACCTAAAGAAGGATATTATTAAGTAGATAGGAGCAAATAGATGAGTAAGAGATATTTATCGAGTCGACATGGGCATGGCCTTTGGGCATGGTTTGAGAGATAGAAAAAAGGGTAGGGAAATAACCATAAACTATTACATTGTAGACATTATAGAGAAGTGCAATACATCATAATATAAGTGACAAATGTTTAAATTACAAAAATACATATATTTCAATGGTAAAACAAATAAAATAAGATAAGAAGTAATGTTAAATTATTGGAAAATGCAGATAAAAATTTACATTTGGTTATAAAAAATGTAAAAGATCAAAGTCTGCATTTAAACCTTCTGGGGCAATGAGAGACCCTATGGGTAATAAGACTGCGTTTCTTAAGAATTTTTAATAAATAAATAAATAAATGGTTTTTAAAAGGAACACCCAGCACAATTTTTTTTTACCTACATTTTTTTTTATCTCCACCTCTCCAAGGGAGTTTGCATTTTTGGATCCCTATACACTTTAGGTATAGGAATTTTTCAAAAGTGTATTGAAGCAAAACAAAAGATCAGTGTGCTCAAATATGTAGGCAGAGTTCCAGACTTCATTTTATATATATATATATATATATATATATATATATATATATATATATATATATATATATATAAAAAGCCATAGGCCTGAATTTGTGGGAGGAGTTTTCCCTGTATAAACTCTACCCCCCTGCTTACCTATCCCGTTTCCTATTTGAGCAACCTGTTTCCATGGCAACCAGCACTCCCCGTATCGATCTTTACTGTCAGTTGTTCCAGCAGAACAGACAGTTTCTGCCTCTCGGCCTGCTGCTCCCCCGACCTAGCCCGCAACGTCTACCCGGCCAGCAGTTCCACTGACCTGGCCTGCAGCTTCCCCGACCCAGATTCAGCACCTCCGATCCGGCCCTATTATCTCCATACCGCAGACGCCTGCTTCCGGCCACAGGCTGCAGCACGCATTCGTGAGTACACGTGGGAATCCGTTTGCAGCATTCCCACTTTCGGGCCTACCAACGTGGGGATGGGCTCCCATTTCGCACGCTCACACGATTGCCATTCGGCGGTTGCCTGTTGTACAAACTCGAACTGTGTGTTCGGTTCTTGCTTCTGTTCGTACGTTTTGATTAGTGCATTCAGTTATATTAAAATTGTCATTTCGGTCAAATTCTACTCTGTTACATTTCGTTCAGGATTTCAAGTAATAAAAAATCTTACCATTCATGCAGTTCATGCCTGGGCAGGTTCGTTCCTGCACATATTAGTAGATATATGATTTTGGCACATAAAATTAAGCGTAGCGTTTTCCTGCTCAATACAGTATGTTGCATTACACTACTATGCAGTGTTTAGTACACATACAGTATTTCTACATACTACACAGTTAATTGTCTCAAGTATGTAAGTATATGATTCTCCCAATCAATACTCACCTTGTTCTCCTATTTCACATATTTAGGTGCTATATCAACTATAGCAACTAAGTACAAAGCTGTTCTTCCAGCAACCTTGTTCAGGTATTGGCCTCCTTACGCTCTTTTTGCTTAATTTAAACACCCATATTAAGGCCTCAAACTGCCTTAAACTGGCTTGTCTTTGCATCGGGCCCACGTGTTTGGTCCTCAATACGTTACGGCATACAGTGACATCTACTGTGCTATCTGTCTTCCAGCTTGTTCACATCTCTCCTCTAAACTTATTAGGAATCACAAGTTACGTTCAGGTAATCAGGTAATTTTAAACATTTCTCTTTAATCTCCTCTCCCCATTCGTGTCTACCTCCTTTACCCACACATATCTGTTATTTATAGGTGCACCTAACTTAGACACTAGCATTCTACCTGTATGTCACGTCTCAGGTTTAGTTATTAATCTTTATTTTCAGATAGGTGTTGTAACGGCACCCCCAGGCATAAAAGGGGTTAACAGCCATTTAGTAGATCTTCCCCTTCCAGAGACACAGGCACAGCTACTGTAGACACCGAACCGGAGAAGCATATGAATGCTCTCAAACATACGAATGATTTAAACAGCTGAATAGGAAAAACCATACGAATAGGTTTACACTCCTAGCAGTCGAACTGGAACAGCGTACAATAAATCCCCTCAAGAACGAGACAAGGCTCTGTTTTGAGGGTCAAGCAGGAACAGGCAGAGCTGTGGGTTTATTGTTCTTATATACACATTAGTACCACCCACAGGGTTTTGGAAAACAACCAATAAACACATACAATACACTCAGACACTCCCACACAAAATCCTCCCCTCTGCCTGTGATACAATTACCTTACACAATGGGTAATGTAATTATCACAGGCAGAGAAATACAGTTTTTCCACATTACTCATAACTTTAAAAGTATGCATCACATTCACATAAAATACAGACATGCAACATATCCCCAGATAGCTTAGGTCTGAGCGCAAATTATTATTGAATGGCTCTCAGACCACACACATACAGTTCAATTGCCATGGAGCCAAAGTCTTTTATTACACAAATAGGCTCCATGGCATAGCTATCTGGGTAAAATGAGTTAATTCAGTAAATCCGAGAATCTACCGAACGCCAGAGCAGAAATACATGAATAGACCTTTCTGCATAGGAAAATAAAGTATTTAAATGACGATCCATAGTCAAAAGGCAGCAGGCAGGCAACCAGGCTTCTCCAATGCACAGTGGCGAGATTGGTCTCGTCACAGGTGTCTTTGCAGTTACTCTTTCTACAGCTCTCTCCTCCTTTTGTTCCTTGTTTCACTTTATCTAGGTACGTACAGTCACTATCATGTTTATTCCTATAAGACAAGCCCTGCTAGGAATAGAAAACTGGTAGGAGCTGACCTTAGTGTTTACTTACTCTAATGACCCCACTAGGTCTACTCCCCACCTCTCGCTGCGTTAGTTAAAATAAAAAATATTAAAATATATATATATTTGTTTCTCCTTCTGCAGGGGTTTTGCAGGGTGCCACATGCCACGTCCAAACTATCCTACTACAACCCCTCTCTTTCCAACAGATAACCTCTGGTGTCCCATAAAAATACTCGATTCATTTCTATCCCCATGCAACAGCCTCCCGGCTAACTCTCCCTTACTACTTCTTCACGGACACCCACTAACCACCTCCAAATTCATATTTCACGTTAGAACATTCATGCTAAGACTGGGACATAACCGAGCCTCGTTTTCTGGTGCAGCCTCCGCAGCTTCCAGTACAGACACACCAGTTCATATCATTAAAAGAATGGGCAGATGGAAATCCTTTGTCTACAACACTTAGAAAGAACTCAGGAAAGCTTTTAAATGTTTACCATTATGAGTTTGCAATAAAGTGTATTTTCTGCTATATATTTTTGCCCTCTTTATTACAGGCCTGCCCATACGTTGGTTTCGGCACACCACTGCCAACTTTCCCCCTGTCCTCTATTTCCATATACGATTTAAGTTCTGACCACAAGTAAAAGACCATAGGCCTGAATTTGAGGGAGGAATTTTCACTATATAAACTCTACCCCCCTGCTTACCTATGCCGTTTTCTGTTTGAGCGACCCCACCCACTACTCCCTCTAATAACCTACTATTATTATCACATTACCTCTGGTGGGCCCTCTTTATTACAGGTCTACCCGTACGTTGGTTTCGTCACACCACTACCACCTTTCCCCCTGTCCTACTTTCCTACAATGAAGAAATGAGTGTACTCAATGGATTTTGTTCAATCAAAGATTTGTGTTCATCAATGGTTCCTTTATTCACAACACAAATCTTTGATTGAACAAAATCCATTGAGTGCTCTCATTTCTTCATTGTACATATCCATGCTGTGCAGCACCTTGGTCCTCTTTGACTATCACCTCATTAAGGTACAGTGCCAGATTTTCATTCATTTTATTGTTATATATATATGTGTGTGTGTGTGTGTGTGTGTGTGAAAATTAATCTTTTGCAATAAATATGTACATTTTGTCCATAGTTGGATGAAATTAATTTGCTGAGAGCAGTAGCTGCCACAAAAATGGAAAGGAAGGGCGTGTACCCCAGCTTGCTAGGCTGGGGGATCGCCCAAGGAGGGGAGTTCTGCAGCTGTAGTACTGCTTGAATAATGGTCTAAAATATTTTAATCGTGGGTATCATCAAAAATATGATCCCTAAAGAAAACAAAACAAATAAACCTTAATGTACCATCACCATCCTAAACACACTGGGGTGGGTCTTATCCTCGCTATCAATAGTGTACAGCGAACCTGGTGCTACAAAAGGGATGAACCAGAAAATTGTGCAATGGAAAACTTCCTAGAAGGGCACTGGTCAGTAGTCACTGGTCGAGTCCCTTGCATGGGCCATAGACAACACGGTATCCCTATTGCACTCTGCACTATACATAGACCTATGGTAAATAGCAACGTGTCCCTGTGTAACTACAGGAGCATAAAGTAGCCGTCTGACCTGCTGGAGATACAATGTATAAATCCAGCGTCAGGACACACTGAATGATTACTTAGGTTGCACTCAGCACTGTGCATAGACCTATGGTAAATAACAACGTGTCCCTATGTGACTACAGGAGCATAAAGTAGCCGTCTGACCTGCTGGAGATACACTGTATAGACCCAGCGTCAGGACACACTGAATGATTGCTCTGGTTGTTGCAATAGTTATGCGGGGTCAAAGAGCCTGCCGTAAAAAGGCAGCATAGAAATGTAACTGATAACAGTCTGATAACAGCCTAATCCTGACCCAGACTGACTAGGGTAACTTGAGGCAGTACTCGCCCTTAAGCTTGTAGGAGCTGTGATTAAACCGCTGTCGAGAGACTAGGAGATTTATTCTGCACTGTCCGTGGTTGAGGAGTCTGCTGCAGAGAGTGACCCGTTGGCCTCACTAGTAACAGCCTAATCCCATCAAAGGCCGACTACAATAGCTTGCTGACGTATTTGTCCCTATAACAGTAGGAGCTTGTGATGAAGCCGCTGTGGAGAGAAAAAGATTCTACACTATACTCTGTACACTTGTCCAAAGCTGCTATCAGGAACATAACCAGCATAGGTTGAGCGAGACAATAACCCACTACCCTCACCCAGTGATCACATCAAACGTGCTGGTGATCTTAAAAGCAAAAGTAATGACCTAACGTCCGTTTCGGCGCTATTAGAGCGCCTTTATCAAAGGTGAACCGGTATGGGTGCCTGGCTGGGTTTAAATAACCCGTCCGATAATGTAAGTGACCAATTGCGGCGCTGGGCGTGTCTCGCCTCTTCGCGCCGTGTTGCCGTGTAGCCCGTCATTGGTCCGTAAGATCGCCCACGTGGGTGTCTGTGGGGCGGGTCTACGGACGAGGGGAGGGTGTCACTATCCCACTGACTGGAAGAGGACTCCTCCCCGAAAAAGAGAAATGGCTTAAACGGTTAACCCTTCGTACTTTGTCCACATACTAGTTAGAAACCCTTATTACACGGTAAATCTGGGTAAAAACCCATAGTCCGTTGAGGCTTAAAAGCTAGGAGGGTTTGACATATGCCGATTGATTCAAGGTTGGTGTTGGGGAATACAGAGCTGTGATAACCCTTTCAGGGCTTCAGGACGATGTTAACCCTTGCTCGTATGCAACAGAAATCATGTTGCAGTAGAGGACAGGGTAGGGTATGTCTCCCACATCCATAAACTATTTATGAAGGGGGAGACACTGGTATAGAATGGTCCTAAGGATAACTGAACCCTTTAAAGCGTATTGACGGACCTTATACCTGCAGCTATTAGGTTGCAGGCAGAGGTGCCCTCTTGCATGTGGGATGCAAATGAAGTGATCCTATTATGTCCTATGTAGGGAAAGTCCTAGAGTGGAGTAGGACCAATGCTCATATCCCAAAGGAAACCAAACGGAGACAATCGGGGAAGGGGGTATGAGCCCAGATTGGTAATTGATGGGAAAGGTACGGGGCGGTCACTACATATATTGGCACACAAGTACTCGGTACAACACTTTCTATATGTACAGAAAAGTGTATCTGTTAACAAACAAAAGACCAAAAAATGAAATTGAAGACTGGACTACACAAATCTATTTACATATGTACACAGTGGGGAAAAACATCAGTCAATAAACGGGGTGAAGGTAAACCCTTCATTGAGGCCTTTGGGGGCAAGTGTGTCGAATTTGTAAATCCAAAAACATTCCCTTCTTTTAAGGGTTTGATCCAGATCCCCGCCTCTTCTGCCCAGTTGGATTCTCTCTATTCCGGCAAACTTGATACATTTAGGAGTGTCCATGTGGTTGGTTCTAACGTGTCTGGCAACTGACGTGTCTCTGTCAGACGTTATAGAATGGATATGTTCCATAATCCGTCGCTTGAATGGGCGTATGGTTTTTCCTACATATTTCTTGCCACACTTGCACGTGAGTAGATATACCATTCCCTGGGTGTTACAGTTGAAAAACTGTTTTATGGGAATCTCAACAGTGTTATTATAGTTAGTGAGGGTTTTTGACCCTTTGGCTATATATGTGCATGCGACACACTTCCCACACTGGTATGTGCCATGTACAGTCAACCATGTGGTGTTAGTTTTTTTGGGGGTGGATAGGTAACTAGGTACCAGCATCTCCTTTAGATTTCTACCTCTCTTTGCTGTAATGGACACCCTAGTGGAGATGGTGTCCTTCAGGTGTGGATCTTGTGTCAGCAAGGGCCAAAAGCGACCAAAAACTTTTTTTACTTTGTCCCATCCAGCATCGTATTTCGCTACACATCTGATTAGTTTTTTAGAGTCTTGCTTGGGCTCATCCATGAGTAGATCATCACGAGTACTATTGAGTGCTCGCTGATAGGCATGTTTTAAGCAACGGTTAGGATAGCCTTTTTGTTTGAATCTGAGTCTCAATTCGGTTGCTTTGAGTTTAAAATCCTCTATAGATGAGCAGTTTCTCCTCAGACGGAGGTATTGGCCCACCGGGATCCCTCTTTTGAGTGGGGCAGGGTGGTAGCTCTCCCATCTTAGCATGCTATTGGTAGAGGTGGGTTTACGGTACAGGGTGGTTTCAATCACCAGATTCTCCGTTATCCTAAATGTGCAATCCAAAAAATTAAGTGATTGGTCTCCAAACTCCATAGTGAGTCGGAGATTCAGATTATTCCTGTTGAGAGTCTCAACAAAGGATTCAAAGTGTAATTGAGTGCCTGTCCATATGATGAGGATGTCGTCTATGTACCTCTTCCACATAAAAATACAGTCGGTATAGTCGGTGTTTTGCTCAATGAATACCCTTTCACTCTCCCACCAACCAAGGTGCAGGTTGGCGTACGATGGGGCACAAGAAGTCCCCATCGCAGTCCCCTGCACCTGATGGTAATATTTGCTTTGAAAGATGAAGAAACTATGTGTGAGAATGAATCTCAGCAGGTCCAGTACAAAAGTAGTGTGTGTACTGTGTTCCACTCCCCTTTTCCTTAGGAAGAACCCCGTGTGATCCAGGCCACTCTCATGTGGGATAGAGGAGTATAGGGCCTCTACGTCAAGACTACATAAGGTTGCGCCCCTGGGTACTGTGACTGATGTTAGGCATTTTAACGTATCTTTAGTGTCTTTTAGGTACGAAGGTAGGTTTTCCACAAACGAACGTAAAATCCTATCCACATAAATGCTGCCTTTACTAGTAAAGCTGTTGGTCCCTGAGACAATGGGCCTTGCAGTTAGGGTTTGTTGTTGCTTGTGAATTTTAGGCAGGCAGTAGAATGTGGAGATTGTAGGGTTTTTGATGTAGATAGCCCCATACTCCTCCTTTGACAGTATACCATTATCGAAGGCTTTATCCAGCAGGGTTTTATACTCCCTCTGATATTTCGCAGAAGGGTCTGCGGTTAATGGCCTATAGGTCTTGTCGTCATTAAGGATAGTTTCGACCATTTGTATATAGTGCTGTCTGTTTAAAAGGACAATGTTACCGCCTTTGTCGGCAGGTTTGATTACGATCTCGTCGTTGTCCTTGAGATTGCACAGGGCTTTCCATTCTTTACCAGAGAGATTACCTCTTGGTTGTGCTGACAGCATATCTGTATTGATAGTCTTGATCATATTTGTAGTGGAGTCAATGAAAGTGTCAATATTCTTAAACTCCCTGAGATTGGGCGTGAACTTGCTTTTCTGACACAAGTCAGTGTATGGTACTGTGGAGGTAGTGTCATTGTCTTCTAACAGGGACACTAATTCCTGTAGACATTGATATTCCCTCACATTGAACCCAAGTTCTTTCGCTCTTTTCTCATCTTTGAGTTTAAAGAATTTGTGGAGGGCTAATTTCCTCCCGAACAAGTTAATGTCTTTGATCCATTCAAAATGATTGAATGGGGGGATTGGGACGAAAGACAGTCCCCTCATAAGTACTTTAGTTTGTATGGGAGTTAGGGTGGAGTCTGACAGATTGACTATTCTCGTATTGTCTTCTAATAGCGTTTGCGTGCCCTTCCTCTGTACCGGGTCTGTCTTTGGGTTTGAACTTCCCCCTCTCGGGGGGGCTGTCCTAAAAAAGCCACCCCTTTCTTTAGGATGCCCTTCTTGGACTGCGTATTCATATTCCCTGTTGGATTGGTCAGTTGTTCACTATCCGTGTCAGATGTCTCATAGTCTGATGTCATGTATTGGTCCGAGTAGTTTTCTTAAAGCGTCTGTACACTCTACCCTTCTTGTAGTCATCATTATCCCTGATAAACTTGCCGTGTTTACGGCTTTTTACGTTATTTTGGTATATGGTCAAGTTTTGTTGTAACCTTTGTTCATGACCAGTGAAGGTGGGATCTTCTTTACAGCCTTGTGTCCCTTCCACTGCTAGGTTTACTTGTTCATTTACTGTTTTTAACCTTGCTGATTCAAAACGAAGCAATATGTCCATAAATTTGTTAGAGCAAGTATTTGCTGCCTCTTCCCATTCCTTCAAGAGGGCTGGGTCGTCTATTTCTAAATTGGGGGTGGTTTGGATCCTCAATCCTCTTGGGATCATAGATTTACTTAGATACTTTTCTAGTGAAGTCACTTCCCAACCTAGCCTGATCTGCTGCTTGCAGAGATTAGACAGAGTTCTGAATTTGGCATTAATGTTATCCTGCTCAGGTAGATAGGTCACCTCTTTGTCAGAGAACACTGAATCTATATCAGTACACCACTGATTAGACTCCTTAAGTTGAGAGAGAAAATTAGTCATGATGGCACACCACTGTAATAAGTAAATATAATCGCACACTCGGAAGGTATTGAAACCTCTAGTATTAGATAAACATAGAAACAAAGTGGCACCGGAGTGCTAGGTTCCCAAATGAGGGAACAGGAGTGTGTCTGTAGAACTCAGTAGGGGGTAACCCTGGTATATGTACAAAAATGGAAAGGAAGGGCGTGTACCCCAGCTTGCTAGGCTGGGGGATCGCCCAAGGAGGGGAGTTCTGCAGCTGTAGTACTGCTTGAATAATGGTCTAAAATATTTTAATCGTGGGTATCATCAAAAATATGATCCCTAAAGAAAACAAAACAAATAAACCTTAATGTACCATCACCATCCTAAACACACTGGGGTGGGTCTTATCCTCGCTATCAATAGTGTACAGCGAACCTGGTGCTACAAAAGGGATGAACCAGAAAATTGTGCAATGGAAAACTTCCTAGAAGGGCACTGGTCAGTAGTCACTGGTCGAGTCCCTTGCATGGGCCATAGACAACACGGTATCCCTATTGCACTCTGCACTATACATAGACCTATGGTAAATAGCAACGTGTCCCTGTGTAACTACAGGAGCATAAAGTAGCCGTCTGACCTGCTGGAGATACAATGTATAAATCCAGCGTCAGGACACACTGAATGATTACTTAGGTTGCACTCAGCACTGTGCATAGACCTATGGTAAATAACAACGTGTCCCTATGTGACTACAGGAGCATAAAGTAGCCGTCTGACCTGCTGGAGATACACTGTATAGACCCAGCGTCAGGACACACTGAATGATTGCTCTGGTTGTTGCAATAGTTATGCGGGGTCAAAGAGCCTGCCGTAAAAAGGCAGCATAGAAATGTAACTGATAACAGTCTGATAACAGCCTAATCCTGACCCAGACTGACTAGGGTAACTTGATGCAGTACTCGCCCTTAAGCTTGTAGGAGCTGTGATTAAACCGCTGTCGAGAGACTAGGAGATTTATTCTGCACTGTCCGTGGTTGAGGAGTCTGCTGCAGAGAGTGACCCGTTGGCCTCACTAGTAACAGCCTAATCCCATCAAAGGCCGACTACAATAGCTTGCTGACGTATTTGTCCCTATAACAGTAGGAGCTTGTGATGAAGCCGCTGTGGAGAGAAAAAGATTCTACACTATACTCTGTACACTTGTCCAAAGCTGCTATCAGGAACATAACCAGCATAGGTTGAGCGAGACAATAACCCACTACCCTCACCCAGTGATCACATCAAACGTGCTGGTGATCTTAAAAGCAAAAGTAATGACCTAACGTCCGTTTCGGCGCTATTAGAGCGCCTTTATCAAAGGTGAACCGGTATGGGTGCCTGGCTGGGTTTAAATAACCCGCCCGATAATGTAAGTGACCAATTGCGGCGCTGGGCGTGTCTCGCCTCTTCGCGCCGTGTTGCCGTGTAGCCCGTCATTGGTCCGTAAGATCGCCCACGTGGGTGTCTGTGGGGCGGGTCTACGGACGAGGGGAGGGTGTCACTATCCCACTGACTGGAAGAGGACTCCTCCCCGAAAAAGAGAAATGGCTTAAACGGTTAACCCTTCGTACTTTGTCCACATACTAGTTAGAAACCCTTATTACACGGTAAATCTGGGTAAAAACCCATAGTCCGTTGAGGCTTAAAAGCTAGGAGGGTTTGACATATGCCGATTGATTCAAGGTTGGTGTTGGGGAATACAGAGCTGTGATAACCCTTTCAGGGCTTCAGGACGATGTTAACCCTTGCTCGTATGCAACAGAAATCATGTTGCAGTAGAGGACAGGGTAGGGTATGTCTCCCACATCCATAAACTATTTATGAAGGGGGAGACACTGGTATAGAATGGTCCTAAGGATAACTGAACCCTTTAAAGCGTATTGACGGACCTTATACCTGCAGCTATTAGGTTGCAGGCAGAGGTGCCCTCTTGCATGTGGGATGCAAATGAAGTGATCCTATTATGTCCTATGTAGGGAAAGTCCTAGAGTGGAGTAGGACCAATGCTCATATCCCAAAGGAAACCAAACGGAGACAATCGGGGAAGGGGGTATGAGCCCAGATTGGTAATTGATGGGAAAGGTACGGGGCGGTCACTACATATATTGGCACACAAGTACTCGGTACAACACTTTCTATATGTACAGAAAAGTGTATCTGTTTACAAACAAAAGACCAAAAAATGAAATTGAAGACTGGACTACACAAATCTATTTACATATGTACACAGTGGGGAAAAACATCAGTCAATAAACGGGGTGAAGGTAAACCCTTCATTGAGGCCTTTGGGGGCAAGTGTGTCGAATTTGTAAATCCAAAAACATTCCCTTCTTTTAAGGGTTTGATCCAGATCCCCGCCTCTTCTGCCCAGTTGGATTCTCTCTATTCCGGCAAACTTGATACATTTAGGAGTGTCCATGTGGTTGGTTCTAACGTGTCTGGCAACTGACGTGTCTCTGTCAGACGTTATAGAATGGATATGTTCCATAATCCGTCGCTTGAATGGGCGTATGGTTTTTCCTACATATTTCTTGCCACACTTGCACGTGAGTAGATATACCATTCCCTGGGTGTTACAGTTGAAAAACTGTTTTATGGGAATCTCAACAGTGTTATTATAGTTAGTGAGGGTTTTTGACCCTTTGGCTATATATGTGCATGCGACACACTTCCCACACTGGTATGTGCCATGTACAGTCAACCATGTGGTGTTAGTTTTTTTGGGGGTGGATAGGTAACTAGGTACCAGCATCTCCTTTAGATTTCTACCTCTCTTTGCTGTAATGGACACCCTAGTGGAGATGGTGTCCTTCAGGTGTGGATCTTGTGTCAGCAAGGGCCAAAAGCGACCCATTACTTTTTTTACTTTGTCCCATCCGGCATCGTATTTCGCTACACATCTGATTAGTTTTTTAGAGTCTTGCTTGGGCTCATCCATGAGTAGATCATCACGAGTACTATTGAGTGCTCGCTGATAGGCATGTTTTAAGCAACGGTTAGGATAGCCTTTTTGTTTGAATCTGAGTCTCAATTCGGTTGCTTTGAGTTTAAAATCCTCTATAGATGAGCAGTTTCTCCTCAGACGGAGGTATTGGCCCACCGGGATCCCTCTTTTGAGTGGGGCAGGGTGGTAGCTCTCCCATCTTAGCATGCTATTGGTAGAGGTGGGTTTACGGTACAGGGTGGTTTCAATCACCAGATTCTCCGTTATCCTAAATGTGCAATCCAAAAAATTAAGTGATTGGTCTCCAAACTCCATAGTGAGTCGGAGATTCAGATTATTCCTGTTGAGAGTCTCAACAAAGGATTCAAAGTGTAATTGAGTGCCTGTCCATATGATGAGGATGTCGTCTATGTACCTCTTCCACATAAAAATACAGTCGGTATAGTCGGTGTTTTGCTCAATGAATACCCTTTCACTCTCCCACCAACCAAGGTGCAGGTTGGCGTACGATGGGGCACAAGAAGTCCCCATCGCAGTCCCCTGCACCTGATGGTAATATTTGCTTTGAAAGATGAAGAAATTATGTGTGAGAATGAATCTCAGCAGGTCCAGTACAAAAGTAGTGTGTGTACTGTGTTCCACTCCCCTTTTCCTTAGGAAGAACCCCGTGTGATCCAGGCCACTCTCATGTGGGATAGAGGAGTATAGGGCCTCTACGTCAAGACTACATAAGGTTGCGCCCCTGGGTACTGTGACTGATGTTAGGCATTTTAACGTATCTTTAGTGTCTTTTAGGTACGAAGGTAGGTTTTCCACAAACGAACGTAAAATCCTATCCACATAAATGCTGCCTTTACTAGTAAAGCTGTTGGTCCCTGAGACAATGGGCCTTGCAGTTAGGGTTTGTTGTTGCTTGTGAATTTTAGGCAGGCAGTAGAATGTGGAGATTGTAGGGTTTTTGATGTAGATAGCCCCATACTCCTCCTTTGACAGTATACCATTATCGAAGGCTTTATCCAGCAGGGTTTTATACTCCCTCTGATATTTCGCAGAAGGGTCTGCGGTTAATGGCCTATAGGTCTTGTCGTCATTAAGGATAGTTTCGACCATTTGTATATAGTGCTGTCTGTTTAAAAGGACAATGTTACCGCCTTTGTCGGCAGGTTTGATTACGATCTCGTCGTTGTCCTTGAGATTGCACAGGGCTTTCCATTCTTTACCAGAGAGATTACCTCTTGGTTGTGCTGACAGCATATCTGTATTGATAGTCTTGATCATATTTGTAGTGGAGTCAATGAAAGTGTCAATATTCTTAAACTCCCTGAGATTGGGCGTGAACTTGCTTTTCTGACACAAGTCAGTGTATGGTACTGTGGAGGTAGTGTCATTGTCTTCTAACAGGGACACTAATTCCTGTAGACATTGATATTCCCTCACATTGAACCCAAGTTCTTTCGCTCTTTTCTCATCTTTGAGTTTAAAGAATTTGTGGAGGGCAAATTTCCTCCCGAACAAGTTAATGTCTTTGATCCATTCAAAATGATTGAATGGGGGGATTGGGACGAAAGACAGTCCCCTCATAAGTACTTTAGTTTGTATGGGAGTTAGGGTGGAGTCTGACAGATTGACTATTCTCGTATTGTCTTCTAATAGCGTTTGCGTGCCCTTCCTCTGTACCGGGTCTGTCTTTGGGTTTGAACTTCCCCCTCTCGGGGGGGCTGTCCTAAAAAAGCCACCCCTTTCTTTAGGATGCCCTTCTTGGACTGCGTATTCATATTTCCTGTTGGATTGGTCAGTTGTTCACTATCCGTGTCAGATGTCTCATAGTCTGATGTCATATATTGGTCCGAGTCCGCTCTTATAGTTTTCTTAAAGCGTCTGTACACTCTACCCTTCTTGTAGTCATCATTATCCCTGATAAACTTGCCGTGTTTACGGCTTTTTACGTTATTTTGGTATTTGGTCAAGTTTTGTTGTAACCTTTGTTCATGACCAGTGAAGGTGGGATCTTCTTTACAGCCTTGTGTCCCTTCCACTGCTAGGTTTACTTGTTCATTTACTGCTTTTAACCTTGCTGATTCAAAACGAAGCAATATGTCCATAAATTTGTTAGAGCAAGTATTTGCTGCCTCTTCCCATTCCTTCAAGAGGGCTGGGTCGTCTATTTCTAAATTGGGGGTGGTTTGGATCCTCAATCCTCTTGGGATCATAGATTTACTTAGATACTTTTCTAGTGAAGTCACTTCCCAACCTAGCCTGATCTGCTGCTTGCAGAGATTAGACAGAGTTCTGAATTTGGCATTAATGTTATCCTGCTCAGGTAGATAGGTCACCTCTTTGTCAGAGAACACTGAATCTATATCAGTACACCACTGATTAGACTCCTTAAGTTGAGAGAGAAAATTAGTCATGATGGCACACCACTGTAATAAGTAAATATAATCGCACACTCGGAAGGTATTGAAACCTCTAGTATTAGATAAACATAGAAACAAAGTGGCACCGGAGTGCTAGGTTCCCAAATGAGGGAACAGGAGTGTGTCTGTAGAACTCAGTAGGGGGTAACCCTGGTATATGTACAAAAATGGAAAGGAAGGGCGTGTACCCCAGCTTGCTAGGCTGGGGGATCGCCCAAGGAGGGGAGTTCTGCAGCTGTAGTACTGCTTGAATAATGGTCTAAAATATTTTAATCGTGGGTATCATCAAAAATATGATCCCTAAAGAAAACAAAACAAATAAACCTTAATGTACCATCACCATCCTAAACACACTGGGGTGGGTCTTATCCTCGCTATCAATAGTGTACAGCGAACCTGGTGCTACAAAAGGGATGAACCAGAAAATTGTGCAATGGAAAGAGCCTGCCGTAAAAAGGCAGCATAGAAATGTAACTGATAACAGTCTGATAACAGCCTAATCCTGACCCAGACTGACTAGGGTAACTTGATGCAGTACTCGCCCTTAAGCTTGTAGGAGCTGTGATTAAACCGCTGTCGAGAGACTAGGAGATTTATTCTGCACTGTCCGTGGTTGAGGAGTCTGCTGCAGAGAGTGACCCGTTGGCCTCACTAGTAACAGCCTAATCCCATCAAAGGCCGACTACAATAGCTTGCTGACGTATTTGTCCCTATAACAGTAGGAGCTTGTGATGAAGCCGCTGTGGAGAGAAAAAGATTCTACACTATACTCTGTACACTTGTCCAAAGCTGCTATCAGGAACATAACCAGCATAGGTTGAGCGAGACAATAACCCACTACCCTCACCCAGTGATCACATCAAACGTGCTGGTGATCTTAAAAGCAAAAGTAATGACCTAACGTCCGTTTCGGCGCTATTAGAGCGCCTTTATCAAAGGTGAACCGGTATGGGTGCCTGGCTGGGTTTAAATAACCCGCCCGATAATGTAAGTGACCAATTGCGGCGCTGGGCGTGAGAGCAGTAGCTGCCACTCTTGGCAAATTAATTCCATTAAAAAAATCTGGTATAATTGACATCAGTAATACAAAAGTAGGACCTTTTGCATGACTGAAATGCAGAGGCTGGACCTGAGTGCCCAGTTACATTTCCAACAATAGGGGAATAACAGTAGGGTGCTTCTTACACATAGCACAAAATATGAATAAAGTTGTGGACTAAGTCCAAAGAAAAAACATTTCTAGGATAATCAGACCTGGTAATATTTTGGTCCCTGTATTGAAAGAGATACAAGGTATAATTATTATATATCTATACAGTGTAGTAATAGCAAGTATCACATGAAATCTGTTGCCCTACCATTGATTAGAAAGAATCAATATCAGTGTGTATACAGTGTAACAATGTAACAGTTGACAGTGAGCCACTCTCAGAATCAGAGACTGCCTATATGGACACCAACCGTGTATTTAAAAATTCTTTGGATTAGTTATTGATTAAAAAAAACAGGAGGAGGTTAAAGTAAAAAGGGAAAATATATACAAAGAATTTGCCTGACAAAGGTACATTAGAAGCACCGAAATGTGTGTCGGGCTAGCTGCTTGGCACTAACTAACCAACTTTCTTGCACAATAATACATTTCACCTTAAAATACTTTCGCTGTATCCATTCCTGTCTACATTTAGTTAGATTTAGAGGGAGAGAAGATGGTAAAGTAGGCTGCCAGTAACTCCTCATTTACAGCAGAAATATTATTCTACTCCATCATTCTCACTGCCTATTCCTCTGGGCCATCTTGACCTGACCTGGGACCTTTCCGTTATACACTCTATGGGCAGGTGGTCATTCCTCATTAACAGCATTACAGACAGATACCTAATATTTAGTGAAAATGTAGCTGATGACAGATATTATTAGCTCGATTCATGCATGCATTGCCTTATAGGTGATTTCTATTATTACCCCACCATTCTCCGGTTTTTATTTATCAATAGCTGGTGTAATCCAAAGAATCTTTATCTTTGCAGTTGGTGACCACCTAGGCAGTCTCTGATTAAAGACAAAGAGTGGTTCACCACCAACTGTTACATTGGTATACTGTATATGTACTGCTGTTTAGTTTTTCTAATTCGATACTCACTGTAACCACACTGTACAGATTGAATATATTACCTTGTATCTTTTTCAATACAGAGACTTTTAGGTCAGACTATCCTATCCTTTTTTTAAAGTTATCTCTCTACCTCATTATCTTTTGTGCTATCAGTCACTAGGGTTAAGCCCTTAGACAGCCCTGATCTGTCTCTCTGGCATTTTTTGCATTGGTCTCATTTCACAAATTTTGTTTCATACTGCTTACAGATAGCCCAGGAATCTATGGAAAAGGGAAGATGCTAGTGTCTATCATCCAAAAGCCACTGGTGGTTTGTTTTTTATTTGATGCCGCTCCAGGAAAAGAAGAATATTTGCAAACAAGATGTTGCTCTTTCCAAACCATCTTCCTGCCAAGAAAATTGACATCTACTCAAAACACATTTATTTGATGCATAGCAACTAAAGGAAATTAAGAAATGCAAGTTAAATATTTACATTTAAAACTATGCACATTTGCAGATTTTTCCAATACCTAAGATATCCATTTCAGATATATTGGGGTATAAATTATTAGAAACAATAATGTATCTGTTATCTTGCAATCCTTCCAGGGGAATAAAGCCACTGAAATTACTAAAAATGTGCAAATACTTTGCTCATTGGCATCTTCAAATCTCTCAGTACATTTGAAAATACATATTCTCCAAAACACCAGCAGAACGTAAATGTCTAGAACTTGTTAAGGTAAAAATATGTGGCACTCATTTACCTTTTTAAAAATGGTAACTCTCCTCTTAATCCCATTGCACTATGGAATAAAAAAAGGCATTGAATTACCTATAAACTATAAATAAATCCCTCACCTTTTTCAGAAAAAAAGCTGACTAAAAACAAAATGCTCACTCATAGGGTCTTGTCTGAATAGTAAAGGTCCAGGGGACACTAACACAATCTGTTTTTCCGAGTAAGGGTCCATTTTCAAGTCTTTCTCCGAATAGTATGGTGGCCTTGAGACTCCATCAAATAATTTTCAACATGAACCATTCTCAGCTCCCCCCTGAAGAAATGTGCGTCGTGTTAACGCCATTCGCTTTTCTTTTTAATTAATTTCCGTGTTGGGTGGTTGGTGTGGTCATTTAGAGCATTCGTATGTTTAATTTTCTTTTCTACACGCTAGTTAGCAGGAGGCATAGATAATACAGAACTGTGTTTTTTTTAGAGAAGATGTTCTATACTAACGGATTTGATAAGTGCTGACTGTTTCTTTCTTAGATTATGAGATAACTTGTTGTGTGTTTTTTCCAATACGCTTTATTACAGAGAGGATTGAGGACATCAAAATCACATAAAAACAAGTTTAAGAACAGATATATATCAAACAACAAGGCCTAAAGGATACAATGGTGGTTGGATTATGAGATTAATTTTTATTCCATACCCTAGATTTGTATTGCCTCTAAAATATATAACACAAGCCCTTCAATGAATAACTACCACCACTTTTACATTTATTCATTAAATGCAGGGGTCACATAACACACATGGAGCATCCTATATAACTAAAGATTGAGAACTCCTCTACGTTTAAGCTTGGATATAACTAATGCAGGCCTGCATTTGGTCCTTTTGGTCATTATATCTAGAGATGTCTACCCCTGAGTAACTCGATTACAATCAATACACAGATATGTGTATGGCAGGTGTCAATAGCTTTCATTAATTGTTTTGATATCACCTTATACATTAAGATGTTTTATTTTATGCATGAGTATTAGGATCATGCTTTATTAAACAAGGTGACATTAATTATTCTTAACAATGTAATAAAATGAGCTATTTTTTTCTTAAGTATCAGTGCAAAAGTGAACTGTATATAGTATATTTTGCTTTTTTTTTTTTTGCTAGAAGGGATTAATTGCTGGCATTGCTAGTAGGAACCAGCTACCCTGTCGTGTATCCAACAGTTTGATTAATGTCCTTATGTTACTCTTGGAAAGGATCATTTCATAGCGGAATAGTTGGATTGTTCTACAAATATTTTTTTTTGCCACATCACAGAAAAGGAAATAACTTTTGTCTTTTATACTGTGTTTATACACCTTATAAACCAAGCAAACCTGATTTACGGTAACATCTTTGAATGTGATGTAATGATTTTATGATGTATAGAAAATTGAATACCAAACATTCTACAGGGAAAAAAATAAATGATTGCTGCCCTATATCCTGGCATCTGTTTTCCTCTCTTCACTAGTTTAGAAAGTATCAAGGTGGCACTGATGTTATTAATGTAAATTACATTCAAATTGTTGTTTTTTTCTGTGTTAGAAGGATGCTTTCCATGTGCACCAAATTTTGCAACTGTGTCAATGTCCTGATGAAAGCTAAAGGGAATCAAGCTGAAACGTTGACATTTTTATTTAAAATAAGGTAATAAAAGTTAAGTCTTATTTTAAGTCCCTGGAGTGCTATTCATGTATACACACACACATATATTTGTGTTCATGGCTGAGAAGCCGTAATGAAAGTGTATTAAGTGAGTAAATTCAAGACCCAATATGTATAATATAGAATTAAGGAAAAAGTTGGTTGTGGTGTGCCAGAACCAATGATGTGGTAGGCCTGTAATAAAGAGGGCAAAAATTAGTATACCAAACAGGATTTATTTAGCCTACAAATAACAAGCATATACCATCTATTACATATTCATATTACAGAAAGCTTTGCGTATTTCCCTCACGGGATAAGGTATGTATCTGGCGTTAGTGAACAAGCAATGTAATGTAACAAGCAATGTGCTTGCTAAAAACGACTTTGGATGTTGGACATATTGCACTATTGGTTGCCTCTGTCTCTCTGTCTTCTATATACGAACGGACATCTAGAGACATTCTGACACACCTATCTCCACTGAACAGTATGCTCGTCCACATTTTATCAAGTGTCTCTGACTATCTATTGCAGATCTAGGGAGATTTTTGGGACTATTTTACTTTATTTTACTGTATTTTCTGCTGGCGCAGCACTACTCCACTTTTTGTATTGCTTTCTCTATTTGCTGAAGGATCTGAGGGGTTTTCTTTGTTTTGGTTGCTGCCCATTCACATATTGTTTGTTAATTAGCGCTGACTTCCTGTTGTATTGTGAATAGCGAGGAATAGGGCTAGAGCAGCTGGAAAGAATTGGAACAGCGGTGGCTCAAAGGCAGGTAGCAGGCCCAGAACGGCAAAGTACCCAGGTTCAAATCCCCTGTTGGGCACTTATGGAGTGGCCTTGTCTGGCCATTTATATGGTACGGTGAGAACCATGTGACACTATTATACTTCCAGTTCATTATCTAAAAATACCAAATGCATGGCTCAATCCTCTCCAAATCAATATTGAATATATAGTCTTCTAAAATGTCAAGACTCATATATGTAACAATCCTGAGTGCCTGGACCTAATTTATTTTATTTTCTAGAATCAGTCCATATTGGGGAGACCCTTTCAATATACAAATGCTTGCAAAATAATTTGGGGTCTCTGTCTCTAATGCAAACACTTCACTACCATTTCAGTTCTAGAATCCCATTTTTCCTAATCTGTTTTGTGAGGATTTTCACTGTACTCATTCCAGTGATCTCAAATAAATTAGAAATGCTTGTGAGGGGGGAGTAATTATAATGTGATGCTTTTTTGTGCTCTCATGTGTTTTGTTGCTTAATCCATATATTTTATTCAATTAAATAAAAAGATAGATATGACAATAAATCATTTTAAATACTATATTAAATGTAAAGTTTTTAACAGTAGACAGAAAGAGTTAAACAGTTTGAAAGGTGTTATTGAGAAATATCAACAAGTGCTTCACCAGCATTGTAGCCAGATAATTTTGACAGGAAATACTTTCAGCTCAGATCACATGACAAGCCGCCTGTGTGAGCAAAGAAAACTCAGCCTCCAGGTCACATACAATAGTATCTGATTAAGCACACATTCTGAGACATATCTGTGACTAGAAGTAGAGATGATAATAATGACTTGTCACAAACTAAGAGATTGTCAGCATGAGGTAAGGCTAGATTAAACAGAACAGATACAGTATCACAAACTCACAAGATGACATTGAATCAGTGATCTGTATCAAACTCTAAGATTTCTGTAAAGAAATAAAAAAAATGCTATTTCAGACACAACTGAAATAAAAAGAGAAAATGATTCAATGTATTCTAAAAAGCAATCTGCTTTTCCATTTATAATAATTAATGCACTGAATTACATTTGCAGGAACGAAAAAAAAATATCCGGATTAATTTTCCTTGAAAGGCATTTTGGGTATGCATTGTTGATCACTTCTTATACAACATTCTTTTTTATTTCACTAAACAGTGAGTTGGTGGTGTATTGGTTTTTCCAACT
Organism: Pelobates fuscus; assembly: GCF_036172605.1. Classification (NCBI taxonomy): domain Eukaryota; kingdom Metazoa; phylum Chordata; class Amphibia; order Anura; family Pelobatidae; genus Pelobates; species Pelobates fuscus. The sequence continues at coordinate 311,393,453 of NC_086320.1, read as the reverse complement.
TGAAATCTTTAACCAAAACTTTGCATCGTGGTGGCGAGCTCACTACAAAGTTAGCTTTATTAAATATGAACCTCTATACGCATAATTCTGGTATGGACTGTATTCACTGGTAGGAAAATGAGCCATAAGGTAACATTTAATATTAAAAATAAACCTTCTGGTGACAGAGCATGACCACCATGCTGAATGGTCGCATGAGAGAACAGCTCCAGCAAAATTTTGACTTCTCAGACTACTAAAGCTAATCTTGTACTCACCTAGCGACTTCAACCAGCGGTCCTATACACAAGGGAATACTGGTTTCGAGGCGAGGCTTGCACAATGTGTTTTAGTCCCTTGGAGGGACATACTTCTTCAACTCAGAAGAGGTCTACCCAGGTGGTGAGTGGAGTGGACAGCCGCTACTCCGCTATCCTGCCCACATGTACCAGGCCGGACTCCTGAAGATACGTATACCTGGCCCTGTTCCCCCCCCCCCCCGGACCAGCGGCAGTGATCCCGGTCTGCACCACTCTGGCCTGTTTTGGAGGCAATAAGGTCTCCCATAAACGCCTTGTGAAGTGAGGCAATTCGGCTTCTTGTATGGTTTCAGTCACCCCACACCTTAAGGTTGTTGCGGCTCTTGGTGTCTTCCAGTGTCGCAAAGCAGTGTTCATGCGTCTGATTTTGCGCCCGTAGGTCCTGGTCCTTTAACTCTGAAGTGGCAGGGAATTATTCAGTGAGATCGCAGGGACATGGTCTATACAGCAACACCACTTAATTAAGCGAAAGTTGGTTTGGTGCTTAGTGTCCCTTTCAAGCGACACTTTAGGTACTATAACCATTTCATTTCAACATATTGGGTGTCGTACCTGGAGTCCCTTGGGGCCAACCCTACATTCAAGGCTGTAGATATAGTTATTCTCCAATCTGCAGCTATTATTTTTTTGTGTATTTTAAATTTAAAAAGACATTTTTTTATTTAGATTACCTTTCATGGCCATGAAGAAGTAAAAGTCAAAGCAAAGAATACATTTTTGTATGAATTCCTAGATTTCCATTAAAGCAAGCAAAAGGGCAATACATTCAAATATAATGCATATATATTATTTAAAATCCCTGCTAGACCTCGTGTGAAAGTTTACTATAAATTGAATTTTATTTCTATTTATTCAATAATATTGTTCACAAAATGTAATTTTGAATACATTTTTAAATATAACGCACATTAAAATATGCTAATATATAACCAAAAAGCACGAAACATAGGATGTGAATTGTTACTCCATAAAAAAAATAAAGAAAATATCAAAAGACAAAAAAAACTGAAGAAAAAAAAAACCTGTCAAGTATTAAAAATAGAACGGGCAGTATTAAAGTTGGCAGAAAAGACAATGCACAAAATCACACAGGAATAGAACAGCAGCATTGAGAAATAAAGGTGAGAAAATATAGACTAAAGGCAACGTATTCATGCAAATGAAGTTTCAAAAAGACACTGATAAATGCCGTACTTTGCTATGTCTAGAATGAATTATGAGTATGGAATCCATTAAAATAGAATGGTAGGACAGCTTGAGACAGCAGGCACAGATGGAGAAGATGGATAAATGAAGTTATGAAGTTTGGGGAAATTATTTTTATATCTCCTAGCCATCTACAATAATTGAATATTTCAATGGTCGATATAATATATGAGTTTAACCTAAATGTCAGTCGTAGTGTAAGTGCAGCATAACTTGACTGTGTATATATATATATATATATATATATATATATATATCGCATTCAAATATATTATATATATATATATATGTATATATATATATATATATATATATATATATATATATATATATTAACTTACATATTTTGAACTTTACAGAACTTTGCAATGCTATTGTTCTTTGAATGTACAAAAAATGTTTGTTGTAAATAAACTATGGGATTACTAAAATGTAGACTTATTCAAAAGAGAAAAATAATTAAAGGACTACTATAGGCACCCAGACCACTTCAGCTCAATGAAGTGGTCTGGGTGCCAGGTCCCTCTAGGGTTAACCCTGCCTGCTGTAAACATAGCAGTTTCAGAGAAACTGCTATGTTTACATATGGGTTAATCCAGCCTCTAGTGGCTGTCTCATTGAAAAGGAAAGCATAGAGAATGGACTGACTGAATGCGCATGCGGCTCTTGGTGCGCATGCACATTCAGCCGATGACAACCAAAGGAGGAGGAGAGTCCCCAGCGCCGAGGGAGTGTTTAACCCCTTCCTCCCCCTTCAGCCCGATGGAAGGTCGGCCATGAGGGTGGGGGGGACCTATTAATACTATAGCCAGGTATGAGTTTGTTTTCCTGGCACTATAATGGTCCTTTAACCCCTTAACCCCTTAAGACCGCAGCCAAATGTACAAGTTGTGATCCAAAAAAAACGTAAACAAAAACTGGAATTTGCGCTATTTGTCTGTCCAACCGTAATTCACCTCTTTCATATTAAATGTACCAACACTTATTATATATAATTTTATTCAGGGGGAACAGGGCTTTCATTTAACATCAAATATTTAGGTATGGAACATAATTGAATATGAAAAAAATATAAAAAAATGGGAGAAAATAAGAATTTTTTTAATTGTTTTAGTTCTACGTGACATTTTAACTGTGAATGTCAAAATACTGTTTGCTTTTACTGCAATACAATACACATATTTGTATTCAGCGATGTCTCACGTGTAAAACAGTACCCCCTATGTACAGGTTTTATGGTGTTTTGGGAAGTTACAGGGTCAAATATAGTGTGTTACATATTTCAGTTTTTTCACATTGAAATTCGCCAGATTGGTCATGTTGCATTTGAGACCATATGATAGCCCAGGAATAAGAATTACCCCCATGATGGCATACCATTTGCAGAAGTAGACAACCCAAGGTATTGCAAATGGAGTATGTCCAGTCTTTTTTTGTAGACACTTGGTCACAAACACTGGTCAAATTTAGTGTTAATATTTGAAAATGCAAAAAAATTATTTTAACGCAAATTTTGGCCAGTGTTTGTGACTAAGTGGCTACTAAAAAAAACTGAACATACCCTATTTGCAATACCCCGGGTTGTCTACTATTGCAAATGGTATGCCATCATGGGGATAATTTTCATTCCTGGGCTACCATACGGTCTCAAAGGCAACCTGGCGAATTGTAATGTGAAAAAACTGAAATGCAAACCTTATATTTGACTCTGTAACTTTTGAAAACACCATAAAACCTGTAAATGAGGGGTACTGTTATACTCAGGAGACTTCGCTGAACACAAATATTAGTGTTTCAAAACAGTAAAACGTATCACAACAATTATATCGTCAGTGTAAGTGCCATTTGTGTGTGAAAAATGCAAAAAATGGCACTGCCACTGACGATATCGTCGTTGTAATATATTTTACTGTTTTGAAACACTAATATTTGTGTTCAGCGAAGTCTTCCGAGTAAAACAGTACCCCCCATGTACAGGTTTTATGGTGTCTTGAAAAGTTACAGGGTTAAATATAGTGCTAGAAAATTTGATTCCCTCAACTTTCGGCCTGGGTTGGCAGGCAGGTCCTGCAAATTGTAATTAACCCCTTAAGGACCGCTGACGGTTCAGGACTCTCCCTGCACCTGTAAAATCATAAAATAAAGTGAAAAAAAAAAAATCAGTGTAAAAAAGATAATAATATGTGTATATATATATGATATATATACATGTATTATATCTATATATACCTATACAGGGCCGGCCTTAGGGGTGTTCGAGCCGTGCGGCCGCACAGGGCGCCATGGAGCAGGGGGCGCCGTGCGGCCGCACAGCCGATTTAAAAAAAAAATATATTTTTTTTTTTTAAATTTGCAGCGGGGGCGGAGCTTACCGTGCGGCGGGGGCGGAGCTAAAAGCGCCGGAAAACTGCTGCAGGGGAAGCAGGAAGGAGTCCCTGCTTCCCCACCAAACAGTCACCAGGAGCTGCACTGCCTCCACAATTAACTCCACAGGTAACTGTGTGATTGTCAGGTGAGTGTGACTCTCTGCCTATGTGTATGACTGTCTGCCTCTGTGTGTGTGTGTGTGTGTGTGTTACTGTCTGTGTGTGTGTGTGTGTATGACTGTCTGCCTCTGTGTGTCTGTGTGTATGACTGTCTGCCTCTGTGTGTATGTGTGTGTGTGTGTGTGTGTGTATGACTGTCTGCGTGTGTGTGTGTGTGTGTGTGTGTGTGTGTATGACTGTCTGCGTGTGTGTGTGTGTATATGACTGTCTGCCACTGTGTGTGTGTGTATATGACTGTCTGCCACTGTGTGTATTACTGTCTGCCTCTGTGTGTTTGTCTGTGTGTATTACTGTCTGCCTCTGTGTGTGTGACTGTGTATGACTGCCTCTGTGTGTATGACTGTCTGCCTCTGTGTGTATGACTGTCTGCCTCTGTGTGTCTGTGTGTATGACTGTCTGCCTGTGTGTGTCTGTGTGTATGACTGTCTGCCTCTGTGTGTATGACTGTGTGTGTGTCTGTGTGTATTACTGTCTGCCTCTGTGTGTGTCTGTGTGTATTACTGTCTGTGTGTGTCTGTGTGTATGACTGACTGTCTGCCTGTGTGTGTCTGTGTGTATGACTGTCTGCCTTTGTGTGTCTGTGTGTGTGTGTGTATGACTGTCTGCCTGTGTGTGTGTGTATGACTGTCTGCTTGTGTGTGTGTGGATGTCTGCCTGTGTGTGTATGGCCGTCTGACTCTGTGTGTGTGTGTGTGTGTCACATACAACCAATACACGCATATCACACACTGTTAATATACCCATTACAAATATCACACATAGCATACATATCACACACAGTCATCACACGTTCTATTACATACACAGACAACACAAACATAACAGCATACATGGATGATGGGGGGGGGCACTGTGAAGATTTTTCGCACAGGGCGTCTAAATGCCTAAGGCCGGCCCTGTACCTATATATAATATATGTATATATGTCATATATATAATGTCACACTAAGTGTATTTTTATATTTATATATACGTATATTAATATAAAAATACACTTATATTTAAATTACACACGAATATACAATATATATAATAACTATATATATGGTGTATATATATATTATTATAAAATACAAATAATATGTTAATAAAAATAAATAACAAAAAATAAAAATAATTTGTAATAATTAAAAAAAATTATATATGAAGCAACAGAGCGAGCAAGACGTGTCTGTGTGGAGCTCCTGTTCAAAACGCACAAAACTAGCTGAAAAGCCACAAAATTTCGGCACAAAGTCCTCTAAATCGAGGAACAACTAGAGCTGAACACCCCACAGAAAGATGGGGTGAAAAAATAAGAAGCTCGCCCGCACAGAGGGCTCTCACCAACCCGACATCAGGCGATCCTTTGACAGGCCGCAGCACCCTCCGCAGCCAAAGATGGCGCCGGACAGGCCTAGCAGCGCCAGTGAGTCGGATGCGTCCAGCGAAGACCCCCAAACCGAGCGTCCTACCACCGCAGTGTACAGACAAGGGGACTCCGACTCAGATGACTCGCCCTCTACGAAAGGCGACATCAAAAGACTATTACTGGACCTGCGGGAGGTTTGGAAATCAGACCTCGCCGGGGTACAAGCTGAGGTGGCAAACATTACCACGCGCCTGGGGGCAGTAGAAACACGAGAAACTAACAGAGAATCGGTACTTACAGAGACCACAACAAGGTCACAGCGATCGAAACGCGCCATCGGAAGAGAAATGTGCGTATCAGGGGAGCCCCTGAAGAGGTAGGCCCCGAAGCACTACTAGAGTACGCAAATAAAATTGCAGAGTTAATGGGAGCCAAGCGAGTGGGAGAGGCACGGCCGATAACTGCAGCTTTCAGGATCAGAAAGGCCCCAACAGCCCCAGCAGATGCCTCTAGAGACATCATTGCCATTACTAGGGACATTTCTGTCAAGGCAGCGCTCATGGCTCACTCCCGAAAATCGCCCACCACCGCTGTGGATAACTATAGTATCAGAGTTTTCGACGACCTCCCCTTCACAACCCTGATGGAAAGGCGTAAACTTATGCCAATCATGAGCCAGTTAAGAGATAGCGGTATCCGCTACCGTTGGGGAGCAGCAGGTACACTGGTCGTACCCTACAAGGACACTGTATTGTCGCTATCACCGGAGGAAGACCCCACAAGATTTCTGAGGGACTTACAACAACTGAAGGCATCACCTCTGATCCAGGGCAATAAAAGGCCCAAGGACACGTCCGGCGGGGAAGAAGAGCAAGAAAATGGCTCCAGAGCAGAGACGAAAAGGGGTAAACCACGCCAGCAACATCCCTCACCGCACTGATGGGGAGAGACAGTCAGCTACCTACCCCTCCCCAGGGGACTGATGGCAACGGAGCGCTACATGCACTCACACCGGCCTCAATACCACATAACGGCGCTCGCGGCCATCGGAAAGGTTTTACTCGCACATTGAGCCTTCAAGGTTATATCACTGGACATGTATAACGGAGGGGCTCCTCTTAAGCCTTTCCCCATTGGTAACCACTGTTTGTCTGGTATGGACTTAATGTTAATAGTTTCTTTGCTAATACAGTGATTTTTTTTTTTTTTGCTTCATATACTGGCATGTTTTTGTTTAATATCATGGGTAGCTGGCATTGCATGGCGGGCGACCCTATGTCCTGTGACGCTCAGTGATGCACTCAGAGGGTAGAATAGACATTGGGACCACAACTTGTAGTCTGAAACACAGGGGTTCCTACCAACCTAACGGCAGGCTAACTGACAGGCCACGACCTGATACTCGACAGAGGACACAGAGTACACGACTGACAGAAGGTTCTCACACACGTAAGACACCGGGACAGATATGAGAGGAAGCCTTGACTAAAAGGACATCCCGTTACCCTCCGTATAAGAGACTCAAGCGCCAAAAGCCAATCACTGCAGGACACGGCGTCCCCCAGCAGAAGCAATGTAGGCCCCTTATGTAATGTATATAACCACAGGACGCACGACACCAACCGACCCCAGGGCAAACACATGAGTCATAAGCGACAGCCATAAATGTATAAAACTGCTACTTCTTCAAGTGCCTCACCGCACGGTTGGTTCCCCTATGACAACACCATATACCCCAGTTTATACGAACCGCACACCACAGTTAAATATCAGGTTAAGCTTGTTTCTGTCGTACCCCATCCACAAGCTCGCCTATAGGCCACCACGTGAACACGAGTATGCATCCTGTAAATCTAACCAGCCTGTCTTTGGATTGCTGCTGTTTGATGGAAGCACAGTGTGTTTAACTACTATACCAAAGGCAGCATTTGAACAAGCACAATTGGGTCACCTCATTAACGTGATTCAACCACCGACTGAGGCACTGAAATGCGAACCAACTGCTTGCTAGTTGTAGGATATGATGAGTTAGAGAGGCTTTTAATGTTCGGGATACACACCCCACACTTAAGCATAAGCTAGGCGATACTATATCAAGGGTCAGAAGCAAAAACAACTAAGTATATTTTGATTATTAATCTCAAACTACTGTCATCAAACAACAGAATAATTCACTATGACCAACCAGCACGCACCTAACCTGTTTTATAAATGTTAAAATATGTGCGCACCTTATAAATGATTTATAATTGTTATTTTACCTTATGTCAATTACCAGAGCTCACAACACTAAGGTTATAACTCAAATGTTATACTATTATCTATAATTAAGCCTGTGTCTTTAACATAAAACAGTGCAAATTGTCACTCATGCCATGACACTGTACATTACTGTTTGACCACGTTAAGCTCGTAGATGCTGTTGTGGCACTACCAGCCTGTATGTTATCTCTTTATTGCACACCAAAATAAAGAATTAAAAAAAAATTAATTAAGTAATTTTAATGATTGCAATTTGAGGGACCTGCCTGCCAACCCAGGCCAAAAGTCCAGATAATTTAATTTGCTAGCACTGTGTTTAACCCTGTAACTTTCTATGACACCCTAAATCCTATACATGGGGGTACTGTTTTACTCGGGAGACTTCGCTGAACACAAATATTAGTGTTTAAAAACAGTAAAACATATCACAGCGATGATATTGTCAGTGAAAGTGAAGTTTTTTGCATTTTTCACACACAAACAGCTCTTTCACTGAGGATATTATTGCTGTGATATATTTTACTGTTCTGATACACTAATATTTGTGTTCAGCGAAGTCTCCTGAGTATAACAGTACCCCACATGTAGAGGTTTTATAGTGTTTGTGAAAGTTACAGGGTCAAATATAAGGCTTGATTTTACTTTTTTTTTTTTTTATAAAAATTTGTCAGATTGGTTAGGTTGCCTTTGAGAGCGTATGGTAGCCAAGGAATGAGAATTAGCCCCATGATGGCATACCATTTGCAAAAGAAGACAACCCAAGGTATTGCAAATGGGGTATGTTCAGCCTTTTTTAGTAGCCACTAAGTCACAAACACCGGCCAAAGTTAGCGTTTTTTTGCATTTTTAACACACAAACAAATATAAATGCTAACTTTGGCCAGTGTTTGTGACTAGGTGGCTACTAAAAAAGACTGGACATACCCCATTTTGAATACCCTGGGTTGTCTACTTTAAAAAATATGTACATGTTAGGTGTGTTTCGGGGATTTATGACAGATAACGGTGTAACAATGTCACTATTGATACATTTAAAATATATATATATTGAAACAGCAATTTCCTACTTGTATTTATAGGCCTATAACTTGCAAAAAAAAAGCAATAAAGCATGTAAACACTGGGTGTTTTTAAACTCGGGACAAAATGTTGAATCTATTTAGCAGTTTTTTTCATTAGCTTTTGTAGATAAGTAAAAGATTTTTCAAGTAAAAGTCCAAAAACATGTTATTTTTTTATTTTTCACCATATTTTATTATTTTTTTTAAATACAATATATGACATAATATAAATACTGGTATGTAAAGAAAGCCCTTCTTGTCATGAAAAAAACAATATATAACTTGTATGGGAACCGTAAATGAGAGAGCGGAAAATTACAGCTAAACACAAACACCACAAAAGTGTTAAAACTGCTCTGGTCCTTAAAGTACAAACATCGCAAAAACAGGCCGGTCCTTAAGGGGTTAATGAAATGACCTAATTATGTAAAATTATTACATAAATATATACGTAGAATTATTATATATATATATGTGTGTATATATATATATATGTGTATATATATATGTATATAATTTTTTTTATTATTTTTATTTATATATAGGTAAATATATATAGTGATATATACGTATATACTTATGTATATAAATATATATATTTATTTGTTCTACATGTATTTTGATATCAATATATATATATATATATTAATTTTAAAATACAGTTAGAACGAAATGACGCATGTTTATATATTTTTTATCTATTTATTTTTTATTATTTTTTTAATTTTATTTTTTAACATATTTAGATATTTATTTATTTTTTATTATATATATATATATATATAATGAAAATTATATATATATTTAATCAATATCATTGTACGTGTATTTTGATATTAATATATATATAATTATGTATATATTAATATTAAAATACACATAGACAGTGTATGTATATTTATGTGTATATGTGTATATATATACTTAGATCATATATATAATAAATATATATATATGATCTAAGTATAATTTATTTTTACACTGTTTTAACATCTTTTAATTTTATTTTCAGGCAGCAGGGGGAGTACCTGTTATTACAGGCACTCCCCCTGCTGGCATTGACATGGACGGCTATGCCGTCCATGTGATCGCGGGGTCCTCGCAAGGACCTCGCAATCACATGGCCCTGGGGGGCCGAAGAGGACAGAGGGGGACTCCCTGGGCTCCCAGGTAAGTCCCTCATACCGCGATCGCCGACGTGGGATCGCCGGCGACCGGGTAAGTACATTAGATCGCAGGACCTTCTATGTCGTCCTGGGGCGTTTAGAGCCACCAAAATAAGGACGGCATAGAACGTCCTGCGGTCTTAAGGGGTTAAGAAACGTGATTGTTTGCTATAATTCAGACTTCAGATTTTCATAATTCAGACACATTTTTAGCCATAATGCAAATTTTAAAAACTAAAGAAAAACAAGTTACTTGCGCTCTCTCCTTTATCCCTATGTATTTTTAAAACAAATGGAGGTCTTTTAGTTACCTCCAATGGCCATGAGAGGATGAGCCCACCTGCCAACATCAAGGCAGACCCCCCTAGGTGGGTCCTAACTCTAACCATTCACCTTGCTTCCTTGAGCCTCTGGCAAAAATCTCTAATGAGACAGAAAGGGGTATTTTTTATATACACCCCTATACATTATTAACCCTTAATAGGGAACACATGGGATGGGCGGCTGCATTGTAACAAGGCTGAGTAATACAAAAAATGGATACAAATGCAGAAAGAAAAGTCCTGCGCTCACTCCCATCACTACTGGGCTGCTGCAATGACTACAGTCATTTTGCCTCTGGCAAAAATCCCCTTTCTGTCCCATTAGAGATTTTTGCCAGAGGCTCAAGGAAGCAAGGTGAATGGTTAGAGTTAGGACCCACCTAGGGGGGTCTGCCTTGATGTTGGCAGGTGGGCTCATCCTCTCATGGCCATTGGAGGTAACTAAAAGACCTCCATTTGTTTTAAAAATACATAGGGATAAAGGAGAGAGCGCAAGTAACTTGTTTTTCTTTGGTTTTTACTATATATTGGGGCTGATGTGTACTGTAGTCATTGCAGCCGCCCAGTAGTGATGGGAGTGAGCGCAGGACTTTTCTTTCTGCATTTGTATCCATTTTTTGTATTACTCAGCCTTGTTACAATGCAGCCGCCCATCCCATGTGTTCCCCATTAAGGGTTAATAATGTATAGGGGTGTATATAAAAAATACCCCTTTCTGTCTCATTAGAGATTTTTGCCAGAGGCTCAAGGAAGCAAGGTGAATGGTTAGAGTTAGGACCCACCTAGGGGGGTCTGCCTTGATGTTGGCAGGTGGGCTCACCCTCTCATGGCCATTGGAGGTAACTAAAAGATCTCCATTTGTTTTAAAAATACATAGGGATAAAGGAGAGAGCGCAAGTAACTTGTTTTTCTTTGGTTTTTACTATATATTGGGGCTGATGTGTACTGTAGTCATTGCAGCCGCCCAGTTTTGATGGGAGTGAGCGCAGGACTTTTCTTTCTGCATTTGTATCCATTTTTTGTATTACTCAGCCTTGTTACAATGCAGCCGCCCATCCCATGTGTTCCCTATTAAGGGTTAATAATGTATAGGGGTGTATATAAAAAATTCCCCTTTCAGTCTCATTAGAGATTTTTGCCAGAGGCTCAAGGAAGCAAGGTGAATGGTTAGAGTTAGGACCCACCTAGGGGGGTCTGCCTTGATGTTGGCAGGTGGGCTCATCCTCTCATGACCATTGGAGGTAACTAAAAGACCTCCATTTGTTTTAAAAATACATAGGGATAAAGGAGAGAGCGCAAGTAACTTGTTTTTCTTTGGTTTTTACTATATATTGGGGCTGATGTGTACTGTAGTCATTGCAGCCGCCCAGTAGTGATGGGAGTGAGCGCAGGACTTTTCTTTCTGCATAATGCAAATTTTAGTTTACCTTTGATTTATAAATAAAAAAAACTAATGGGAACTCTTGAATCAGCTTTACTTAGTAGAGTTATCTTGGTATTTGTTCTGATCTACGATTTATGTTGTTTTCTTGGTAAAAGACGAAACAAAAGATGAAGTGTAAAAATATAGGGAGTAAAATACAGTTCTTGGTTAGGAGCTAAACTTGCAAAGTATAAATAACGTTTCTGTGAATATGCTAAGTTTAATCTGTGATGATTTTTATATTCAATTATCTCAATTGGTTACCACTAACCCAACCAAGATATATAACACAAGAGAGGTTTGTCCACTATACTAAACATTTATTTGGGAATACACACAACATACTCAATCACTAAAGTAAACACACACACACACATATATGTTGTTTTTAATATATAATATATATTATATCATATACTTTAGTTTGCTTAAGTGCTTTATGTGTAAAGAGTGTTTCCTTTTTTTTTTTTTTTTTTTTTTACAAAAAGTGCAGATTACGATAGAAATTGGTACTTTTATAAAACCTGGTTTCCCTGTCCTCCCAGCTTGTTTGGTTAGTTCAGTGGAGCTTAACTCAAGAAGCAGCAAAAGCACAAGTTTGTGATTGGACAGCCACAGAACGTGTGGGCACAGTTAGAAGGGGAGGACTTGTGAAAACAGCAAAAAAGAATTTGAGCCATCGAGTGTGCCTTTAAATAGATAACAAACAACCTCATTAACTATAGTGTATTCCTATGTACAATGACTGAATAAAGCTAGCAACCCCCAATGTAAACTTTTCGTCTCACAGTCATTGAGACAAGAAGCAGAGACAATTAACTAAAAAGTTGCATATTGTAAACCTTTGTCTCTAACAGGAAGTACACACAGTAAGGAAGGTGGCTTTTCATATGCAAATTGAGATTGGTAATGCATAGTAAAGGGTTTACAACGATGTCACCACACAATCTTTTCGCACCAGAAAAAAATGGCATGTTTGAAAAGTTAGTTATGGTCATAAGTCAGTAAAAAGATACATACTACTTATCCTATAGAATGTAAGCTCGATTGAGCAGGGTCCTCTTCAACCTATTGTTCCCGTAAGTTTATTTGTAATTGTCCTATTTATAGTTAAATCCCCTCTCATAATATTGTAAAGCGCTACGGAATCTGTTGGCGCTATATAAATGGCAATAATAATAATTATTATTATTAACAGGGCTCATTGGCTGACTAAAAGTATAACTTGGCCCTTTCAGGGATTCTATTTTATTAGCATAAAAGTGAAGCATTTGCATATAAAACGACTACCAACTGGAGCAAAACCACTCAACTCAACTATTAATTATTTACTAGATAATGTTATTATTTCCCAGGCACAAAAAAGCCTAGTTTTTATGCTTAAATCCAGGTGGAACATGCCTAGGGTCCTTCCTGTCATATAATGCCAGTGTAATTTACCCTTTCGATGACACAATGGAGAGCAGTAAGATTTGTTGCAGACGTCTGTGGTTTACAAACAGAAACTAAATATATTTTAATAGACTTCATGCTCAGGCCCAACCTTGTAGAAAAGTACCTGTAGTAAGATGTCTCCATTAACAACACTTGGTAGTCAGTAGTAGCTAATAGTGGTAATTACGTAACTGGTCTTAAACAGTGTCGCGCTTTTTTTTTTTTATCAACTGACTGGCAATAACCATCTGCTCGCCGATAACTGCAAAAATACATCCCCTCGCAGAGATACCAACCTCCTGCCTGCAGAATAGCCACTTCTGGATGAAACACAAAAACATACTCTATGTAAGTTGTTACAGTAGCAATATAGCAACCAAACACTTGCGGGAGGAAAAGGTTCACCCTGATCATATGTACTGATTTAGCTTTAGCAGGAAATAGCAGCAGTGTACATTACGTATTACGTTGTGATTTTATGCTACATCAGAAACCTAAATAACAAAAAATTTTAGGTAAATTTCAATTTAAATTGTTGATTTAACTGAAACATGCACTTAAAGGGACACTGTAGGAACCCAGACCACTTAAGCTAATTGAAGTTGTCTGGGTGCACTGTCCCTTTTTCCCTTAGTTCCAGAGAGCTGCAATGTTTACATTGCAGCACTAAGTCTGCCCTCTGTGCCTGTCTACCAGACAGTCATTAGAGGGCTTCCAGAATCCAAATGGACTTTTGGTCCGTTATCTGACGCTGGTTGTCCTCATCGACCTCCAGCGTCAGATTTTTCCCATAGGAAAGCATTGAATAATGATTTCCTATAGGCAGCTCTAATGCCCGCGCGGCCATTGCTGTGCACGTGCATTAGGTCTCCCCCGCCGACATCAGGAGGAGCATGGGTGGGGCCTGACCCAGCGCCGATGTCCCAGAATTCAGGTAAGTGGCCCCTTCAGCCCCGCAGAAGGGGGGCACCGAGGGAGGGCGGCACTCCAGGAGCCTATAGTGCCAGGAAAACGACTTTGTTTTCCTGGCACTGTAGGATCCCTTTAAAGGGACTCTATAGGCACCCAGACCACTTTATGTCAATGAGTACCACGTGCCCTCCATTCTTACCCTACATCTGAAAACATTGCCGTTCTGCAGTAATTACACTATTTTATTTGCAGGGCTAGCCTGCCTCTAGTGCCTGTCATACTGACAGCCATTAGTGGCACTTCCCCCAAAATAGTGGCATAAAACTCCACTATTTATTTTAGATGGTCTCAGAGAGACTGATTGGCCCAGCTTGGCATTTGGCTGTGCATAAGCACTAGCCTCCCAATACTTTCCTGTGGGAAAGCATTGGATTGGCTAAGATCATCGATCTCTATGGTCTCAGCCAAAGAGGCGGAATTATACTCTGAGGACCAGCACTAAGAGGGAGAAAGGGTAAGTAAAATCATATTTTCTATCTATGGCAGCAGGGGCCCAGTGACCTAAACAGTGACTAGGGCATTATAGTATTAGCAATACACAGTTGTATCTTTTTCACTCCCTGCTGGCTCGAGGAAGGCTTGCTTTGAGCTGGAGTCCAGGCCCTTTGCGGCTATTTTTGTCGCCCAATGGGTAGTCCTGCTCTGCTAAATACCACTGCTGGGTGTTAGTACTAAGCGTTAATGAACAAGATTTTTTATTTTTTTTACAATTATCAACTTGATGATTATGCTTCCTTTCATTAAATTATACTTGCTTTTATTCAATCACAGGTTGAGACTGACAAAGAATATATTTAGCAAAAGCTTGCTATTACTATCAGTTGAATATTTTGACTGTGTGCTAGATAAATTGTTGTTAAACCTTTAGTTATGAATGAGATAAACAATGCAGAATACCAGCTGTTCTTTCATACAATTTGTATAATGAATTGACCACAAGCTTGATAAATTAAGACAATAACATGTTTATTGTTGAATGTATGTGTCTATGTGCCAGGGTAGCTGACAACCAGACCAAGTTAAAAATAAAATGCCAATCATTTCCTAATATTAAATGGAAACAGGAATCTGCACAGATGGTTCCTCACATCATTAATGTAAAACTGCACAGATTTCATTTTTGGGACAGACACAGTTTGGATAACCTTCAAACTTTAATAAGATGGGCACCATTCGGTTAAAAAAATACCTCAGCTATACTTAATACATATTGCTAAAATCTGCTATGAAGGAGTTGGCATCACTCAGAGATCAGAAAATCTGTCACTTTTTAGGCATAAGGCACCTTTCCAGACGCTGGTCAAGCCAGAAATAATAAGTAGATGATTTGCTGTTTCATATTTAGCAAGGTACAATATGAGTTGTTATTTTATATATAATCACAAATGTTGACAATATTCTGTATTTTGCTCTGTGTGATAATGTAATAATTCTTTTTACCTCCAAAAATAAAAAAATGCTGTTTGTGGTTTTTAAAAATGTAAAATAAAACTATCTCACTTTAGAATTGTTTACTACTTTATCATCTGAAAATGATTAAATTAACAATTGTTATTATTGAATTACCTATGATATTTCCAGCAAAATGATCCAAGGACATTTTGTAACCATTGGCATTCCCTGAACCCCGTGGGTGCATCACCAAATAAATGCTCATTTTGTTATCTTCATCAATGTCTGCTTTGGTCTTTTCGATGGAATCCAAAAAGTTCAACAAACTATGTAGTCTGAACAAATAATAAGGGTTTTCTTGAAAAACTGACTTATATCATAAGCCAATTGATTATAATACTGTGTTGCACTTTAAAATCCCTACAAAGAATTATTATACTCATTCAAGGAGGATTGTGTCTAAACCTGATTCATACAAGATCCCAATTTCATTAGTGATAGGTTACTAAATAGAGGCTACTCTTGGCTACTTTTACAAAAAAAAACAATTCAGAAAGTTAGGTGAGCAAAAAGAGATTAAAATTTATATCTCAAATTGACATTAACATTTTAAGGATACTACTATGCTTGCCTACAGGAAAAGTCCCAGTTTGAGAGACAAGGTGATACAAGCTGATCTATTTATATCACAATACACCTCATGTAAAATTTCCTTTACTTTCTTGTGTTTTTGCTATTTCATGATCTGCGGCAAAACCCGTTCACATCCTGATAATGGCAGAAACTATGTAGTGTATGTCTTAAAATTACTGTGCAGGTTAATCTGTTCATTTTTTTTACCCTTTAAGTTTCTGTTGTATGCACACTGCTTGGAGACCTTTTCTGGTGATTTCTCTTTATTTATTTTTTTTCCCCTGGCACTGCTTATTTTTATTAATTATATTAGCATTTGTTTATTTTGAATATGACCTTTCTTGTTTATTTAAATTTCAGTATATAAACACTTCTTTATCTTAATAGGTCATTTGCTCAGCATATCAGTTATTTTGGTTTTAGCTTGCAGATCTCAATTTGGCAATGGTGCTTGTCTAGTATCTTCTAATATCACGTTTTTAGCGGAGCTCCCTGTACCCCGACTGGGTACCTCCACCAAGCACTACTTCCTAGCTGGAACAGGGGAAAAAACGCAGCACTTCTGCCCACAGTCGGCGTGGCTTGACTGGGGCCCTGGAACTGCTCCTTCCTGGAGCCGAATTGGGAATTCGCTCTAGACACCCCCAGGCACTGGACGACATTCAGTCCTGGGAGCTCTAGTCTTTACAAGGACTTTCCCCGTTGAATCCCCTGCAAGCTGAAACAGCAGACACCGTTGTAAATCTTCTTTCCCTCCAATAACAGGACGACACAGTTTTGGAGTGTAAGCTGGAATAGATTTTAATGGAGGCACACTGGCCTTTTATGCAAGATTCCCAACAAGGGCGACACCCAGGTGGCCTTGTTGGGCACAGGGACACAAAGTGAACAACCAATAAAAACTGAGTCATACAGTGAGACACTCCCATACACAAACAATAGAATCCCTCCTCTGTGCTTGGGAGATAATTGAATCAGGAACTGTACTATGCTAACCTAATTATCTCCATGCACAGAAAAAACATACAATTTTATGAAACCCCAAAAAGTACCATAAAAACACACAAAACCCCATAAGTCACATCCCAGTGCTAACAGTCGGTCAAGTACGGTAGTAGTCTTTTACAGGTTTCCCTGCAGGGCCCATAGTCTTTTTTAGTATATAGGATTGCATATTAAAATGTTAATTGAAGTCACTTCCTGCTGTTAATGTGTTTTACCAATGTACAATAGTGATATAATAAATTGATAGTGGATGGTGTGCCGAAACATTTGTATTATTTACGATATCTCTTCCTGTAAACTTTGAGTGAAACTATTGAACTTGTCAACTACCTCTTTAAATCTAAAGCTTTTTATTAGTTGCAACATAGGAGGTAATGGGAATTTAAAGGCAGAAGGTGGGTTAAATTTTTACTCTTTAGTACTGTAGCAACCTACTCCTATTTTTGTTTCACTATAGGCACCCAGACCACTTCATCTCATTGAAGTGGTCTAGGGACAGTGTCACTAGCCCCATAATTCTGCAATGTAATACATTGCAGTTTCATAGAAACTAATTGTGCTTTCTGAATTCACGCTTTGCATGAGGACATCAAGTATCTTCAAAATCCCCATAGTAAAGCACTGATTCAATGCTTTCCAATAGGGAAGGTCTAATGTGTGTTGGGCGCTTGCCACTCATGCATAATAGGTCCCCCTATCGACAAAACATTGATGGAAGAGGATACCAATCCAACACAGAGGGACCTTCGCACTGGAAGGAAGGAAGTGAAAAAAAGGGTTTTATCGCTTTAATCACCAGGTGGGGGTGCAGCGGAGGCAGTGCAACACTATATCGTTGTGAATACAATTTTGTATTCATAACTGTTGTGACCATGACTTAAAGATGCATATTAATATTTTAATTTATATATAATAATTAAGCAATAAGTAACAACATATATATATTTTTATAGTTCGTGGTATTATGGTCGAATATGTGAATAGAAAATACACAAAACGTTGTAATGTTAAATGTATATTTAATATAATTATAATAACAAGTAAACAATGCTAGAAGAATGTAAATTTACTACAATAATTATACAATATAAAAACTACAACATATTCCTTATAAAAGTCTATAACAGTTGCTAAATGTTACAATGGATTCATATTACTTATCGGCCCCAGTCCTTTGGCTGGGGTTAAGTCAGAGCTGGTACTACATCTTCCGTTCAGTCACGTAAGGCAAAGAGACTCAATCCTTCCTACATCTGGATTTTATTCCCAGTATATTCCTAAGTAGGCTGGCCTGTGATGTCACTCCCAGAAGCACATGGCTTACAGAATCCTACACACTGCCCCTAGTGGTGCCTCTAATGCATTAAACTCATTATGCTTTATTTTATGTCGGAAATCATTATATTAATACCGTTACACTAACGCTATAGTGTTCCTTTAAATCTCACTGATCATTTAAAAGACATACAGGTATAACACTTTTTCTTGATAACTGGTTTTTATGAGCTCCAATAAATTGAGTTGAATGTTTTTCCTATTTAGTTTTTTGCAATAATCATAATGAAGATTTTACTTTTAAGAACCATTTCCTTTCAAACTTCTTTATAGAGGTCATAAGTACATTTTTGATTAATACTTTCATGAATGATTAAATGGCTTGCATTTTGTAATATGATTATAGCATAATGTGACATCTCTTGAAAAAGTGTGTATTATTTAACAGAAAATAGATGAATGTGTATATTTATTAGAGATGAAGGTATGCGTAATTAAACATATTTCCATGTTAATTTAACTGCATGACCTCCAACGTAGTTTGGAAACTTATACTAAACTTACACTAAGCACAAATAATTAAAAGCGGGACAGACAATAAGTACCGTATATACTCGAGTATAAGCCGACCCGAATATAAGCCGAGGCCCCTAATTTTACCCCAAAAAACTGGGAAAACGTATTGACTCGAGTATAAGACTAGGGTGGGAAATGCAGCAGCTACTGGTAAATTTCTAAATAAAATTAGATCCTAAAAAAATTATATTAATTGAATATTTATTTACAGTGTGTGTATATAATGAATGCAGTGTGTGCGTATGAATGCAGTGTGTGCGTATGAATGCAGTGTGCGTATGACTGCAGTGTGCGGATGAGTGCAGTGCGTGTATGAGTGCAGTGCGTGTATGAGTGCAGTGCGCGTATGAGTGCAGTGTGTATGAGTGCAGTGTGTGTGTATGAGTGCAGTGTGTGTGTGTGTGTATGAGTGCAGTGTGTGTGTGTATATATTAATTGAATATTTATTTCCAGTGTGTGTATATAATGAATGCAGTGTGTGTGTATGAGTGCAGTGTGTATGAGTGCAGTGTGTGTGTATGAGTGCAGTGTGTGTGTATGAGTGCAGTGTGTGTGAGTGGAGTGTGTGTGTGAGTGCAGTGTGTGTGTGCGTGCAGTGTGTGTGTGAGTGCAGTGTGTGTGTGAATGCAGTGTGTGTGAGTGCAGTGTGTGTATATGAATGAAGTGTGAGTGTGTGATGCAGTGTGTGATGCAGTGTGTGTTTGTGTATGTGTTGGTGGGGTGGGCATTTGATATATTATCAATTATTATTTTTTTTTATTTTTTTTTATATTATTATTTTTTTATTATTATTATTTATTATTTAATTATTATTCTTTTTTTTTTTTTAATTATCTTTTTTTTTCGTCCCCCCTCCCTGCTTGCTAGCTGGCCAGGGAGGGGGGCTCCTTCCCTGGTGGTCCAGTGTCATTGGTAGTTCAGTGGGGGGAGAGGGGTGCTGACAGAGCTGTACTTACCTTTCCTGCAGCTCCTGTCAGCTCTCTCCTCCTCCGCGCGGTCTGTGTAGCTCCCTCTGTCAGCTCCCAGTGTAAGTCTCGCGAGAGCCGCGGCTCTCGCGAGACTTACACTGGGAGCTGACCGAGGTGCTGAACGGACCGGCACGGAGGAGGAGAGAGCTGACAGGAGCTGCAGGAGAGGTAAGTACAGCTCTGCCAGCACCCCTCTCCCCCCAGTCTGTATTATGGCAATGCAAATTGCCATAATACAGACTCTGACTCGAGTATAAGCCGAGTTGGGGTTTTTCAGCACAAAAAATGTGCTGAAAAACTCGGCTTATACTCGAGTATATACGGTATGTTATATTAAACCTAAATAAAATGTAAAACATATCTCCTAAGTGTCCCTATTTAGGAGGAACAGTCCCTAATTTGGGTCCAAATCCCTCTGTCCCTGAAATATATTGGAGCTTAGAATAATAATACCATTTTTTAATTGCTCATTTATTTTCAGTCATTGAAATGAAATGGTGAATGAAGTGCTAATGGAAGTTTCTGCTAAGAAATTTATGGATCTTGGAAGATTATAGTGAAGGAAAGGAGCAGCGCTTGGCAAACAACAGGTAAGAAGTCAAAATATTTTAACTTCTACAGCGAGCTCTAGTGGATATGGTGCTTTTAGTGCTCCTTTAACCCCTTAGTGACCACGGACGTACAGGGTAAGTCTGTGGGATCCCGAGGGCGGCTGCGAGGGGAGGCTGCACTCCGCTCACAGTACTCACCCTCCAGCCGTCCGCGGTCCCCTCCTCCTCGTGGGCTCGGCGAGCGGCATCCTTCCAGCCTCGGATGCCGCCCGCGTCTTCCTCCACGTCCCCCAGCAGCAGCATGCATGACGCTGCACGCTGGGAGACCGCCCAATATATTACACGCCGGGGTCAGTCACCTGACCCGGCGTTAAAGGCACAGTGCCTCAATCACTGTGGGAGGTTTAGATATATCCCACGTGTGATTTTAATTCTGATTGGAAATGATCCAATCAGAATTAACCTTATGGTTTAAATACTTACCTTTCCTGTTCCTCCCTGCCCTGTTGTGGTCTTTGCTTGCTAGTATTGCTACTGAATTTGTGTTTCTGGTTACGTACTCTCTGGCTTGTTAATCTGACTTTGTGACTTTCTCCTACCCTTTGACCTCGGCTTGTTTCTCGTTATCCTGTCTTCTGGTTCCCCTTACTCGGCTTGTCTCCTGACTATTCTTTGTGTGCTTAGCCCAGCCACTCTAAGGTCCGGTACTGCACATTTTCTGTGTGTGTGTGTGTGTGTGTCTGTGTTAGCGTGTTGGGTTCCCCGAATCGTGACATTACAACAGGGCCATAATGGTAGACAACTTGAGAAACCTCTGGTGACCCATGAAACCCAGGAAATAGTTATGTCTGTGGGTGCTTTGCACAAGGAAAGGTTAACCTTCCAAATAATTGACTCCCCTACTGCCTCCATCGTTCTGGGTTTTCCCTGATTAGTTAAACACAACCCTGTACTTGATTGGGGTTGTTTAGATATACTCTCCTGGGGGGAATCTTGTCAACAAGACTGTATGCTCATGTACGTCCTGTTTGTTTACTCAACGTGCCCACGGCTAAACCACTTTCGGTTTCTGTCCCTTCTGTATATGCAGACCTTGCCTTGGTTTTTTAAAAAAGGGAGGCAGATAAGCTACCTCCACATCATGAATATGACTGTGCCATAAACCTGTTACCGGGTACTATGCCTCTTAGGGGCAAGGTCTACCCTCTTTCTGAGAAAGAAAACCAGATCATGGAGGAGTACATGCTGGAATCCCTAAGTAAAGGTTTTATTAGAAGGTCCTCCTCCCCTGCTGGTGCTGATTTCTTCTTTGTGGCAAAGAAGGAGGGCGATTTGAGGCCATGTATAGACTACAGGGGTCGGAAGAATATAACGATTAAAAACGCCTACCCTATCCCCCTCATCACTGAGTTGTTTGACCGTGTTAAAGGTTCTAAGTTCTTCACTAAATTAGACCTCAGGGGGGCTTATAACCTTGTCCGTATAAAGGAGAATGACGAGTGGAAGACAGCGTTCAATACGCGCAGTGGGCATTACGAATATCTGGTCATGCCTTTTGGACTGTGTAATGCTCCTGCTGTGTTTCAGGACCTCATAAATGATGTCCTTAGGGATCTATTGCATGTCTGTGCTGTGGTGTACCTTGACGACATACTTGTGTATTCTCCTGATTTGAAGTCACACCATAACCATGTTAGGATGGTGCTCAAAAAGTTATTACAGAACGGACTCTATTGTAAGTTAGAAAAATGTTTATTCGATCAGACCTCTGTGCAATTCCTTGGATATATAATTACTGAACAGGGTTTTAGTATGGATCCTGCTAAATTGGAAGCCATACTGTCCTGGCCCCAAAGACTGAAGGCTATCCAGCGTTTTATAGGATTTGCCAACTATTATAGGAAATTTATAAAAAACTTTTCACCACTTATCTCTCCTATAACAAAACTGACTAAAAAAGGTCTACACCCTAGGGTTTGGACTCCTGAAGCCCTTAAGGCCTTCGAAACTCTCAAGAAGGCATTTGCCTCTGCTCCAGTGCTGCACCACCCTAATCCTTCTCTTCCCTTTGTTATGGAAGTAGACACTTCTGAGTCAGGTGTGGGAGCAGTACTGTCACAGAGGTTGTCGTATGACAAACCCCTCCATCCCTGTTGTTATTTTTCTAAAAGGTTGTCTGATCCAGAAAAGAATTACGATGTTGGGAACAGGGAACTATTAGCTATTGTGTTAGCTTTTAAGGAATGGAGGTACTTATTAGAGGGTTCTAGACACAAAATTATGGTTATAACAGATCATAAGAACCTCTCCTATATAGCTGATGCTAGAAGGTTATCTGCCCGGCAGGCTAGATGGTCTCTATTTCTTTCACGCTTCCAATACGTTATTACCTATAGACCTGGTTGCCGTAATGCCAAAGCTGACGCTATCTCTCGACAGCATGAACCGTTCGAATTTGTTAACCCGACTCCTGTTCCTATTGTACCTGCGTCTCAGATAATAGCTGCTACCCGTTTGGTTGTTTCGTCTCCTTTCCTTGATAGTATTAAGACATACCAAACCCAAGCACCCCCTGAGATGCCGGTTGGTAAACTATACGTTAATGCAAATGACAGAAAAAAGTTGTTAACTTTATTTCACACCGCCAAAACTGCTGGTCATCCGGGGGTTACCAAAACCTATATGGGCCTCCTTCAACAGTTCTGGTGGCCTTCACTCAAGCGAGATGTAGTGGATTTTGTAAAGGCTTGTCGGGTCTGTACGAAGTCCCATAATGTGAGACCCCAGGGTCTACTGATGCCTCTATGTATACCCAAGAAACCAGGGACTCACTTATCCATGGATTTCATTGTAGACCTTCCTCTTTCTGATGGTCAGACAGTGATATTGACTGTGACGGATAGGTTCTCTAAAATGGCGCACTTTATTCCGCTTAAGAAACTGCCTTCTGCGGTTCAGCTAGCTCAGGTGTTTGCCAAAGAAGTGTTCCGCTTGCATGGGGTACCTCAGGATATCGTATCTACACAGGGGCCCTCAATTTGTCTCTCGCTTTTGGAGGGGCTTTTGTGCTGAGATGGGGGTCTCCTTGTCGTTCACTTCCTCCTATCACCCGCAATCTAATGGTGCGGCTGAACGTGCTAATCAGTCTGTGTAATTGTATTTGTGCTGTTTCACTAATGCGCACCAGGACGACTGATCTCGCCTCCTTCCGTGGGCTGAATTTGCCAGGAATACGGTGTCTCATTCGTCTACTGGCTTAAGTCCTTTTGAGGTTGCTTATGGGTTTCGGCCTTCTGTCCTTCCCGGTGCGTTCTCCGACAAGGGAATGCCCGCCTTGGACCAGCACCTCGCCTCTTTGCGGAAGATGTGGGATCAAGTCCATGTTGCGCTGTCTCGTTCAGCAGTTGCTCAGAAGAAGTTTGCTGATCGCCATAGGGTTGCGGCCACTTCTTATGTTCCGGGTGATAGGGTATAGTTGTCCTCCAGGAACCTCCGTCTCAAGGTTCCCTCGATGAAATTTGCTCCCAGATTTCTTAAGGTGTTACGTAGGGTTAACCCCGTTTCCTACTCCCTTGACCTGCCTCCTTCCATGCGTATTCCAAACACGTTTCACGTCTCGATTTTGAAGCCCTTGCTGTGTAACCGATTCTCTCGTCCCCTCGGGCGGCCTGTTTCCCCTCGCGCTGTCCCTAGTGACGTGTACGAGGTGGCTGCCCTTCTTGACTCTCGTGTTTCTAGGGGTCGGCTGCAATATCTGGTGATTGGAAGGGGTACGGCCTTTCTGAATTCACGCTTTGCATGAGGACATTAAGTATCTTCAAAATCCCCATAGTGAAGCACTGATTCAATGCTTTCCAATGGGGAAGGTCTAATGTGTGTTGGGCGCTTGCCACTCATGCATAATAGGTCCCCCTATCGACAAAACATTGCTGGAAGAGGATACCAATCCAACACCGAGGGACCTTCGCACTGGAAGGAAGTCTTGGGTTTTGAGCTCTGATCTGCACGCTCCCTCTTTGGTCCGCTCCTTTCATGCCTGGTTTCCTTTGAAGCCTTCTGCTTCCCGCCCTCCGGGCGGTCTTCGAGGGGGGGGTAATGTCGGGATCCCGCGGGCGGCTGTGAGGGGAGGCTGCACTCCGCTCGCAGTACTCACCCTCCAGCCGTCCGCGGTCCCCTCCTCCTCGTGGGCTCGGCGAGCGGCATCCTTCCAGCCTCGGATGCCGCCCGCGTCTTCCTCCACGTCCCCTAGCGGCAGCATGCATGACGCTGCACGCTGGGAGACCACCCAATCTAGACCACCCAATATATCACCTGACCCAGCGTTAAAGGCACGGTGCACAGTGCCTCAATCACAGTGGGAGGTTTAGATATCTCCCACGTGTGATTGTTAATTCTGATTGGAAATTATCCAATCAGAATTAACCTTATGGTTTAAATACTTACCTTTCCTGTTCCTCCCTGCCCTGTTGTGGTCTTTGCTTGCTAGTATTGCTACTGAACTTGTGTTTCTGGTTACGTACTCTCTGGCTTGTTAATCTGACTTTGTGACTTTCTCCGACCTTTTGACCTCGGCTTGTTTCTTGTAATCCTGTCTTCTGGTTCCCCTTACTCGGCTTGTCTCCTGACTATTCTTTGTGTGCTTAGCCCGGCCACTCTAAGGTCCAGTACTGCACCTTTTCTGTGTGTGTGTGTGTGTGTTAGCATGTTGGGTTCCCCGAATCGTGACAAAGTCAGCCAAAAAAACGGTCGTCAACGACCGCTGACGTACCTTGTATGTCCGCAGCCAAAATGAGTGTTGGAAGCAATTGTGATCGCTTCCAGGCTCTCTAAGGGTATTACACAATGCCTCGATATCGAGGCATCGTGGAATACCCCCCCTTACTGCCGGGCACCCAAGTGATCGCTCCCCCTGAAGCGATCAATTCCGGGTTTCCGCATGTGGCGCCAGGCAGTGTAGTGCAGAGCATCGGAAGACATCAGGCAGGCTTCCGATGCTCTGCCTGTACTGAGTGCCTCAAGGGGTCAAGGCACTCAGTAAATGTAAAAAAAAATTCACCCCCTACCCTCCCCATGTACTTAACAATTGCTGTCGTTCCCCCGCCGGCGATCGGTCTTCTTCTGAGGGAGACTGTCGGGGGTCAGCCCAGACAGTCCCCTCTCTGCAATTTAGGACCCCCAGGGGCCATGTGACTGCGGTCACATAGCCACAATGGGTGTCCACAGTGCTGCCAGCAGGAGGACTGCCTGAACTGACAGGCAGTCCCCCTGCTGATGAAAAAGTAAAAAATACGTTTTTTAAAAAGTAAAAAAAAATGTAAATAAAGTTAATAAATTAACAGATATATATATATAATATCATACCAAGTATTTTTTATTAATATATACATATATTAATAAAAAATACACTGAGAGTAAAATTACACACAAATATATGATATATATATAATAATTAAATATATTGTATATTTATATTATTATAAAAATGAAATAACAATTAATTAACAATAAATAAAAAACTGTAAAAATATTTATTTTTAAATGTAAAAAAATATATATATGTAATTTTATTCTAATTGTATTTTGATATTAATATATATATATATATATAAAAATACATATATATATGTATATATATATGTATATAAAAACACACATATATATATATATATATATATATAATTTATATATAGCAGTCCCCCTGCAGCAGCTCCAGCCACCCCGGTCCTCCAGGGCCATGTGATCACCATGATCACATCGCCGCAATAGGACTCTAGGAGCTGCCAGCAAGGGGACTGTCTGAGCTGTTAGGCAGACCCCAGGCTGCTAAAAAGTTATATATATATATATATATATATATATATATATATGTAGGAAACATAGGGGGATGGTTGCACTCACCTAAACATGCTTAAATGGGGTGCTGCTGGGGGCCATATTATACAATAAATACACAAGATCCAGCGCACTCTCCTATCTACTAAACAGCAACTTCAATGTTGACAGATTAGTTTGTAAAAGTTTTTTTTAAAAACACCTAATCTAGGCAAAAAAGTGGGGATTTAGTTACATTATATGATCATACATTGCATAAGCCTGCCACAACGTCAATGTACCCCATCTTTGGCAGGTCCTACTCTCACAGTCTAATGTCTGCTCTTATGAGATTAACCACTTACTTGGGAAAAAATTCCATCTGAGGCTCTCTGCAGTACAAGACTAAATAGGGACCTGAGATGAGGCACCTGTAACAGGGAGGGGTGCAGAACCAAGGAGTTGGCTAGACTCCCAAATATATATAGGAAACATGGGGGGATGGTTGCACTCACCTAAACATGCTTAAATGGGGTGCTGCTGGGGGCCATATTATACAATAAATACACAAGATCCAGCGCACTCTCCTATCTACTAAACAGCAACTTCAATGTTGACAGATTAGTTTGTAAAAGTTTTTTTTAAAAACACCTAATCTAGGCAAAAAAGTGGGGATTTAGTTACATTATATGATCATACATTGCATAAGCCTGCCACAACGTCAATGTACCCCATCTTTGGCAGGTCCTACTCTCACAGTCTAATGTCTGCTCTTATGAGATTAACCACTTACTTGGGAAAAAATTCCATCTGAGGCTCTCTGCAGTACAAGACTAAATAGGGACCTGAGATGAGGCACCTGTAACGCCGCAATAGGACTCTAGGAGCTGCCAGCAAGGGGACTGTCTGAGCTGTTAGGCAGACCCCAGGCTGCTAAAAAGTTATATATATATATATATATATATATATATATATATATATATATATGTATATATTTTATAAAATTCTAAAATAATTAAAGCATTTTATAATATATTATACATATATAATGCATATATATAATTTCCTTATAAGTGTACTTTGAGATATATACACATATATCTCAAAATACACTTGTAATAAAATCATATTCACCCTGTTCCAAATTATTATGCAAATTCTATTTAAGTGTCACAAAGATTAAATATTTTGTTTTTCTGTTTAACTCATGGATGGCATTGTGTCTCGGGCTCTTTTGATCACTGAAAACAATTTAGGACACCTGTAATAATTAGATTGCCAGGTGAGCCCAATTTAAGGAAAAACTACTAAAGGAGGGTGTTCCACATTATTAAGCAGAGCACCATTTTTATGCAATATGGGGAAGAAAAGGGATCTCTCTGCTGCCGAAAAGAGTGAAATAGTTCAATGCTTTGGACGAGGTATGAAAGCATTAGATATTTCACGAAAACTTAAGCGTGATCATCGCACTATTAAGAGATTTGTGGCTGATTCAGAGCACAGATGGGTTCATGCAGATAAAGGCACATTGAGGAAGATTTCTGCCAGATCCATGCATCGGATCAAGAGAGCAGCTGCTAAAATACCATTACATAGCAGAAAACAGATATTTGAAGCTGCTGGTGCCTGTGGAGTCCTCCAGAGTCTTGCAACTGTGCATAAACCTTCAATTCAGCCACCACTAACCAATGTTCACAAGCAGAAATGGCTGCATTGGGCAGAAAAATACATGAAGACTAATTTTCAAACAGCAAAACAAAACAACTACGTTGTTGTGTGTTAAATAACGATTACTTAACTTCAATTAGTCTGTAGCCTCCCAAGATCGTTATCCACCACAAAACGATCATATATATGTATAGAACCACAAGCAGAAATGGGATACGGCTGTACAGTCTATATAGGGAACATACAAGGAAAAAAAACAATAGTGTGATACAGTATATACAGTGAAAATGTGCGCTTAAATGGATGCACTCACGAGATAGTAAAGGTAAAACAGCATTCAAGGTGCCTCCCCAGGGAATATGGGGGGATGCTGGTATCCTTCGGTAGTGTCTAGCAGCCAAATGGGACACAGGACTCCAGGTGAGTAATGGTAGAAAATATTTGTAGTTTTATTTTCTTTAAAAGGTGATACAACACCAAGCAGATAAAATATAAAAGTGCAGCAGTAGGTCCAACGCGTTTCGTTCAACACAGGAACTTCATCAGGGACCGCACAGTAAAAGAAATCAACAGCAATATTGCAGATTGTAAAAAATACACATCCTACTCACCCTAACAATAATCACTATAAATAGGGCTAATCCCAATGTCCCATTGGTCCTAAGTGTGGGGGGTGTCCTCCGGGCTGCTCTCCATTGGTTAAGGGATAATATCATCCAGCTGATTCCATTTTCGGCATTTCAATGCCCAGAAAACGAGCGCGTTTTTTTCATACGCCGGAACCGGAAGTAGACGTTTTCTTTCACTTCCGCGTTCCACATGCGTTCCACGTGCGTTCCACATGCGTTCCAAGGGCAGTCCGCACATGCTCAGTGGGTATTGCACAACTATCTCAATCGAAAACATCCTAATGCATTTAAAAAAGCCCTTAAAAGCTCAAAACATAACTAAAAGTGCAATTAATCTCTAAAAAGAGAAAAAATAAATTAATATATGATATACAAACATAATTAATTACTTAAGTGAACCTAAACTTGTCATGTGACAAAAATAAGACATTAAACATTATACTTCTGGTGTCTGTAGTTCTATGGAAATAACAAACACCTTCTCTACAAATCTATTTAAAGTGACAGACTCTTTCATAAATTTCTATAAACCTCTTCTTTATTGAGGATATTGTCATGGTAAACCCCTCTATAGGTTTGTTTTAAAGTGACACACACCTTATCTCCAAAAACCTGTTTGAAGTTATAGATTCCTCCGTGAATCAGTAAAGGTGACAAGCACCTATTACAAAATTATCTAAGTGACTCATACCTAATAGGCTAAACGAATAATAAACTAAAAAACCATAACCTATAGATTTTACAAATGTTCCCTGAATATTATTAGTTAAGGACATTATAAATACCTAGTTAGTACACATAACCGTATAAAATAAACTACGTTAGTTATTATTATAGTTTCATATATGTTATCTTGATCTATTTTTTATCTTAATTATATTCTTTGGTTTCATACATATGCACCAAAAATAGATCACTCTCATTGTCCCATATCATCAAAAGAAAAAAAGAGAAAAAAAGAGAAAAAGAGAAAAAGAGGAGAAAAAAGGAGAAAAAAGTTATCCCCAGGCCAGAGGGAGTCCACATTAACATGTCCCTAGTAACCTATATGATTGATTGGTACTCCTTTGTCTGGAAGAAGGGTACTCCCTTTAAATAGAAACTATAAAGAGAAGAGTAATCATTACGGTTACTCCAAAAAGCACACCAGATCTATCCCAATGTTTAAGCCCCTGGGTTCCAGGGTCTTTAACTTGTGTATCCAGAAGGTTTCCCTCTGGGATAGCTTCTTAACTCTATCTCCTCCCCGCCAGTAGGGCAGAACATGCTCGATCCCCATACATCGAAATTCTTTAAATGAAAAAGAAGGACAGCTGGAGCAGTGGGCGGAGACTGAATGAGTTACAAGTCCCTTACGTATATTGTTCAGATGTTCCAAGATTCTAACTTTAAAAATACGTTGTGTCCGTCCCACATACTGTTTGCCACACGGACACTGCAGTAAATATACTACATGGTCCGTGTGGCAGCTAATAGGTGATTTAATCCCAAAGGATTCTCCAGTTACAAAACTGCCGAATTCCTTGGTTCTTTCCATATGGGCAGTGGTGCAGGCTTTGCAGCTATTGCATCCTCTAAAACAACCTGAATCGGGAGGTACATTAGATCTGTTGGTTTTAATCGCATAGCTAGGCGCTAGCATGTTCTTAAGGTTCTTATTTCGCTTGAAAATCACTGTTGGACGTTCAGATAGAGAACTGCCCAAAATGGGGTCCTGTTGTAAGATAGGCCAGAATTCAGTTAAACTTCTTTTTATCTTAAGATGATCGGTATTGTATTGGGTTACAAAGGAAGATCTGAAATTACCCCTCCCTCCTGTCCCCGGTGGTTTGTCCTCCAAAAGTTGGCTTCGTTCTAAAGAGCCTATGGAACGGATCTCTTTCTCTAGGGTGTTTTTGTTATAGCCCCTCGCGCACAATTTATTCTTTATATGTGTGGACTGGGTATGGAAATCATGTGGGCGGGAACAATTGCGCTTGAGTCTAGTGAACTGGCTTCGCGCTATGCCTTTAAGCCACGGTTTGTGGTGGCAGCTACGTTGGTGAACGAAACCATTGCCATCCGTTGGCTTGAAGAAACATTTAGTATGGATTTGGCCCTGATCACAAAAAATTTCGAGGTCCAAAAAATGGATCCTGCTCTTGTTCCACTCAGGAGTAAAGACAAGGTTGAACAAGTTGGAATTGAGATAATGAACATAATCTGAAAAGCTGTCAGAAGACCCCTTCCAGATAACGATCACATCGTCGATATAACGCCGCCAGAGCACCAGGCTCTCCCTCCAGTCATGCCCAGACCATACGAAGAGTTCTTCCCATCTCCGCATGTAGGTGTTGGCATAACTGGGGGCGAACCTGGTGCCCATGGCGGTACCTGTTATCTGGAGATAATGTTGGTCGTTAAAAAAGAAAAAATTGTGTTCTAATATAAACTGGACCGAAGTCAATATGAAATCCCTCTGGCCTGAGGACAAGTCCAAATCCTGGGACATATAGTGATCAAGAGCTTCCAGCCCCAAACTGTGATTGATTACCGTATACAGAGATGTCACGTCAAGCGTGGCCCAACTGTAGTCGGATTCCCATTCTATACTCTCCAATTCTTGGAGAAAGGACTTAGTATCGCGTATATATGAGGGGGCCCCCTGGGCATATTTTTGGAGAAACGAATACATAAATGCTGATAAATTAGCTGTGAGAGAGTTCACTCCACTGATGATAGGGCGACCTGGTGGATCAGGGAGGCGTTTGTGGGTTTTAGGAAGAAAATAGAATATTGGAATTACTGGATTTTTTTGAAACAAGAAATCAAAATTCTTTTGCGATATAATTCCGCTATCCCTGGCTTTGATCAAAATTTCTTTCAGTTTTAAGTTATACACCAGGGTGGGGTTATTTTGTAATTTAATATACGTCTTCCTATCCCCCAGGATATTAAGGGACTCCTTCAGATAGTAGGAGGCTGTCATCAACACTATCCCTCCTCCCTTATCCGCCTCCCTGATCACCAGGTCCTCTCTTTCCATAAGATGTTGTAAAGTGTCCTTCTCCTTCTTAGTTAAATTAAAAGGGGATGAACCTCTCTTTCTTTCGAGAGTAATGGATTGAAAAGCCTGGTCCACCATATGCTCAAAGGTCTCCAAGAATGGACCCTTACTTTGAACCGGAAAAAAATGGGACCTAGGTTGAAACTTATAATTCTCTTTCACATCTATACTATTAACCTCACCCTCAATATTAGATGGGTGTAAAAGAAAATGCCTTTTAATAGTTAGGGAGCGAATAAATTTTTTGAGGTCTATATACAGATTAAAATCATTAGCCATCTTATTGGGGGCAAACTTCATCCCTTTTGAAAGTAAATCTATTTCATCTGATGTGAGGGGGATACCAGTTAAATTGAAAATGCCTTTACCTCTTTCCTCCACATCACGGGAAGAAAAAGAGTTGGAACTTGAATCTAGTCCTCTGTTCTCACCCTCTTGTGAGGGGAGTCTTGATACAGGGGAGTGAACCTGTTGGGATGCTCCCAAGTTTCGGTTCTGGGGCGGAAATAATTTGTGATGGTTTTCTCCTTTGGACCTCTCGGTCTCCCCTGAAAATGTATCTCCTGTTCGTTAACTTGTTTTAGAGTCCTAAGTTTGTCTGATTGATTATATAGAGGCTGGGTCTGAAATCTAGTATTCACCACTCTATCTGGTGTATGCCTCCCCTACCCTCCCCATGTACTTAACAATTGCTGTCGTTCCCCCGCCGGCGATCGGTCTTCTTCTGAGGGAGACTGTCGGGGGTCAGCCCAGACAGTCCCCTCTCTGCAATTTAGGACCCCCAGGGGCCATGTGACTGCGGTCACATAGCCACAATGGGTGTCCACAGTGCTGCCAGCAGGAGGACTGCCTGAACTGACAGGCAGTCCCCCTGCTGATGAAAAAGTAAAAAATACGTTTTTTAAAAAGTAAAAAAAAATGTAAATAAAGTTAATAAATTAACAGATATATATATATAACATCATACCAAGTATTTTTTATTAATATATACATATATTAATAAAAAATACACTGAGAGTAAAATTACACACAAATATATGATATATATATAATAATTAAATATATTGTATATTTATATTATTATAAAAATGAAATAACAATTAATTAACAATAAATAAAAAACTGTAAAAATATTTATTTTTAAATGTAAAAAAATATATATATGTAATTTTATTCTAATTGTATTTTGATATTAATATATATATATATATATATAAAAATACATATATATATGTATATATATATGTATATAAAAACACACATATATATATATATATATATATATATATATATATATATATATATATAATTTATATATAGCAGTCCCCCTGCAGCAGCTCCAGCCACCCCGGTCCTCCAGGGCCATGTGATCACCATGATCACATCGCCGCAATAGGACTCTAGGAGCTGCCAGCAAGGGGACTGTCTGAGCTGTTAGGCAGACCCCAGGCTGCTAAAAAGTTATATATATATATATATATATATATATATATATATGTATATATTTTATAAAATTCTAAAATAATTAAAGCATTTTATAATATATTATACATATATAATGCATATATATAATTTCCTTATAAGTGTACTTTGAGATATATACACATATATCTCAAAATACACTTGTAATAAAATCATATTCACCCTGTTCCAAATTATTATGCAAATTCTATTTAAGTGTCACAAAGATTAAATATTTTGTTTTTCTGTTTAACTCATGGATGGCATTGTGTCTCGGGCTCTTTTGATCACTGAAAACAATTTAGGACACCTGTAATAATTAGATTGCCAGGTGAGCCCAATTTAAGGAAAAACTACTAAAGGAGGGTGTTCCACATTATTAAGCAGAGCACCATTTTTATGCAATATGGGGAAGAAAAGGGATCTCTCTGCTGCCGAAAAGAGTGAAATAGTTCAATGCTTTGGACGAGGTATGAAAGCATTAGATATTTCACGAAAACTTAAGCGTGATCATCGCACTATTAAGAGATTTGTGGCTGATTCAGAGCACAGATGGGTTCATGCAGATAAAGGCACATTGAGGAAGATTTCTGCCAGATCCATGCATCGGATCAAGAGAGCAGCTGCTAAAATACCATTACATAGCAGAAAACAGATATTTGAAGCTGCTGGTGCCTGTGGAGTCCTCCAGAGTCTTGCAACTGTGCATAAACCTTCAATTCAGCCACCACTAACCAATGCTCACAAGCAGAAATGGCTGCATTGGGCAGAAAAATACATGAAGACTAATTTTCAAACAGTCCTGTTCACTGATGAGTGCTGTGCAACCCTGGATGGTTCAGATGGATGGAGTAGTGGATGGTTGGTGGACGGCCACCCTGTTCCAACAAGGCTGCGAGGTCAACAAGGCGGTGGTGGAGTCATGTTTTGGGCCAGAATCATGGGAAGAGAGCTTGTCGGCCCCTTTAGGGTTCCGAAGGTGTAAAGATGACCTCTGCAAAGTATGTGGAGTTTCTGACTGATCACTTTCTTCCCTGGTACAGAAGGAAGAACTATGCTTTCCGTAATCTTCGTGCATGACAATGCACCATCTCATGCTGCAAAGAATACCTCTGCATCAATGGCTGATATGGGGATAAAAGGAGAGAAAGTCATGGTGTGGCCTCCATCCTCCCCCGACCTCAATCCTATTGAGAATCTTTGGAGCATCCTCAAGCAAAAGATCTATGAGGGTGGGAGGCAGTTTACATCCAAACAGCAGCTCTGGGAGGCTATTCTAATATCTTGCAAACAAATTCAAGCAGAAACTGTCCAAAAACTCACAAATTCAATGGATGCAAGACTTGTGAAGCTGCTATCTAATAAGGGGTCCTATGTTAAAATGTAACCTGACCTGTTAAAATGTTTAAAAAGTTAAAATGTTGTTATAAGTTTGATTGAAATAGCATTTGATTTCAGTAAATATGCTGCAAACACAACAAATTAAATTTTTTAGTTCTTTACAACCTATAAAGTGTTTTGAAACTAATAATTTGGAACAGTGCATTTTAGGTTTTTTATGTTTAAAAAACATACTGTTATCATTAGGAGGTTTGTTTAATAAAATTTGAATTGTACTCTTAATAGTTGAGAACATGAGAATTATTTAGGTAAATGAGAAAAATATAATTTGCATAATAATTTTGAACAGGGTGTATATGCATTATATATGTCTAATATATTATAAAATGCTTTAATTATAATATATTTTACATATACAGGAAATAAAAGTATGTGTATGTTTATATATATATATATATATATATATACACACACACGTACGAATTATATACATAGGTATTGTATGTATATGTGTGTATATGTGTGTGTATATAAATATATATATATATATATATATACACACGTTTTATATACGTGTGTGTGTGTGTGTGTGTGTGTGTATATATATGTGTGTATATATGTATGTAAACAATACACATGATCCAGCACACTCTCCTATCTACTAAACAGCAACTTCAATGTTGACAGATTTTATTAGTTTTTAAAAGTTCTTTTAAAACACCTAATCTAGGCAAAAAAATAATGGGGATTTAGTTACATTATATGAGCATACATTGCATAAGCCTGCCACAACGTCAATGTACCCCATCTTTGGCAGGTCCTACTCTCACAGTCTAATGTCTGCTCTTATGAGATTAACCCACTTACTTGGGAAAAAATTCCATCTGAGGCTCTCTCCAGTACAAGGCTAAATAGGGACCTGAGATGAGGCACCTGTAACAGGGAGGGGTGCAAAACCAAGGAGTTGGCTAGACTCCCAAATATATATATATATATATATATGTATATATATATGAAACATGGGGGATGGTTGCACTCACCTGAACATGCTTAAATGGGGTGCTGCTGGGGGCCATATTATACAATAAACAATACACAAGATCCAGCGCACTCTCCTATCTACTAAACAGCAACTTCAATGTTTGGGATTGAAGATTTGTGACTTTCTTCACAACTCCTCTCCCCTTTAGCAAGGGTTAGAGTTGTGGTAGTTTTTTTTTTTTTGTTGTGTTTCGTATGTCTATTAAACCTTTTCAACTGTACTTCGTTTAATATTCAATAAATGCTTATTGAGTTTTTCACACAGAAGATTAGGAAAAGAAAAAACATTGACATAGCCACGTATAAAGGTGAAATGTACAAAATAAACATACATGATATGCTCAGTATAAAGTACATGAAGACTGGTTAAACTGCACTCAATTTTAGCTTGAATGTAGTGGCAGGCTACTTTGGACTGTAGTCAGGAATACAGTAGCAGGGTTTTAATCAGGCCTGGACTGGCCATCGGGCAAACCGGGCAAATGCCAATGGGCCGAGGCCGACAGGGAAGATCAGGGGCTGGTGCTGGTGCCTTTAGGGCTGGTGCTGCCTGACCTCCGGTCCATAGAGGAAGCTCTGTGCGGTGGGGAGATCAAAGATGTCTCTCACCATCCTGCAACTAGCAGAGCACCTGCCCTGTGTACATGGTCTACACCTGTCAAGGGGTGTAGACCAGATACTTCTTCCACTGGACCAACAGGGAAAATAATTTCCCCCCAGCATCCTCTCCTACCAAGGATCAAGGTAAGGAAGAGGGTAAGAGTAAACTGAGCATTTTTTTTGCCCCATGTCCCCCTCTCACTGTGCAGGCCCTGTCCCTCCATCTTACCCAACAGTCTTATGCCCCACTCTCACCAAGCAGCACCTGTCTTCCCCTCTCACCCTGCAGCCCCATGTCCCCTTTAATAACCTGCAACCCCTGTCTCACCCAGCAGTCTCTGCCCCCTCCCAGCAGCCCCTTTCTCCCTCTCTCACCCAGCAGCCCCATGTCCCCCTTCTCACCCAGCAGCCCCATGTCCCCCTGCCAGCAGCCCCTTTTTCCCCCTCTCACCGAGCAGCCCCATGTCCCCTTTCTCACCCAGCAGCCCATGTCCCCACAGCAAGCTGACCCATGTCCCTTCTCATATCCTGAATCCCCTATCTCCCCCTCTTACCCAGATGACCTGCCCCCCTTCCCAGAAGCCCTGGTCTCCCCCTCTCACCCAGCAGCCCCTGTCTCCTCCTCTCACCAAGCAGTCCCATGTCCCCTCTCACACCCTGCCCTTCCTCTCACTTTGCAGCCCTTGCCCCCTCTCACCCAGCAGCCATTGTCCCCCATCTCACCCTGCAGCCCTTGCCCCATCTCACCCAGCAGCCTTTGCCCCCCTCTCAACCAGCAGCCCTTGCCCCTCTCACCTAGCAGTTTTTGCACCCCTCTCACCCAGCATCTCTGCCCCCCTCTCACCCAACAGCCCCTGTGTCCCTCCAGTAGCCCCATGTCCCCTTCCCACACCCTGCAGCCCCATGTCCCCTTCACACACCCTGCAGACCCATGTCCCCCTTCCACACTCTAGATCCCTTATTCCGCCCTCACAAAACATCCACTGTCGTCTCCCCCTCACACAGACATCGCCTATCACCCCACGCTACACATGGACTGCCCTGAGGGGTATTAAACAAATATGCCCACTTTGGAGAGGCATGAATGTCATTGGTAATGACACAATATGAACCCTCTTGGGCCACACCCCTCCTAGGGCTGCTCTGTCTTTGAATGCCCCGGCTGAATTTTTGTCCCAGTCCTGCCCTGGGTTAAAATACAATGGAGACTAAAGAGGATGGTGATGCAGCTGACCATGTGGAATAAAAAGAAAGGATTGGATAGATAGATTCACTGGCATACATACCGCGGTCGCAGGGGTCGCAGCTGTGACCGGACCATGCCCACCAGGGGGCCCAGCCACCCTGCGACTGGGTATGTATGCCAGTTTGCCAGCCTCTTCTCCTGGGGGGCCCATGAGCTGGCCACCTCAGGGCCCGCCGAGCCTGGCAGTGGCGTAACATGGTGGGCGGGCGGGCGGGCGAGAGAGCATCCTTCCCCGAGCGCTCTCTGCCCAGCTCCCTTCCACACCGCAGTGATGCTGGAGCCGGAATATGACGTCACTCTGGCTCCGGCATCAGTAAGCGGTGCGCGAGGGAGCTGAGCAGGAGGATTAGTGCTCCTTCACCGCCTGCAGGACCGGGAGGATAGCACTTCCAAAGTTAGGGAGGATAAAACAATATATATATAAATGAGTGTGTGTGTATATGTGTGTTAGTGTGTGTGTGTGTTACTGTGCGTGTGTCTGTTACTACGTGTGTTAGTTTGTGTGTGTCTGTTATTGAGTGTGTGTCTGCCAGTGATTGTCAGTGTGTGTGTCAGTGAGTGTGTTACTGTGTGTGTCTGTTACTGGGAGTGTTAGTTTGTGTGTGTCTGTTAGTGTGTGTGTGTGTCTGTTAGCTAGGGTTAATGAGTCTGTTTGGTGTCTGCTAGTGAGTGTTTGTCAGTGAGAGTGTATGTTTTGTAAGTGAGTGAGTATGTCTGTCTGTCAGTGAGTGTGTATGTATGTTTGTCACTGAGTATGTGTCTGTCAGTAAATGTGTGTGTCTGTTAGCTAGTGTGTATGCGTCTGTTCATGAGAGTGTGTGTGTGTGGTTAAAACCCCTCCAGCACTTATCATTCTCCAGCGCCGGGCTCCCTTGGCGCTGGTGATCTCTCCGCCCTGATTTGCCTTTCTGCTCCGAATGTGCAATGCCACGTGCGCATTCAAACCGCCCATGGGAAATCATTACTCAATGCTTTCCTATGGACGTCCAGCGTCTTCTCACTGTGATTTTCACAGTGAGAATCGCAGAAGTGCCTCTAGCGGCTGTTAGGGAGACAGTCACTAGAGGCAGGGCCGGTGCAAGGATTCTTGCCGCCCTAGGCAGCAATCCATTTTGCCGCCCCCTCATAAAGGCAACTACATTCTCTCACATGTTTATTCACTAAATTCTGAATTGCAATGAACACAATGCGTAGAAACACTCATCCAGTATATGCATACATATAAACACACTGCCTAATACATCCATCCACACAGACTGCCTATTACATACAATCAACTATATGCACATTACATAAATCCTCACACACACACACACACACACCGCCTAATAAATACATTCATACACTCATACTGCCGAATGCATAGATCAATAAACATGTACTGCCTAATGCATACATCAATAGACACATACTGCCTAATAAATATATCCACACACTCTTTTTCAATGAATTTGGTGCTGTTAAATTTGTAATAATATTGAGATTTAATTTATGTTACTACAACATTTTTTCGGTTTAATATAGAATTCTATTAATATATATTTTAAATATAATTTAATATATAAGTATCTAACTAAATGGTCACTCTGACATACATACACATTTTCACTAACACTTTCACTGACATGCAATGTCACATACACATTCTTACTAACACACACTCTCACTGACATACACAGTGTCGCTTACACACTCACTGACATACAGTGTCAGTTACACACTTTCACTAACACAAACACTGACATACACAGTGTCACTCACACACTTTCACTAACACACACTCTCACTGACATACAGTGTCACTTACACACACACAATGACACACACACTATCACTGACATACACACAGCTTCACTTACACACACACACAATGACACTCACACACTATCACTGACATACACACAGCTTCACTTACACACACACAATGACACTCACACAGCTTCACTTACACACACACAATGACACTCACACACTATCACTGACATACACACAGCTTCACTTACACACACACACAATGACACTCACACACTATCACTGACATACACACAGCTTCACACACACACACACACACTCACTGACATACAGTGTCACTCACACATTCTCACTGACATGCACAGTGTCATTTACACAGTCACTAACACACACAGTATCACACACACACACTGTCACTCAAGCACAAACTCATACCACTTTACATGTAGTCTCAATGTATTTACACCCACAAACACAGCAATTCAATACACACAGACCAATTTACCATCATACACTCATACTCATAATCAGTTCCACTTACCTTCAGATGGGTCATTCATAAGTGCTGTGAATGGAGCAGAGGGGTCCAGCCTGCAGGTAGCTGGTGCTGTTCCTGGTGGGGGGAGTAGGAGAGCCGTGCACTGTGAGCACAGGCTACTTCCTGTTCCCCTCAGAGTGCTTCCGGTGTTCACAGGCAAGTGGCAGCCAGGAAACTAAGTCATGTCCCGGCTTCCCCTGCCTGCTGGAAGCACAGAGCTCTGCTCGGGTGCTGGGGTTACAGCATACCCCTCTCGCGAGCAGGCAAGCAGCTGAATAGCTGCGCTGGGGGGTGGCTATGAAGCCGCTTGCCCAGCACAGCATCCCCAGACAGCAGCAGCAGGGCAGCCCACCAGAAAACCTCCCGGTGGGCGCCCCCCAAAGGCCAGCGCCCCAGGCGAATGCCTTATTCGCCTTAATGGTAGCGCCGGCCCTGACTAGAGGCTACATTAACCCTCAGTAAAAAATATAGCAGTTTCTTTGAAACTGCTTTGTTTTCAGCTGCAGGGTTAAAACTAGAGGGACCTGGTACCCAGACCACTTCATAGAGCTGAAGTGATTTGAGTGCCTATAGTGGTCCTTTAAGTGTATGTATCTGCATGCAGTGGCGTACATACTGCAGTGTAAGCGCGGGGAGGGGGGCTATGGATCAATTTTCGCAACGGGGCCCCATGGATCGTGTGTATGCCACTGGATAGATTCAATTATAAAAAATAAAAAAAATACGAAGAAGGACTTACATAGTTACATAGCTGAAAAGGGACGTGCGTCCATCAAGTTCAGCCTTTCTCACAAAGGCTGAACTATATGGACTTGAAATAAAATGTGAGGAAATAGTATACACATGGAATAGTGAATTTTCAAACAGTGTAAAAAAAAAGGGGAAGGATAGGACAAATAGAATTAGAAATGGTTGATAAAAAAAAGTTTAAACCTATACCCCTAACGTTTCGGCACTAATGAATGTGCCTTTTTCAAGGGATAGCATAAAACACTTACCTCCCCATCCTGATATAAATACTCCATATCCAGCTGATGGCCATCAGCACTGCTTTAAAATGAAACCGGATGTGACATCATCATCATTTGTACAAATAATGCCAGCTTTTAGGGCTTTGAGTAAGTGGTGTATTGTGACTTTATTGTGTTGCATATCAATAATTGACTAGGAGAAAATACAGCCTGCACTGAAATCAGACACAGGCAGACCCACAACATATGCAGACCTAGGGGATAATAGTGATATCAATAATATTTGGGCAGAAATTGAAGCGTATTGAAAGAAACAACAAGATGAAAGGAAGAGCATGACATCTGCTTTAGTGTGTAAGCACAAAGCAGGAGATAGTGTATGTGATTATGTGATGAAGAAGTGTCGGATCGAAGAATGTTTATTAGGCATGATTGGTGAAACTGCTGTGATACAGACTGCAGGCAATGAAGAACAATAATGAATGGAGAATGTGCAAAAATCGTGAGAAAGTTCAATACGAAGTGGTATAATGGCAACTGAATAATTATGTGATCAATTTAGATGCAGCTGCATGCTTTACAAATAAAAATAAATCTCAGTCAGGGTTAACTATGTACCAATGACCAGGTGGTGAAAATACTTGGCGTGGCAATGCCCCACAATGAGGGAGAGGACTTGCACGAGATCGTACCAATGCCCTATAAGCGGTAAAGACCACTTCTTTTGTTTTGGAAAGACAGGACACTGGGCTATGGAGTGTCCTGGGCTTGGATGGGAAGGTTCTCAGTGTGATGACATCCACCAAATCCAACCCCATTGACAACGATGTCCCCAGGCTGACAACCATGACCATGCCTTCCGTACAGAGTGGGCAGGACAAACAAATGCCAGCCAACTCCTTCCTCCTCCCCCTCCTGTTCAATAGGGATTTCAGAGGTTGGATTCCATCTCTGGAAGTTTCTTGCAGCTCTCACTCACATGAAATCAGCTACCCCTAGTGTCACTGTTGGTTAAGGATTTACTTTGTGATTTCCTTGTTTACACTGGAGCAACTGATTCATCCCTTTGTAAGATATCTTATGAGGGAGCCCTACAAAGTACCAGAGAAACCTCGGTTGGTATAAATGGAATCCCAATTACAATTTTCACTACATCTGCACTTTCACTGAAAACTATTGATGGCTCTTTTTCCTGATTGCCCTGTAAATCTGTTGAGAAGATACTTAATGGCAAAGATGTGCATGTTTTTAGAAGTAGATGCTAATGGGGGTATAGCAGTTTGCTCCATATTTCCGCCAATTTTATCACTTCCACATCCTGAAATGCCTTTTTGAAACATAGAAACAGAATGTGATGGCAGATAAGAACCATTCGGCCCATCTAGTCTGCCAGATTTTCTAAATACTCTCATTAGGTCCCTGGTCTTATCTTATCGTTAGGACAGCCTTATGCAAATCCAATGCATGCTTAAACTCCTTCACTGTGTTTACCTCTACCACTTTAGCTGGAAGGCTATCCCATGCATCCACTACCCTCTCAGTAAAGTAATATTTCCTGATATTATTTTTAAAGTCTTAAAAATATGTAAGACTATGTCTTCTTGTTGTGGTAGTTTCTCTTTTTTAAAATATAGTCGCCTCCTTTACTGTGTTGATTCTCTTTATGTATTTAAATTTTTCTTTTGGGTCATATACTTCATCATGTGCCTTAAACATCCCAGATGAGATACAGGACGTACTGCTTGCCCTGTTAATTTATGTCACCAATAACCCTGAGGTCCATGAACTGCCATGTCTCTTTATTGGGAAGGACTGATTTACCTGTATAGCAACACTGACTGTATTTTCCTACCGACTTTCAGTGAAAACTTGTGAACCCAGAAGTGACTTTGTTACTTTGACAGGAGTGTGGGGTGGCCAACTGGGTGTATTCCTAGTGACTGACCAAGGACTGTTTTGCTTGCAGGAAGGAAGTGAATTGTTACAGTGGGTTGGTAACACCCTCTCCCTGGTTGCAGCTCCCATTCCCCCTCCCCTTGACACACTACACCCATCACTCTGGGCCAGCTCAGCCACAGATCCAGGTCTCATTGACTGCAATCCATATCAGGTCACCCTCAAACCAGATATACAACCAGTTTACATTAAGCTTCATCTCTTGTCACTAGAGAAGGAACAGGGAATTGCCCCAGTTATACAGGAATTATTGCAGAAGGGTGTCATCTCCCCCACATACTCACCATGGAGCATGCCGATAAATCCAGTCCCAAAACCAGGCACTACAGATAACAGATTAACACAGGATTTGAGAGCCGTAAATTCTATGGCACTAGCCCCGTTGGTACCTGATATTAACTCTATTACACAGCCATTCCCCAAGAATCCACAAACTTTAGTGCCCTTGACCTTTGCAGTGCCTTCATCAGCATTCCAGTTGACCCTGAACTAAACAATGATTTCCTTTTACGTATAAAGGGGAGGCAGTATACGTGGAATCACCTTCCCCAAGGCTTCTGTGACTCCCACCAGCGTTCTCTGTCGTTGTGCGCCTCACCCTGGGGTCATCGACCCCCGGCTGTGGTTCTACTCTCCTCCAATATGTGGATGACCTTCTCCTCTGCAGACATCAAAGCCTGTCAGGAAGACACGCTGTCTTTGCTGACTCACCTGAATGCTGTAGGTCACAAGGCCTCTTGCAAAAAGATACAACTCTGCCTCCCAAAAGTAAAGTATTTGGATTTCCTGCTGTCCCACGGAGTACGGATCCTTATTCCAGACCATGTTAAGGCTATAATACAACTGCCAAAGCCACATAACAAGATTGTTATGCTATCCTTCTGGGAATGGTTATTTACTGCAGACAATGGGTACCAGACAGTTTACACTATGATCACATCCTTAGAGCCACTACTCTGACAGGTGCCTCAGAGACTTTTCAATAAACATATAATTAGCTTGCAGCATACAAAACTCAAAAAATGCTCTGTGCTCTGCTCCAGCACTGGGACTACCAAATTACCACAAACCTTTCCATCTGTATTGCACCTAGAGTGGCTGCGGCTGGGGTCTTAGCTCAGGAACATGGCATGAGTTATCGTTCCGTTGATTATTATTCAAAAATCCCATACGAGCCCCCAGATTGTTAGTTCAGTTGGAAACCTTCCAGAAAGCAATGATTGATCACGTTAAA
Organism: Pelobates fuscus; assembly: GCF_036172605.1. Classification (NCBI taxonomy): domain Eukaryota; kingdom Metazoa; phylum Chordata; class Amphibia; order Anura; family Pelobatidae; genus Pelobates; species Pelobates fuscus. The sequence goes on along the minus strand of NC_086320.1, from coordinate 311,349,716 downwards.
TCCTCGGCCTTGCCATTGACTGATTATTCTGCCCAGACAGGAAAACCAGCATCACGCACTTGGGAATAAATCAATAAACAGTCTCACACACACACAGCATGTAGGGTTCAAATATATTCCGCTAGTTTAATAATTGAACAAAGCTTTTATGTCAGGAAGGTGTGTCCAGGCACACCAATTGAAACAATAAAACGTATTACAATATGAATATATTAATACTATTAAATTCCTCATGAAAGTATACTGTCTTGGTGTATTAACCAATAGAAGTGCGAATAGGGTGCAGAAACACGTCAGGCGCGTGCTTTGATTATGTCAATTTATACTAAAAAGGATAGTGCTTATGTGCATATTTGTTAAGAAAAGATGGAACATTTTAGGAAACAAAGTTTGGTACATTAAACAATAAAAAGAAACAGGGGTGGACTGAGAGCCTTTGGGGCCCACGGGCAAAATTAGATCCCAGGCCTTTTGAATGCACAAATATATGTGCATTAAATAAATGTTAAAGGATCACTATAGTGTCAGGAAAACAAAGCGGTTTTCCTGACACTATAGTGCCCTTAGGGTGCCCCCACCCTCAGGGTCCCCCTCCCGTGGCTAGTCACATCCTCCCTCTCTCTGTCACTAGTCACCCCCTCCCTCCCTCCGTCACTAGTCACCCCATCCCTCCCTCTGTCACTAGTCACATCCTCCCTCTCTCTGTCACTAGTCACCCCCTCCCTCACTCTGTCACTAGAGTGAGGGGGTGACTATTGACAGAGTAAGGGAGGGAGGGGATGACACAGTGACAGAGGGAGGGATGGGGTGACTAGTGACAGAGGGAGGGAGGGAGGGGGTGACTAAGGACAGAGTGAGGGAGGGAAGGGGTGACTAGTGACAGAGAGAGGGGGTGACTAGTGACAGAGGGAGGGAGGGGTGACTAATGACAGAGGGAGGGGGTGACAATTACAGAGGGAGGGGGTGACACAATGACAGAGTGAGGGAGAGAGGGAGGGGGTGACACAGGGAGGGGTGACTAGTGACAGAGTAAGGGAGGGAGGGGATGACACAGTGACAGAGGGAGGGATGGGGTGACTAGTGACAGAGGGAGGGAGGGGGTGACTAAGGACAGAGTGAGGGAGGGAAGGGGTGACTAGTGACAGAGAGAGGGGGTGACTAGTGACAGAGGGAGGGAGGGAGGGGTGACTAATGACAGAGGGAGGGGTGACAATTACAGAGGGAGGGGGTGACACAATGACAGAGTGAGGGAGAGAGGGAGGGGGTGACACAGGGAGGGGTGACTAGTGACACAGTGACAGAGGGAGGGCGGGGGTGACACAGTGACACAGGGAGTGATTAGTGACACAGTGACAGAGGGAGGGTGGGGGTGACACAGTGACACAGGGAGTGATTAGTGACACAGTGACGGAGGGAGGGGTTGACTAGTGACAGAGGGAGGGGGTGACTAGTGACAGAGGGAGGGAGGGGGTGACACAGTGACAGAGGGAGTGGTGACTAGTGACAGAGGGAGGGGGTGACTAGTGACAGAGGGAGGGGGTGACTAGTGACAGAGGGAGGGAGGGGTGACAGAGAGAGGGGGTGACTAGTGAAAGAGGGAGGGAGTGACACAGTGACAGAGGGAGGGGGGTGACTAGTGACAGAGGGAGGGGGTGACTAGTGACAGAGGGAGGGAGGGGTGACAGTGACAGAGAGAGGGGCTGACTAGTGACAGAGGGAGGGAGGGCTGACTAGTGACAGAGGGAGGGAGGGGTGACTAGTGACAGAGGGAGGGGGTGACTAGTGACAGAGGGAGGGTGTGGGTGACACAGTGACGGAGGGAGGGGGTGATTAGTGACACAGGGAGGGGGTGACTAGTGACACAGGGAGGGGTGACTAGTGACACAGTGACAGAGGGAGGGTGGGGGTGATTAATGACAGAGGGAGGGGTGACTCGTAGCATTGAGGGAGGGGGTGACACAGTAACAGAGGGAGGGGTGACTAGTGACAGAGGGAGGGGGTGACTAGTGACAGAGAGAGGGGGATGACTAGTGACAGAGGGAGGGAGGGGTGACAGTGACAGAGAGAGGGGGTGACTAGTGACAGATGGAGGGGGTGACTAGTGACACAGTGGGGGGGTGACTAGTGACAAAGTGACAGAGGGAGGGTGGGGGTGATTAGTGACACAGTGACGGAGGGAGGGGTTGACTAGTGACAGAGGGAGGGGTGACTAGTGACAGAGGAAGGGAGGGGTGACAGTGACAGAGGGAGGGGGGTGACAGTGACAGAGGGAGGGGGTGACACAGTGACAGAGGGAGGGGTGACACAGTGACATAGGGAGGGGGTGACAGTGACAGAGGGAGGGAGGGAGGGTGAGTAGTGACACAGTGGGTGGGTGACAGTGACAGAGAGAGGGGGGTGACAGTGACAGAGGGAGGGGGTGACTAGTGACAGAGGGAGGGGGTGACAGTGACAGAGGGAGGGGGTGACAGCGACAGAGGGAGGGGGTGACTAGTGACAGAGGGAGGGGGTGACAGTGACAGAGGGAGGGTAGTGACAGTGACAGAGGAAGGGTGGTGACAGTGACAGAGGGAGGAGGGTGACAGTGACAGAGAGAGGGTGGTGACAGTGACAAAGGGAGGGGGTGACAGTGACAGAGGGAGGGGGTGACAGTGACAGAGGGAGGGTGGTGACAGTGACAGAGGGAGGGTGGTGACAGTGACAGAGGGAGGGGGTGACAGTGACAGAGGGAGGGTGGTGCCAGTGACAGAGGGAGGGGGGTGAGTAGTGCCTACCTGTCTCTCTGCTCCCTCTGGTCTCTCCCAGGCTGCTGCTCCTTCCCCTACTGATCAGGCTCTGCGTGAGAGGAGAGTACAGGAAGTGATGTCACTTCCTGGCCCCGCCTCTCCCATCACACAGAGCCGCGTGGGACAGGAAGCAGGAGACCTGGCAGAGAGGAGGTGAAGCTGCCAGGTGTCATTCAGTGGGAGGGAGTAGGGGGGTAATATGCTGAGGTAGGTTGCTGGGGCCCCGACCTCCATCAGGGGCCCCAGCAACCTATTAAAGGAAATTATTTTTATTTTTTTTCCCGTTCCAGTTGGAGAGATCTCTGATCTCTCTAGCTGGAGCATGGCTGTGCGGCCGGGCCCCTGGCTGTCTCGGGCCCTCGGTCCATGACCGATGTGCCCAAGTGGTCAGTCCGCCCCTGAAAAGAAATGAACATTAGGGACATTACTGAAAACAAAGAGGCAGATTTGTACTTTAATCCATTCGGTGCTGGAATGTTAACCAGTCTTACATTAACTCTCTCAGTGATAGAAACATAGAAACATAGAATGTGACGGCAGATAAGAACCATTCGGCCCATCTAGTCTGCCTAATTTTCTAAATACTTTCATTAGCCCCTGGCCTTATCTTATAGTTAGGATAGCCTTATGCCTATCCCACGCATGCTTAAACGCTTTTACTGTGTTAACCTCTACCACTTCAGCTGGAAGACTATTCCATGCATCCACTAACCTCTCAGTAAAGTAATACTTACTGATATTTTTTTTAAAACCTTTGCCCCTCTAATTTAAGACTATGTCCACTTGTTGTGGTAGTTTTTCTTCTTTTAAATATAGTCTCCTCCTTTACTCTGTTGATTCCCTTTATGTATTTAAATGTTTCTATCATATCCCCCCCTGTTTCGTTTTTCCTCCAAGCTATACATGTTAAGTTCCTTTCATCTTTCCTGGTAAGTGTTATCCTGCAATCCATGAACCAGTTTAGTATCCCTTCTCTGAACTCTCTCTAACGTATCAATATCTTTCTGGAGATACAGTCTCCAGTACTGCGTACAATTCTCCAAGTGAGGTCTCACCAGTGTTTTGTACAATGGCATGAGCACTTCCCTCTTTCTACTGCTAATACCTCTCCCTATACAACCAAGCATTCTGCTAGCATTTCCTGCTGCTCTATTACATTGTCTGCCTTCCTTTAAGTCATCAGAAATAATTACCCCTAAATCCCTTTCCTCAGACGTTGAGGTTAGGACTTTATCAACTATTCCGTACCCTGCCCTTGGGTTTTTATGTCCAAGATGCATTATCTTGTACTTATCCACATTAAATGTCTAGTTTTTCTAGTTTACCTAAATCATTTGCCATTTGACTTATCCCTCCTGGACCATCAACCTTGTTACATATCTTGGTATCATCAGCAAAAACAAAAAAAAATCTTACCATCAAGACCTTCTGCAATATCACTAATAAAAATATTAAAGAGAATGGGTCCAAGTACAGATCACTGAGATACCCCACTGGTGATAAGCCCATGCTTCAAATATACTCCATTGACTACAACCCTCTGTTGCCTGTCACTCAGCCACTGCCTTACCCATTCAACAATATTGGAATCCAAACTTAAACATTGCAGTTTATTGATAAGCCTTCTATGTGCAACAGTGTCAAAAGCATTGCTGAAATCTAGGTAAGCAATGTCTACTGCACCACCCTGATCTATTATTTTAGTTACCCAATCAAAAAAATCAATAAGATTAGTTTGGCATGATCTCCCTAAAGTAAACCCATGTTGTCTCTGAACTTGAAATCCATGTGATTTTAGATGTTTAACAATCCTATCCTTTAACATGGCTTCCATTACTTTCCCCACTACTGAAGTAAGGCTTACTGGCCTATAGTTGCCCGACTCCTCCCTATTACCTTTCTTGTGAATAAGCACAACATTCGCCAACTTCCAATGTTCTGGGACTACTCCTGTTATCAATGATTGGTTAAATAAATCTGTTAATGGTTTTGCTAGTACACCACTAAGCTATTTTAATAACTTTGGGTGTATTCCATCAGGTCCCATTGACTTATTTGTCTTTACAGTTGAAATAGAACATCTTTCTCTGTAAACTCAAATGTAACAAATTACTCATTTGTCCTTTTTCCTAACTAAAGTGATGGAATGTTAGTTAATCTAATATTTATCAATCAGCTTCTGTCACTTTTTATTTTTTCATATCTAATAATCTTTATATTTAGATTCATGTGCCTGAGAAATGAGAAATGTATTTAGCAGGTAAACACTATCAAAGTCAACCCCATGCCCAAACGTATTTAGGGGCGTAGGCAGAATGTATGAGGGAATTAGTTTTACATTTGTCGTACATTCGTAGTCTAGCTTGTGGAGGTTATTATTTGTACAATAAATACCAGGAACTGTAAATGCTCAGATTTTTATGGGGGTTTGTTGTTTTTTTGTTTTTGTTTTGTTTAGTTTTTTTTGTAACTCTATGGTCAATTCAGCAGCTCCTCAACATCAACAAAAATAAATAAATTAAATAGAACCATTTGCGATTAATGCATCCATTTTGTGTTTTCTCAGTATCAGGTATCATAATGTCCTCAGCTGGCTAGGAAAATATTTTATCATATTTGAAAAGTTATAAGCCTACGAGTTCTGAAGTCAGTGACATGTATTAGTTCAAATGTGGGCCTTTAAGATTTATTATTATTATTATTATTATTTTTAAATCAAATGGAACTGATGACTTGAAAACATTACTGTAAGTCATCCCCCTCTCCTGACACTATTATGAGCTAATAATAGAAGTTGGTTTGTTTTGAGACAACATACTGAACAGCAAATGATATTCTCTTGTGAAAAATACACATATCTAAAATCTTGTATGTACCACATCACTGTCACAGTAACAAGCAAACAGGATGACTTGTCAAGAACCAAACTGTAGCAGAGCTTGTTAGTTCAGGCAATTAGCTCTTTTCTGCAAACCTCTCAGTGGATTTAAATAGCAAAATTGATGAGCAAAGCATGAATTTTCAAAGTGGAAAATTGCTCCATATAATCTATTATTTAGAAAAATACAATTGTGCTCTGCTTGCTGTATATCGGGATTTACATTTGAATTATGCGATACATAAAATTTAATTCCATGGAATTTTATCATTTTATTATATTATATTTTAATAATGTGAAACTATATATTTTATTTAATATTTTTTTTTAATTTTTTAATTAAAAAGATATATTGATTCTAAAAATCTGAATTGTGATCAGGTAAAGCCTGATATCGTTATTTTTACGTAAAACAGCTACATAGCTTAGAGATAGCATTTTTAAAAGTTTTTGATAATTTATTTAAGCTGCATTAAAAAAAACATTGCTTTATTGAAGTTTTTACTAATGCCTAGTGATAGAGAGCTGTTGAACATGGCATTGTATTCGAGTTTATTTTTAGCTTTGGTGTATATAGACTACTGTCACCATCCATGGTTCAGCATCAAGCCCTTTTTGAGTGAACTCAAGCATACTGAGGGCCTCCAGGCTCTAGGGCAGGGGTAGGCAACCTTCTGCACTCCAGATGTTTTGGACTACATCACCCATAATGCTCTTACAGCCATAATGCTAGCAAAGTATCATGGGACGTGTAGTCTACAACATCTGAAGTGCCAAATGTTGCCTACCCCTGCTCTAGGGTATTAGCCTTCACTTGTGGTACCACTAATGCAGAAGTCACAGTTTCTCATTATCAATGCCAATATCATCCATATTTGGACACCATCGATTGGCATGTCAGCAGACAATGCACTGCTAGAAATATCAGAATCGGGAATGTTTTTATTTTTTTCCCACTATCAATTATTTTAGTCTAATAAAATTTGAACTCATATCGGATATTTATTTCTCTATTTTCCCATTGTTCTTCTCTCTCTTTATATGAAATGATTGGCTCTGCTTTTCATTGACTTCCACTGGAGGCTGTATTTAAGCAATCTCAGTAGGGAACAGAGCTTTATCTGTGCTATTATTGTACTTTTCTAGTGCTGTACACGGCTATATTTTTATTCACCTAATTTTATCTCGTCAATTTCCTTATCCTGATTCTCTGTTCTCTTCTTCCTCCCACACTCGAGCTACCAAAACATCTCTAGAAGGTCCTTCAGATTTGATAGAATCTAACCAATCTTATTTGTATTGCACTGCGAGGTAAATCTTATTTTAGCAATGCTTTATCAATTTAATTTTTGCTTGAAAATATATGATTTTGGGAATCAGTTTTATAAAGCCACTGAATATGATGATATTTGAACGGTTACATATTTGCATTTTACTTATAGGCAAGGCTCAAAATTTAAAGTCATCCTCAAGCCGGATTAAAAAGTTCCTCGCCAACACAAATATGGACAGAATTTTACAGCTCCCTCTGCAGTGACACAGTGCAAATGCTGGGATCTATGAATGTTTACAGTCAGTGTAATTTTGATAGTGCAGGGGTGTGTATGTGTGTAAGTTCAGTATGTTTAAATGCAGGAGTGCAGGTGTGAAATATTAGTAGCTGAATACAGTGAATCAGCTGTGGAATTACCACAGGTGCAGCCAGGGCGGCTGACCAGGGCACGCCAGCTGCAGTGGGCCCAATGGGTGTCCCTTACACTTGGAGCCACCCAATGGCATCTCTGAGTTGGGGTCTGGTCATGCACTCCAGCCCTTTATCGTCAGGGACTGGGCCAGTGTCAGAACAGCAGAGCTGGGAGGAAGTGAGTTCAGGTTACTTCCTCCCATCTTAGAGGGAGAGCCACACAGGCTTGGAGGAGGAACAAAAAGGAGGGGCGAGAAGGAGAGTCTGTGCTAGTCCCAGATTCTCATCAGCCACACCAAGCTGCCAGATCTACTGGATCCCAGAGGTGGCTAAAATATGAAAATAATACTTCTATATGTATCTTTGTGGTGTCAGTGTGTATCTTTATTTGTATATGTGTTTGTGTATGGGTGTATATCTGTGTTTGTGTGATAGTGTATGTGTGTGTATCAGGCCTAGACTGGCCATCAGGCATACTGGGCAAATGCCCGGTGGGCCGCGATGGCCATGGCCCGAGGTCAACAGAGGAGATCAGTGTATCTCCCCTGCTGACCCCTGCAGAGCCCGCGCTATCAGAGCGCCGGCCCTGCTTTATGACTTCATGGGCTGGTGGGGAGACAAACTATCTCCCCACTAGCCCACTGGCACTAAGATGCGGCCGGGGGAGGGATGGAAAGAGGACTCGGGGTAGCCCTATCCTGTAGCTCCACCATACCTGGAACATTTGGCATCTGGGGCGAATCCAATATTTGGCACACACACCCAGTTTTTTGTATTATGTATTTAGCACTGGGTGAGTTTTTATGTAGTGTTGACATTTGGATGCAGGGTTGTATTTGTGTGTAGTGTAGGTGAAATGCTGAGATGTATGCACAAATACACATATACTCACATATACAAACACTGGCACACATACACAGACACATAGGTACACACATGCAGTTACATAGAAACACAGTCATACACAGATACAGACAAACACTGACACGCACACATACAGACACACAGAGAGAGACACACAGGCACAGACACACATACAGATAGAGACACACACATACAGACGCACTGATACAAAAACAGACACACAAACAGATACACAGATACACAAACAGATACACATAGACACACTGACACATACAGATACACATATACCAACACACAAACAAATACTCATACATACAGATACACAGACACACATGTATAAGTGTGTGTGTGTCTGTGTGTGTTTCTATAGTGTTTGTAGTGTGTTTGTATAGTGAATGCAGGGTGTGTTTGTATAGTGAATGCAGTGTGTGTTTGTGTAGTGGATGCAGTGTGTGTGCTTGTAAAGTGGATAATGGTGTGAGGGAGGGGGTGATGGTGTGAGGGAGGGGGTGATAGTGTGAGGGAGGGGGTGATGGTTTGAGGGAGGGGGAACGGTGAAAGGAAGGGGGGAGTAATACTGTGATGGAGGGGGTGATGGTGTGAGGGAGGGGGCGATGGTGAGAGGGAGGGGGGGTGATGTTGTGAGGGGGGGTGATGGTGAGAGCAAGGGGGTGATGGTGAGAGCAAGGGGGGGTGATGGTGTGAGGAAGGAGGGGTGATGATGAGAGGGAGGGGGTGATGGTGAGAGGGGGTGATGGTGAGAGGGAGTGGTGATGTGAGAGGGAGATGGGGTAATGGTGTGAGGGAGGGGGGTGATGATGATGGGGGTGATGGTGTGAGCGGGGGTGATGATGAGAGGGGGGTGATGGTGTGAGGGAGGGGAGTAATTATGAGAGGAAGGGAGGGTGATGTGTGAGGGAGGGGGGTGATGAGAGGAGGGGGGTGATGTGTGAGGGGGGTGATGGTGAGAGAAATGGGGGGGTGATGTGTGAGGCAGGGGTGATGTGAGAGGGAGGGAGGGTGATGTGTTAGGGGGGTGATGTGAGAGGGGGGGACTAAATGCCTCCATCTAACTCCTGCACAGATCACACATCAATTACAGGCAGGACAAAATATTAAAGGGACACTATAGTCACCAGAACAACTATAGCTTAAGGTAGTTGTTCTGGTGAGTATAATAGCTCCCTTCGGGCATTTTTATGTAAATACTGCCTTTTCAGAGAAAATGCAGTGTTTACATTGCCCCTAGGGACACCTCCAAGTGGCCACTCCTCAGATGGCCACTGGAGGGGCTTCCTCGCTCAGCGCTGCACAGTAGGCAGCACTGCCGTTCAGCGCCCCCACGCTCTGCATGGAGACGCAGAATTTTCCTCATAGAGATGCATTGATTCAATGCATCTCTATGAGGAGGTCCTTATTGGCATCTCTATGAGGAGGTCCTTATTGCGCGGCGCTGGAAATAAGGTGAGTTTTAAACTTTTATAGGGGGCTAAGGGAGGGCAAGTCACCTAAATGGTCAGGAATACATGTTTGTGTTCCTGACCCTATAGTGATCCTTTAATTTCAAGTAAAGGAACATGATGTATATATATATATGTATATATATATATGCAAAATAGCCTAGAAGGACCGGGAAACTAGAAAAGCCCCAGTTTCTCAAAACAGAACCTGATAAGGGTATGACATTTTTTAAATTCTGATTTAGTTTTATCTCCTTTTGTTTGAGGTCCTCTTTATCTGAGATATTTTCTATATACATTTCAAATTATTCTATGTTACTAAAACTTTGTTTCACTTTTCTCGTAGGGTGATTATTTTGGTTTTATCACTGCTACTTAGCTTGTTTCGGATGTCACATGTGTTGGTATGCAGACAGAAGATCATTGCACTGACAAACCGAATTACTGCAATAGCAAAGTATAATGGTAATCTACAACTCATAAATTTTCTTTTCAGATTTCTATGCATGAAATACAGATATCTCATGTACTGGCACCACCAGCGAAGTGCGGGGGATCATGACTGCACTGGGTGGCACCATCAGAGGGGGCAACATCGAGCACCAGAACTACCAGTGGTGCAACTGCATTCGGCCCAGAAGCTGAGGGTCCCATGAGCCCCTAGATGGGCATGTTTGATCAGAGGCCTGGTAGGGAGTCATGGCCCCCTTTAACAACACAACCACTCCTTCTTTGGCCGCTGTGCTATGATAAATTGTGTACACAACACCTCCTCCCAGCTTACCAGAGAACTGTGTAGGTATAGAGAGAAGAAGGCATAGAGATGAAGGAAGCAAGCCTCCCATCAGCATCAGTTAGCACCCTAATGCTGCCACACAAAAGTTATTGAAACAGGGAATGGCTAAAAAAATATGTAAATAATGATCTGTATTTGTGTGTGTGTGCATGTATCATTGTGTTTATCTGAGTGTGTGCATAAATATATGTGTATCTGTTTGTGTACGTGTGACCCAGTATGTATCTTTATACCCGTGTGTGTGTGTGCGTGTGTCAGATTGTGGCATTGTATGTGCATATGTGTATTCAAAGTCACCGCTTCATATAAACACGCATAAGTATAGCACAGCTTGCAAATGACAACAGTACATACAAATACACACCTACATTCACACACATACTCCGTACAAAAACATGCTTTCATTTAAACACACAAACACTGCTCACAAATACAATCTTGCAAGGATGGGCGAATGGTAGTTTCACAGCTGACAAAGCATTGTGGGATAAGTATGATAGATGATGATATATCTGTTAGCTACCCTTGTGCTACTCTTGCACCATGACCCTATCTACATTAGTTCCACCACAAGGGATATAAATAGGGCCTGCTCTACCTTAAGGCAGCAACCACCTCAGGGACCCTGGCCACCCAGCATATGTAACGGTTGCTGTGTTCCTTCATGAGCCAATGAGGGAAATCAAAGATCTCCTGCCTTGGCCCAGTGCTCCCACTGCACCATGGTCCAGGAACCTTGAATGGGTGTAGTCAGGGTTGGAATAACATAGAGGCTAATGGAGCTGAAGCTCTAGGCCTATGCCTGTGAAATAGTCCCATTGATTTAAAAACTACTCTTTGCATGCACTTGCTTTGTGCTGAAGGAAATTAATTATGGGAACTTCGGAGGGATGTAGGGCAACAAAACTTAATTAAGGCTGATAATAATTTAATTAAGCTAAACTGACTTTGTGACTGTGCAATTGCTCTTCCTGCTTCGGTCTCTCTAACACTGTCATATGTCCCCTTAATTCTTCACTCACTACAACCACCTTTTTCCATGTCCCAAACTACATACTGGCAGACTGCTACTAAAAAGGGAAGGAGAGGAGTTGACTAAGTGAGTGCTGGAGTACTTCAGGGAACTGTCCCCAGAAAGCATAGAGCAAGTGCATCATTAGTCACAGTTGTGCCAAGTTCAAGGTGCTAAAATTATGCCCTCTGCATAGTCTGCTCCTAGTTGGCTGGCTTGCATGATGATAGATTCATGACGGGCTAACCATCCAATTTTTGGGGGTGGACACACCCCTTTTCTGGGCAGGTCCACCCCTTAGGGTGTAATTTGCATCACTGGCCCATCTCCTTTTATCCCGTCCACCAATGTCCCGCTTTAGAGAATGCCGATGTTGTGGGACATGGGTTTGGTTAAGAGATGAAAGCAAGAGATTAGAATAGGTTATGTATATTCTTACAAATGCATCTTGCGAGTTTTCTCCAGCGCCACCTCCACCATATATATTATACTTGGGAGGCTGTTTTAGTGTTTTCTGTCAGTAAGATTGTTAACGAGGTTCAATGGGCTCTTAATGTCCCTTTTGTCCTCTTGTGCACACTCTTAACATCAAAGCAATCACGTATCTATCTAGGCCAGCGTTTCCCAAATGGGGTTCAGCCTATAATTTGGGGAAACAAAATGGAGGCCGCGATAATTGAGGTGGGCAGCGAGGGAGCTGAGCAGGGAAGAGTGGTCGCTAGCTGCCCACCTCAATTATCGCGGTGGCCATTATCGCGACGCGCACAGCAGTGATCCCAGAACCGGAATATAATGTTACTCCGGCTCCAGCATTACTAAGAGGCGCACGAGGAAGATCACTGCTCCCTCGCCGCCCGCACGCCAGCCAATCACCCCAGCAGCCCCAAAGGACCCCAGGGACTGCACGCCAGCCGCTCAGCCCAGCAGCCCCACTGGACCCCAGGGAAATAGAGACTCTATGCCAACACTCCCATTGTCGTGTGATTTTGTGCAGAAAACTGAATTATTCTTCAATTTCAAGAAATGGACATTCTCTAGAAAATATTGGTCCTAAATAATGATGATGCATAACATAAACATAGTCTATATTTCTCTAAGGCAGCCACATTTTGCAGCATATAGATTTACTTTGGCACATGCTGCTTACTCTTGTTTGGACAAGAGGTCAGACCTACACTCTAAGAATTTTGTGAATACTCAACCATTTTATCTATCTGGTGGACTTGTTTAATATAACACTTCCACTTCCACCTCCACTTGAGTGCCTTAGTTTCTCAGTAAGAGCATGTTAAACTGTTAACTCTCGGTTAAACTAATTATGTCCCGGACACATGAAGCCGAATAAAAAAAAAAAAAAAAAACACATATAGCCTGAATTAGATGGTAGTCCAACGTTCAGCGGGATGCGGCTAGGTTGCGATCCAGCACAGGGCTCCAGAGTGCTGGGTAGAGATCCCCGGTCACCTTAAAATACAGTGCTTTCCATGGGTACATGGAGCTCCCCCAAGTCCTTGGTGTCATTTGATGCCTCATGACCAACTCTGTTTACCTTCCAAAAAGCGCCCTGTTTGCTGGCCAAGGGACCAAAAGTGCTCTGATTGAAGTTTGCTTGAACTGTGGTGACTCCGTAATCAGCTTTCAAGTTCCAGAACAGCTCAGATTTAATACTGGTTAGGTGCAACGTGTCTCAACGGCTTCCTGTCTGGTAAAGGGTGACTCTGGAGCTGCGAACAGGTAGTGTTGGGAGGGTTAGCCCATAGTGATTATGGTCTTTCTAGAGAGGGTGAGAGTTGGGAAAACATGTACCTAGGGCAGATGACCAGAGGGTCCGTCACAGCACACTTCTGTTTTCTACTTGTGAATTCTTTTTTATCTTATTATTTCTTATTATCCACTTAAAATTGCTTTAGCAACTGATGTTTACCCTTACCACACTCAATATTTGAGTATTGCTAGGTTTTTCAGTAGTTGTTTTATTCTCATCTTATATTTCTACTGAGCTGACTCATTACTATAAAACATTTTGTTAAATAATTGCATAATTGTACTCATTTTATTCTCAGAGGTGTACTTTTTTTTGTCAAAAAAGGCCAAGCGGCACTAAAATAAATATAAAAAATAAATAAGACCACACACAAAAAAATCTCCAAGAAACATATCAGCAGTTAGGTAGAGTTTTAACAAGTGATGAGCTTCAAAAGCTTGAATGGTAAATCCCACCATGGATAAGACCTGCTGATCAGTTATCGTTGAAAATGCACCTAGTAACAGAACCTGGAACCTGGACTGAAATGCTATTTTCGGTGTATGTTACTGTAATTACTCTTCCAATTATTTTTGCACATCTTCTTGCTGGGGATAAGAAAGTCACTGAATATATACAATGATTATTACTATAAATTACAAGTCACAAATATGAACAATATTTTACTGTCATCACTTCTTAATAAATAAATATCATCAAAGCTATATATTTGAATATATTTTGCCATGAACCCTGATTAATCAATTTTAAGTTAGTTTCATAGTGAAATTTATTTTCTTCAAAAAATAATGGACAGTTTTATTCTGAAATAATATCAACTCCTTACATATAGCCCACTTGACTGAGTACTCCAGGGAAAATAAAGATATTCATTTATTCCTTGAAAATGTACAGCTGTCATTGCTGTGCTGAGTTTTGACTAGGGGTTATACTAGAGGCATTTCAGACCTGCCAAGACCTAAAGGCAATTTAAAATGTTACCTTCTAATCCATTTTCTCCATTAACAGGAAGTTTAGGCAACAACACACAATTATATTTGTTTGAACTGGGAAACAAATATTCAAGTCTTCACCTGTGTATTCTTCAATATCGTTCACAAATTCTAGATCATGTAAAATAATACAGGAATATTCAAGAAAGTATATTTGTATTATATATTGAATATATCTATATATTTCAAATACATGTCCAGAAACAAGATCCTAATTCTTCCAACAATTGTCATTTTATTATGTCGATATACGTATTACACAATCTACCCTAATCTGATTCATTTTAGCTCCCCTTTATATAGTCATTAATGTGTATTTCAAATGCATTGTTGATTGTCCAAGGAACATCAAATAGGAAGAGGAATAGGAAGGGAAATGTTTGTCCATTAAGTGTATCACTTCCAGAGATAAGGAATCTAAGAGATTGCTAAACTAATTAATACACATTCATAAATGAGTTCATCAAGGGTGAGATCAGGCAATATTCGATCCATATATGTTTTTAAATGAGTGTGCATAGAAATAGTTCTTGTAAGGTATAAGCAGTAATGGTCCGTTCAAAATGTCTTGTGGCAGATGTATTAAGGATATCTTCAGATTGGTGGCAAAACTTAGAGAAAGGAAGCATTTAGTGCAGCCATGTATACTAACAATGCATTGTTATTTCCACATAAGTATAACAAAATCATTGCGATTTGCATCTTCCACTTGCTACCTTTTGTTTTACACTTTTTCAAGTGTTATTGTCCACGGCATCACAAAGAAACAGAATACAGCATAACATAAAAGTGACAGATTCTTTTTAATTTTGGCCTTGAATTCCCTAAATTATTTCATTTTTGTGGTTGAAAAATGAAATCTAAATATAATCTCACCTATAACCTTGACATGTGTATGTGTGTCATTATTATTGAAGGCTGGAGATATATTAATAGAGTGTGTAGTGTACTGAAGTGTGATTTATGACTGTGTTCTTCTGTTCATACTTTGTTTTCCTAAACAGAAGTCATTTATATAGAAATATGACAGAGAGAAGGTATTCTGATATGCCTTAGACTTGATCTAATTTTCATTTCTAAGAACAAACATTTTTCAATCAGTCTTACATGACAAGCAAAGCATGTAACTCCCCTGAACTCAGTGTCTAAACTAACCTAATCTACAAAGTGAATAAGATCTACTTATAATGAAATAGTCTTTAAAGTCTCTTTGGTCTCTGTCGTTAATCTCATGTTTCTCTACTGATATTGTAAATTAAACCAACAAATATAAACAGTTCCAGTGTTCAGTTTACAAAGCAAATGATACAATTTAATTTGCTCTAACGTGTATAGCTTACTTAATATTTAACAAAATATACAATGTTTCAAAAATGGTAATAAACATTCTTATTTAAAATGTAAGTGTATTTTATGCCTACAGATAGAGGGGAAAAAAGTATGGACAAATTGGAAGGATGTGAAAATGTGCACTGCTGAATATATGCATTTATATTTACTGAAGCTAATTCTGGTCAAAATTCGTTCTACCAAATTCCGACTGGATTCCAGCTAAGTAGAATGGAATTTTATCATTCTTGTTCGGTTCGCAATCATTCAATATTCAGGTTTTTTTGAGTGTTAACTTACTTTCGAGCATTCAGTTGTAAATTTTAAGTGTTCGGTCTGGCTGGTCACTAGTTTACTTACTTATTATTCATTTAGTCATTTCTATTTATGT
Organism: Pelobates fuscus; assembly: GCF_036172605.1. Lineage (NCBI taxonomy): Eukaryota > Metazoa > Chordata > Amphibia > Anura > Pelobatidae > Pelobates > Pelobates fuscus. Next base: position 311,333,759 of record NC_086320.1, on the reverse strand, counting down.
ATTTATTGGATTCAGAGGCTGTCCCCTAACCATCAATCATGTTTTTTGTGTGCCTTGGGCAGCACACCAAATTCACAAACAACCAAACTGGGTCATATATTGCCCATTTCAGTTGCTTATGATTCAGTCATATGGCATTTTGGAGTTACAATTGCAATTCTGCTGAAAAGTAATGCACAAATTTAGTGAACACATATACTGAATGCAGTAAAAATGCTGTAACACTTACAAAACTGAATAAGAAAACAAAAAGAGAGAGAGAGACACACATACTTTTGTTGTTCATGAATTTTCTGCAAATACCCCAGGAATCTTCCTTAGATTATGCCATACGATTTTGTTTTAAATATGTTTTATTTTTACTTTGAAGATGAGTACAGTGCGGAATTATAGCATGTGGTTGCCAACGCAGAGGCATATGAATCATAGTGAATGCCTAACAATACAATATAATTTTGTACATACATTGCAGGATTATACATGTCTAACGCGTTAGAGTGCTTATGACAAATAGTGGTACTGCGCAGTTACGCGGCCTGCGAGGCTTTAAATGGTGCATTGCACTAAAATCGTATCAGAAGTACAAATTATTTCAATGCATGCAGTAAACAGTGCACATTTGCTTTCACAAGGCTCAAGTAGTAGTTGTAGCTGGTCTATTATAGTTATGACCTATACTATTTGTAATTATTACAGTGTTATTAGAGGCAGTCGTTAAGCAAATAAGCATATGTATTCAAAGTTAGCCTACGCAGAGGCTTAGTACGTTAGTGTATGACCTCCATTTAGCTGTTTCATTTTGCGCGTGTGCGCTGACGTATAGATTGAAGGGTAATGGTATAGGTTAGTGAAGTATGCGCGGTGGTTAGTCCGTCTGTTGAGGTAAGCTGAGCTAAGTTATAGCCTGTGTATAGCTAGTAAGCAAACGGGGATCACCTTCTTGTGAAAGCTAGTGCGAGCATGTGGTTCCCTACGTGGTTGTTCCTGCCCAAGATGAGGTCGTAATGTCAAAACTTAAATGGGGGCCCCCGGATGTGAGGCCTGGGTTTTCATGTGCGGTTCTTATGTTGTGTTGCATTATAGATGAACCGGTCTTATAGAGCAGTTAGTACGTTGTGTGGTTCATGTTGCCTCCAGTCTGTGATTGGGGTGTATGTGGTTGGCATGTACCAGGGGGGGTGTGAGGGTGAGCCGCCTAGGGGCTGCCCTAGGTGCAGGCGCCTGGTTGTCTTGTGGTGGCGTGTCCTAGATTTAGGGTGAGTTCAGGCATTGTAAGAATTCATCTGTAGCGATGTGCCGTATCCAGTGGAACCATCTGGTCATGAGCTTTTCTTTTGCCGCTGCCGTTGTGGCTTTCAGGTCCTCGAATTTTCTTGTGTCCTCTACCTCCTCCACCCAGCGTCTGAGTGGGGGGCACGTGGTTGTTTCCAGAATATGGGGACCGCCGCATTGAGTAATCGTGGCACCACCGATTTCTTATAGGTCGGGGTGGGTGTGGTTGTGTGGTGTAGGAGGAAGAAGGCTGGTGACATGGGTGGAGTGCTGTCGGTCACTGTGTGAATCATATCATTTCCCAGAATGGTCGGATGAGGGTACAGTTATACCAGATGTGGAGGAAAGTCCCGTCCTCCTCTCCGCATCACCAGCACGTGGCCGGCACTGAATCGTTGCGAGCGTGGAGGGTGGCAGGGGTGATATACCATCTAGTGAGGATTTTGTATGAGTTTTCCTGGAGTCTGGCTGAGCCCAGCGTCTTTTGAACGTGCAGGATGATTTTGTCCCAGTCCGCGTCTGTAAGTTCTTCTTCAAGGTCTTCTTCCCATCGTCTGATGCATGGGGGGCTAAAAGGTATCGGTACGTTGCTAGGGATTTGTAAATCAGGGATATTGCTCTCGGTGGGGTTTCATTCTGCCTGCACAGGGTTTCGAACTCCGTGCAGTCTCTTGTCAGGTAGGGGTGTTGGGGGATGGAGTGTGCATAGTGGGACATTTGTTCCCTCGCCAGCGTGTGTGCGAAAGTGTGTCTCTGGTCGGGGAAGATGGCCTCGATCGGTCTGAGTATGAATGGGGGTGAGATGATATCCATCATTCTGAGCGTTGTGTTGCCGTTTGCTGGGTGTGGGATTGGGCCCATGTCCGGGTTGCCTCTTAAGGGGAGTAGTGAGCTGGGGTAAGGTAGTGTTTGGGTCCATTTTGGTGCCAGATACGTAGGGTGGCCTTCACGAATGGGTTGGCATATTGTAGTAGTTTGCTGGCTTCTTTCATAATCCAGGGGAGGGTCGTGAGGTCGCATTTGGTGCTGTCCGCCTCGAGTTGCACCCAGGGCTTGTCCCTGGTCTTTACCGACCAGTTGATTATTCGGGTGAGGTGTGTCGCTAGGTGATATTTCTGAAAGTCTGGGAGGGCCAGGCCCCCTTTGAGCTTGGGGAGAGTCAGTTGGGTGTGGGCAATTTGGGGAGATTTCCCTTTCCAGATGAAATTACGGATCGTGGTTTGGATGGTGGTAAAGAATGACTTTGGTGCCTCAATGGGTACTGTTTGGAAGATGAAGAGGAACTTGGGAAGCAGGGTCATTTTCACTGCGTTTATGCATCCCAGCCAAGAGATGTAAGTTGTGCTCCATGTTTGGAGTTTGGTCTGCGCCGTCTGCAGGAGTGGTAGGTAATTGTGGGTGAAGAGATCCGCCGTGTCTTGCGTGAGCCACACCCCCAGGTATTTCATCTTGCTCGTGCACCACCGGAATGAGAAGTTTTGCCTAAGTTCGAGTTGTTGTGAGTGTCGGATTGTTAGGCCTAGGATTTCCGATTTGGTGTCGTTGATGCGTAGATTGGATATCTGGCCGTAGGTCTCGAATTCGGTTCTGATTGCCCGGAGCGATCTGGTAGGTTCCTGCACTAAGAAAAGAAGGTCGTCCGCATAGGCCAAAACTTTGTGGTGTGTTTGGCCTATGGTTAACCCTTGGATCACCTCGTTGCTTCGGATTTTGTTGAGGAAGGGCTCTAGGGTGAGTGCGACAGGGGGCAGCCTTGGCGTGTTCCGTTTCTGATTTGGTCTGTGAGTGCCCCGTTGATTCGGAGCCTCGCCGTCGGTTCGGTGTATAGCGCCTCTACCCATTGAATGTATTTGGGTCCTATACCTATGGTCCGGAGGGTCTCAAACATGAATTTCCAGTCTACTCTGTCGAAGGCTTTTGCAGCATCTGTCGACAGGAGTAGGGATGGTTGGGTGGACCGTGTTGCCATGGAGATCAGGTTCACCGCCTGTATGGTGTTGTCCCTGACTTCTCTGCCTGGGATGAACCCTGTCTGATCAGGGTGTATCAGATCTGGTAGGAGTGGTGCCAGGCGGTTGGCCAGCACGCTGGACAGGAGCTTGATATCGACATCCAGGACCGAGATCGGACGGTAGCTCTGGCAAGTTGTTGTGTCTTTGCCTTCTTTTGGGAGGAGTGTGATGTTTGCTGCCGTGAATTGGGCCGAGGGTGTCGCACCTTCAAGGATTGAGTTCAGGGCCTTGTGTAGTTTCGGGAGGAGTTCGAGCTGGAAGGTCTTGTAGTATTGTAACGACAGGCCGTCCGGCCCTGGCGATTTACCTGTCTGCGCTTTTTTGATGGCAATCGAGAGTTCCTCCGGGGTGATGGGCGCATCCAACAGCTCGCAGTCTGGTTCTGTTAGTTGGCACAGCCCTGCTGATGCCAGGTATGTGTGTATGTCGTTGTGTCTGCGGGCTTCTATGGAGTCCTGTGGTTCGTGCCGTATGTTGTATAAATCCCGGGAATGGTTGAGGAACGTGGCGGAGATCTGGTCTGGGAGATGGTGTACCTGCTGGGATGGGTCTTTAATTTTGTTGATGTATAGGTGTGTCTTGCGGCTCTTTAGTAGATTTGCGAGTAGCCTGCTGCACTTATTCCCGTGTTCGTACACCAGGTGTCTGAAGTGCTGGAAGGATCGTTGGATGGAGCGGTTCATGTGCTCAGCAAGTTGGGAGCATTTGTGGAGGAGATCTCTGTAAGTTGAGGCATCTAGTGTCCGTTTGTGTTGGTTCTCCAGGTGGGCTATATCCGTGCTGAGATCCGTTATTGCTTTCGCGTGCTTCTTCTTCAGTGCAGTGCAGTGCGCGATAAAGTGACCCCATATGACGGCCTTGTGCGCCTCCCAGCACGTCAGGGGTGTCGTGTCCTCGGTTTCGTTGGTGGTGAAGTAGTCCTGTATGATCTGCACGGTCTTCGACACCAGCGCGGGATCTGTTAAGATGGATTCGTTAAGTCTCCAGGAAATCTGGCGGGGTCTGTATAACGGGGATTTCAGTCGTATGCGAACTGGGTTGTGGTCCGGCCAAGTCATCGGTAGAATTTCTGCCTCTACTAATAGGGATAGGCTGTGGTATGGCAGTAGGAGGTAGTCCAGCCTTGTGTAAGTAGCATGTGTCGTGGAGTAGAACGTGTAGTCTTGTAACTCAGGATTCATCGCCCTCCAGCAGTCTGTGAGCTGATGGTGGTGGAGTAGTTGGAGCGTTCTTGCGTGCCTGCCGGGGGGTGTCTGGGTGTGTGTCGCTGAGGTGTCGCGGTCATGCAGGGTCATGCAGGGGTAGGTTGAGGTCCCCCCTACTATCAGGGTGCCCTCTGTGAACCTCATCAGGGCTGTATTGTTTTGTGTTTGGAGCATATATGTGAAGATGTATCTCCCCGATGTGCAACGGAGCGTGTCTTGTTCGATGTATGGGATCCATCTGGAGAATAGAATTCCCACTCCCAGTGGCCATACAATTTTGGGCACCTGTTCTAATGAACAGTATTATGGCATTTGAAATAGTACAGAGGCAAGCTACAAAATGAATAAGGGGAATAGAAGATTTTAGTTATGAAGAAATTCTAACAAATTTACATCTAGCTAATTTAGAAAAACAGTGCTCTGATTGGGGTTATGATACCATTACACAAATATGTTCAAAGCCAATACCAATCATTGTCTGAAAATCTATTCATAATTAGGACTATGCAGAGGACACAAGGTCAACCCATGTAGACTGGAAAAAAAGGAGATTTGGTTTAAGGCAAAGTATATGCTACAGTTAAAACAGTAAAGATGTGGAATTATCTACCTGAAGAGGTTGTTTTATCAGACAGATTTTTAAACAGCAACTGGATGAATTCTTGAAAACTATAATATTCAAGGATATAATATTTAATATGTAGGTTAACAGCTTCTTGATGCAAGATATGACTGCCATTGTGGTGTCAAGAAGGACTTTCAAAAAAGAAGGTTTTTTTTGCAAAATTGGAAAACATTTTTTTCTTCAATTTGTGTATTTTGTCTTCTTTTGGATCAACAGCAGAAACAGATGTGAGACCATTGCATAAAATAAAATTAATAATTGACCATGTTTTCCAACTTATCAGATCAGGACAAATAGACAAAGTTTTTGCCTGCCATTGGAAATTTTGTATTCTGCTTTTGGCTATTACAGGATGTTTCTCTCCAGCTAACAGCACTGTTTAGTTGTTATTGTTAGTTAGATTGTTGTTGCTGTTGTTGTTGTTCTTGATGTTGATATAGTTAGTTAGATTGTGTGTCATTATTTGTTTGTTGTTGTTGTTTTGTCTCTGAATAAATATTGGTTAAAGAAGATGGACCATAGTTTATATGTGTATGCGTACATAAAAATGTATAGAGTTTGGTAATTTTACCACATGACAGGAGGCTTCATATTTGCATATCTTTCTTTACTGAAAACTCCAGCAGCATAGAAACAGTAACAACCAATCAGAGAAAAGATATGGTGCCCATAAAAGGCCCTGTCTATGACATCACTTCCTCTTTCTTTGCTGCTGCTCCAGCCAAGATCAGGTCAGAGTATTTTGCCTCTCTGGAAATTGCTTACTATACTGTGTTGTTTAACCCCTTAACACCGCAGCCAAATGTACAAGTTGTGAACGAAACAAAACGTAAACAAAACCTGGCATTTGCGCTATATGTCTGTCCAACCGTAATTCACCTCTTTCATATTAAATGCACCCCCCCTTATTATATATCATTTTATTCAGGGGAAACAGGGCTTTCATTTAATATCAAATATTTAGCTATGAAACATAATTTAATATGAAAAAAATGGGAGAAAATAAGATTTTTTTTGATTTTTGTCGTTCTTCATGACATTTTAACTGTCAATGTCATAATACTGTTTGCTTTTACTGCAATAAAATACACATATTTGTATTCAGCAAAGTCTCACATGTAAAACAGTACCCCCTATGTACAGGTTTTATGGTGTTTTGGGAAGTTACAGGGTCAAATATAGCGTGTTACATTTGAAATTGAAATTTGCCAGATTGGTTACGTTGCCTTTGAGACTGTATAGTAGCCCAGGAAATAAATTTACACCCATGATGGCATACCATTTGCAATAGTAGACGACCCAAGGTATTGCAAATAAGCGATGTCCAGTCTTTTTTAGTAGCCATTTGGTCACAAACACTGGCCAAAGTTAGCGTTTGTATTTGTTTGTGTGTGAAAAATGCAAAAAACGCCAATTTTGGCCAGTGTTTGTGACTAAGTGGCTACTAAAAAAGACTGGACATACCCCATTTGCAATACCTTTGGTTGTCTACTATTGCAAATGGTATGCCATCATAGGGGTAATTTTCATTCTTGGGCTACCATAGGGTCATAAAGGCAACGTAAGCAATCTGGCGAATTTTAATGTGAAAAAAATTAAACACAAGCCTTATATTTGACGCTGTAATTTTTGAAAACACCATAAAACCTGTACATGAGGGGTACTGTTGTACTCAGGAGACTTCGCTGAACACAAATATTTGTGTTTCAAAACAGTAAAAAGTATTGCAGCAATAATATCGTCCCTGTAAGTGCTGTTTGTGCGTGAAAAATGCAAAAAACGTCACTTTTACTGGCGATATCATGGTTGTAATACATTTTACTGTTTTGAAACACTAATATTTGTGTTCAGCGAAGTCTCCCGACTAAAACAGTACCCCCCATGTACAGGTTTTATGGTGTCTTGGAAAGTTATAGGGTTAAATATAGTGCTAGCAAATTAAATTCCCTATACTTTCGGCATGGGTGGTCAGGCAGGTCCCGCTAATTGTAATTAATTAGGATACCTAATTATGTAAAATTATTACATAAATATATGTGTAGAATTAATATATGTATATATATACATATGTGTATATATACGTATATATATATATAATTTTTTTTTAATATTTTTATTTATATATAGGTATATATATAGTGATATATACGTATATATTTATGTATATAGATATATATATTATTTCGTTATAAGTGTATTTTGATATAAATATATATATATTAATATCAGAATACAGTTAGAACGAAATAAAACACATCTATATATTTTTTAATATTTTATTTTTAATTATTTTTTTATTTAATTTTTTTACGTATTTACATATTAATTTTTTTTATATTATTTATAAATATATATATAACAATAATTATATATATATTTAATCAGTATCAGTCTACGTGTAATTTGATATTAATATATATATATAATTATATATATATTAATATTAAAATACACCTAGACGGTGTATGTGTGTATATGTATATATATATACTTAGATCATATATATATAATATATATATATGATCTAAGTATATAATTTATTTATTTTTACACTGTTTTAAAACATTTTTATTTGATTTTCAGCCAGCAGGGGGACCAACTGTCATTACAGTTGGTCCCCCTGCTGGCAATGCAGCAGGCAGCTATACCGGCCATGTGATTGTGAGGTCCTCGCAAGGACCTCACTCTCACATGGCCGGGAGGGCTCCTGGAGGGCGGACGTGCCGCGGGGGGCTCCCTGGGAGTCCCCCGAACCGCGATCGCCGGCGTGGGACCGCCAGCGACCGGGTAAGTTACTAAAAACCGGAGGGCGTACTATTACGTCCGGCGGCGTTTAGAGCCGCTTTTAAAAGGACGTAATAGTACGCCCTCCGGTCTTAAGGGGTTAATGAACTTTGTTTGTTTCACTGTACATTGATTTATTTTTCGATTGTCCCTACCTTGGTCCCCTTATCCCTGTCCCTGTATTCTGTGGCTTTATGCTTATGCCCCCGTTCGTTCCCACTTTTCTGCCGGTACCCGCGAGCGCAACGGCTCTCAGTGCTGCGCGCGCCACGCGGGCCGGCCCCTTCTAATTTCGTGGGGGCCTGTATGGGGACGGGTGGAGGGAGACTGGGGTCAGCGGTTATTTTGTGTATCTAACTCCCTTTGTTTCGCGACGCGCGAGCGACCGTGGCGCACCTTCACGCGGGTGGCGGCCATCTTGGATCTCGCGGCTCGCGAGATACCGGACGGCCGCCTTTCCCGCTCGCTCGGCGGATCGGAAACTCACCTGACCGCCGAGCTCCACATCTGTATACCCTCCCTAGTGTATACTAAGGGAGTGGATTAGAAAATTAAAGTTAGTTTGCTCCATGTGTTTTCCCCCTGTGGGGATTTGCCTCAGTGCCTGCCAACTGTGCTGCCTCAATTACAATGCACGCATGCATTTAAAGAGACAAACAAAATTTTTTCAACACAATGCAATGTCTGGCTTAATTAACCATTCACCTACCACTGATTAAAGCTAATAAAATGAAATCTGTTAAATCAGAGATTACAACTTCCACCTTTACGTGTCATACATTTGCCTCTCTTTGTATATCATGCTAGTGACATGCAGTATTTTGACATCTATATGATTGAGTTTGATAATTTACTATGAAATGTTACCCACATGACCCACATGACAGGTGTGCTATGGGAGAGGACATGCAAGACATGACATATTGTATGGTGGCTCAGTGGTTACAGGCTTGCACTGGGAATTTTCCTCCATGAATTCAAGTCCCCTGTACAGCAAGAGTTCAATCTGCTGTGGACTTACACACTGGCTAGAGGATCCTGTGTGCTGATTTTTCTTTAACAATTCCCCTGTTGCGATTTTTTGCCACAGTGCCTGCCAACAGTGTCTGCCAAACAAATACTTACAGCCTCAGGCAGGCATTAAAGGAGACACAATGTTTTTCCTATACCCCAGGATCTTTATGTCTTTGTACCTTACTCAGGGTCACTCTATATTACTATACCCTAGCCAGGGTCATACTATATTACTATTCCCTACAGGAATCACCCGATCACCGCGCCCTGCATCTGGATTAACCCCTTCAGGGGTTCCCCTCTCTGGGCACATTCATTTATTGATACAATTTTTATTCTCATGGATATATCTCTGGATGACTATATGTTGAGCACGCACACAATCTAGGTATTATTGTGAAACCATACAACATCACAGTTGTTATACAAAACATATACTGTACCTATTACAAGACCAACTATATCACTGTACCCCACAAAGGGCATTTTGTATTACTGTACCCTACAAAGGGCATATTATATTATATTGTTGTACCCTACAAAGGGTCACATTATATTACTGTACCTGACGGTGCAAATTTATGTGGGTGTCCTCTGGGTATTTTTTCATGGCACACCACCTGGGGTGACCCCCCAGATATGCATGCAAGGTCATTCATAGACCATTACGTTGATGTGGGTGTCCTCTGGGTATTTTTCATGGCACACCACCTGGGGTGACCCCCCAGATATGCACGCAAGGTCATTCATAGACCATTACATTGATGTGGGTGTCCTCTGGATTACCACGGCACGCCACCCGGGGTGAACCCCGATGAAATGCACGAAGCCCTACGCCTCAACTTTATCACTGATTACTGCATACATATATGGATGTTTTAACACTGCCTGGCAGTTCTACATTAAAGCAACAGTACCACCTTGCTGGATACGATTTGCAGGCAGGATCATGAGTGAACTGAGTGTATGGCGGAGTACCCTTGACAGGGATACATATCGGTACATTTACTGTACCTGGCGTACATATTGAACGTGGGTGTCCTCTGAGTAGATTCTCATGGCACACCGCCTGGGGTGACCCCCAGACATGCATGCAATGCTTGTAAAGTGCCAACAATTCTAATGTGGGTGTCCTCTGGGTTTACCATGGCACACCACCTGGGATGACCCCAGTCGAATACACGTGGGGAAACAGGTCCCACGGGCTTCTATAATAAGCCTGTATAGTTACATCCGTGCATACAGCTCTGGCGTGCATTTATGGTGAACCCGGCTAACCGGACCAGCACTACCGGTCAATCGCGCCTACGCCACAGCTCCCAATAGCCGGATTAATTTAATGGAGGTGACCCCTCCACACTTGACACGAGTATTTCATACACTCCGACAATCTGATGCAGGCAATTCAAGCCGCTTTACCTGGATGATCCCCAGTGCTACCAGGAGTCTAGCAACCCTACGTGCGGACCCTCAAACTTTACTCCCACTGACTACCACTATCTCCCAACAGGACGAGAACGGGTCATGAAGAACACTCTCAACCCCCTAGGACTTCTGGGCATTGATAAACGACGCAGTAGCGGCCTCAGTGGAGAAGGTTTTCTTGTTATGAGCTCTGCCCCAAACTGCTTGCTGGAGCAAGGTAGCGTGGCCGAGCGGTCTAAGGCGCTGGTTTTAAGCTCCAGTCTCTCTAGAGGCGTGGGTTCGAATCCCAGCCCCACAAGCTTTCATGTAAAAACGGCAAGAGAAGGGCTCCAACCCCCCCACCCCCCTGCCACTAAGGTCTAAGGCAAGTCGCCCATTGAACAGACCAAGTAGATGGAACACTGGGAATTCGCGACCCGGTCCACCACTATCTTCCGACAAAGAAGACTACTATCCACCACGCACGTTGGACAATAATAGATCACTCACACGAAGACAACTCGCCTTCTGAGGAAGTGGAACGTAAGAACGACTAATATTCGGCCCAGAAGCAAAAGACCTACTATTTGACAGCGGGAACTTACCCACCACACTAACTTTAGTCCAAACCTCGCTCAAGCAAATCCTCCACACCCCTTTGGGGAAAGGTGTTTTTGGGAAGACTGGTTTGTAGCGGAACCGAACCACCAACCGCTTCATCTACTAGTGAACCATCCTATCATCAAGGGAACTCCTACGTGGCATACAAACGCTTCAGGATAGAAAAATCAACCTTCTACTACATCTGGACCCCGAGGACACATACTTGTCAATATCCGCTACCCTACACTACCTAATCTTCCTCCGATCCCAGTGATGAGGACTAACACAGCAGTTTACGACTCCGTGGTACCCACAAAGCTACTGAAGCCGGTGAGGGCTCACATCCGCGAATTTGGACGTGCGATGTCTCGGGTACCTGGAAGACTTGCTGACCCTCTGCGAATCCGGGCTACGTTTGCAGTCAAAGTGACGTTCACGTTCTGGACTCCACGGGTTTTTTTGGGTAGTACGCAGACAAATCGCTCCCCCATCTGTGTCGGGTCAGTTCCTCGTTTCGACATCGGCTTGGAGAACTACGTTCCGCGTCGGTCCCCGACAAGATCACCCCTATACGGATGGATGTCGGACACGCTCTAAGGTTGGATACGATTCCTCTCAGAATACCCACCGGATGGTGGGATCCCTCTCCTCCTCTATACAATCGAGATTCCCTGGCCCACTATACTACGGGGTCATGCAACGACTGCTGGCTAGATACATACACGCCGGTCACTCATGCGACCACTGGATCCCACTGTCGGCAGAAGTGAGGACGGAATTTCGATGGTGACTACTTCACTTGCAAACTTGGATCGGCAATCGATCTTTGACTCTTCCTCCGGATACGTAGTGGCGGATGAACCCATGCAAACGGACCAAGCCGCTCTCCACAATGGCAAGGGTGCTTCGATACACACACACACTGGTTATCGCTCATGCTCATGACACCCCTCGGACAATGCCAACCGTGATTTCCCAGATCGCTTGGGGACGTCTCGCGAAGACCCTCTACCACTCCCTACCTTCCCTCTGCTTTTGACGGGACCTCAGGGGAAGCCCACTCCTTTGACAGGGAAGGACGACTGGCACTAGTGGACTGGACGATTTCAGGGCCTCCTGAAATATCCACGACCTATTGCATCAACTAAGACCTCTGATGGGACTCAGGTCCCCGGCACCAGGAAATGCTATTTTTCTGCCTGACCGGCCTGGAGTGTTTGTAGGGTGGAAAGGGATTCCGATCCCTTTACCGCACCTGCCCCACCGATCCTTAACTATCTGTCACACCTGGTCTCGTTGGGGCGGTCATATCGATCCCTCAACGTGATCGGACCCGCCATATTGGTGGAGCACGTTCCAGTACAGGGCGGACCAGTAGGTCAAGATCCATGGGGTTGTCGACTACTACGGGATGCCGAATTATCGAGACCCGGCACCCAAGTATTCACACCTCTGGCAGGTGGATGTGGTGCTGTGATTCCTTGAGGGAATAGCAGGACAATCCTTGCTTGTCACGGAAACAACTTTCAGCCAAACTAGCCCTCTTGTTATGCCTCGTCTTATTTAGACGGGTGACGGACGTTAGGGCTTTCGATATGAATGTTTTTCTCTATTACACCAGATGGGATTACCTTTACCATATCGAGACGAACTAAGTCCAGTTCATCTTCGGTGTCATACCCATACTTTGTGTCAGACATCAAACTAGGTGTGGTCGGAACGCTAATGGAGTATACCGAAATCATTCCCCCTTCGTATTCATGCGACGGGTCTCCTCCTGACTTTTTACGTGGAACCTCATGGAGAGGTGCCTACCGCTACACTGGACAGATGGAGCCGCTGGCTATTGCATCTGGCGGGCGTCGAACCTTGTTTCGAAACCCACACGGTCAAGGGAGCGGTGGCCCCACAAGTCCTTTTCGGCCGACGCTTCCCTAACCGACACTACATGATGCGCAGTTTGAGCGCGAGAGGGTACGTTTAGAACGCTCGATTTCGGCAAACATCTCATACTTCCTTCATACTGGTCAATTCTAGCTTTAAAAATGCAAATATGAAGCCTCCTGTCATGTGGTAAAATTGAAGATTATACTAGCTTTAGTGTACTAATAATCTTAATTTTAGTAAAGACAGGAGGCGAATATTTCCCACCCTATAGGATCCCTCCCATGTTTTTCTCGTGTTGAACAGAATATACACTTTATGTTCAGGAAGGTAAGTACGTTATGGTTGTATGTTTGCTACTAGATATGTGGCTTCAGAGACTTGTATATAACAATAATTGATACCGCACTCTATAATAAGAATAAGAATGAGTAATGTAAGGCAGATACTAGCAAATATTAATTTATTGAATTTGTGGAGATAATAAATATCTCAAAAAATAGTATCCTATAGTGAATAAAGTATATCAAATCTCACCATGAGTACCTTAAAATGAATATACTAAACAATACCAAAAAAACCCCAATACAATCCGTCAGTTGAAAGCGTGCCGCAAGGCACTGTATGGTAGAGAGCCCTCTACCTGCTGTACACAATATATACAGAAGTCCATCAGCAAAATAATGTTGAAGAATGTGTATATTAGAAAAAATAGATATATTCAAAAATATAAAAAAGGCAAAAAAGAATAAAAAAAGAAAAAGAGAAAAAGAAAAAGAAAAAATGTATTTACAGTCCAAGTGTGTACACACTGATGATAGTATATAGGTGTCTCTTCAATGCTTTATGGTTTATGGTTTGATCTCACCAAATCTTGAATTCAGAAATCCTGTCTTTGACGATTGGAAAAACCCAAAGGTAAGCGTTTTTTCTTTTCAGTTTGCAGCAATTGAAGAAACCTCCAGACAGTCCTCTTGTGCTGTTGGATGAGGCAGGGGGTCTCGCTACGTCGTCGGTGGGGTGCTGGGCTGCGCGCTCGGGATCCTACGTTCCCTTCAATGGCCCTAACCGACACTACATGATGCGCAGTTTGAGCGCGAGAGGGTACGTTTAGAACGCTCGATTTCGGCAAACATCTCATACTTCCTTCATACTGGTCAATTCTAGCTTTAAAAATGCAAATATGAAGCCTCCTGTCATGTGGTAAAATTGAAGATTATACTAGCTTTAGTGTACTAATAATCTTAATTTTAGTAATGACAGGAGGCGAATATTTCCCACCCTATAGGATCCCTCCCATGTTTTTCTCGTGTTGAACAGAATATACACTTTATGTTCAGGAAGGTAAGTACGTTATGGTTGTATGTTTGCTACTAGATATGTGGCTTCAGAGACTTGTATAGGTTGAATAATTAGACATGTACCTTGAATTATGTTGTGTTTATAGATTCTTAAATATCATTGCTTTAGAATTAATATATATTGATATGTTACTCATTCTAGTATCCATTGGTATATCAGATTCTTAATGTTTATTGTATGCGGACAAGTTATCACGCCAGAGTCCTTTCACCTTTTTCTTTTTCTTACAGCGTGAACGTCTTCTCCTCAAGACAAAGACTCACCTCCCATAACTCTACATCACGGAACTACTGGAGTTGATTATTCTAATATGTTGTGGAACTGTTGACGTAATATGATTATGTTTATTGTTGCTATTTATTGTTTCGCTTCAAAGAAAGAGGAAGTGATGTCATAGACAGGGCCTTTTATGGGCACCATATCTTTTCTCTGATTGGTTGTTACTGTTTCTATGCTGCTGGAGTTTTCAGTAAAGAAAGATATGCAAATATTCGCCTCCTGTCATTACTAAAATTAAGATTATTAGTACACTAAAGCTAGTATAATCTTCAATTTACCACACTCAGTAAGAGTCTAAATGTGTTAGACCTACACATTGGCGGATCCAGGGGGGGGGCAACGGGGCAATTGCCCCCCCCGAGATTCCCCCCTGCCGGCTAGTGCAGGGCTGGCATTGCCCAAGCGCCAGCCCTGCAATGTGCCTGCGGATCGGGGAGAGTGATCAGTGATCTCCCTCCCCGGTCCGCAGGCACTGTGCTGACAGCCGGCAGGGGAGGGAGGGACAGAGGACCCGGGAGCTGTTACCAGCAGCTCCTCCGGGTCCTCCTCTCGCGAGATTTGGAGCGTTGCCGCGGTTACCACGGCAACGCTCCAAATCTCGCGAGAGTGAACTCTAGCCCTGGAGCGCGGGCTAGAGTTCACTGGAACCACTGGACCACCAGGGATTCCCCACTGGGACCACCAGGGATCCAGAAATGTCCCCCCTCCTCCTCAATAAAGGTAAGAAGGGAGGGGGGACATCAATATATTCATTAAATACATTTTGTGTTTTTTTTTTTTTATTAAAAAGACTCCCTTCCCTCCTCCGCCCCCCCCCCCATGAGGGGGGGCATACATATATTTTATTAAATACATTTTGTGTTTTTTTTTTTTTATTAAAAAGCCTCCCTTCCCTCCTCCGCCCCCCCCCCCCCCCATGAGCGGGGGCATAAATATATTTTATTAAATACATTTTGTGTTTTTTTTATTTTATTAAAAAGCCTCCCTTCCCTCCTCCCCTCCCCCCATACACACTGCCCCATACACACACTATACACACACTACACACACTGACCCCATACACACACTGACCCATACACACACTGCCCCTACATACAAACACTGCCCCACAAACACTGCCCCCATACACACACTGCCCCCATAACACTGTCCCCATACACACACTGCCCCACAAACACTGTCCCCATACACACACTGCCCCACAAACACTGCCCCGCACACTGCACACCCATACACACACAGTGCCCTACACACACTGCTGCCCCCATACACACATTGCCCCAAACACACACACGACCCCCCCATACACACAGTGCCCCCATACACACACTGTCACCCTTACACACTCACACTCACTTCACCGCTCACACACACACACTGCACCTTTCACACACACTTCACCCCTAACACACACCACTTCTTCTATGCCCTATATCCCAGCAGACCCCAGGTAAGTTGTCAAACTGTTCTTAAACGGTATGACTACTTACTCTGGGGTGGGATCCTGGCACTACTGGCACCATAACTACTACACTGAGCTGTAGTGGTTATTGTGCCAGGATTATTTTTTTTAAATAATCTACAAGTGCCCCTCCCGAGATCAGGCTCTGGATCCGCCACTGGACCTACATCCCTGTGGTGTTTTGATTAGGTATTCTCACGTAATCTCTAAGGCATATAGCGGGAAAATGCACCTATAAGTAAACTGCAAAATAAAAAATTTTTTGCAGTGCCATGATTGGCCCATTTTTGTGCCACCTTGGTTTGTATGAAGTTTTTTCCTGAAATGATTGCATAGACGCAGTTCTTCCAAACTGAATGAATTTCAGACCCCCACCAAACTGGATGAACTAATTCAGACAAACTAAATTATTTCCCTGTGCAAAAGTCTTGTCAGTTTTCCATCTGTATTTTCTATTAGTCTGCCACACTATTCATTTTGACTCATAGCATAAAAGATAGTTTTATAATTCCCCTACTTTTGAAAGATGTGGGGAAAATACATGCACATATATTTTGAATTTGTACACTGTGACATACCTGACACCTTTAACTTAGACGACTGACATGATCCTGACACAGTGATATTTATGACAGGGATTTATGATAGTAATTGTTATTTCCTTACACCTTCTATTGTGTGCCATCCTTAATATCCTCGTAAAGCTCTATATTTCAGATTAATCTCAAGCACGTTTGTTACATTCTTCTGGGATTGAATCTCCAGCCTCAACTACCTACAGGAGGTAGGTTTTATGTATTTTTAAACAAATGGATGTTTTTAGTTACCTCCAATGGCCATGAGAGCGTATGCCCACCTGCCACGTCAAGGCAGACCTCTTAGGTGGGTCCTAACTCTAACCAACCTAGCTGTGTGATACAAAAGTGAATACAAATACAAAGAAACTAGTCCTGCGCCAGTGGCGTACATACCAGGGTCGCAGGGGTCGCGGCTGCGACCGGGCCCGGCCCACCAGGGGGCCCGGCCGCCCCTGCGACCCTGTATGTACGCTCTGGGCCAGCCTCTTCTCCTGGGGGGCCCTGAAGCCGGCCACCTCCGGGCCCCCCGAGGCTGGCCCTGCTTACACCCGGCGGGCAGTCAGGCTGGCCGGTGCGCGAGGGAGCACTCTCCCCTGAGTGCTTCCTCTTCAGCTCCCTCGCGCACCGCACTGATACTGGAGCTGGAAGATGACGTCATCTTCCGGCGCCGGCATCCCTACGCGGCGCGCGAGGGAGCTGAAGAGGAAGCACTCAGGGGAGAGTGCTCCCTCGCGCACCGGCCAGCCTGACTGGCCGCCGGGTGACCGCCCCCCAGGAGCCCAGCAGCACCACTGGACCCCAGGGAATCCCCTCAGCACTCCAAAAGGTAGGGAGGCTGGGGGGATTAAATTTAAAAAAAAAACATGTGTAAGTGTGTGTGAGTGTTAGTGTGTGTGAGTGTGTGTGTGTGAGTTAGTGTGAGTGTGTGTGTGTTAGTGTGTGTGTGTGAGTGTTAGTGTGTGTGAGTGAGTGTGAGTGTTAGTGTGTGAGTGTTAGTGTGTGTGTGAGTGTTAGTGAGTGTTAGTGTGTGAGTGTTAGTGAGTGTTAGTGTGTGTGAGTGTTAGTGTGTGTGAGTGTGTGTGAGTTAGTGTGAGTGTTAGTGTGTGTGAGTGAGTGTTAGTGTGTGTGAGTTAGTGTGAGTGTTAGTGTGTGTGTTAGTGTGTGTGAGTGTTAGTGTGTGTGAGTGTTAGTGTGTGTGAGTGTGTGTGAGTGAGTGAGTGTGTGAGTGTTAGTGAGTGTGTGTGTGTGTGTGTGTGTGTGTGTGAGTGAGTGTGTGTGTGTGAGTGAGTGTTAGTGTGAGTGAGTGAGTGTTAGTGTGTGTGAGTGAGTGTTAGTGAGTGTGGGTGTGTGTGAGTGAGTGTGTGTGTGTGAGTGAGTGTTAGTGTGTGTGAGTGAGTGTTAGTGTGTGAGTGAGTGTTAGTGTGTGTGAGTGAGTGTTAGTGTGTGTGTGTGTGAGTGAGTGTTAGTGTGTGTGAGTGAGTGTTAGTGTGTGTGTGAGTGAGTGTTATTGTGTGTGAGTGAGTGTGTGAGTGAGTGTGTGTGAGTGTTAGTGTGAGTGAGTGTGTGTGTGTTAGTGTGAGTGTTGGTGTTTGTGTTAGAGTGTGTGTGTCTGCTAGTGAGTGTCAGTGAGTGTGTTACTGTGTGTGTCTGTTACTGAGTGTGTTTGTGTGTGTGTGTTAGTGAGTCTGTTTGTCTGTTAGTGAGTGTGTGTTTGTCAGTGAGAGTGTATGTTTTGTAAGTGAGTGTGTATGTATGTCTGCCGCTGAGTGTGTCTCTGTCAGTAAATGTGTGTCTGTTAGCTAGTGTGTATGCATTTGTTCGTGAGAGTGTGTGTGTGTGTGTCTTCAGCACTTACCTTTCTCCAGCGCCGGACTCCCATGGCGCTGGGGATCCCTCCGCCTCTCAGCTCCGAATGCGCATGCACGGCAAGAGCCGCGCACGCATTCAAACCGCCCATAGGAAAGCATTACTCAATGCTTTCCTATGGACGTTCAGTGTCTTAAAATGGCGGAAGTGCCTCTAGCGGCTGTCAGTGAGACAGCCACTAGATGCTGGATTAACCCTCAGTGAAACATAACAGTTTCTCTGAAACTGCTATGCTTTCAGCTGCAGGGTTAAAACTAGAGGGACCTGACACCCAGACCACTTCATTGAGCTGATGTGATCTGGGTGTCTGTAGTGGTCCTTTAAGTGTGTGTGCATCTGCATGCACTGGCGTACATACCACGATCGCAGCCCTGCGACCAGGTGCCCGCCGCCATGTGTTGCTGCCCGGCCCGCGCAGAGTAAGCGCGAGGGGGGGGGGCCACGGATCAATTTTCGCACCGGGGCCCCATGGGTCATGTGTACGCCACTGTCCTGCGCTCAAACTCCCATTACTCCAGGGCGGCAGCAATGACTATAGTACACATCAGCCAAAATACATATAGTAAAAACCAAAGAAAAAAAAAGTTACCTGCGCTCTTTCCACATCCCTATGTATTTTTAAACAAATTGAGGTTTTTAGTTACTTTGTATTTGTATTCACTTTTGTATCACACAGCTAGGTTGCAATGCTGCTGCCCATCCCATGTGTTCCCTATTAAGGGTTAACAAGCATGTAGGGATATATTAAAAAATACCCCTTTCTGTCTCAGAAGAGATTTTTTTGGCAGAAGCTCAAGGAAGCAAGGCGAATAGTTAGCGTTAGGACCCACCTAAGAGGTCTGCCTTTACGTGGCAGGTGGACATACCCTCTCATGGCCATTGGAGGTAACTAAAAACCTCCATTTGTTTAAAAATACATAGGGATGTGGAAAGAGCGCAGGTAACTTTTTTTCTTTGGTTTTTACTATATGTATTTTGGCTGATGTGTACTATAGTCATTGCTGCCGCCCAGGAGTAATGGGAGTTTGAGCTAGTTTCTTTGTATATGTATTCAAAAAGAAGTAAATAAAGAAATACATCTCATTTGCTGAAAGAGGAGGAGTGCAAAGGGTTGGCGACACACTGGTTTTCTTGGAAAAGTAATCCCATTAGAAAAATTACACGTTTTTTACTACGGTTAAGAATCTACTAAATTATTTTATGAACAGTCTTAATGAAGGCAATTTTTAATTAAATGTTTACTCTAAGGCATTAGATGGCACTCAAGGCACCATAACCACTAGACCTAGTAAACGATCAAGAAAACATGGTAAAAAAAAAAAAATAATAATAATAATAATAATAATAATAATAATAATAATAAAACATAGGGTATCTGGAAAATAAGATAATATCAATGTTCCAGAATTTTTTGTCTCATATAAGTGGTTAGCTAATTATTATACATTGAAAATATTCACAGCCAGAATCCCCAATTTGCTATAGCACCATGATCGCACATTGGAGGCTAATGTTCATAGAATTATACAATTGTCTAAGCTTTCTGTATTATAGCAGTAAGTGCTCTTATGTCAGGTAGCTATATGCATTCATACTTCTTATCACCAGCATAAGGTTTAGGCTTTCAAGTTGTCAGTCTTACTAATGCATGTAAAGCTGAGAAAATTACTTCGAGACAAGCTAGAGAGAGATTGCCATTATACTTCTGCCATGTAATTGTTATTTGTAATATGAACTCTCCAAATTAAATAATAGATGTCAAGCATTAAGTGATAAAGTACTCCGAAAGCCAATTACCACTATAAAATATACTGAAAGCCAATTACCAGTTGTATAGGGTTTTTTATATATATCATTTTTTATTTTATTTTTGCATTTTTAGCAACTGTAAGCTGAAAGAATAATTTACTTGTTCCTCATTTAGGTCTCAATACAGCCTTGCAATACCAAATCTATACGATTTCGATTTAAGTTACCCTGCTTTTTTCTATCCTAAAATCGGACTCCTGGCATATTTTTTTTTTTTTAAAAGGTCATTATGGCATAAACTGAATAAAATAATCCTTAGCATGTCCCATATTATTTGAACTGTATTTTGCACATAGACAACATTAAGTAATCTAAAGAAGAAGCGGGGGAAGAGTAATGCAACTTGGAAACAGTGATTTAGCATCATTCTAAAAATAGAACAGCGTGGCTTTAAATCCCTTAGTGGGTTTGCTCTGGTTTTGCTCAATGCTATGGAATTCATATGATTTTAGGAGGATCAATATACATAGAGCTTAAAGTTTTTATGGGGCTTTAATGCAGAGCTCAGAAAAAAAAAGATACTTAGTAAAACATGTTCTGTTGACATTAGAGCAAGGCATAAATAGAAATATTGCTTTATATAAAGATATTCTGTACATGTTGGTTATCCATTTGGAGACAAACTAAAGCATTGCTATTTGTAGCATTTGAGACATTATGCTTCGAAATAGGATTTGGTATGGAAGTCAAAGTAAAGCGATGGAATGTAATATCCATTTTGCCGTGTTTAAAGAAATTGCAGTGGGATTCAGTTTTATGTTTTCATCTGTTCAGTAGAGTTAAAAAAAGAATTCAAAAATGAAATATATACTGAATTCTTGTAATTAGTCATTTGGGCATCTTCTGACATATTGAGATTGCAACCCAATGCAATTGTCATTCTGTCAATATTTATTTTACCCTATCCCATATCAGTAATATGATGTATAGAAAAAAAAAACACACACACATAATAATCAAAGTAATAGATACATAAAAATTGCTCTGAAGAGCCATGGTTATCCCAAATGTATTGATGGGTTTGGGGGAAAATACATCCTTCAAACCGATGTAGTGATTCCTTTCATTGTTTCAACTGACAGAGTGGGAGTATAACAGTCGTTATCAAGTAATGTGAGTGCAGGGCTTTAACCCCTTAGTGACCAGACCGTTTTTCAATTTTCTTACCGTTAAGGACCAGGGTTGTTTTTACATTTCTGCGGTGTTTGTGTTTAGCTGTAATTTTCCTCTTACTCATTTACTATACCCACACATATTATATACCGTTTTTCTCCTCATTAAATGGTCTTTCAAAAGATACCCTTATTTTCATCATATCATATAATATACTATACAAAGTTATAAAATATGATGAAAATCTTTTAAAAAACACACTTTTTCTAACTTTGACCCCCAAAATCTGTTACGCATCTACAACCGCCAAAAAAACACGCATGCTAAATAGTTTCTAAATGTTGTACTGAGTTTAGAAATATCCAATGTTAACATGTTCTTAGCTTTTTTTTTTTTTTGCAAGCTATAGGGCTATAAGTACAAGTAGCACGTTGCTGTTTCAAAATATATATTTTTAAAATTTCTCAATAGTTACATTATAACACTGTTATCTGTCATAAATCTCTGAATCACACCTCACATATACATTTTTTTTTAAAGTAGATAACCAAGGGTGTTCAATATAGGGTATGTCCAGTCTTTTTAGTAGCCACTTAGTCACAAACACAGGCCAAAGTTAGCATTTATATGTTTGTGTGTTAAAATTGAAAAAAACAATTATGAATGCTAACTTTGGCCAGTGTTTGTGACCATGTGGCTACTATAAAAGACTGAAAAGACCCCATTTGCAATACTTTGGGTAGTATTCTTTTGCAAATGGTATGCCATCATGGGGGTCATTCTCAATCCTGGGCTACCATACGCTCTCAAAGGCATAAACATAACCAATCTGGCAAATTTCAATGTGAAAAAAACGGAAAGTCAAGCCTTATATGACCATGTAACTTTCAAAAACACTGTACATGGGGGTTACTGTTATACTCTGAAGACTTCGCTGAACAAAAATATTAGTGTTTCAAAACAGTAAAACGTATCACAACAATGATATCATCAGTGAAAGTGCCGTTTGCGTGTAAAACAATCAAAAAACATCACTTTTAATGACAATACCATTGCTCTCATACATTTAACTGTTTTGAAACACTAATATTTGTGTTCAACAAAGTCTCCCGAGTAAAACAGTACCCCCCCATATATAGGTTTTAGGATGTCATGGAAAGTTACAGGGTTAAATACAGTGCTAGCAAATCAAATTATCTGGACTTTCAGCCTAGTTTGTCAGGCAGGTCTCTCAAATTGCAATCAATAAAATTACTTATGTAAAAATATAACATAAATATGCACGTTGAATTTAAATATATATACATATTTATATATTTAAAGTCTGTGTGTATATTTATGAAGTTTTTTATGTAATCATGTGTATGGGTATATTTATATTTGTATTATTTTTATGTATTTATATATACATAGTTATATATATATAATTTCATTCTAATTGTATTTTGATATATATATATATATATATATATATATATATATATATTAATATCCAAATACAGTTAGAATAAAATGACATATATATTTTTTTAAATTATTTTTATATTTTTTACATTTATTTTTAATTGTTATTTTTTTATAATATATATATATTAAGATATATAGTTGTTTTTTTTACTATATATATATATTTTTTTTTTTTCATTTTTTTTTCTTTAATTTATTTAAAAAAAATGATTAAAAAAAATTTGTAATCTTTTTTTCACCAGCAGGGGGACAGTCTGTCAGTTCAGGCAGTCCCTCTGCATGCAGCACTAAGGACGCCTATTGCGGCCATGTGACCGCTCTTTCAGAGCAATCACATGGCCCGCATGGGCCTAATTTGCTGAGGGGGAACTGTCTGGGCACTATAAGCACAAAAAAAACTTTAGTTTAATGAAGCAGTTTTGGTGTATAGATCATGCCCCTCCAGTCCCGCTGCTCAATTCTCTGCCTGTAGGAGTTAAATCACATTGTTTATACAACTCTAATCACACCTCCCTGCATGTGAATTCCACTTTATCTTGATATGAAACTGTCACAACAGATCTAAGATTATTTATTAGATATATACAAAAATCTCTATATTTTTAGTAAGTCTGGTAGCACAATAGATAGCTGTTTGTTTGTTTGTTTGGCCTTTAATTTTAAGCTAGCAGTGCGTCATGACCTGTACACTTTAAAGAAACTCTTTAGAATTGTATTTCCTTTTTTTATTTATAATGCTGTGTGTTTTCTGCATAATTACCCAGCAAAGCTACAAGGAACAATTATTCTAGCTTCATTTTTATAATGTAGCATTTTTTTAATAATATGGATTGTGAAATGACAACAGTGAGTAATACATTACATAACAAATTATTCTTAAATTAATATCTAGTGTATTTGTAACCTACAATAATCTCACTCGGGCTACATTTACAAGAATTAACAAGAAAAACAAGACAATTGCCTCCAGCTGTGTTATTTTATTGTCATATATAAGAATATTGCATTGCACCTATAAAATAAAATACAATTTTTGCAAGAGAAAAAATATAATATGTAAAGGGGTAAACCTTGTGAGTTACATATATATCATGGGAGCCCAACTGTTGGCCCCATTTCTATTGATTAACTACAGTTCCCATAATTCTCTGAAAGGCATTGAGACTGTAATCCCTCTTGATTTAGACTGTCTAACAAAAAATCCACAGGTATATGATATCCAAACAGATATTTTTTTCTGTCATAGAAATCAACCTTACAAAGGACACTCACTATAGGCACCAAATAGAGCGGTTTTGATGTATGTACAGATCATGCCCATTCAGTCTCATTGCTCAATTCTCTGTCATATAGGAGTTACATTACATTGTTTATACAACTCTAGTCAGACCTCCCTGCATATGACTTGTACAACCTTTTTATACACTTCCTAATATTTAAACTTCCCTTATTGCACATTCTGTTTAATTTAGAATTTCTTTTCTCTTTCTCTGTTAATAGCCTTCTAAAACCTGCAGGAGCCTCCTGTGTGTGATTAAAATTCAATTTACCGAGCAGGAGATAAAAATGTCTAAAGTAAATTGTAACATCTGGTTGTAAATGAAACCATTATTTTTCATGCAGGCTGTGTGAGTCACAGCCAGGGGAGGTGTGGCTAGGGCTGCATAAAAATAAAGAAAAGTGGTTTAACTCCTAAATGGCATAGAATTGAGTAGTGAGACCGCAGGTGAATGATTTATACACAAAGACCACTCCATTAAGTTAAAGTTGTTTTGGTGACTATAGTGTCACTTTAATGCTACAAATGGCAAAAACCATTATGCACTAAAATTACGAGCATTATTAAATCCATTCTAGTATTAAAGAGCCCCAGGTATCATTGAATACTTGAGGTTTCTATCTGTCAGTGGCCTCACACTGAAAGATGACATGAGTGCAGCACTCAAAATTAGCTTTAAATTCATTTACATACCCCAACTGAGGAATTGCACTCAACCACAAAAATGTTGAGCCTCTTCCTAGCTTAAAACAGTGAGCACCAGGTAGCTGATAGATGTGCAATATGTAGCATTCAAAGTGACCAAATAGTAATTTAAATGTCATGGATAGATATACAAATAGACAGACAGAGATCAGATATTTGTGTATTAAAAATACTGTCTTGTTAGTATGACCATATTTTGCACCGCCCCCCCTCCCCCCCCCCAATTACTATTAGTTTATGGCAGTGGTAGGCAACATTTAGCACTCCAGGTATTCTGGACTGTGACGGTAGTCGAAAATATCCCCGTCAAGCATTCCCTTTCTTCCCATAAAAGTAAAATCACCCAATATTCCACAAGTAGAAATATCCCTGGAATCGCCGAATAATCCACACATGAGCCAAAACTTAATGCTGGAACAAGACTGATTTACTGGCACACAGAACTCACAATTTATGCAAGACAAAACTCCTCCTCTGGGCCAGGCTAGATAATTGAGTTTTAGCAATATACATAGCTCAATTATCTGCTGGCCAGAACATTTACAGTTTAACATACTTTTTATCTAACATTCATAACTATAAAACCATACATCACATTCACATAAAAAATACATATTCACAATCAATCCATTCAGGGGAACAACATATAAAAAAATGGCATGAATCAGACCAGGGGTTCAAAAGTTAGTAAAGTATCTTTTAAAACCCCTGTCAGCATGGCTAAATCTGGCTTAAGCAGATTTTATAGAGGCCTCTATTCTGGAGACAAAGGGGGAAGTAATTCAATTATCCAGGGCTAGAGGCAGACTCCATTAACCACATGGTTACAAAAAGACATAAAACACTTTAAAATACATTCATTCTTGACATTTGGAACCGAACAATATAGACCTTAAAATAGCAGGGAGAGAATTAAACTGAAGCATATAGGCAATTGCATAAAAGTCCTTCACATGGACTACATCTGCTTTAAAGGGAGTCTTTTACTCACCTCGTTCCAGCGCCGGGAGCCTCGTGATGCCGCGCCCCCTATTTCGTCAAAATGACGAAATAGGCGGGCGCGAGCAGGGAGCAATCAGACGCTTCCATTTGGAAGCGCCATTGCTCCCTTGTGCACATGCGCGGCATTCATGCCGGCCTCTGAAGTCCTGAGCGCACTACCGCGCATGCACGCGGTGTGCGCGGCCGCGAGCTGAGCTGACTGACAGCTCAGCTCGCGGTCTTTTCCCGCCCCCCTCCTCTGCTGACAGGCTGGAGAGAGAAGGCGCGCACACAGTGCCTTCTCTCTCCTGCACACGTCAGACGTATTTTAATACGTCTGACGTGTACAGGGCCTTTTTAGGGCCCTGCATGATAGGAAGTCCCTCTGGTGGCCGTCTGAGTGACGGCCACTGGAGGTATTCCTATCAATCAATGTAAACACTGTATTTTCTCTGAAAATACAGTGTTTACATTAGATTGCCTGCAGGGAGCTATAGATCATACCTGAACAACTACATTAAGCTGTAGTTGTTCAGGTGACTATAGTGTCCCTTTAATGCTCTTATAGCTATAATGCTGGCAATGATGTAGATCACAACATCTTGAGAGCCAAAGGTTGCCAACCCCAGGCCAACAGATAATATCTACATCTTGGCAATCACTTATTAGCAATTCGAGTGTAAACACTCAAAGGCACACTTTCTATGTTATGACATGTTATGTTATGATATCCCAATACACCAGATTGCCACCGGTTATTTCTATAAAGACACAGATCGGAGACTGACTACTAGAGTGCCGTCTTTAACGTGGGGCAAATGGGGCAGCTGACCCTGGCCTAGTTACTCCTTGGGGCCCCAAAGCAGCCCACTGCCCTCAATATATATATTTTTTTTTCTCATGCAGTTAGAGCCACCAGGTATGCATGTGTCAGCAGGGGCCCCCTTGTTTTTCGGGAGCCTACGAGGAAGTGACAGTCACGAGTCACTTCATTCCACAGAGAACTCCGCACGGGAGGGAGAAGGAGGCAGTGAGAAGGGGGCTGGAGAGCACGACCCTGAACCCCAGGGAACTACTCTGCCAAAAAGTAGTGTCAGGATGTCTGTCTGCGTATGTGTGTATGTCAGTCAGTGTGTATGTCAGTATGTCTGTCAGTGTGTGTGCATGTGTGTGTGTCAGTATGTCTGTCAGTGTGTGTGTCAGTATGTATGCCAGGGTATGTGTGTCTGTGTGTGTCGGTATGTCTGTCAGTGTATGTGTTTTTGTGTCAGTGTGTTTGTCAGTGTGTCTGTCAGTGTATGTGTCTCTGAGTATGTGTTAGTATGTCTGTTAGTGTAGATACTTGTGTGTGTGTCAGTATGTCTGTCAGTGTGTGCCAGTATGTCTATCAGTGTATGTGTGTGTGTGTGTGTGTGTGTGTGTCAGTATGTCTGTCAGTGTATGTATCTTTGTGTGTCAATATGTCTGTCAGTAAGTCTGACAGTATATGTGTTTGCAACTGTATGTGTGTGTTTATCTCTATGTTGTCATTGTGTGTATATGTATATCTGTATGTTGTCAGTATGGATATATGTGTGCATATCTGTATGTGTGTGTGTGTGTATCTGTATGTTGTCAGTATTTGTATCTGTGTGTGTATCTGAATGTAGTCAGTGTATGTAACCATGTATCTGCATGCATGTCAGTGTGTGTATCAGTGTGCCTGTGTATCTGCATTTGTGTCAGGTTGTGTATCTGTGTGTATGTGTATCGGTGTGTCTGTATCTGCATCAGTCTGTTTGTCTGTATCTGCATGTGGGTCAGTGTGACTGTATATATCTGTGTATCTGCATGTGTTTCAGAGTGTGCGTGTGTGTGCGTATATGTGTGTATGGGTGTCATAGTGTGTGTGTGTGGCAGTGTATGTGTACAAGTGTATATATCTCAACATTTAAACACTAACAATACACACAAATACAACTCTGCATTCAACCATCAACACTACATACAAGCACACCTCTGTGTTAAAAAACTAAATTATACATAAACACACCCCTGCATTCAAAAGCCGACACTAAACATAAATGCATTGTACACAAAACACAAGTATATACAGTAACAAAATGGGACTAAGTGTCGTAGCACTAAATGCCACAGACCACCTGAGTGGAAACCCCTTACACCACTCAAAGAAATGCAAACATATAATACATACAGAAAAAAGGGGGTAGTACTAGCGCTAACACCAAATTCTTATCTTTAAACAATAGTGAAATAGTGGATACAAGGTGAAGCGCTGTATATTTTAAACAATGTGAAGTATAAAAAATAGGATAATACCTTAATTTCATACACAAAAGTCCATATGTGACATATAGTACCTTGAAATAAAACACAAATAAAGACAAAAATAGTGTATCCTGTGATATAAATAAATTGGTATAGAATGAAGTAAATTTCCCACTCTCACTTTTAAGAGCTAATGGATGGTGGGAGTTCTTCCTCTTCCTTGGTCTCTAAAATCAGGAGAGGTATATGGTGCAGTACCTTAGATATAAAATCTATAAAAGGGTAAAGCAAAAGGGGTACTTACAAACCCAGAGCCATCCAAATCGGCTCTGATCAGGAGTGTATGTGGTTAAGGACCACAATCCTTCTTTGTGCAAAATAAAAGTAGCAGAAACAATGCCAGTAGTGTTAAAAAAATATATATAAATACTTTATTTACGTAAAAATATATAACATTATAAAAACACTTTACTAGGCATTAAAAAAGTCCAATTCCGGGGGGCGGAGCCTGGACGCCAATGGAGAAAGACGTGTGAAGCCTGAGCTCTCCCGTCCACGAGCCATAATCAGCTAACATCGGCACCTTTATCCGACAATCTGCTTCCAAATTCAGGGGTACACACTTGCCAGTGAACCCCCCACACAACATCGCTATGGGAGGCACCAAAAAAAAAAAGGACACCCCCTTAACAGTGGCCTCGATGTTCCGCGCCACCAGGGAACACGGGCGGCCATCTTTGTCACAAGAGGCCCAAGAATCCGGGGCAGAAACCGACGAAAGTGAAGCCCCTGACAGAGACACATCGACAACCTACCGCACACCACGAGAGCCGCTTACCAAAGCCGACCTCCGCCAAATGCTGCAAGACGCCACGGCAGACATAAAGGCACACACGGCTGCAGAACTGGAGCGACACATCTCAGGCCTAAAAGGAGAAATCGAGGCCCTCAACGACCGCACCACCCAGGCAGAAACCGACATCACACAAATTAAAGCGAACACCACCCAGCATAAACAAGACATCTATTATCTAAGTGATAAAGTGCAATTTCTGGAAGACAGCCTTGAAGATCTAAATAACCGTTCACGCAGGAACAACATCAGAATAAGAGGTATGCCAGAGACTGTGGACACTGACGCCATCTTACCCACACTGCAAAATCTATTCAGATCCTTACTCCCACACTCCTCAGACCAAGACAGGGAGATAGACAGGGCACACAGGGCCCTGAGACCAGCAGCCCTCAACCCATCAGTCCCCCGAGACGTGATAGTACGCCTCTTACACTTTGCCACAAAGGAAAAAATCATGACGGCGGCCAGAACAACACAACCAAAGCATGGGAATCACACACTAGCCTTCTTCCAAGACCTAGCCCCTACAACATTGAGGAAGAGAAGAGACTTAAAACCCCTCACAGTGGCCCTGACACAACAAGGGCTAAGATACCGGTGGGGCCACCCCTTCAAACTCCAAGTACGCATTGGAGAACAGGAGCATGTCCTACATCACCCAACGGCCATGGAGGACTTTGCAGCGGCCCTGGGACTACAGCTCGCCACCGTAGCACCGCCAAGAGACCGACGCAACAACAGCGAAATCAGAGAGGCCAACGCGACCAACCGCCCTCACCCATCGCACAGACATCAAACAAGGAATGGGCCCCCACCGACAACCGGGACTGAAAACCAGGCCACTGGGACTTGATCAAAACGTTCACGGCCCGTAGACTTTCTCTCTATCCAGTGGACCATACCGCTGTAAACCCTACAAAGACTCAGGCCTGTATACCTTAAAGGACCGAAATGTTGAATTGTGTTAATGTTTACTTTCTTTTCTGTTAATACTCACTCCCGTTAAGAGGTTTTAATATGTGAAATCACAGGCTGGCGCACCCCCACGCAAAACACACCAGACCCGGGGGAAAAAGGCTTAAGCCACCAGCACAGCCGAAAATCCCCGTCCCTACCTCCCCAATTTTTTATTGAGATACCCTAATAATCACCCACAATACTGGGCCGTTTGGAAGATGAGGGTTTGGCGGACACCACTCTACGGCCCACCTCACATCCCCTCTACCCTGAGAGCCAGGATATAACCCGCCACCCGGGCACGCTAGTCCACCCCGCGAATAAGCCCAACACAACTACTCTGGATAGCACTACGCTACTAGTAACAGGGCTCATAAATGACAAAGCGCTATCTCCCCCCCCCCAATTGAGACGGGGGCACCAAACAACGTTGACCCCCTTGTTACCAGAAATCACCCTGCCAGGACTCAAATCCGGCGGTATCACTATCCCCCCTTCACGGTGGCACAAAGGTCAATAGACACGTATTCCCTACAGCGGAACCTACCGCTATGCCTCTTACGGGGACGTAGACAGCTACACCCATTTACATTACAATGTTGAAATATCTTATTGTTATACTGTTCATGCTTACCCTTGCTACTAAGTCTATACGAGAGGTAACAGACTGATGTATCAGCATAATAAATACGCCAGACCAGAGGGCCAAGCCTACTGCAACTAGGCCACAGACAACCCTCTCCCCTTTCTCTCTTTTCACAATCCCCCACAGCATCGAACCGCCAAAATGGCGAGGGTATGGCAGGTACTTCTATACAGCCCAAATTATGTCCCCAATGCTCAGCAGGCCATGGTACGACCCGCCAGCACGAAAAGCGGACATGCCACGGGCCAACAAGACCACTATTCTCTACTACCAGCCACCCAAAGAGCCACGAGCATAAAAATCCCACACGACGTTCAACGCCTCCGATATTATGACGCAAAAGTATGGAGGCACTGTTCCCCCCATCCACTACGACATGAGTAACAATTAGCAATACCCTGCCCATACTAGGACCAAAAGGTTATAACTCACTCTATACTGTGGCACAAAAGCCAAGGGACACTCCTCTCACCCAGCAGATCTTACCGCTAAACCCCGGATAAGGACTAAGAACTATCTACCCCAACAGGTTGCACCGTGTAACTTTTATACGGTTACACTCCTCAAGCTCACCCCACCTGTGATAGTACCAAGGGAGACACAACCTAGAGTAAAGGTACACAAAATACACCAGCACAGGGGGCCCCCCCCTCAGAGATTACTAACGCACAATCACCACTCAGGCGTAAAGCCTACAACACAAAGGACAACCCAGGGTACCACCCACCAGGGACCCCCAGCCACCTCAGCTCACCCCTCATCTGATAACAAAGCCTAACGATATGTACACTCTCTCCACAGATCCGCAGAACCTATTCCGCCTTTACACACCCGGCCATGCCGAGGCCTCCTCCTAAACGCAACCCCAGTCACCGGGCCACAATGACCCGCCAAAAGAAAACGATCAAGGTAACACACCCATGGCTCGGAGAGGACGGGAAGCGAGGTTATACCCTTTCCAGACTCCTCCGACTCAACTCACACATCCTACCCTTAACTACATCCACCTGGTAACAAGCGACCAAACCCGCTTCCATCTCCAACAGGCCCATAGAACACCCACGAGGGACCTGGAATAGGTTTGCACCGATACAAGGGCACCTACACCCCCTCTGCCTCCGCCCCCACCTCACCTGGCAGCGTAGGTATAAGACCAGGACATATCCGACCCCCCTCCCGACCCAAAGGCGATCCCCTGACCTCACTCACTCAAAGACCCGACTCTTCACACTCAACAGCCAACAACGGAACAGATAACCCTTCCACCCCGGACCCACACTCACCTCCCACCCACCGACCCACCCCACACACACCAAGACGCCATGAACACCAAACTGACATGCGTATCTATCAACTGCAAAGGACTCAATAACCCCGCAAAGA
Organism: Pelobates fuscus; assembly: GCF_036172605.1. Lineage (NCBI taxonomy): Eukaryota > Metazoa > Chordata > Amphibia > Anura > Pelobatidae > Pelobates > Pelobates fuscus. The sequence goes on along the minus strand of NC_086320.1, from coordinate 311,301,945 downwards.
GACACAAACTAATGAGATGGGCAAACCGTACCAACGCAGACATAATTCTTTTACAAGAAACCCATTTCACACAATCCAAACCATTCCCCCTTACTAGCAGACACTACAGAGAGTACTACACAGCAAACTCCCCCATGACCAAACAAAACGGAGTGGCTATCCTACTGAGAAAAACTTGCCCCCTCAACATAAAACAAATACTCAAAGACCCACAAGGTAGATTCCTCACGATCACAGGCCAAGCAGGACACACCCGCTACGCCATAACCTCACTATATGCGCCACACACCCCAAATAAAGAGTTCTGGGACACATTCCAAGCCCACCTAGCTCTAACCCCAGGCCACCTCAAAATCGTAGGAGGCGACTTCAACGCCACACTGTCACCTACAGTGGACAGAAGACGAACCCGGACACATCAAAACACAACAACCAAGTTGGACAAACTACTACAGGAATTCGTACAAAGACAGAGACTGGTAGACGTCTGGCGCATACTCCACCCGACCACTAAGGACTACACATTCTATTCCCACCCCCACAACTCGTACTCCCGCATTGACCTTTTTCTGATATCACCATCCCTCACGCACATGACCCAAGCGGCTGACATAGGCAACATCACGTGGTCAGACCACGCAGACATCACATTATCAATCAAAGTCCCCGACGTAGCTAGACCTTGGTCCTGGAAACTTAACCCCACACTACTACACAACCCACAAATAACAGAGGCAATACACACGGAACTGACAAACTACTTCACACTGAATGCACCCACAGCATCCTCACCAGGCATACTATGGGCTGCCCATAAGACGGTCCTGAGAGGGAAATTTATAAGCCTAGCATCACATCTGAAAAAAACCCAACTAGCAGAGTTAACTACAGCCCTCACAAACCTCCGATCCCTGGAAACGAGCCACAAACAAAACCCCACACAAGACATTCTCAAAGAAATCACAGAATGCCGATCCAAAATCAAGGACTTCATGACAAAAGACACACACAAAGCCATGCAATGGACCAAACAAACCTATTATGAAAAATCTAACAAAGCCGACACCCTACTTGCCAGGAAACTGAAACGCAGGGCTGACCATAAGCGAATAGACACAATACAATCACCAGACGGCACCAAACACCAAGCACCAACTCAGATCGGGGAGGTCTTCCAAAAATATTTCTCCACGCTATACGACCACAGCCCCAACACCCGACTAGACCCCGACAAGACCAGACGATCCATAGACGAATACCTAAAACAAATACCCCTACCAGCCTTAAAAGCGGAAGCAATAGCTATAATAAGTGAACCAGTCACCATCGAAGAAATTGCAAAAACCATCAAAAATACCAAACCAAATAAAAGCCCAGGCCCGGACGGTTTCACAGGACTATATTACAAAACTTTCCCCGCCATCCTTCTCCCCCACCTCTGCAACCTCTTTAACGCAATATTACAAGGACACCCCATACCCCCCGACATCCTAAGAGCAAATGTATGCCTTCTCCCCAAACCTAACAAAACCCACCTAGACCCAAGCCACTACAGACCGATATCCTTACTAAACGTAGACGTAAAGCTACTAACAAAATTACTTGCGGACAGGATCAACCCCCACGTACACAAACTTATCCACCCAGACCAGGTGGGCTTCATACCCCTTAGACAGGCATACGACAACACAAGACGAACCTTCGACCTCCTATGGACGACATCTCACCGACAAATTCCCACCCTATTCCTATCCCTAGACGCCGAAAAGGCATTTGACCGACTGTTATGGCCATTCCTTTTTGCCACCCTGCACAAATTCCGATTCCCGGACACAATTCTAAACGCACTAGAAGTCCTGTACTCCACACCGGTAGCAAACCTCCTAATCCCAAATGCTCAGCCCCCCTCTTTCCGCATTTTCAACGGGACGAGACAGGGCTGCCCCCTCTCCCCACTCCTATTTGCCCTCTCATTAGAACCCCTACTCCAAACCCTGCGCACTGACGCATCAATAAAAGGAGTACGCATTAGAAACGAAGAATATAAAGTGGCAGGCTATGCCGATGACCTACTCCTCACCATCACCGATCCGAGGAACTCACTCCCATCCCTACTACACACCATACAAGAATACGCACGGGTCTCAGGCTACCGCCTCAACCTAGACAAGACGGAAGCACTCCCGGTACAAATCCCCCCAGAGGACCTAGACGCACTAAAATCAGACTACCCGTTCCACTTCAACCTCACACACATACACTATCTAGGTGTAGACTTACCAGTAGACGTATCCAAGACATACCAACTCAATTACTCCCCCTTACTGCTAAAAGCAACGGCCGACCTCAAAACCTGGGAATCACACTCCATCTCTTGGCTAGGAAGGGTAGCTTGCATAAAGATGAATCTCCTCCCGAGATTCTTATACTTATACCAAACACTACCGGTCCAAGTAGTCGCCAAGGACTTTAAACTATTGCAATCACAAATAGACCGCTTTGTCTGGGCCAACAAACGAGCCAGGATACGGAGAGACGTCCTCTACCTCCCGACACGATCCGGAGGTCTTGGCTTACCCCATTTCCTCCACTATTTCCACGCAGCTCAACTAGCTCAGATTAAAGCACTGCACACCCCCATAGGACTGAAAAGATGGGTGGACCTTGAGCATGACTTATTCGGCCAAGATTTCCCCTCCCTCTATATCTGGGTCCCAAAACAAGCAAGACCACAACCCCCTCCCACCACACCGGCACTCGACACCTCCATAGCAATCTGGAACAAACTCTCCACAAAACATGCACTCACGACGAACCCCTCCCCCATGACACCAATCCTGAGAAACAAACACTTCACACCAGGCATGACCCCAAAAGACTTCACCCACTACGAAGACAATGACCTCATACGGACATACCAATTCTTCCAAAACCAGAAAATCATTGCATTCACAGACCTACCTCAAAACAGACCATTCACCACACACGACTTCTTCCGATACCTACAAATTAAAAACCTCCTGGAAACCCCCACATACAAACGAGCCGGCCACACACCACTCACAGCCTTCGAACAAACATGTATACATGCCCCCATACAAAAAAGCCAGATCTCCACGACTTACGCACACTTACTCAAAACGACGGGGACACGGCCCCCAGGGTATGTCACAGCTTGGGAAAGGGATCTAGGACCCCCTGCAGACCCCACTGACTGGTCAGCCATATGGGAAGCCACAGCAACGGTTACAATATGTGTAACACATAAAGAGCAGGCATACAAAACCCTAATGCGCTGGTACCACACCCCACTAAGACACAAGCAAATGGGACTATCCGCATCAGATAGATGCTGGAAGAAGTGCGGCCACAAAGGAACTTATTACCACATGTGGTGGGAATGTCCCCACATCACACAAATTTGGACAGACGTAGCGGCCCTTGCCTCAAAAGTTTTACACGACAATATCCCGAGGGACCCGTGGCTATGGCTATTATCCAAACCGCTCGAAAATACACCGCGAGCCCACAACAAATTACTAGCCAAATTAGCCTTGGCCACTAGGAGAGCCATAGCGTCCCACTGGGGTGCACCCACAATCCCGACACTCACAGACATTAAAAAGAAAATGAACGAGGCCAGGTCGATGGACAACTTATCAGCGCTCATACACGATACCACAACACATTGCAATAAAATATGGGACCTGTGGCTCATGGAACCCTCCACAGCCACTTAGGAAACAGAGGGCAGAGAAAGCGTATACACCGTGAGACTGGCAACTGGTACACAGGAGAACCATAACCTGGTCGACTCATGTGGAACACACAAACGACATACAAAGTGATACATCCACCACAGACGAAAATTACCCCAGACCTGTGAAAGCTATCATACAGGCAGTAAGATCTATCTATACTCAAACCCGGTCTCACTTGTAACCACACAACAGGGCTAATCTTGATACCACTAAAACATCCTGAGTCCATAACGAGCAATCACCCAACCCAGATGTCAGGGACGCCTACGCCCCCACCCCTCAACCCCCCCCCCCACTACCCCTCTAGACACCCCAAAACAGGGGACCCCCCAAAAATAAAACATACCCCACCCCTGAGTGATGTCCCCCCCCCCTACACCTAGCAAAGGTTAACTACTGCTCATCATAACGCTACAAAGTTACATAACTGTATGTTATTTAGGTTGAGTTGAAAATGTGTTAAATAGTCTATGGGAACGACACCCCCAATATTGGTTACAAAACACAAACAATGCAAGGAAACATTACCGGAACAATGCTAGAGACGCAAAGTTAAGGAATAGGTTCCCTACCCCCCCCCCCCCTTTTTTCATTTCTGTACCCCACCCCAATCCCCAGATACAAAAGATATCGACCAGAAGGTAGAAATTGTTTATTTGCAACTAAAACAGGTGGAAACCACCAACAGTTATATGATATACACACTTGAACTGTTTGTCTACCGCAAAAATTACATGTATGTTCCGTGAAATTTGTACTACAAATTTTAAACCCCTCGTTTTCTTTTCTGTACCCCCACCCCATAAAACAAAAATCTTCTACAAATAAAGAATTTAAAAAAAAAAAAAAAAAAAAAAGTCCAATTCCATGAAGACAAGTAATCTCCAAGTTCCCAGGACGCGTTTCGCTCTGTCAGCTTCCTCAACTGGATATGTAAAAATGGAAAAGACTTTTATTTAGTAGGAATTGGAGTCAGGTACAAGCCTAGAGCCAAAATCTCAACATATGGCTCTCATGGATGACGCTGTGGGACTTTTATTAAGGATGTCCCTTTCCTATTTCCAGATGACCTTATGGTTGTTCCGGCTGAGCATCAATACAAGCTCAACAGATCAGATGATATCCTTTGAAGATAAAACTTTATTGCTCCACAATTTGGAGTAAAAGAACTATATAAAACTTTTCAAGTAAAAGAGAAAAATAATAAAAGTATATCTATAACTTATGACTATAGGATTCTATAAGTCATAAAGTAAGTCCTGCCAAGTGGCAAAAAAGTCCAAATAAAAAATGTCCAAAACGCGTTTCGCCCCGTACCAGGGGCTTTTTCAATCGGTGTGTAAAGTTCTCCTGCAGCTCGGCGTCTTCTTAACTTCTTCGTTATTTTCACTTCCGGGTTCCGGCTATCGCACGCTTGGAATGCAACATGCGTTCCAAATCCAACGGCATGCGTTCCCCTTCCGGGTGGCGTTGTCTATGTCGGCTGACGTCACTGGAACGCATACCGAACGGATCGTGCGTTCCATTGCGGAATTTCTATATCATATCATACAAACTCATGTTAATTTCCATAATTGCACTCCATACACATATTTATTCAATAAATCTTCATGCTAATAGAGGTGTAAACGCCAGGTTGTGATTTCTTTCTCTTAAGTAGATTCAATATTTAGTTCCCACAATCAGAGCTTATTTAAAACATATAATTCTTCCTTTTTATTGAATCTCATTGAGTATTCCATTTTAAATGCCAAATTTTCTTTTAGAGTTATAAAAGAGGGAAAAAATCACCAGACTGACATTTTTTTTAGAAATAGTATTTAAAGTGCCACAGTGTGCAGAAAGTGCTAATAGCTTTTAAAATGACAAAGTGTTATAATGTTCAAAACAAGCTAAAAACATCTTTGTGGGGGCGGAGCCTGGACACCGAGACGAGCAGACGCGTCTGAAGTGTGCTCCTGCTCGACGGGCTGAAAAAGGGGAAATAGCAGCGGCCATACGACCCAAAGAACCTTGGGGTGCACCTCTCATGTCTGGGGGGCACCGCAAACCAGAAAGACACCACCAGGGGCGGACTGACAGGTCGGGCAGATCGGTCATGGATCGAGGGCCCGAGGCAGTCAGGGGCCCGGCAGCACAGTCATGCTCTGGCTGAGGAGATCAGAGATCTCCTCAGCCAGAAAACATGATTCCTCCGTTATTCCAGTGATATGCTGCAGGGCCCCTGCAGCATATCACTCTGTAGTTAACCCCCTTCCTCCCTCACCCGTTTACTCTCTCTCAGGGAGACCTGGCAGTGAGTATTCAGTTCTTGCTGCCAGGTCTCCAGCCGTGCGGTGCTGTGTGTGAGGAGGAAGAGGCGGGGCCAGGAAGTGACATCACTTCCTGCCCTGCCTGAAGAGCACTGGACGATAAGTAGCTGGAGCAGCCTGGCAAACAGCACAGGTAAGCTTCTTATAATTTTAATTCAGGTCAGCACCCCCCTGTCTCCCTGTACCCATATCAGCCCCCCCCCAGTACCCACATCAGCCCCCCCATTACCCAAATCAGCCCCCCCTGTACCCACCTCAGCCCCCCTGTACCCAAATCACCCCCCTGTACTCAAATCAGCCCCCCCTGTACTCAAATCAGCCCCCCCTGTACTCAAATCAGCCCCCCCAGTACCCCAAATCAGCCCCCCAGTACCCAAATCAGCTCCCCCAGTACCCAAAATCAGCCCCCCCAGTACCCAAAATCAGCCCCGCCAGTACCCACCTAAGCCCCCCAGTACCCAAATCAGCCCCCCCAGTACCCACCTCAGCCCCCAGTACCCACCTCAGCCCCCCAGTACCCACCTCAGCCCCCCTGTACCCACCTCAGCCCCCCTGTTCCCACCTCTGCACCCCTCTACCCACCTCTGCACCCCTCTACCCACCTCTGCACCCCTCTACCCACCTTAGCCCCCAGTACCCACCTCTGCATCCACATCATCCCCCCAGTACCCACATCATCCCCCCAGTACCCACCTCTGCCCCCAGTACCCACCTCTGCTCCCACCTCAGCCCCCCTGTACCCACCTCTGCTCCCACCTCAGCTCCCAGTACCCACCTCAGCCCCCCTGTACCCACCTCTGCCCCAATATCCACCTCTGCTCCCACCTTAGCCCCCCTGTACCCACCTCAGCCCCCAATACCCACCTCTGCTCCCACCTCAGCCCCCCAGTACCCACCTCGGCCCCCCTGTACCCACCTCGGCTACCACCTAAGCCCCCTGTACCCACCTCTGCTCCCACCTCAGGGCCCACATAAGCCCCCTGTACCCACCTCTGCCCAACCTCAGCCCCCCTGTACCCACATCAGCCCCCTGTACCCACCTCAGTGCCCACATCAGCCCCCCTGTACCCACCTCAGCCCCAGTACCCACCTCAGCCCCCACCTCAGCTCCCCAGTACCCACCTCAGCCCCTAGTACCCACATCAGCCCCCCTGTACTCACATCAGCCCCCCTGTACCAACTTCTGCTCCCACCACAGCCCCCATGTACCCACCTCAGCCCCCAGTACCCACCTCAGCCCCCCTGCTCCCACCACAGCCCCAGTACCCATCTCTGCTCCCACCTCTACCCCTCATTACCCACCTCAACCTCCTTTACCCACCTCAGCCCCCAGTACCCACTTCTGCTCCCACCTCAGCCCCCAGCACCCACCTCTGCTCCTACCTCAGCCCCCCTGTACCCACCTCCGCCCCCAGTAACCACCTCAGCCCCCAATACCCACCTAAGCTCCTCCTTCACACACCACATCTCCCCTTGCACCCACCTCAGCCCCCTTTCTCCCTGTACCCACCTCGAACCCCTGTACTAACCACAGCTCCACCTGCACCCACCTCAGCCCCCCTGTACTAACCACAGCTCCCCCTGCACTTGCCTCAGTTCCCGTGCACCTACCTCAGCCACCATTCCTCCTTGCACTTACCCCAGGATCTACCTATCCCTGTACCCACCACAGCCCCTATGCCACCTCCACCTACCATAGCTCCTATGCCTTCCAGTACCCACTACAGCCACTATGTCCCTCCCTGTGCCCACTACAGCCTCTATGTCCCATCCTGTGCCCACAACAGCCCCTTGTCTATCCGCACCCACCACAGCTCCTTCTGCACACACCACAGCTTCCCCTGCACCCACCTCAGCCCCGTCTGCATCCACCACAGCTGCTCCTGCACCCACCTCACCCCCCCTGCACTCACCTCAGCCACCATTCCTCCCAACACTCACCCCAGGATCTACCTATCCATGTTTCCACCCAAACCCCTATGCTCCCACCACATCCCTTATGCCACCTCCAACTACCATAGCTCCTATCCCTTTCAGTACCCACCACAGCCCCTATGTCCCTTCCTGAGCTCACCACAACATCTATGTCCCATCTCATACTCTGTCCAGCCCCACCCCCCACTTCAGTCCCCGTGCCTCCCTGCGCCCACCTCAGTCCCCGCGCCTCACAGTGCCCACCACAGCCTCTGTGCCTCCCTGCACCTATTTCAGCATTTATCCCCTACACACACACACACTACAGCCACTATCCAACTTATACACAGTAGAACCTCTATTATCCAAACACGCACACACTACAGCCCCAGTAACCACCAGATGCCTACTACAGATTCTATCCCACACACACTGCAACACAGCCAGCCCTCTCTACTCACATAATGCACTGCAAATAGCCCCATTCACACACGCAAAAACCCACAAGGAGCCTCACTGTATAGACACACCACAAGCAGCATCCCCACACATACAAAATGACATGCAGCCTCCCTTCACATACACATCACAAACAGCATACCCACCATTGCAATACTGCACACAGCCTTCACACACACAACTTTTACAATCTCTTATAAAGCGCCAACATATTCTGCAGCGCTGTACAATAGGTAAAACAAGAGAAAGGATTAATCTAACACAACACTTTGACATACAGGAACACATCACTAACCACATCCCCCACACACGCAACCCCACAAGTAGACTCCAAACACATGTGGCTAGTTTTAAGGTTGTACATGTGGGGGATGCTGCTTGTGATGTCCAAAGCAAAATTAGTGGAAGTGTGTAATTAAATTTGCTTTATTTAATTGCTGGGGAGGCACGCCAGCAAGGGTTACTCCATCTAAAAACAGTGTTTATTAAAACACTGGTTTTGGTTGGATTAACCCCTTAAAAGTAAATCTGGCCATTTTGGGGGGCACTCGGGGATGTGGGAGTCAGGGATTTGTGGCTCACACATCCATTCTGTATGCTAGGCAGCCTACACATAATATATGTGTAAAAGCACCAGAAAGAAGGGGTAGAAGAATAGCAGGGAACCAGAAAACCTTGGACCAGGACCAGGAGGGCGGGCCCTTGATCACCCACTGCCCGAGGGCCCTGTGAGGTGTCAGTCCGCCCCTGGGCCCGCCGGAGCTGGGAAAGCAAAGATGAGTCTGCGGCCTACTGGGCCTGGGGGAAGATGGCCGCTCCCCTCGGCGCCGGGGCCCTTAAGCGACAGCACAGTGGACTACCCCCCCCCCCCTTTGGACCGGTGGGGGATATCCCGGTCCCCGCTGGACCAATCGATCAGACCGAACAGCGGACAATCTAGCTATACAGCATGTAGGGTCTTCAGGCCACCAAAGCTCTACCAAAATGGCCGCCTGGCATGGACCTCAAAAACGGAGCACCCACCCCAATCCACTTACACCGCAACAAGACAACCTTGACTGGCTCTGCAAACCGCCAGGCAGAAACACTAGGGGCCTCATGGATCAGACTGGCGGCACGACGCAGCCACTACAGGTGCCTACCCCGAGCCTCCAAAGCGGCGATCCGGCAACGCAGACTCCAGCAGTCCTCCCGGCGAGAAAGGGCGCCATGCCCACCCGACGCACGTCCCTACCTGCTAACACGCAAACCTGTGATTACCACACAAGCCCCACGTGCCGGCACTCGGAACCAGCGTAACAGAACCCAACTCAATACCGTCATTGCGGCAGGAAGAGGGTCTGTGCGGCTGCACACTCCATGAGGTACAACCAGAGCCGACTTCCAGCGTGAGGGCAACAGGCCTCGAGGCACCGTAAGATGGGCTCAGAAAGGCAACACTCGGGACATGGCTCAACGCAATGGACACTACACATATGTCATACAGAAGCCTAGCAAGGGCATCGGCTAAATTTTTGACTCTGAGATATGGCTGCAGGCCAAGACAAGTCACTGAACAGGGACACAGAAGCAAGACTGCTGGCTCAGCGGCATGAAAATATAACAGCATAAAAGCGTGTATGTTTAGTCCAATATCTCAACTGTATGTTAGCTTACACCATAAGCGGTTGATGGCCTTTTTTTTTTTTTTTTAAGGGGAAAAAGAAATAAAAAAGGAAGAAATATTAATCTATGCCTTAGCCACAGTTACGTTACCTACTATTATGACTTTTAGTTTAAAATTATGAATCTTATTTTGACATACTGCTTAGCCTGTCCAGTTGACATGTGTGCTTAACTATTTACAAATATGCAGCAACCTAAGGCAATAATCATACAGCCTAGTTAGCTAATCTACTTAATCAATCTGCGTGTCTGCTGCTTCCTAAAACCGACGCACCTGCCTGGTCTCCCCAACGGGCCTGTAAGTCCTACCACGCAATCCACTGCAGCAATATATAGCAGAGCGAACCCAATCTACTCGTAAACTTAACTATATTGCAGCGTAACTTCGTTAACGTTAAGCTTGTGTAGAGCCTATCTAGCATGTTTACTAAGCCTACTGTTACACGTTTATGTATGTTACACAAGCACAACGAGCATAGCATGTGTTATACACTCATGCACATACATCCAACACTACAACCCATTAAAGCTATTATACAAGATGCTACTAGGACACCACTGATAGACTCCACGTATTACAAGCCTGATCCACTTAACTTGCATTACTCACAGCATTTCGCTAGTACACCAAACACAGGTCTCACTAATCCCGCTACATAGGATACTCCAGCATCAGACATATCAGACAAGATACATAAGTGTTTTTATAACTGAAATGTGCACTTTTACCGAGCCACTGTTTAATGTACCTACGTCTATATATACCTGTACGCTGTTGTGGCGTTTGTAGACACTACTCGAAATATCTATTTTGCTTCTCTTAGCTACCAGCCTGAATGAACCTAAAGCTACAGATTGTTTTACCTAGCCTGACTTCTCTTGTTTTAAAAACAAAAATGTGCTGATAATGATTGCCATGTTATCAATACTCTTGTTTCATTCCATCGGCCTGTACTTGCTGTCGTGGCAATATAAGCATGTTTTGTTACTCTAAGCACAATAAAAATAAAGAATTAAAAAAAAAAATCTTTGTTTCTAACAAATGGGTATTCATAATAAAAAGTATGTTTAAAAGAAATAGCAAACCTCAAAATCCGAGTTTAACCCATGGGTTATAAGGGTATTAAAATTATAAATAAATGTAATTTCTTCTATTCCAATTTTCTTATTAAAATCCCCTCCTCTCCAATCTTTTTTCACAAGTTTCAATGGGCAAAAAAATAAATTGTCGGCATTCTGATTATGATGGATCTTAAAATAATTAGATACACTATGTGTCTCTAGTCCTTTTTTAATATTACGTACGTGTTCGGAGACTCTTATGTGTAAACATCTTGTGGTTCTGCCTATATAAAGTAGATCACAAGGACATTTTAACACATAAATTACTCCTTTTGAAAAACACGGTAGTTGGTCTCTAATAGTGAATTCCTTAGGAATATGATCTTTAATATTAATTAGATGTCTTTTTCTACTCTTGGTGGTCCTGCACGCCAGACAGGTCCCACAACCAAAAAAGCCTTTATTTTGGTTTAAAAGGTGCTCAGTTGTTGCTGGGCTTTCGCTACTCCGAACTAAGTTTTTTTTTAGGTTAGCTGCACCTCTATGAATTATATGTGGTTGAGTTGGTAGGATATTTTTCAGAACAGGGTCTTCTTGTAGGACATACCAATATTTCTTTATGGCCCTATTTACTTTTTTATGGTTGCCGTTAAAATTACAAATATAAGGAATTTCCTTAGTGTGTGCTTGTTGTGTGCTTTTTGGTTAATAATTTAGGTTAATAATTCTCTTCTTGGTGCATGTTTCGCTTCTTCCATAGCTATATCTAATTTTGTTTCTTCATATCCTTTTTCTTTGAACTGTTCTTCTATTCTCCCTGCTTGTATCATGTAATCCTTGTCATTGGTGCAATTTCGCCTTACCCTTAGAAATTGCCCTTTAGGTGCGTTATTAAGCCATGGTCTGTGGTGGCAACTGGATTTCTCAATATACCCATTTGCATCTACTGTTTTAAAAAAATTCTTCGTTTTAATTTGTCCATTCTGTATAAAAATATGGAGGTCTAAAAATTGGATTTCCATCTGACTTTGGGAAGTTGTCAAAATGATCCCCCAATCGTTGTCATTTAAAAAGTATTTAAACATCTCTAAAAGATCCCAAAGCAGCTATCCTTCCAGGCAGGAATTGTCCCCTCTACCTATTCCGCAGCAGCTCTGCTTACAGTGATTATAGTTATTACCTTGACAAAGGCAACTGCAGCTCTCAGGCCTAGCTCTTTTGATTTATCACAGGGCTAGAGGGATCATGCAACCAGCAAACAGGTCTAAAGACTCTAGGATCCCTACTAATCAACACAGGACATAACTTCCAAAAAGAACTGACATTAAAAACTTTATTTTTCTCGGGACTGGCCAATAGACTCATTACATGTAGATTGCTGTGACAACCTAAATAAAATACAAATAACTAAATCATAGCAGACAACATAAAGCAACTTATTATAACACAATTACATATTTATAAGGGGGTGGAAAAGATAATAATTAACACAACATATCTCTCGTGCCTACAAACTTAGCAATACGCAAATCTACCTAAGCATGCAAATTGGCAAGCCTTGCTATTCAGTGCATGTAGTGCATATTCAGTGCTATGTAGTGCCTATTCAGTGCTATGTAGTTCATATATCTGTTGCTGCTACCAACAGACGGCGCTATACAGGCTTCATAGCCAAATCCTCCTAGATGTTAGCAAGCATCACCAGGACAGGAGAGCACACAAACAATTAACAAAAAATACATAAAACACATACATTAAACACACCCTGCACCTACAATGGGCACAGGGTGACTAAAACATAAGAAAAGTACCGCAGCCTACATAAATAGTCTGTCTGAAGGTCCAGGTGATGGTGACTACCGTCACATGCATGCTTGCATTCAAACTTTAACACCACATACAAACACAGTCTTACATTCACGCAAACATACTCCATACAAAAACATGCTTACATTCAAACACACAAACACTGCTTGGTGTTAATTAAAACCCTGCAAGCTTGGGAAAATAATAGAGCCCCAGCTCTCAAAGCATTGTTGGAGTTGCACGACAGATAGGGATCTACCTTTTGGACTCCCTTGCAATAGGGGGCCGAATAAATTTACTTTAGTTCCGCCACAGCGTTGGAATGGAGGGTGTGATTGCATGCCATGGAGTGGGGGGGGGGGGGGGGGAGCAGGGTCCAGGAGTGTAATCACTACTATTTTGTGGGTAAGTCCCTATTTCTAAAATCAATAGTTGCACTCGTACTTTTTATATAAGGTAGGGGTGTATCACTTAATTATATGGTTCATATTTGGTATACTATGGACTTAAAGGACCACTATAGTGCCAGAAAAACATACTCGTTTTCCTGGCTCTATAGGGTCCTTGGGTCCCCCTCACCCTCTGGGTCCCTCTCCCGCCGGGCTCTGGGGGGAGGAAGGGGTTAATCCCTTACCTTATTTCCAGAGCCAGACTCCCTTGGCGCTGGGGACTCTCAGTGAGAAGCGCGGAAGCGCCTCTAGCGGCTGTCAATGAGAAACTGCTATGTTTACAGCAGAAAGGGTTAATCCTAGCTGGACCTGGCACCCAGACCACTTCATTAAGCTGAAGTGGTCTGGGTGCCTATAGTGGTCCTTTAAACGGTTACTCTCATATAGGGATCTACCCAAGAGGTATATCCCCAGATGTTGTACAAGTATTTATACTATTTGCTTGGTGGGTTATTTGGAATACCCATAGAGTGATTACAACTGCTACATAAAAAAATACAATCACCAAAATAAGTAATAAGCGCCACATATTTTCACACTAGTTTTGATTTTTTTTCACGTTTAAGTCCATGATGGTCCTCTTCCACATCCAACAACAATAAAGGGAGTGACACTGAAAGTTTTAAAACTAACTTACCGTATATACTCGAGTATAAGCCAAGTTTTTCAGCACATTTTTTGTGCTGAAAAACCCCAACTCGGCTTATACTCGAGTCAGAGTCTGTATTATGGCAATTTGCATTGCCATAATACAGACTGGGGGGAGAGGGGGGCTGGCAGAGCTGTACTTACCTTTCCTGCAGCTCCTGTCAGCTCTCTCCTCCTCCGCGCCGTCCATTCAGCACCTCGGTCAGCTCCCAGTGTAAGTCTCGCGAGAGCCGCGGCTCTCGCGAGACTTACACTGAGAGCTGACAGAGGGAGCTGCACAGAGCGCGGAGGAGGAGAGAGCTGACAGGAGCTGCAGGAAAGGTAAGTACAGCTCTGCCAGCACCCTTCTCCCCCCACTGAACTACCAATGACACTAGACCACCAGGGAAGGAGCCCCCCTCCCTGGCCAGCTAGCAAGCAGGGAGGGGGGACGAAAAAAAAAAGATTAAAAAAAAAAAATTAATAATAATTAAATAATAATAATAATAAAAAAAATAATATAAAAAAAATAATAATTAATAATATATCAAATGCCCACCCCCGCCAACACATACACAAACACACACTGCATCACACACTGCATCACACACTCACACTTCATTCATATACACACACTGCACTCACACACACTGCACTCATACACACACTGCACTCATACACACACTGCACTCATACACACACTGCACTCACACACACACTGCACTTATACACACTGCACTCATACACACACACTGCACTCATACACACACACTGCACTCATTATATACACACACTGGAAATAAATCATCAATTAATATATACGCACACACACTGCACTCACACACACACACACACACTGCACTCATACACACACACACTGCACTCACACACTGCACTCATACACGCACTGCACTCATACACGCACTACACTCATACACACTGCACTCATACACACACACTGCATTCATTATATACACACACTGAAAATAAATATTCAATTAGTATATACGCACACACACTGCACTCATACACACACACAATGCACTCATACACACACACTGCATTCATACACGCACTGCACTCATACACGCACTGCACACACACACTGCACACACACACTGCACTCATACGCGCGCTGCACTCATACGCGCACTGCACTCATACGCACACTGCACTCATACGCACACACTGCATTCATACGCACACACTGCATTCATACGCACACACTGCATTCATTATATACACACACTGTAAATAAATATTCAATTAATATAATTTTTTTAGGATCTAATTTTATTTAGAAATTTACCAGTAGCTGCTGCATTTCCCACACTAGTCTTATACTCGAGTCAATACGTTTTCCCAGTTTTTTTGGGTAAAATTAGGGGCCTCGGCTTATATTCGGGTCGGCTTATACTCGAGTATATACGGTATGTAAATACTCTTTTCTTTTTTTTTTTTTTTTTTGCCCAACGGCAAACACCGTCAGAATATTTTTATCTAACTGTGTATTTTGAATGTAGTTAATTAAGCTTCTATACTACAGAAGAATCCTACAGATTCTCTAGATACGAAAAAGTAGCATTCAGAATCATTATAACTAGAATTCCTACTGGGAATAAAGCAATTTTTAGAAATGATGGAAAAATCCATCATCTTTATTTTTGTTCCATCTGTTTTAATAGTTATTTACAATGTTTCTTACCCTTTATGTAGGGCTGCAAAAAGAATGTAAAAGCAATCAGGTTTTATTGTTTGGTATATTCTTACTCATATTAGGGGGAGGTTTCTCATAGTCTTTATCAGTTTTCAACCTTGTGGGCAGCATGCACATCGTTAAACTGAAAATCTAATTTTCCTCAACCAGCAGAGATCCCAACAAAATCCAAAAGGCATCAACTCAAATGTACACAGCTACTTCTCTAGTCTAAATGATTTAAAATTTAGAGGGTAGCCCTTTAGTTGGCTCAATTAGAGTCTAAAGCTTTTTTTTAAATAGTTATTGGATTTTAGTGAGATTATTTTTAGTACGCAGCAAGTACTGCTAAGAAGAATAAGAGAATACACTTCTACAAAATCTTTTAGGAATAGGTCTATTTCATCTTCATTTTAAAATAATATTTTTTGGGGGGTTATTAATATTATAAAAAAAATATTAAATTCTATTGGGGATATAAAGCAAAAAAATATATTTGGGGATATAAAACAAACAGGTATTGACATACAAATGAATGTTGACACAGAGAAGAGGAGAAGAGGATCCTGATCAAAATAGCTCACATTCTAAGAATTTATTTACAAAATTGGAAATTATGAAGAATTGACAAGGGAATTACAAATGGTAGAGCAAAATAGTTGAGCTGTAAAGTTATTATTTAAAAAAATAAATAAAAATAACAAACAGGTCCTACAATTTTCATCCCCAGATGCTGCTACTCCTTAAGGGGATTTTTTAAATATTGTTTTATTTATGTTATTTTACTCATTTGGTCCCTGAGTCCCATGTGAGAACAAAACATGCAGAACCTGTTTCTTTTATTTATTTATTTATTTAATTTAATAAAACATTATTTTGGATACTTTTCCTGAGTCCAAGCATATCTTCTCTGATGTGGAGTTCATTCCAGGAATTGAAGAAGGAGGATATCGTTGGTTAGCCCCTAAAGAATCTAATGGGAGGCACTGAGTCCGTTGTATTCCACTTTTTTCTGATATTGTGGATGTTGTATAAGAGGACATACGCTGGGATACCCCTTGGGGAAAGGTGTACATAGCAATTCTGGCAAAGATAAGTGCATATATTCCACAACTGGCACTAAGAGTGAGAGAGGTTGTGGGTTGTTGTTTCTGTATTTATTAACCCCGAGACCCATAAGTACCAAAAGGTCTACATGGAAAGCAATTATCGAGCCAAGAAAAGGTTACATAACATTCTATAGAGGACCTTCACGTGGTTTGGCTCCACGCACAGGAGTAGTTAGTCAAGCTTCCCTATAACAAAACTATACACAAGGAAGAGAATGTATTGTTCTGAGTACTCTGTAGAGAAGTGTTAGTAAAAAACAAAATAGATTGCACTGTCCAGTCCTCCACTCCAAGTGCATAAAAAATGGAATTGTATTTACCGCTTCTCCATCACCACAGCCACCCTGCCTCTTTGGCCGAGATCATCCTTATGTTCTCAGCCAATCTAATGCTTTCTGATAGGCATGTCAGGCAAATCGCCACACTATGGCAATCAAATGCCAAGTTGGACCGAGTTCTCAACGCAGAAGCACCTCTAGCAGCTGTCAGCCATTAGAGGTGTGTTAACACTGCAATGGAAACAATTTCAAACTAATTTAAAACTACAGGGCTACTGCACCCAGACCACTTCACCAAGAATAAGAAAGCACAACATAATATAACTTCTTATTTTTCCAGTTATATTTGCAAAATGTAAGTCTGTATTGAGAAATGTAATCTAACATTTCTAAATGTAATGCAAACCTAAAAGATATAGTAACAGTTGAGACTTCTAATTAATGCGAGTCCCACGGTACATTAATTACATTACATTACATTTCATTAATGTTTTTTTTTTAAATCTGGTAAAATACTTCAGATTTAATTTTTTTAAGCTTAACGTTTTAAGGCATGACATGTATTAGAAAATATATTCTTTCGAAAATGTATTTGCTAAAATATGGAGAATAAACAGGTTTTTTTTTTAAATTGTGTCTTTTTGTTCTAGCCTCGGTTATTGCTAAAATATATAGTGTGTAATGTACCAGAATAGATGGAGATGCATATATTTATAAGGGTCAATTATTCAGCTTGGACAAAAAGTGGTTTTACCTATTATGACATTGTTATATTTTGTCAGTTTTTCTGCAGTGGATTACAGCTTCATGATATTTTTAGGGCTAAATGAAGGATGAATGAATTAGAATATATTTTCTGAATTTAACTTGCCAGTGTTCTTCCTTTTACATACTTTAATAGGAATATTTTTTTTAAGTCGGGAGGACTTCAAACTGTGTTTCAAATTAATGAGCTATTTATAGAAAAATGTGTTTTCACATACACTAAAAGCAAAGTGCTTCCATATTAGAGAAAAATGCAATTTACAAAGAACCTGAAAATGTTCCTTCTGTGTATGTTTTCATATATTATAAAGCAATGGTATAATGAAAAAAATATGGGTGCAGAAAACAATATAATTATCAGGGCAATAAGGAGCACTTTAAGAGACAGGTATGTAAGAGTAGAAACAAAACAAAAACAATTAGGGTAGGGATATTCTAAGAAGAGATACAAAATAGAACGTGAGGTTGTTTTCTATCTTTGTTTAATATATACCATTGAAAAAATTTCACCAATACCACAAAGCCGCAAGGTCAAGAGTATGGCCAATGTACATCTAAATTATGCTATTTGAGATAGAGGCCTGTATTGTCATCTATATCAGGGGTAGGCAACATTTAGCACTTCAGATGTTGTGGACTAAATCTCCCCTAATGCTTTGCCAGCATTATAGCTGTAAGAACATTATGGGAGATGTAGTGCACAACATGTGACGTGCCAAAGGTTACCTTCTCCTTAACTGTATAGTAACAATACACAACTATTAGCATCAATAGACAATTAAAAAAAAGACATCTGCTAATGGATTACACCAAACCTCTTATAGAGTAATTTATTAATGTGTGAATTCAAAGTGTATTTCAAATGTGTGGTCAAAGTAGTCAAACTGGAGAAATTACAGTCAGCTCCACTTTCCATTCAGCTACTATGGCCTTAAATTAGAAATTTACTTTGTATTCACCTTGAATTCTCAATTTCGTAACTAACCCTGTTAACTCAACATGGATAAAATGCAAGTGATGGTCATGGAACAACAAACACCTGCACAGTTATTTGGACATATGAGGATAGTCTGCATATATATTTTGCAGTGATGTTTTGCTCGATAATACCAATCAAAATACGAGGATTTTTCTGGCAACATTGTCATTCTAGTATCTGCAGCACCCTATACTAATCCTAGCCCATGTCTTGGCAATGATCCTTTTAGCTACAGCATAGACATGTGCAATTAGTTTCGGTCCGAATATAAATTAGGCCGAATTTCGGCAATTTGGACCTTTGCCAAAGTGCCAAACCAAAACAAAGTGCCAAATTGCCAAAGTCCCAACATGCCAAAGTACCGAATTTTGGAAGTTAGGGGTAGGGCTAGGGGTAGGGTTAAGGGTAGGGTTAGGATAAGGGGTAGAGTTAGGGAATTGCCGAAGTCCAGAATTCACAAAATGCCGAAGTGTCTAAGTCCCGAATTCCCGAATTGCCAAAGTCCCAAATTTCGGAAATGCCGAACCGAAGTGCCGAATTGCCGAAGTCCCGAATTTCAGAAGTGCAGAACCGAAATGCCGAAGTGCTGAATTGCCGAAGTCCCGAATTGCCGAAGTCCCAAATATCGGAAGTGCAAAAGCTAACCAAATTTTTTGCTCATGCACATCCCTCCTACTACTGCACCACCATGCATCATCATAGCTTTGCACCCATTCTAATTAATCCAGCATTAGAATGGCCTCAGAAAGAAAGATGTAAGTCTTTCAACACCCAAATGTCTAGCAGCAAAGGCCATATGTTCATTGTGCTCACTGATTAACTTGCACTAAGTTGCTGCTTACCTGCCTATATCAGTCCTGCCTCCTGCCCAGCCTACTAGTTCCTTGTTACCTAGGTTCATTTAGCCATGTGAATACTCTATTTCAGGATATTTTGCAACTATAAAAGGTAATGATCAATGTCTTCATCATGTTATGTTCATTAATAATTCATTAATAATTTATTAATAATTTGGACTGTTATCGGTATGCCAACAGGATGACTTTTAGTCTCAGCAAAGACTCTGTCTATTTCTAGTTTAAATCACACAACAAAGGATGCTGTGTAATATCAACAACTTTTTAGACCTGCAACATTTCCGTGAAGGATGAACAAATAAAAAAGAGAATAAAATTGTATAAATTTGCACTGAGCAGTAATCTACACAAAAAAAACTTGTGTTGCCCTATATTACTATGCTGTCCATGCATCCCATGTTTCCAGTAAGCATAAATAGAACTTTTTTAAAATAAAAAGAACCAGCAAAAACAATTCGCTGCGTCTGTGCTCAACTGAGATGTTCTAGGCCACTCTGTACTCATTGTTTCTCTGTGATCCCTATGCTTTATGTCAGTTAGGGATTTATTACAGCACACCTGGATTTCAGCTTTTTTGACCTGGAAAATGTACACTTGTTTATGATAACCCCGTAGGGCCTTCTGGGCAATTCATGCAAACAAACTTTTACACAAACCACATACGCTTCTTTACCTGACCCTATGTTGACAGCAAACAAAGGCTTAGACAAATCATGTGATTGGTATATGACTTATTTATCTAATGATAAAATAACCCATATGTTATTCTGCAAGAGTTGGATAATGCAAACAAAATGGCATAAATAATTCAATGTGATTGCGCAATGTGGATATACAAATTGAAGATGGAAATGTTCTAGAAACAAATAACATAAAATGTAAAACTGAAATATTTATTTTTTAAAATTGTAGATACATTTTAAATTGCAATTTTTAATGTCACTCTAATAAATAAATGTATAATCAAAACAAATAAAATCATACAAATATATTAAAACAAATGATATGTTGGGCTGTTATGTCGTGGGGTATATTGTGTGTATGTATATTGTATATATGTTTGTTTGTGTGTGTGTATATGTATGTATATATATATATATGTATACATGTATGTGTGTGTGTGTGTGTGCATGTACAATATACATGTGTGTGTGTGTGTGTGTACAATAAGTGTGTACAATAAATGGCTATGGGATGAGAGTCTGTCGTGGTGTGCCTAAACCGACAATCGGGTAGGCCTGAAATAAAAGAGGGCCCACTGAGGAAGTGTTTTATTAAAGGGTGTGGTGGGTGGGTGTCTGGATCAGTGTCGGCCCTAGGTAGAGTTTAGTCTGGGTATAAATAGGCAGAGTAGCCCCTCTCACAACTCCAGGCTCCGCCTTAACATATATCCAATATGAGATTGGCCTGAAATAAAAGAGGGCAAAAAGATTTAATCATAACACTTTAATGCTTATATAAATTACATAACCAATTCTTTGAAGGCTTTCCTGAGTTCTTTCTAAGGTTGTGGAATATACTTGCTGTAGGCTGCTGATTTCCACCTACCTAACTTCTTGATTATGTGTACCGGTACGTTCTTGCTGGAAGCAGCAGATGCTTAAATCCTCCCACATGCCCCTACTCGCCTAAACAAATTTAAAACTGCTTGCTGTCATTTAAAACTACTAGTGTCTGGGAAGCAATTGCTGACCAGTCGCTAGTGCAATAAGGGGGGACTTGGCACAGGTCCCACCATTCCCCCATGGTGGGGAACACAAATAACTAAAATGGGGGGACATAGTGCCCCCCATGCCTCCTCCCGTGGGGTTATTAATATAGATGGGGGGACCTAGTATCCCCCCCAGGTCCCCACCCATGACCGTCAGGTGGGGACCCTTAAATTAAATAATTAATGAGCGGGACCTAATGTCTCCTCCAGGTCCCCACCCATGAGCGGCGGGTGAGGACCCTAATTAAAGGGGGACCTAATGTTTTGTATTTAGGGTCCCCACCCACCGCTCATGGGTGGAGACCAGGGTGGATATTAGGTACAACCCATTCTTAATTTATTTAGGGTCCCCACCCGCTGCTCATGGGTGGGGACCAGGGGGGGCATTAGGTCCCCCCTTTAATTAATTAGGGCCCCAACCGCCGGTCATGGGTGGGGACCTGGGGGGGACATTAGGTCCTCCCTATTATTTATTTAATGAAGGTCACCACCAATTGTCATGGGTGAGGGCCTGGGGGGGGACACAAGGTCCCCCTGTTTATAATCATAGCCAGGGGTGGGATGAGGTGGGGGTGCAGGAGGGGGAACTATGTCCCCCCTATTTTAGTTATTTGGGTTCCCCACCATGGGAGAACTGGGGGAACCTGTGTCCCCCTTATTGCACTAGCGCAGCGGTTCCCAAAGTGTGGGTCGCGACCCACTGGTGGGTCGCAGGGCGATCCCCAGTGGGTCGCGCTGACCCACACATCCAGGGCCGCCGGGCAGTCAGGCATGCAGACTGACACCAGGAGGGAGCCCGGCAGCTTGCCCTGTATGCCGCCGGGCTCCCTCCAGTCAGTCTGCCAGCAGCTCCGGTCTGCAGCTCCGCCGGGTGCAGAGCTGCAGACCGTGTGATAGAAGTCTCGCGAGCTCCCATAACGTTACCATGGCAACACTCAGGGAGCTCGCGAGACTTTTATTACACTGTCTGCAGCTCAGCACCCGGCGGAGCTGCAGACCGGAGAGGTAACCCACCGGACCACCAGGGAGACACTGGACCACCAGGGATGTTTAAAGAAGGTAGGGCACAGAGCCCAAACAATGCCCCCCCACCCCAATGTAACCCCTTCTCTGTCTACCCCCACCCACTGTAACCCCTTCTCTGCCCCCTCCTCCCCCTGTAACCCCTTCTCTGTCTGCCCCCCTCCCCCGTAACCCCTTCACTGCCTGCCCTCCCCCCCAATGTAACCCCTTCTCTGTCTGCCCCCCTGTAACCCCTTCTCTGCCTGCCCCCCTCCCCCCCAATGTAACCCCTTCTCTGTCTGCCCCCTCCCCCCCAATGTAACCCCTTCTCTTTCTGCCCCCCTCCCCCCCAATGTAACCCCTTCTCTGTCTGCCCCCCTGTAACCCCTTCTCTGCCTGCCCTCCTCCCCCCCCACTGTAACCCCTTCTCTGTCTGACCCCCTCCCCCCAATGTAACCCCTTCTCTTTCTGCCCCCCTCCCCCTGTAACCCCTTCTCTGCCTGCCCCCCTCCCCCCAATGTAACCCCTTCTCTGCCTGCCCGCCTCCCCCCAATGTAACCCCTTCTCTGTCTGCCCCCCTCCCCCCCAATGTAACCCCTTCTCTTTCTGCCCCCCCTCCCCCCCAATGTAACCCCTTCTCTGTCTGCCCCCCTGTAACCCCTTCTCTGCCTGGCCTCCTCCCCCCCACTGTAACCCCTTCTCTGTCTGACCCCCTCCCCCCAATGTAACCCCTTCTCTTTCTGCCCCCCTCCCCCCTGTAACCCCTTCTCTGCCTGCCCCCCTCCCCCCAGTGTAACCCCTTCTCTGCCTGCCCTCCTCCCCCCCACTGTAACCCCTTCTCTGTCTGACCCCCTCCCCCCAATGTAACCCCTTCTCTGCCTGCCCTCCTCCCCCCCACTGCAACCCCTTCTCTGCCTGCCCCCCTCCCCCCACTGTAACCCCTTCTCTGCCTGCCCTCCCCCCACTGTAACCCCTTCTCTGCCTGCCCCCCTGTAACCCCTTCTCTGCCTGCCCTCCTCCCCCCACTGTAACCCCTTCTCTGCCTGCCCCTTCCCCCACTGTAACGCCTACTCTGCCTGCCCCCCCCCTGTAACCCCTTCTCTGCCTGCCCTCCCCCACTGTAACCCCTTCTCTGCCTGCCCTCCCCCCCTGTAACCCCTTCTCTGCCTACCCCCCACTCTAACCCCTTCTCTGCCTACCCCCCACTCTAACCCCTTCTCTGCCTCCCCTCCCCACTGTAACCCCTTCTCTGCCTACCCCTCCACTGTAACACCTTCTGTGCCTACCCTACCCACTGTAACCCCTTCTCTCCCTGCCCCCTCCCCCACTGTAACCCATTCTCTGCCTACCCCCACTGTAACCCCTTCTCTCCCTGCCCCCCTCCCCCCCACTGTAACCCCTTCTCTGCCTACCCCCCCACTGTAACCCCTTCTCTCCCTGCCCCTCTCCCCACACTGTAACCTTTTCTCCCCCTGCCCCCCCACTGTCGCCTTTTCTCCCCCTGCCCCCCCCACACTGTAACCCTTTCTCCCCCTGCCCACCCACTGTAACCCTTTCTCACACTGCCCCCCACACTGTTACCAGTACACACACTCCCTCCCACACTGTCACCCTCACCTCCTGTCTCTGCGTGTCCTTTTGTGTCAGTGTGTGTGTGTGTATTTGTGTGTCTGTGTGTATCTGTGTACATGAGTGTCTGTGTATCTGTGTGTGGGAAACTAAGTGTCATTGTGTGTATCGCTGTGTCAATGTGTGTATTTGTGTGTATACACTGCACACATACTCCATACAAAAACCATGCTTACATTGAAACACACATTGTGTATATGTATATTTTATAAACACAATATACACACACTGCATCCACTACACACACACACACACACTGCAATCAAACGCAAACATTACATACAAATACACCCCTGCATTAAAACACTAAAATGATCTACAAACACCCCTTCATTCAAACACCAACACTACACACAAAAAGCACACCTGCATTTAAAGTCCTACACTACATATACAAACACCCCTGCATTCAGATGCAAACATTACAAACAAGTACACCACTACATTCCAATAGCAACAGTACATACAAATACACTCATACATGCACACATATACTTAATACAAAAACATGCTTACATTCAAACACTGCTCACAAATATAACCCTGCAATGATGTGCAAATGGTAGATCTCCATCTGGCATATTATTGTTGAAGTTCTCCGACAGATGGAGATCTACCTTTTGGCCACACTTTCACTAGATGGGGGCCCAGAAAACATACTTGCACCACGGTCCTCTCTACATTAGTTCCACCACTAGGATAATCAACGTGAGGTGCCTGGATGAAAGAGCAGGACAACAAAATTTCTGATTCTGAGTTTGTGAGTAAGCAGTTGTATGTCTCTAAAACTGATTGCCATGATGTGTAAAGTTTCTGCCTCTAAAACTGCCATGATATATCAAAATTATGCCTCTAAAACTGCCATGTTATGCCAATTTTATGCATCTAAAGCTGATTGCCATGGTGTGCCAATTTTATGCATCTGACTGTTTGCAATGGTGTGCCAATTGAATGCTTCTGAAACTGATTGCCATGATGTGCCACGTTTATGCATCTAAAAGTGATTGCCATGATATGCCAGGTTTATGCATCTAAAGCTGATTGCCATGGTGTGCCAAGTTTATGTATTTAAAGCTGTCATGATGTTCAAATTGTATGCCTCTAAAACTGATTGCCATGATGTACCAATTTTATGCATCTAAAACTGATTGCAATGGTATGCCAATTGTATGCATCTAAAGCGGATTGCCATGGTGTGCCAATTGTATGCATCTAAAGCGGATTTCCACGGTGTGCCAATTGTATGCTTCTGAAGCTGATTGCCATGATGTGCCAAGTTTATGCATCTAAAAGTGATTGCCATGATATGCCAAGTTTATGCATCTAAAGCTGATTGCCATGGTGTGCCAAGTTTATGTATTTGAAGCTGTCATGATGTTCCAATTGTATGCCTCTATAACTGATTGCCATGATGTACCACTTTTATGCATCTAAAAGTGATTGCAATGGTATGCCAATTGTATGCTTCTGAAGCTGATTGCCATGATGTGCCAAGTTTATGCATCTAAAAGTGATTGCCATGATATGCCAAGTTTATGCATCTAAAAGTGATTGCCATGATATGCCAAGTGTATGCATCTAAAGCTGATTGCCATGGTGTGCCAATGGTATGCATCTGACTGTTTTCCATGGTGTGCCAATTGAATGCTTCTGAAGCTGATTGCCATGATGTGCCAAGTTTATGCATCTAAAAGTGATTGCCATGATATGCCAAGTTTATGCATCTAAAAGTGATTGCCATGATATGCCAAGTGTATGCATCTAAAGCTGATTGCCATGGTGTGCCAATGGTATGCATCTGACTGTTTTCCATGGTGTGCCAATTGAATGCTTCTGAAGCTGATTGCCATGATGTGCCAAGTTTATGCATCTAAAAGTGATTGCCATGATACGCCAATTTTATGCATCTAAAGCTGATTGCCATGGTGTGCCAATTGAATGCTTCTGAAGCTGATTGCCATGGTGTGCCAAGTTTATGTATTTTAAGCTGTCATGATGTTCCAATTGTATGCCTCTAAAACTGATTGCAATGATGTACCAATTTTATGCATCTAAAACTGATTGCAATGGTATGCCAATTGTATGCATCTTAAGCGGATTGCCATGGTGTGCCAATTGTATGCATCTAAAGCGGATTTCCACGGTGTGCCAATTGTATGCTTCTGAAGCTGATTGCCATGATGTACCAAGTTTATGCATCTAAAAGTGATTGCCATGATATGCCAATTTTATGCATCTAAAGCGGATTGCATTGGTGTGTCAATTGTATGCATCTAAAGCGGATTTCCACGGTGTGCCAATTGTATGCATCTAAAGCGGATTGCTATAGTTTGCCAATTGTATGCCTCTGAAGCGGATTGCCATGGTGTTCACTTTTTAAAATACGCATTAAAAGCAAGTGGGTCTCGAAAAATTACCATTTTGAAAAGTGGGTCTCGGCCCATAAAAGTTTGGGAAGCCCTGCACTAGCGTATGGGCAGCAATAGCTAATTTTTAAATCCAGTATTTATAAAACACACATTTTTATAGTTTTAAATGCGGAATGATTTAAGCTGTGCCAGGTCCCCTCTCATTGCACTAGCAACTGGGCAGCTGTTTTTTATAAAATACTAATTTTTATATCCAGTTTTAAGGGACGTGCCCCTACTACACGGGGGGACCTGGCACAGGTAGGGGATGATTTAACCTGTGCCAGGTCCCCCCTTATTGCACTAGCAACTAATAGTCACTAGTAGTTTTATATTTGTTTAGGCGACATGCCCCTACTCACGGCATTTTATTATGCCCCTTTTTAAAATATTTTTTTAATGCAGGGGGCTGGGTGTAGGAATGGTTTCTTTTTCAAGGAGGGAACTGGTAGCGTTGTTGGCTCCCTCATTACTTTTTTTTTTTGTGTGCAAGAACAGTGCTATTTTCGTCCTAATGGACGATAACAAATTATTTTTTACCAAATTTCGTTGGAACACGAATGGTTTATGGACAAAATTTGGGATTGACAAATTAAATTTTTATTTAGTACGAAATCATTTGTATGAAACAAAAAATTCACTGGTGCACATGTCTACAATGTCTTCTAGCATTAGTGGGGCCTTCGGATCGCTGTATACCTTTAAGAATATTTTTCAGATGGTAGGATGACATGAACGGTCTGTGATTGGGGAATGAGCTAATCAAGTAGTGTTGTACTCCTGTCAGATATAATTTAATTGTGTTGTGTGCCAGTTTCAGGTGTAAACGGCAGTGGGCAGTAAATGCTACTATTGTGTCAATGGAGAAAGTGTCATTAATAGGTGATCTGTTGTGAACCTGTTGAAAATTGTCATTGCTCTGTCATAATTTCTTCTGGTATTGTCTGACAAGGCAGTTTTTGCTAATGATTGGGCATGTTGCATTAGTTGATTTAGTCCATTATCGGGTCTTGGAAAGCGGGGATTATCTAAGGTGTACTGACTGCCGTGGGGTGTTGCTTGAAAAATGCCTGTAAGTTGGCATTGTCCACTGTGGCATATTGAAATGAGAATTCTTCCGAAGGTATGAGTGAATTTTACCTCGGTATACAGGAGGAATGAGGTGCAGAGAGGTCAATGATTAAACGTTTTTTATTATTGAACTTGCCTGTCGAAATGCTGATTGAGTTGGTTCTCCAATTGGAATAGGGAGGATGTTTAAAGGGACCTATCATGAAGCAGTGGTTTAGTACTGTAATCAGTGTTTCCGTGGTGTCTGGATCTAAGATAGCTGAGTGAAGGTTTTTACATTCTATAGTACCCCCTGGGAATGCCACTAGCCATGTGTGGAACCCTTCTGTGAACCCCTTGATGAGGAAATCGACCAAGTGCATAGAGGGGTAATTAATTAGATAATGAGCTAAAATGTGGATGTTAATGTCTATGACTCATTGCTTGGGGAACAACTGGTTGAGGCACATGGTCTTCGCATGGGCTCTGAAGCATAGGGAACAGACATGCAACTACATGTGCTGAAGCTGCAACCTCCGGCATTAAAGTTGTTGCATATCTATGCCTTACCCAGAAATACAATTGGTCTACCTAGCTTGTTTTTAAGGTTCCTTTCTGATTTGATGGGAGTGGGTGCAACATGACTGGTACTAGGCAAGCTAGGTTTATTGGGACACAAATTAGTAGAGTGTGCATTTGAAGTGCATAAGGCACAAGACGGATGTTTGAGCCCTGAAAAGTGGCAGCAGAACAGCTCCGTATCAAGTTGGCTCCAGTCGGAGCGTATATTAAGTTAGATCAGTGCTGCCGCCACTTTGACTGAATATTTTCTATAATATTCATAGAG
Organism: Pelobates fuscus; assembly: GCF_036172605.1. NCBI lineage: Eukaryota > Metazoa > Chordata > Amphibia > Anura > Pelobatidae > Pelobates > Pelobates fuscus. The sequence continues at coordinate 311,273,559 of NC_086320.1, read as the reverse complement.
AGAATGGCCCCAGGTCTACCAATGTGTGGAGATATAGGTCTAGTTCTTCCCTACACTGGGGGGAATGTGGAGCAAATAACGTCCCTGTACAGGCCGAACTCTAGCATGAATTCAGGAATAGATCATTTTTTTATTTAGCTTAGGGTCTCTAGCTGTAAGTACCACAGACACATCTCCATAACAGCATGCTTTGTTCTCCATCAAATCTTGGGACACACTCAGAAAGGAGACTAGATTGACATCTTTCCCTTCTAGTATATCTTTTTTTGATGGTCTGGGGCACGAAATGTGCAGGTGTAATGATGTGTGTGGTGGTTAGTGCAGGGGTAGTTGTAGAGCAATTACCCTGGGATGGGGTTGTCGTTGGGAGTGTTGTGAGGGTGACAACTGGGGTGATCACGGCAATATGGGCTTACAACTTTTCCAGTCTCTCATTAATAATGTTGACTGATGACAGTAGGGATGATATTGTGGCTTGTGTTCCTGCCACGTTTTCAAAGCTGTTCCCTTGTGTGCTAGTTCCTGGACGTGTATTGTCAGGGTTAGCATTCACAAGACGAAAATGCTCCGCTTTACGTGCTGTAGCTGTGAATGGGATGTCCCTTCACCTAAGTTTGCCCGCTATCTTGGATATTGTCCAAGAACGCAGAGAACCAGGGCTTGCTATCTCTGCGTGGTAGAGAGATATCCTCGGCTATGTCCGAACCGTGAGACAGTTTGGAAAGGGAAATTATACGTAGTGTTAGGTGGGAGTTCGCGTTTGTACCATCTGGCGTATTTGCTAAAATGCCAAAAGGCTTGGAAAGCTGAAATCAAGTATTCTATTGGGATAATGAGGGTTGGCTTAATTGAGGTTTGGCCGGTGGGTGTCAGTTGTGATTAGGGATGGCAGTTAGGTCTGCTTCCTGATGATATAAAAAAATAAAGATTTTGAGATGTAGTTGGGCGTGAAGGGATAAACCTAATAATGACCGTGCTTCGGGATGCGAGTGATGTTACTTATGTGTGGTAGTTCATGCTTTTGTTTATGGAAGGGAGTGTGTTGTACTCTGCTGTGAAAATAATTGTAGAATTCATTTTTAATCTAACGCCAGATGATCTATCTCGGTGGTGCCTGAGAGTTGGGTGTATAATTTTGTGGTACAAAAGGGATTTCTTAACTTGTGGTGTGATTGGACATTTGTATCCTTTATGCCTAGTGGTGGGATAGTATTGTGCATGTTAAATCAGGATTAGACTTATCAGCCAGGATATTGGAGCAGTAAGGACCTATGAAATTAGGGTATATAAATATGTTGCGGGTCATTGTAAATGTAATATTTAATTATGGAGAAGTATTACCTGCAGTTTAATTGGCTGTATATGCCAGGTTCCACTGTTCTTTGAGGGATGGGGATATGATCATGGGAAGCCTAAGACAGTAATGAAGGTATTTGGTAAATACGGAAAAAAAAATGTTATTTTTTTTATGAGTGCCTGGCCCATATATAGTAGGTGGACCAGCCATTAAGCTACCTGTGTCCTTAGTACTGAAGTTATGCTTAGGAAAGAGTCACGTGACTTGTACCGTTAGCACCGGACCTAACGAGAAACATATAAACTGAGGTATAAATCACACGTATAACGCCTAGGGTTTGCCGTGGATTTGATGTAGCATTTATAAAGGCAAGCACACGCTCAAGGCTGGAGGAGGGGAATATACCTAAATATACCTTGAATCTAATGAAACTGTGTCAGTATTCATCTGATTAACATGACCCACGTGATGTTGCCAGTCAAATGTTCCTTTTTCTCTTTTCTTTTTTTTTGTTTTATATATATATAAAATTAGGTGGAACACCATATCTATGTATGAACCTTCATGGCCGATGTTCGCTCACCATACCCACCATTACTGACTGTTTATTTTTTGTTGTTCTCTTTTGCCATATTCCTATCTTCGCTGATGCCTGAAAATGTTCAGTTCTTTGTATGTACACTATTTCTACTGTTATATATGGTGTTGAAACCTTGTAATAAATAAAGAATTAAAAAAAAAAAATCACACGTATTTGTAGGCCAAATAAATGATTATCAGACATCATAATACACCACTATGCTAATGGCCTAATCCTTACTTCTCAGTTGACTTTATAAGACATCCTCCTGCCCATCGAGTACATATTGTCCGAGTGAACTATCTATTTATATGTCATGATAGTCATATGAGTGCTTGGCGAACGTGTGATGAGCCCGGGAAAATTTGGCCTTGCCAATGACTTAGGTAGTAATATATCTGTATTAACCTGCTTCCGGGCCATTCATCCTTTAATAGGATCTTACTTTTGGCACAGTACTATGCCCCTTTCCACATACAGTGTCCCTTCAAATCCCCTATTAAATGACCATTTGTAAAGAATAATATACTGCATGAAATGTGATCAGGGGGAATGATTATGGTATTGCAGACAGTACATATGATTGTTAGCCATTTATCCACAGACATGAATGCAGGAGACTGTGAGAATCTCTGAAACTCTACTGCAAGGCATTCTGGGTAGGCGCATGCAAATGAGCTCAACAAAGAACCACATTTTTTTTTTTTTAAATTCTTTATTTTTGTGTCAACACCGAATGCGGCTCAAAAACAGTAGAAGGCCCACGCAGGGGCCGATCATTGACATATAGTAAATTTCTTTTTTACATAGAAACAAATAAGTGTGTACAGCATATATAATTTCTTAGCGCCGTTCGGTGTTGTTTTTAAATTTTAAAATTGTAGGGCACTTTAGGCCCTGTGTTCGAACATGAACATAAATTGAGTCCAGTCAATGCAATACTTGGCAAATTAACTTTTCTTTTAAAACCTTACAAGTTTTGTGCGGTTCGGGTGTCCGCGCTTCAGGGTCAACATTGTTGTGGTCGTGTGTGTCTCACTCAGAGCGGTTCTCATTGGTGTGTACCGGTTGTGTGTGTTAGAGCGTCTAGCTTGGCTTCAATTTGTCTTGGCAGCGGACGCCTCGTGGGTCAGACCCCTTTGGTCATGTGCAGCTGTGTCCTCGTCAGGCGATCTCCCCTGAGGGGGCGATCACCTTGGAGGTGTCAGCAGCCTGTTTGTGGTGTTCGTCTCTGACGTGGGGTGGGTCCCCGGAGGACCGCCTGTCGGGTCCTGTGCTTGAGTTTGTCTAAGTGCCATCGTGGGCTATCATAGCCTTAAGTGTTCTGCGCTAGATAACCTTAGTTTATTGCCCAATTGGGTTGCTCTGGGTGACTCCCTTTAGCATTCAGGTAGTCGTGAAGGTCGGTTTGTCTGTCTGTTCTAGTGTATCTCGTATCTGGTGAGATGGGAGAAGGGGGGGGTGTTGGATGGGACTGTGGGATGGAGTGAGGGGGGGAAGAGGGATAGGGTTATGAGTCGTCGGGGCGCCCGGCGGGCACTGGTCTCAGCTCTCGTCTGGTCCCCTGATCAATCTGAGTGGTCTCAGTCTGAAGTGTATGCCTCCCATGGTTGCCAGATTTTTTGGAATGTTTTTTCTGTGTTTCGTATTTGGGCTGTAAGTTTGTCCATCAGGTATGTGTCTTTGATTTTAACTATTACGTCATTGTCAGTGGGGACCGTGGGTTTCAGCCATACCTGTGCAAGGGCTCTCCTTGCTGCCAGGGTGAGTTTGTTCAGCAGTTGTTGTTCTTTCCTAAGGAGGCCGTCTGTTGGTCGGGACAATAGGATCGCCCATGGGTCTAAGTCAATGGGGCGTGTGAGAACATCTGTCATCAGCGACTGGATTCTCTTCCAGTAATTGGTTACTTCAGGGCATTCCCACCACATGTGAAGGAAGGTACCTTTACCTCCGCATCCCTTCCAGCATGTGTCTGTTGAGGTTTTCCCCATTTTTTGCAGCTGAACAGGTGTGGTGTACCACCTCATAAGCATTTTGTAGGATTGTTCTTGTTGCGTTACACAGATCGACGTTTTAGCCGTCGCCTCCCATATATCTACCCATTCCTCTCCCTCTATGGCCCCCCCCAGGTCTGCTTCCCATTGGTGTATGTAACTGGGGTCAGTAGCTCCCCTTTCCGGGGCGCTGAGTTGCGCATAAATGGCCGTGATCAGACCCTTTTGAATCCTTTCCGTATTACATAGTTGTTCGTAAAATGTCATTGGGGTCTGGGCTGCTTTTTTTACAACAGGGTTTTTGGCGAAGTCACGTAGTTGTACGTATCGGAAGAAGTCCCTAGTTGTTAAGGGTGCCATGGTTTTTAAAGTGTCGAAGGTTTTAAAGGAGTCTCCGTCGTACATATGCCCGTATCTTTGTATACCTGTGTTTTCTATCCCCCTAAAGTCTCGTGCGCTCAGCCCGGGCTCAAATGCTTTGTTCCGTAGATACGGAGTTAGCGGTGAGGGTGTGTGTTTTAATGCATATTTAATGGCCGTGAGATCCCAGATCCTTATGGAGTTAAGGATTGCCGGGCAAGTGGTGCGTAGTGGAGGTCTGTCTTTTTTGGGCACCCATATCCAGAACTGTGGGAGGTCTGTACTCATTAGTTTCGTCTCCAGGTCTACCCACCTATGTGAACCCTCCGGTGTGTGCCATGCTATTATTTGGGCCAGTTGAGCCGCCAGGTAGTATAGGTATAGGTTTGGGAGTCCCAGCCCGCCCCTCGTTTTTGGTCTGTACAGGACTAGTCGAGCGATCCTGTGCCTCTTCCGTGCCCAGATAAAGTCATCTATATGCCTCTGAAGCGTCTGTAGATCTTGTTTAGTCACTTTAGTCGGTAGGGCCTGGAATAGAAACAACAGTCGTGGGAGCAGTGTCATTTTGATTGCGTGCAATCTTCCAATCCACGATATGGGCTTTTCATGCCATTTGTCCAGATCACGGCTGAGTGCCTGGATAGCGGGCGTGTAATTGGCGCTATATAGTTTCTCCGGGTCCGCAGTGAGTTTGACTCCAAGGTATTTAATGTCTGTTCTAGTGAATCTGAGAGGGTGGGTGTTTTTGATGTAGTTAATCCCCTCCGTGTCCATTTCTATAGGCATGGCCACAGATTTGTCTAGGTTAATCTTGTAACCCGAGACACTCCCGTAATCCTCCAGGAGTGCCACCAGTCGGGGCAGGGACTCCCTTGGATTGGTGAGAGTGACCAGGACATCGTCCGCGTATGCGGAGACTTTGAATTCTTCCCCCCCTGCTTGTATGCCTGATATGTGCCTGTCCTCCCTTATTCTCTGCAGGAGAGGTTCCAACGAGAGGACGAACAACAGGGGGGAAAGGGGGCAGCCTTGTCTGGTGCCGTTAGCGGGCGCAAATGGGGTCGGGGCCGTTCCCGGTACATTAGTCTGTGCCCTCGGTTCAGTGTACAGGGCTCTCACTCCTTTAACAAATGTTTCTGGCATGTGTAGTCGGTCGAGCAATGCGAAGAGGTAGTGCCATTGCACCCTATCGAAAGCCTTCTCCGCGTCCAAAGATAGGATCAGAGAAGGCGTCCGGGTCCTCACCGCCCACCATATGACGTCCGCCCCTCTCCTGGTGTTTTCATACAGCTGTCGTGACGGCACAAAGCCAACCTGGTCCGGGTGGACCAGAGTGCCCAGTAGGGGGTTCAATCGCGTCGCCAGTATTTTTGCAAAGATTTTTACGTCAAAGTTGATTAGGGAAATGGGTCTGTAGTTTGCCGCTTCTGTCGGGTCCCTTCCTGGTTTGGGTATCAGTGCTATATCTGCTGTGAGCATTTCCGGGTTGGGGTGTCCACCTTCCATCCATTCGGCGTACGCTTTCGCCAGTTTTGGCGTCAGCGTTTCCCTAAACAGTTTATAGTAGGAGCCGTCGAAACCGTCCGGTCCTGGGGCTTTGTTACCTTTGAGGGCCGTAATCGCCTTGAAAGAACCACATTTTTGCCTCATAATTCCACTTTATACATGGATTCCTTGGAGTATGTTTCTGCTGTATACAACAGATTTGAAACACAACTCAGGAAGAGGTGTAATGCCAGTGAACCACTCATGGACAGCTGTTTCGTTGTTATTTCAGCTCATCAGCATGAGAAACAAGTAACGCCAAGCCTCCATAGCAAGCCAGTAAGCTATCTCTCTATTATCAGTAGTGAGATCACTGGTAAAGTGAGATTTCTGTGGTAAAAGCAAGTCTTATGGCTTGCCTGGCGTGTGTATTTGTGTTTAACTTTGCATTAATTATCCACTTGTTTAAACATCCACACTTTTCCCCCACCACAACTTATTTGGTATATGCTTAACAAGTAACGCCAAGCCCCCCATAGCAAGCCAGTAACCTATCTCATGCTGATGAGTTGAAATAACAACGAAACAGCTGTCCATGAGTGGTTCACTGGCATTGCACCTCTTCCTGAGTTGTGTTTCAAAGCTGTTGTATGCAGCAGACATATACTCCAAGGAATCCATGTATAAAGTGGAATTATGAGGCAAAAATGTGGTTCTTTGTTGAGCTCATTTGCACGCGCCTACCCAGAACCCTTTGCAGTAGTGCGAGCACTGTTAAAGGGAGATTTCTGTGGTAAAAGCAAGTCTTATGGATTGCCTGGTGTGTGTATTTGTGTTTAACCCCTTAAGGACCGGACTGTTTTTGCGATGTTGTACATTTGCGACCAGGCATCTTTTTGACACTTTTGTGGTGTTTGTGTTTAGCTGTAATTTTCCGCTCTCTCATTTACTGTTCCCATACAAATTATATATTGTTTTTTTCAGGACAAAAGGGGCTTTTTTTACATACCATTATTTATATAATCTCATGTAATTTAATTTAAAAAAAATGAAAAAATATGATGAAAAATTGAAAAAAATACACGTTTTTTGAATTTTATGTGAAAAATCTTTTACTCATCTACAAAAGCGAATGAAAAAAACTGCTAAATAGATTCAAAATGTTGTCCTGAGTTCAAAAATACCCAGTGTTTACATGCTTTTTGCTATTTTTTTGCATGTTATAGGGCTATAAGTACCAGTAGGATATTGCGGTTTTAAAACATACATTTTTAAAATGTATCAATAGTGACATTGTAACACTATTATCTGTCATAAATTGCTAAATAACACCCCACATGTACATATTTTTTTAAAAGTAGACAACCCAGGGTATTCAATGTGGGGTATGTCCAGACGTTTTTAGTAGCCACTTAGTCGCAAACACTGGCCAAAGTTAGCGTTCATATTTGTGTGTGAAAAAAGTAAAAAACTAAATTGAACGCTAATTTTGGCCAGTGTTTGTGACTAAGTGGTTACTAAAAAAGACTGGACATACCCCATTTGCAATACCTTGGGTTGTCTTCTTTTGCAAATAGTATGCCATCATGGGGGTAATTCTCATTCCTGGGCTACCATATGCTCTCAAAGGCAACGTAACCAACCTGGCCATTTTCAATGTAAAAATATTTGACCCATATATTTGACCCTGTAACTTTCAAAAACGTAATAAAACCTGTACATGGGGGGTCCTGCTCTACTCAGGAGACTTTGCTGAACACAAATATTAGTGTTTCAAAACTGGAAAATGTATCACATCAATTATATCATCAGTAAAAGTGCTGTTTGTGTGTGAAAAATGAAAAAAAATCACTTTTACTGACAATATCATCGCTGTGATATGTTTTACTGTTTTGAATCACTAATATTTGTGTTCAGCGAAGTCTCCCGAGTAAAACAGTACCCCCCATGTACAGGTTTTAGGGTGTTGTAGAACGTTACAGGGTAAAATACAGTGATAGCAAATTAAATTCTCTGTACTTTCGGCCTGGGTTGGCAGGCAGGTCCCTTAAATTGCAATCAATAAAATAACTTAATTATGTAAAAATATTACATAAATACGCACGTAGAATTTAAATATATATGCATATTTATATATTTGAAGTCTACGTGTATATTTATATAATTATTTATGTAATTTTGTATATGGACATATGAATAGTTCGCATTCTTTTTATTTATTTATATATACATAGATATATATACAATTTCATTCTAAGTGTATTTTGATATAAATATATATATTAATATCAAAATACAGTTAGAATAAAATTTCGTATAGATATATAATTTTTTTTAATTTTTATTATTATTTTTAATTTTTTTAATTTAATTTAAATTATTTATTATTTGTATTTTATAATAATATATATATACAATATATATAGTTATTATATATATTATATATATATGTGTGTAAATTAATTATAAGTGTATTTTTATATTAATATATGTACATATTAATATAAAAATACACTTAGCATGACATTATATATATGATATATAGACATATATTATATAGGTATAATATATGTCTATATATCATATATATATACACATATATAATAATATTTATTTTTTTATTAACTATAACTAAATTTTTTTTTTATTTTACACTGATTTTACAGTTGCAGGGAGACTGCCTGTCAGCACAGACAGTCCCCCTGCAGGCAGAGACTAGGACACCTATTGTGACCATGTGGTCGCCCTGTTGGGCGATCACATGGCCACAGGGGTCCTAAACCGCCATGGGGAGACTGTCTGGGCTGCAGGCAGTCTCCCCACACCGGGAGCACCGCCGATCGCCGCCGGGGGAACGACTGCGATCGGGTAAGTACATTGGACGGTTAGGACGGTTCAGGACCGTCACCGGTCGGCAACGCAAAAATGCCGATGACGGTCCTGAACCGTCCTCCGTCCTTAAGGGGTTAACATTGCATTAACTATCTATCTATTCTTATATATATATATATTTTATATATATCTTACTAAGTTAAAGAGTCCCAATAAAGTGATTGACACAGATTAATATATACTTACTTATTTCAAAATGATTGTGTGTTGTGCCTCCGGAATGTTTATTTTTCCAAGCTCAATGTTATTATATCTGAAAGAACAATATTAAAATGTGCTAAATGTCAGATTCTTGGGGTGCAATTGAATTTTTGAAAACGTCTGTTGACAAAGAGTGGCCTATAAACTTCATAAAGAAAGAATTGACATCCATTGTACTGTACTCAAGACCCCCTGCATGAACCAAGAAGGGGTTTTTTGGGTCTCTTTTAGTAGAGCGTAACTAAAGGAACAGCTAATTTTCAAAGTCACTGACAATTTACTGTTGATTAAGTAAGAAAATAACCAGCATAACAATGTTTTAATTTAACATTGTTAATTCAGAGCACTATTGCATTATGATATCCATTGCTGGCATGCTAGTGGTTTTAGAAGAAATCCACAAATAGTTGAAAATGTTATTTAAAGATAGATGCAACTGTGACAAATCTATAAAATTTGGTAAATCTTCAGGTGGAATTTTGATTCAGTCAATAAAAAATACATTAGTCAAAAAAAGGTTTTATTACTAAGGTACCACAAAGAGATTTTTTAGCCTCCAACCATCGTTTCTAGAAGACATCTAGCGTATGTCAATATAGGTTTTTAAATTAATGTCGTGCCATTTACATATGAATTAAATGATTCATAAAATATAGAAATGTGAGTTTTGACTCTCCTTCAAATCAGATGGTCTGTGGTCCTTCTCCCATTCCAAGTGAATAATTGTACAGCGAAACCAAACCTCTCTGTAGTCCCAATATTGATCTCCCCATAAATATAAATAAATAGACTCTGGGCATGCCTTCACCCTCAATGGACCTGCAGAGGCTATAACTTTTTCCAGGCTGGAATTCAACCCCAACTATTTGGTTCCTAACACTCGTCTCTACACTGGGACTGTTTAATTTCACACGAATACTTGAAACTGTTGCTTATTGCAGATAAAACAAAGGAAAATCCTCTTCTATTTTTAGGTGCCTATAATGATCACTAAATCTACCTTTGATCACTGTCACTCACATAGGCATGATCAGCACATAATATTAGAGTGTGCACTCAGAGAAAGTAATCTAAACTTTACTTAAAAATTCTATGTTTAAAAAACTAGTTACATTTTTTTGGCTCTATTGATAACCAGCTTTAAACAGAGGTAGTTGTGATTTTGTTTTTCTTGAAACATGGAAAAATTTCCGTAGAGACCTAAACAGGGACAAAAGGTCAATTTAATCCTGCATTAAAGTGTGCCTGGGAACACACTATGTGTTTACCTATGGGTATGATAGAATCCCTTTAAACCATAATCTCATTATGAAATAAATGTATGATTTATCTGCTTAAGAAAATATTAATAAAATGGTCCCATTTAGTGACAACAGTATAACCATCATTAAGGGTCTAGCCTGCTTCCTCCTACCTCCCACTTCATCCATGATTATGACCGCTTCCCAACCACCTCCTTCATGATACCAACATGCTAGCTACATTCCAGTGCATCATATCAGATCAGAGTTACTGTTGTCAATCAAATCTAATACTACTTTAGAAAAGTATGTGTTCCGCTCACTAGAGTAATACAACAACATCTACAGAGCTCCATGTTCCTTTACTGGAGGAGAGTTAGCAAAGCGGTAACATTCTGTCTATATTGCCTTAATCGTGTGTAGGGTTCAACACTATAGGTGGCTATATTTACACTCATATTAATATTTTATTAATACCACTAAATTTCCAATTAGTTTAGGTAAATGTAGCATACCAGTAGTTAAATAATGGGTCGAAAAAATGACTTTGCTCAATATAGAAAAGTCCTCCAAGGTATTTACAAGGTCTTTACAAACTATGAGAAACATCCAGAGAGTGTGCTGTCTGGGTGAATCCTTGACACTGTGCAGCCATGCGACCTTCTGATGGTCCATTGTATTCCTTGTGAAACTGGTAAGACATATCCAATCAATACCGGCAAGGAACAGATATACAGAAGGCTAACTTTAAGAAGGTCAATGCAGGAAGCAGAGAAATAACAAGAATAACAGGAAGGTCCAAAAGGTATTAAAACTACACTAGCTTTATTGAGAAATAGTACTTATTGGGTAAAATGCGTTGGTGTTTTAGGTCTATTTTTATTATTTTTATGATTATTTATCAATAAAGCTAGTGTATTTTTACTACCTTTGGATCTTCCTGCAATCTTTCTGACATTTGAACATAATCTTCCTTTGTGGGGAATATAGCACCTACGCCTTTTGGATTGAGCAAAACCACTTTTTGCTGTTAGTCAGTGAGCACATTACCTGTTATTTAATTTTATTTTATTAAACAATGAACACTGTATTTTATTTATTCTAAAAACCAAAGAAAAGAGTTACCTGCGCACTACCCGAAATCTCTATATATATTTAGAAAAATGTAATTTTTTTATTTCACTTCAATGACCATTAGGTGTAAGCCCACCTGCCACGTCAAGGCAAACCTCTTAGGTGGGTCCTACACTAACAATTGACCTTGCTTTCTTCAACTTCAGGCAAAAATATCTCTAATGAGACACAGTGGTGCATTTTTCTAAACCCCTACATACTTATAAACCCTTAATAGGGAACACATGAGCTGGGGAGCAGCATTTTAACATGGCTGTGTGATACAAAAGTAAATACAAATACACAAAAAGTCCTGCGCTCAGACTCCCACTATTCTTGGCCGGCAGCAATAACCATAGCACACATCAGCCCCAATACATGCAATAAAATATCTCTGCATATTTAGACAAATTTTGTTTTTTTGTTTCACTCCAATAGCCATTAGGTGTATTTTATTCTACATACATCCAAGAGGGGGAAACGTACGCATAGTTAAGAGTATGGATCATTCCACTTTGCACTAAACACTAGGATCCATCAGAAGGCTCAAATAAATGTGAGTGTGCACTTTGCATATATTAACGTTAAGTTACCCGACATACTACACTATATTAGCGTCACTGTCTGCTTTCTTTCCATATAGCAGAACCACCCTCTTTTGGACCAAGATTCCAATAGAGGGGATTATACCACCCAGGTGCATAAAGTTGAGCTAATTTGTAGCTCCACACATTGTAAGTGCAATTCCCCTTTTTTTTTCTTTACACTCAATAACTAACTTATTACACTATGTGCCCTTTTTATGTCCTCTTTCTCTTGTTTCATATCAACTTGGATCCGAGAACTTTACCTAGGTACTGTTCCATTCCCCTTTTAATCAATATATATTTATCAGTTGTTTGCTACATCACCATTTAAGGTTTGGTAAATTTGACAGCATATCTACTTACATTAGTATCTATGGTGAGTTTAGCAGCATCTCTACTTAGAGAGTATATTTGAATAAGTTCCGTATTGTAAACCTGCTTCTGTTTAATAGATCTGAACAAGATGATCCCTCCTTAGTTCATTCACTCAGTATCTAGAGAAAGTTTAGCTTTGTCTCCATTGCCTAATGTCTTTTCAAGGGTTCATTAAAGATGAGTTGTGTTCTGCATAAGAAAGTCATAGGATATATTGGCACAACTTCCATCTCATATCATTATTTTCTGATAGTTACATAGGCTGAAAAGAGAGATGCATCCATCAAGTTCAGCCTTTCTCACATTTGATTTTTGCTGTTGATCCAAAATAAGACAAAAACCCAACCTGAAGTGCTTCCAATTGTGCAACAAACTAGGAAAAAATTCCTTCTTGACCCCAAAATGGCAGTCAGATATCAAGAAGCTATTACCCCACTCAATTAAAATGTATATCACTTTCTATTATGTTTCTGCAAGTTTTTTTTTTCCAATTGCTGTTTAAACATGTGTATAGAATCTCATACAACCACCTCTTCAGGCAGATAATTCCACATCCTTATTGATCTTAATGTAAAAAATAATTTCCTTTGCCTTAGACTAAATCTCCTGTATTCCTGTCTAAATGTGTGACACATCATTTGTGTCATCCTACTTAAGAATAGATTTCCGGACAATGGTTTGCATATTTATATATTGCTATCATATTCACTCTCTGGTGCCGTTTTTCCAAACTAAAAAGATTTAAATGTGTTAACCTCTCTTCTTAACTAAAATGCTTCATTCCTTATATCAATTTTGTAGCCCACACTTTTTCTAGTGCCATAATATCCTATCAACCTACTTTTCTACCCTACCCTTACCTTTTGTGTCTCTATACTTCACTCCCTCTAGCATGTAAGCTCATCGAGCAGGGCCCTCAATCTCTGTTCCTGTGTGTCCAACTCATCTGGTTACAAATACGTGTCTGCTAGTCCACCCGTTGTACAGCACAACAGAATTTGTTGGCACTTTGTAAATAATAATAATAATATCCTTCTTTAGAACAGGTGCCAAAAATGGCACAGCATATTCGAGGTGTGGTCTTACCAGTGATTTATAAAGAGGCAAAATTATATTTTAATCCCAAGAATTAATGCCCTTATTTATACATGACAAAACCTTACTGACTTTAGCAACTGCTGATTGATGATTAATGGTAGCAAAGCAAAGATGAGGAAACCTTGGCTGTTACACATAATATTTGCTCAGCTCCACTGTAAGTCTTGCACACTTTGTGGGTGCTAATTACTGGGGCTGCAAGGATACAGTGTGATGTACTTGATAGCTCAGTTTGACTTGTACAGTGATTGATATAGCATGAGTGCTGTGTGATATAGGTCCATACCATCAGGGGCATAGATCTCTTTTCCTCAGCCCACATGATAACAAGGACATGCATTACACACAAACACTCCAGACAGTTTATGCTTTCTTGACCATCTCTCACAGGATGAGAGCTCTTCGTCTGTACATAAAAATAAAACAGAGAAAAAAAAATATAGAAAAAAAAGAGAGAGCTACCAAATGCAGCAGTCCAAGGAACTCATTCTTAAGGCACTGGTTTTAATTTTGTTACCCATTAGCATACAAATATAACGTTTTTTCAACTTGAAATGGCTTTATAAGAACAAACGCTATAACTGGTCCAGATATCCCTCTCTGCTTGCAATATCTCCTGTTCCATTGTATGCACAATAGTGCCTTAAGCTACAATCTATCCTATAAATAGGTTGAATACATTTCCAGCCTGTGCTGTACAGAGCACATCTATTTTTTTTCTTTACTGCAGGAAACCTGGATTAAAAATGTATATCCTGCGTTGTGGGGACACTAATAAATGGTTAAACCATCCACTCAGGTGAGATATATTCACATAGTTCTTTCCACTAACTTGCTTTTAAAAATGGATTTAATAATTAATTTCCATCCTATTTATTATACATTACTACTAAAAAGTTAGGAGGCTGTATTGCTTACTAAAGAAATAAAAAATGGCAAAGGAAAGCAAGAATTACTGCAATTTTGAGTGTTATTCAACCGTATAATATAGTTTAACAACTTATGGCTGTCAAACCCTCCACTAATTCTACAGATTATAAGCTAGCGTGACCTAGTTTGTCATCTTCATTCAACTCTTTTCTTCTGTATTCTTCCAACCGACATTTAATACGGCACATCACTACATATGATGCAGATGATAGGTAAGAAAACACCTGCGTACACCTGAACAAAAAAAACACAGAACACAAAGAACATGGAATATGCAATATAATAATTGTCTGCTATGAATTGCAAAATAGGAGCCGCTATAAGATATGCCTAGTCCGTGTCAATAAATAATTCAAATAACATATACCTGGAATTAGCTATAACTTGAGGAAAATAGATTTGGTAGAAAATAAGAGGTCATTATTTTCATTTAATTTTTTTAAATTTAAGAATAAAATATTAAAATGTGTTGTTTTTTTATAGTTAAAGCATAACTTTAAGGAATAATATAGTTTTTGCAGTGTGTGCAGTATATTTAGTTATTTCGAGAGAGCAATGGTGAAAAAGATTATTAACGAGCAAAAAGCAACTGAAAGCTGTCCTCTTTAACGTACAAGATTGTTCTCTGAAATGTTTAGTTTTTGATAATACAAGTAATCCCACGATGCATTATATTAATAGGTTTTGCTATGCTTAATGTCAGCAATGCAGTCCATTACTGCCCCCTTCAGTTGAAATTATAAACCTGCACATGTAACATGACCTAAGGTAAACCATATGTAAGTTTTATGCTAAATAATCTTATCCTAGCCCTAGCTCTAGTTATTTCTGGAGACATCCATATGTCAGTAAGTCTTTCATCTTGTTATTTATTATAATGGTTTCAGACCACTTTTTACGTAAAACATGATTCATTATTATTCATATGTTTATATATACACGTGTGTATGAACACACAGATGAAACTCTATGTTTAATGGGGGGGGAAAGGAAATCAAGAGTTAAATGTAAATGTTACTGTTTTCAGGTGGTTTGTATTTTGTATACAGTGGCTGTATGTATATTTACGTAACCCACCCCCAGATCTCTCATCCAGGTTGGACCAAATTTATACTGAATATATGAAAATGTAGTTCACATATTTTCAAGTCAGCTGGGAACCGGGTAAGCTATGGGTACCGTGGAGAGCCGGGGTTTTTATCAAAACGGTTTGGCAATAAAAATGGGAAAGTGCCCTTAGCCTGCAGGCAACATTCTGCTTAGAGTGCCCTACATCAAAAACATAAATATGAAATATGAAGTGGTCATGGTGCCTGTAGTCTGTATGTGCAGAATTTCAATATGAAATGCTGCACATACGGAGATGAACCCATATGCTGCCTTAGATGTAACCACCTACGGCAGCATCATTGGGGTGTTATTAGCCAAGCCTGGGAAAAAAGTACTGGGTGTCTAATGTGAATCCTGTGCCGCCAGTACACAAAACATGCGCATACCAAATAGCCAATGAAGGCACGACCTCCCCCTCATGCTGCCCATGTTTTCCTCTCAGCCTACCCTCCCAAACATCTGTCCCCCTCTGGCAAGGTAGAGTGGTGTCAACTGAGAAAGATCAGGTAGTACTTGGCCTCAGCAAGAAGGAGTTGGAGGGGGCAAATATAGCAAGGGCTTTTCTGATCAAAAACAATGTTTTCTTAAAACATTGTTTTTTTTGGTTAAACTAACCCTTGAGGATTTACTATGTAAAACATGTCATATATACCTATCTCAATATGCCAAATATATGACCTTCAATCAAATAAACAAATTGGAGCAGCAGAATGCAGTCAATGTGTAAAGGAAAAAAATATTAGCATCTCTGCTACCCAGCAAGCTACAGTACATTGCTTGCTCCTGAAAGTGTGACATCATACAGATATACAGAAACATGGACAAGCAATAGGTGCAAATAGGCTATACAGGGTGACCTTGTGATACCCAATGTTTAATTGAGAAGAACAAAATATATAAACATTTCAGACTGTAATTCCTAAACTCTTCCTCCAATTTGGATGTGAATACACTCAAATTATAGCTGAGAAACCGCACTTTAAGCCCATATATTCATTATTTAACTTGAATTTACCTTCGTAAATTGCCGAAATAACGAAACTTGTGCCAGTGTCCAAATATTGCCGGACCTAACTGTATATGCTCCGTCATCCAGTGGGACCTTGAAATAAATACTTAAATGCTTTGTACTAGAGCATGCAAAGCAGTACAGTGTTGAGTAATCAGCAGCAGAGGAAGGGGAATATTCTGTATAATACAGTTTTAGTCTAGTAACTCTATTTGTGTGGAGGTAGTATACCCAAATACTGTATGAACTGTTAAAAAAAAGAAGCATAAGCAAGCAGTGTATTTGACTATTTTAATTTTCATTCCCAACCTAATGTATTTTTATTTACAAAGGTTATTATATAATCTCAACTATAGTAAGTCCCACAGAATTTTGGGAAAGGATGAATGAATACAAATAGAAGAATATGTCCATTTTATATAGCGTCTTCATGCTTTGCTCTAAATTTATGACCTTGGCAAGCATTTCATTTTTCATATAAATATTATTCTTGCAAGTCAGCAGTGAATGGATTAATAAAGCATTATCTAGAACCATTCCAGGATGGATTTATGACCTAGGAACAATGAAGCTCAAGGCTCCAAAATTCTGATAGTGCATTAAATGCATGTATAACTGATTATTAGATAACACTGTTGCAAGATGACATTATATCTACTATTAACAGTTGTTTCCCATTTTGCTTTCTCTCTGGTTTTAATGTGCAAAAATACTGACATCTAGTGGCCTAGCTAAGAATAGCTAGACTCTTACTCATAAAAGTAAAAGGAAAGACGAGACGGGGGGGATATGATAGAAACATTTAAATACATAAAGGGAATCAACACAGTAAAGGAGGAGACTATATTTAAAAGAAGAAAAACTACCACAACAAGAGGACATAGTCTTAAATTAGAGGGATAAAGGTTTAAAAATAATATCAGGAAGTACTACTTTACTGAGAGGGTAGTGGATGCATGAAATAGCCTTCCAGCTGAAGTGGTAGAGGTTAACACAGTGAGGGAGTTTAAGCATGCGTGGGATAGGCTTAAGGCTATCCTAACTATAAGATAAGGCCAGGAACTAATGAAAGTATTTAGAAAACTGGGCAGACTAGATGGGCCGAATGGTTCTTATCTGCCGTCACATTCTATGTTTCTATGTTTTTAAGTAAAATAACTGAAAATCTAAATTGGTGCAATTATTTCTAAAGAAAAGAGAAACAAAAACATTAATCACACTCAAGTGCATTGAGTTTTGCATGTGAGTTTTGTATGTTGCATTTCTTAGTCACAGTTGCACCATTATGACGTATGCATGTTCAGGTGAGTGCACTATAACTATTTCATCTCATTGAATTGGATATGGTTTCTGGAGTCCACTGACACAGTCCATCCACTTAGTGTTAAAACATTTTTGAGAAATATAACACTAAATAAGAGTACCTGGCCCCATAGAGGTGTGTCTAAGGCTGAGACTACACACTCCCCGCAAGCCATAACAATTGGTCCAAGCAATAGGCTCTGTGATAGGCTGAAAGTGGTCTATAGACACTCACACAATCACAGCCATCCATTGCTGCTCAGGCTAATGGGCCAATTAGCCCAAGTAGCATAGAGGGCATGGGCTGCTGCTTTCTCTTGTTAAAGGCACACTATAGGTACCCAGAAAACTTTACCTTATTAAAGTGTTCTGGTTGCAGAGTCACTATTCCTTTAACACTGCAATGTAAACATTACAGTTCTAGAAAAACTGCAATGTTTTACATTGTAGGGTTAAGACTGCCTGTAGTGGCTGTAGATTTGATGTCTGTAGCCATTGCAAGCCATCTCCTATTTCCTAGGTGTTTGTGCTGGGGAATACTCCAATCAGAGGATCATCAGAGAGATGCCTCTGTGCTGGAGCCATGCATGCATGAATTGCTTTATGTGCCTAGAACGTGCCTTATAAAATTCACTTTATGAGCCTATAACGTGCCTTGTAAAATTCACTCCCACATGCTCAAATTGTTTAAATATACAAATGCACAAAGAGACAGCAAAAACAAATTGCAAAGTTCAAGCCATAAACAGCCATAATGGGACTATAGTAGTACTGGGGAATTTTTACAAATCAGCTACTTTGGCCTTAACATTGTAGTTTGTTTTTCTATTCTCTATACTATTTGTTTTGTTTTTGTTTAGTGAATAAACTACAGAGGTTTAATAATTAAACTGTGAAATTTTGTGAACAAATTGTAAATTGTAGACAAAAAAAGCTTGGCTAAGTTACTCTACATTTTGCGGTACGGATTGGAATTCAGTGCCATTTGGTGTTTAATAAACAAACATGCACATGTATATATTGACTTTGATTCAGACATGGATGTGATTTAGACAGCCTACTGCTGGGTCCATTGTAAGAGCACTCAGAAGAACAGTCCAATCTCCCCAAACTGCAGAGCAATCCCTCTATTCAGCAGAATCAAACTGCAAGCTATTTATGATTTACAGAGTTATTTCCTTTCCAAATGTATTTTTTCTCGTATGTCCCTTCTTGTGATTTACATCCTGTGATGTAATATCCTGTGATGTCATATCCTGTGATATGATATACAATTCTTATATCATTAATTATGCCAATTAGCATGCCCAGTATTTTTTTTCCAAGATAGGTGGCAACATAGCCCGGCGCGCCCCTTTCTTATGCAAGATGCTACCAAGGAGCTTGTCCATGCTCTAGTAATTTCCCGCATGGATTACTGTAACCCTCTCCTGATTGGTCTCCCCAAAAGCCGTACTGCCCCGCTACAGTCTGTAATGAATGCTGCAGCTAGACTGATTTTCCTATCCAGTCGGTCCTCTCACACCTCGCCCCTCTGCCAGTCCTTACATTGGCTCCCTGTATCCTATAGGAGTCAATTCAAAGTGTTAACCCATACATTTAAAGCACTGAACAATTCCAGCCCCTCTTATATCTCTTCACTGATCCAGAGGTATGCCCCTCCTCGTACCCTCCGCTCTGCCCGCGACCACCTCCTGACTGCTGCTCGCACCCGTACGGCCAACTCACGCTTGCAGGACCTCTCACGGGCGGCTCCTCTCCTATGGAATAACTTGCCTACTGCCATCAGACTCTCCCCTAGTCTTCAATCATTTAAGAAGGGCCTTAAAACCCATCTCTTCAGCAAAGCGTATGGCCTCCCAGAGTAATCTCTCCCTTACATACCTGTCTCTTGCTCTCCTATGGGATAGTGCTTTGCTCTCTCCTCCAGCTCTGCTTCACTCCTACTTGATATTTCCTATCCTAATGTTTCTAATACCCCACCTCCTATAGACTGTAAGCTTATTTGAGCAGGGTCCTCTTCAACCTATTATTCCTGTAAGTTTTCTTGTAATTGTCTTATTTATTGTTACATCCCCCCTCTCAAAATATTGTAAAGCGCTACGGAATCTGTTGGCGCTATATAAATGGCAATAATAATAATAATAATAACCCTAATCAGAGGTTGTCCAGAAATCAGAAAGTCAGAACCCTCACACCACAGTTGTTTTAATTTTAAGAACAACCTTATGTACATTAGTCATAACACTTACAGATGTGCTCAAAAGTTTACATATCCTTGGAGAATTGGTAATATAAGTACCATGTGACAGACCGCCTGGCACCCCGACCGGGTAACTCCGTCAATCGCTGCTTCCTAGTACTTGCGAGCACCATAAGCACAGTACTGGAACACCATAAACCCCACAAACCACCGCAGCTTGGTTGCGGTCTCGACATTCTCCACCCACCCTGGACCCAAGACCAGAATCCAGCTTCCATTGGGTAGACCCCTCCTAGTCCAGAGAGCGTAGCAGAAAAAGCTCTAGAAGAGCTAGTGATTATACTCATGGTAGTATTGTGATATAGCAATCCCCAGAGTGTATGCAGTTCTCCAATCCCCCAAACATGAGCCAAGACTTCATGAAGGGGTAAAGCATTCTGTTTAATTGAAGCCACAGCTGGCCTTTTATGCAAGTCACCAAGCAAGGTGTACGCCCACATGGACCTTGTTGGGGACAGGGACACAAAGCTTACAAATCAGACAACAGTAATTAAATGTACGACACTCCCACATACAATACAATAAGCCTTTCCCTTTACTTAGGAGATAATTGAGTCAAGCACTATACTAAACTCAATTATCTCCAAACACAAAAAACACACATTTCTAAAAACTCCCAAAAGTACCCCAAAACACATAATGTCCCCACAACATCCCCTGATAGCCCTGATCTAGGTGGCCAACATATCCGAAAATCACCTAGATCAGTTCAGGGGTTCCGAAATTTCCTGGAAGTCTCTTTTTGACCGACCGCACGCATGGCTTCATGCCCAAAATAGTTCCAGAAAATTAGGATGTGCGGCCGGTCTATTTCAACAGTCGAAGTAACGTTTAAATAGTCGAATGGAGCCGTTGGTGCACAGAGTCAGGGAGTGTATCTGGCACTCCGTTCGTACAATTCTAGTTGAACCTAACTGGAGGTGGAAGTCCCAGCGGTGTTCATGTCATCGAGTGTCTGATTATAGTTCCATGCACTCGATGACTGGATGCATTCGAGAAAACAAGATGGCCACAGCCACGTGTTCGCACATACGAACGGCGAGCACCCAGCCGTTCGCCCATTAAGCTGCGGATAACCATAAGTCTGGGAGGTTAATAGGCTGTACACTTCATGTGTGGGTGGTCTGACTGTTCGGTTGTTCGTTCGGTATACGAACACCATAAACATAATCCATTCGGTAAGCCCCGTATACTGAATCATAGAAGTAAAAAGGCACGACCAAAGCCTTTCCACAGTCCTGAACCAAGGTCGAATACATGGGCCATAGTCACAGGGTAGGAGGCTGGCAAACAGGCCCCTCCAAAAACTAGTGGCAAACTCACAGGAGAAGGGGAGTTTGTCACATACCATTTTTAAAGAAAACATTAGTGAGCAAGAAAAACAGATTTATTTTATTTCTTATGGGATTCATATTCAGTTGTTGATTTTAACAGAAGGGTACAGTCATAAAACAAAATGTGGCAACAAAGAAAAAAATTAAATGTTCAAAAGTCTGCATACCCTCAGTTCTTAATACTGTGTATTACCCCTTTAAGCATCAATGACAGTGTGCAGTCTGCCCATTCGTCTTGGCAAAATGCCTCCAGGTCATGCAAAGTCTTTGGTCATCTTGCATGAACCACATTTGAGATCTCCCCAGAGTGGCTCGATGATATTAATATCAGGAGACTGCGATGGCCACTCCAGAACCTTCACCTTTTTCTGCTGTAACCAATGGAGGGTCAACTTAACTTGGGGTTAGGGTCATTGTCATACTGGAAAGTCCAAAAGCGTCCCATGTGTACCCTTTGTGCAGAACAATGCAAATTGTCTGCCAGTATTTTCTGATAACATGCTGCATTCATCTTGCCATCTATTTAGACAATATTCCCAGTGCATTTAGAGCTCACACACACCAAAACATTAATGAGCCACCATGATGCTTCACAGTGGGGATGGTATTCTTTTCACTATAGGCCTTGTTGACCCCTCTCCAAACATAGTGCTTATGGTTGTGACCATAAAGCTCTGTTTTAGTCTTGTCACTCCAAATTACAGTGTACCAGAAGCTGTGAGACGTGTCAAGATGTTGTTGGGCATATTGTAACCATGCATTTTTGTGGCATGGGCACAGTGAAGGCTTCTTTCTGGCAACTTGATCATGCAGCTCATTTTTGTTCAAGTATTGTCGTATTGTGCTCTTTAAAACAACCACACTGTCTTTTTCCAAAGCAGCCTGTATTTCTGAGGTTACCTGTGGGTTTTTCTTTTTATCCTGAACAATTCTTCTGGCAGTTGTGGTGGAAATCTTTCTTGGTCTACCTGACCCTGACTTGGTATCAAGAGATCCCCGAATATTCCAATTCTTAATAAGTGATTGAACATTACTGACTGGTATTTTCAAGGCTTTGGATATCCTTTTATATCCTTTTCCATCTTTATAAAGTTCCATTACCTTGTTACGCAGGCTTTTGGACAGTTCTTTTCTGCTCCCCATGGCTCAGTATCTATCCTGCTCAGTGCATCCACGTGAGAGCTAACAAACTCATTGACTATTTATATACAGACACCAATTGCAATTTAAAAAGCTGTGGAAAATTAACCTTTAATTGCCATTTTAACCTGTGTGTGTCACCTTGCGGGTCTGTAACAAGGCCAAACATTCAAGGGCATGTACACTTTTGCTCAGGGCCATTTGGGTGAATTCTGATATCGTTATGATTTAAAAAGTAACCAAATACTATGTGCTAATAAATGGCTTCATATGATCAATATCCTTCAATAATTTTTTTTAATTGTTTTTGCGTGATCAGTCATCTTTTCAAAATCAGTGCCAAAGATTTACAATTTCTGCCAAGGGTTTGCAAACTTTTGATCACAACTGTATCTCTATTGTTAAGGATAAAACACAGAGACTCATAGTGGTAACTAGATACCTGCCCTGTATAACGACAAGGGCAACTCCCATGTGTGATAGATGAGAATGAAAGTACAATTGAGTCTTCTCTTCCACACACACCCTATTCTGCTTTGCTGCCATTCGGCCAATATGAACTACACCAATAGCAGCTCCAGTCACTCCCACCCTGCTTGACATTGTCTGCCATTACATATAAATGCAATTTACATTCAATAAACAAATCTTGTAAAGTGTACACGAAATACAGTTAAAAATCTATTTCATTAAATGAAAATACATATACATTTATACAAAAATATACCCACAGCTCTAGTGTTCTGCAATGGCAGTAACAAGTTAACAACTTTCACTCATTAACCAAAATTGGCATGATATATTGCTTTGAAAGAAAAGAAAACTGACAGACTGCAAAATTGCTTAATATGTCAACATGGCTTATTGTAATTTTGGGTGATTTCCAAGAAAATGTGTCAGTTGTGATTATGCTTCTTAAGCTTTGCATTATCCTGATTCATGTCAGGAATTAGAATCAATTTAAATAATAAAATATGCAGTGAGATGTGAACAAATGCACAGTCTGGAACCTGATACGGAAATGAGTAAAACTGTAAAAACAGTAACATATGTTTGTCCTTTTCCATACCTTCACAGTTGCATGTTAATAATACTCCCATCAGCCAGCAGGGGGATATGTGTCGGAAAGCAACCCAATGGCCATTGCCATTAAACTTCTTCCTCCTTTAGTGACATAGCTGGGAGGGTTTTCTTCCTTACTTGCTTTGAGCACCTGGTGAAATCAGAAGTGAAGGTTTCTCATAGGGAAGAGCAGGATGTATTTCTTGTCTTGCATGTGCCATATGGATCTTCTATTGCCATGAAAGGGTATACATTGTCAGCATCAATCTCTAGGTAAGTGGGACCTAAAGTTTCCCAGAAGAACATTGCCCAGAGCATAAAACAGCCCCTGCTGGCATGCATTCTTCCCATAGTTCATCCTGCTGCCATCTTTTCCCTGGGTAAACAACACACATGCACCCAGCCATCCACCTGATCTGAAAAAAATATGATTCATCAGACCAGGCAACCTTCTTTCATTGTTCCATTGTACAGTTCTGATATTCACATTCCCGTTGAAGGTACTTCCGGTGGTGGACAGGGGTCATCATGGGCACTCTGATTAGTCTGCACCTACACAGCTTGTTGGGGCTCCTATTTCACAGCTCCATACACAGCAAGCTGTGATTCACTGTGTGTTCTCACACCTCTCATGGTCAGCATTAAGTTTTTCAGCTACAGTATCTCATATGTGTGATCAGACACGATGGGCTATCCTTTTCTTCCGATGCGCATCAATGAACCTCGGGTGTCCATGATCCTGACGCAGGTACTTTTCCTGCTTCCTACACATGAAATTCAAGAATTGATTGTTCACTTTCTGCCACCCCTTAACCGGTGCCACTGTAACAATCTAATCAATGTTATTCACTTCACCTGTCAGGTTTTTTTTTTCAATTTGACAATTTTTGTTTTGTCATAAAAGAAGCAGAGATGGGGTACAAAAGAGAAAACACGGGGGGGGGGGGGGGTGAGAGGTGTCAAAAAAACCTGTCAGTGGTTTTAATTTTGTGGCTGATCGTTGTATCTTGGTAGTGGCTAGACTGTGTACATTGTTGTACATTGATGTACATTGGGCACCAGTAGCTCAGAAGAACAAGAAGGAACATCTCTAGAGATGTTGTAAATATTTTTCAGCAGGTGATAAAAGAAAATGTAACAAATAGTAATAGCGCTTGAAGGAGATGCATTAGAACTGAAGGTTAAAGCTTCCCACATTTCCAGAGACAAATTAAAATCCAAAAGGGCCCTAGGCAGATTACCAGTTTGGGGCCCCTTCATTCTCCACATAGGAATGGTGAAGAGGGCCAGGGCTCCATGGCTCCTGTATAACCTTTGGGTTCTAAGCAGTCTCTTAAGGTCACTTTATGGTTAATGCCCATTCTACGTCAAGTGAATTTGTGTCAACTAAGATGTTGATCCCTAGGTTTCCGAAAGCAATTAAACTACGGTAGACCATTAAATTAATTGAATAATACAATAATATTACTGGACCACTATGTTGATGTCAGGAAGATAATGTTTCATGTAACATTCCATTATTCCATCTTGACAGACTTAACTCAACTCAGAAAAGCGAACTAAACCAAACTGTGTTAAAACTGTGCTGACTGAGTCAGGGCTTTGTAGGTAAGCTCTGCATGAAGTGAAATATCAGCATATTATCATGGAAATATTTCTTCTATAAAACACAGCAGCACGTCTATTTTGCATAATCTGGCATTTGAAAAAGGTATAGTCGTAAAATGTCTAAAATATAATGTTACATTTAATCATGTAAAAGTAGGAGCGCAGTAGGGGTGCAGTAGTGAAGTAAGCAATAGGAGGTTTATTATTTCACACAATGACAAAAATAGGTCCCACTTTCGGATCTGGATGCTTGTTTGAAATGACTCATTGCTTCTGAACTGAATTAGAGAATTTTTCTATCTCAGCTATTTCGATGTGAGACGCGCAATTCATTTTCAATTCACCACAGTTCAATGTTAAATGCAGTGTTGGCTTGGTAATGAGTTGGAAGAATGAGCTCTATCAAAGGACCTTCTGTGGCACTAATTCTCCCTTCTTACAAAATCATTAGAGACGACGTCTCTAGCAGAACCGTATTTCTCTCAAGGCAGTGCCCAGACCAAGCAGATTGTCCAGACACCTTTAAATTGTCATATTTCTAATTTATTTTGCAAGATTATTTTAAAGTTGTATATCATAAACCTCAAATGCTTCCAGTTATAATGTAGGTGGTATATAATGGTGAATTGTGCAGTGTAAGAAAATGACATTGATGAGTTCTGGAGGCATCAAGATCAAAGGTCTAGAGGTTTACACGTAGGGTAAAGGTAGTGTAGTTGCTAATGGTTTTGTTAGGATAGTGTAATGGTTAATGTTTAGCATTAGTTTAGTGTAGGGGTTAATGTTTGGTGTTAATGTTTAGTGTTTGTGTAGTGTAAGTGTTTATGCCTGGTGTAGGTGTTAATCTGCATTGTAGTGGTTTATGTTTAGTGATAGTGTAGTATGTTATAGTAGTTTAGGAGTTAACAGGAGGACTTTACTCTGAGGGTACTATCAAAAATTATTGGAAGTTACAGTCTGCCCAAGATTAGTGCCCCCAATTTTCACAGGCCATCTATGTATTATTTTTTCTTCAGTTTGACACTTTTTTATTAGAGTTTTCAGATACAGAAAGAAGAAATAAAAGGGGGGAGGAGGGGTAAGCAGCATCATCGAACACAGTTGAGAAAACAACACAGTATCTGTAACACACAGGTTGTTTGTGTCTTTCTTGAGGTGCACATTCCGTTATACTGTTGTGTGGTACTTTCCCATGTTCAATAGATCCCCAGTGCAGAAATATAGACTGAAACTATGTCCTAGTAGTCTGTTATGGCCAGCGCCTGGGTCAGAATCACTAGGGTAGTGGTTGTGCTAGCCATTGTTTAACCCAGTCATTGCTGGAGGCTGTGGCTACCTGTGCTTTTGGGTGCGGGCTGCATTAAAACGGGCTGCCAGGGAAAAGAAGGGGGAAACGTTTGCTGCCATGTCTAGGGGTACTCTTCTCATATTGTTTAACTGGTGGTAGAGCAGTTCGCAAATATATATATATACACACGTAGACCTACGACCTTTTTTTTTTGTATTTAGCCTTGACCTAGAGTACTCCCAGAGGGCCCTCTGTAACAGAATTGCAGACAATTCACCTAGTTGGATCGATAGATTGGGGGACTGGGCACTAAAATGGCAGATGCAATTTAACGTAGAAAAATGCAAAGTTATGCACTTCGGGGTTAAGAATGCACAAGCAATTTACACCCTAAATGGTAGTGAACTAGGTGTCAGGGTACCTGAGGTCTCTACCTTTGAGAAGGGTAGAGACTTAGCTGTTTATCCGTCTAGACACGCCATATCTCCCGTTCCTCGCGGTCCATCCAGTCATTCTAACGCTGGCCGCAAGGGATCCGCTTCCTTTTCTAACATGACGCTCGATACGTGACGTCTTGACGCTATCCCGAGCGACCTGCCACTCTATTGGCTTTATCCAATCAGCACCCAGCTGAGGCGTGCCTACTCTCCAGACTCAGGGTATTTAAGCTTGCTTCTCTCGTCAGCTCATTGCCCTGTCGTGGTTCTAGCTTGTCTAGTCACTCAGTGCTCTTGTATTCTAGTATTCTCTTTGGTTTTGACCCGGCTTGTTGTACTATTCTGCTTATCTCTGTTATCCCTCTGACCCGGCTTGTCTCTCGCTTACCTGTCTTCTCGTTCCCTCGACCTCGGCTTGTCTCTGACTATTCTCTGTTATACTCTGTACGTTAGTCCGGCCATTCTAAGGCCCGGTATACGTACCTTTCTACTGTTTGTACTCTGCGTGTTGGATCCCTGTCCCGATCCTGACATTACGACAGGGCCAATGGATCCTGCAGGTACAAACAGTCAGCTTGGTTCTTCCGACCCCAGGTTTGATGCCATGGAACACAGGATGGATCAGATGGCCCTAGCACTACAGGCGCTATTGTCTCGTGCTAGTAACCCACCAGAGGAGACACGTACTCCTTCGATCTCTCCTGTAAGTTCAGGTCTAGAAGTAGCTACTGTTGGTGCTTCTTCTCGTATTACTCCACCAGTACGCTATGGCGGTTCTCCTGAGAGGTGTCGTGGCTTTTTGAACCAGATCAGCATCCATTTCGAATTACAACCCCGCTCCTATCCTACAGATAGAGCGAAGGTTGGATTTATTGTTACGTTACTCATTGAGAAGGCTCTGCGATGGGCTAATCCTTTATGGGAGAATGATAACCCGTTAGTCTATAACTATAATGCCTTTGTAGCTGCTTTTAAAAGAACTTTTGACCCCCCTGGTAGGAAGGTCAATGCAGCTAGATTACTGTTGCGCCTTAGACAGGAAAATCGAACACTTGTGGATTATGCACTAGAGTTCAGATCCTTGGCGGCAGAGGTTAAGTGGAACGAACAGGCTTATATAGATGTATTTTTAAATGGGTTATCAGATGTAATCCTTGACGAAGTCGCTACTAGAGAGCTCCCTGAGAATTTGGAGGATTTAATTTCTTTTATCTCTCGCATTGATGAACGCTTAAGAGAGAGGCAGAACACTCGAGATAGGACTCGTAGACCCTCCTTTAAACTAGCTCCTGCATTTCCAAATTCTGAGATCGAAACCTCACGTTTCCCTGAGCCTATGCAGATAGGTAATACTCACCTCACAGAGGAGGAGAGACAGTACAGGAGAAGGGAGGGTTTATGTATGTATTGTGGAGACAGAGGTCATCTACGCCTAAATTGTCCCAATCGTTCGGGAAACGCTCGCACCTAAGTTTCTCTAGAGGACAGGCCTTGGGTGTATCTATTTTGTCCTCTGTTCACAATTATAAAGATCACAGGCTTCTGCTACCCGTTTCTTTGACTTGGGAGAAGGGAGTAGTAAAAACCATGGCTTTGATTGATTCTGGAGCTGCTGAGAGCTTTATCGATCAAGTTTTTGTTAACAAGCATACTATCCCATCCCAGTTAAGGGAGATACCTCTGGCCGTTGAGGCCATAGATGGTAGACCTTTACTTGAGCCTGTTATTTTCCGTGAGACCATACCTATTAATTTAACTGTTGGTATCTTGCATGAGGAAGACCTATCCCTGTTGATCATTTCCTCTCCTTCTATTCCCATAGTCCTGGGGTACTCCTGGTTAAAGAGACATAACCCTATCATTAATTGGGAGTTAGGGGAGATAATCTCATGGGGTCAGAATTGTCAAGAGAAATGTTTGCGGAAGGTCTCGCCCCTTTGCCTGGCGAACACGTCGGCTAACTCCTCTAATCCTACAGAGACTCAAATACCACCTCAGTACCTGGATTTAAAGGCAGTATTTGATAAAAAGAGAGCCGATACTTTACCTCCACACAGATCATTTGATTGCAAGATTAACCTACTCCCTGGTACCATGCCTCCCAGGGGTCATGTATACCCGTTATCTACTAAAGAGAATTCAGTTCTAGAGGAGTACATTCACGAGAATTTAGACAAGGGATTCATTAGAAGATCCTCCTCCCCTGCCGGGGCTGGATTTTTTTTTGTTAAAAAGAAGGATGGTTCACTTAGGCCTTGTATTGATTATCGAGGTTTGAACAAGATAACCATTAGGAATGCTTATCCCATTCCTTTGATTACCGAACTCTTTGATCGTTTAAAGGGTTCTACCATTTTCACCAAGTTAGATCTCAGAGGGGCATATAACTTGGTGAGAGTCCAGCAGGGACACGAGTGGATGACGGCGTTCAATACTCGTTACGGTCATTATGAATATACAGTTATGCCTTTTGGGTTATGTAATGCACCGGCTGTATTCCAGGATCTAATTAATGAGGTTCTTAGGGAATTTCAGCAGGAGTGTGTTATTGTATACCTGGACGATATACTCATACATTCTAGAGAGATTGAGACTCACCACGAACAGGTCAGAAGGGTTTTGCACAAACTTCTTCAACATGGTTTGTACTGCAAATTGGAGAAATGTAGTTTCGATCAATCCCAAGTAAATTTCCTCGGTTATGTGATCTCTGGGGAGGGATTTAAGATGGACCCGGATAAGCTCCAGTCCATTCTGGATTGGCCTCTACCTAAGGGTCTCAAGGCCGTTCAGAGATTTATTGGGTTCTCCAATTACTATAGGCGCTTTATTAAGGGTTATTCTTCTATTATTGCGCCCATCACCAATATGACTAAACAGGGGGTTGATACTAAGAATTGGTCTACGGAAGCTCTCCTTGCTTTCAAAACTCTCAAGGAGCTTTTTGCTTCCGCCCCAATTTTGGTTCACCCTAATACCACTCTTCCTTTCCTACTTGAGGTAGACGCCTCGGAGACTGGCGTAGGTGCTATCCTATCCCAAAGGCTAGGTGTGGATAAACCATTACATCCATGTGGATTTTTTTCTAAAAAATTGTCTGGTGCGGAGAGCAGATATGACATTGGTGACAGAGAACTACTAGCTGTTATCAAGGCTTTAAAAGAATGGAGACATTTATTGGAAGGGACATTACATCCTGTTACTATTTTAACGGATCACAAGAACTTGTCCTATATTGGAGAGGCCAAGCGATTGTCTTCCAGGCAAGCTCGTTGGTCGTTATTCCTCACCCATTTCAACTACGTTCTTACTTATAGGCCTGGTTCAAAGAATTCTAAAGCCGATGCTCTATCTCGCCAATATGAACCTTTGGCTTCTTCTGAACCGGTTCTGTCCTCTATAGTACCCCAATGCAACATTATTGCTAACACAAGTCTCAAAATCCATTCTCCGTTGCTTGCCCAGATCTTGAACTTACAGCATCTGGCACCTGGACAGACTCCTGAGGGAAGAAAATTTGTTCCTCCTGAACTCCAACTGGAGCTCTTACAGTGTTTCCACGAAAGCAAGGTGGCTGGTCATCCTGGCATTCGCAAGACTTATTCCCTGATCTCCAAGGATTTCTGGTGGCCTTCCTTACGAAAGGATATTAAGGAGTTCGTCGCAGCTTGCGAGACTTGTACCAGGACTAAACAGCCTCACGCATCTCCTTGTGGTTTGTTGCTCCCCTTGGACATTCCTGAGAAACCATGGTCCTGTTTGGCCATGGACTTTATTGTGGATTTACCTGCCTCCAAGAGACAGACTGTTATTCTCACGGTGGTGGATAGATTCACTAAGATGGCTCATTTTGTACCGTTGCCTAAACTCCCCTCGTCTCCTGAATTGGCGGAGATTTTTGCGAGAGAAGTTTTTCGCTTACATGGGATACCTTCTGAAATCGTTTCTGATAGAGGCTCTCAATTTGTCTCACGATTCTGGAGATCCTTCTGTTCTCAATTAGGTATCAAGTTGAACTTTTCCTCTGCATATCACCCTCAGTCTAACGGAGCCGCTGAGCGTACTAATCAAAAGATTGAACAATATCTGCGCTGCTTTGTTTCCGAACACCAGGATGATTGGGTCGGTTTGATTCCTTGGGCAGAGTTCGCACACAATAATCTCGTTTGTGACTCTACTCGTTCCAGCCCCTTCTTCATGAACTATGGCTTTCATCCCTCCATTTTTCCTTCGGTCTCTTCTTCCCAAGGAGTACCGTCGGTTGATGATCATGTCGCCAATCTGAAGAAGTTGTGGGATCAGACTCGTCAAATTCTTCTGCATAATTCTATGTTGTTCAAAAAACACGCTGATAAACACAGAAGGGCGGCTCCAGTTTTTGTTCCTGGGGATAGAGTATGGCTGAGTACTAAGAACATTCGTTTAAAAGTTCCCTCTATGAAATTTGCGCCTCGGTACATAGGTCCTTACAGGGTTTTGTCTCGTATCAACCCGGTTGCGTATCGCCTAGCTCTGCCGTCGGCCTTACGCATTCCCAACTCCTTTCATGTGTCGTTGCTGAAACCACTGATTTGCAACAGATTCTCCTCTACGGTTTCCTCACCTCGTTCGGTTCAGGTGGACGGTCAGGAAGAGTACGAGGTCAACTCCATTATCAATTCCCGATTTTCCCGGGGAAGATTACAGTATCTGGTCAACTGGAAGGGATATGGTCCCGAGGAGAGGAGCTGGGTACCTCAGGAGGACGTCCATGCTCCTCGTCTCCGCAGGGCGTTTCACTCCCGCTTCCCATCTCGTCCCGGTTCCTTCCGCCCGGTGGGCGTATCTGAGAGGGGGGGTACTGTCAGGGTACCTGAGGTCTCTACCTTTGAGAAGGGTAGAGACTTAGCTGTTTATCCGTCTAGACACGGCATATCTCACGTTCCTCGCGGTCCATCCAGTCATTCTAACGCTGGCCGCAAGGGATCCGCTTCCTTTTCTAACATGACGCTCGATACGTGACGTCTTGACGCTATCCCGAGCGACCTGCCACTCTATTGGCTTTATCCAATCAGCACCCAGCTGAGGCGTGCCTACTCTCCGGACTCAGGGTATTTAAGCTTGCTTCTCTCGTCAGCTCATTGCCCTGTCGTGGTTCTAGCTTGTCTAGTCACTCAGTGCTCTTGTATTCTAGTATTCTCTTTGGTTTTGACCCGGCTTGTTGTACTATTCTGCTTATCTCTGTTATCCCTCTGACCCGGCTTGTCTCTCGCTTACCTGTCTTCTCGTTCCCTCGACCTCGGCTTGTCTCTGACTATTCTCTGTTATACTCTGTACGTTAGTCCGGCCATTCTAAGGCCCGGTATACGTACCTTTCTACTGTTTGTACTCTGCGTGTTGGATCCCTGTCCCGATCCTGACACTAGGGATAACCACACACAAGAAGGATTTGGGAATTGTTATAAACAACAAATTAGGTAGCAATATGCAATGTCAATCTGCCATTGCTAAGGCCAGTAAGGTTTTGTCATGTATAAATAGGGGCATAAATTCTCGAGATGAAAATATAATTTTGCCTCTTTATAAATCGCTGGTAAGACCGCACCTTGAATATGCTGTGCAATTTTGGGCAACTGTTCTAAAGAAAGATATCATGGCACTAGAAAAAGTGCAGAGACGAGCTACAAAATTGATAAAAGGAATGGAGCATTTTAGTTATGAAGAAAGGTTAAAAAATTTAAATCTCTTCAGTTTGGAAAAACGGCGCCTGAGAGGGGATATGATAACATTATACAAATATATTCGGGGCCAGTACAAACCATTATCTGGAAATATATTCATATACAGGGCTATACAAAGGACACAAGGTCACACATTTAGGCTTGAAGAAAGGAGATTTCATCTAAGGCAAAGAAAAGGTTGTTTTGCAGTAAGAGCAATAAGGATATGGAATTCTTTGCCTGAAGAGGTGGTTTTGTCAGAGTCTATACAGATGTTTAAACTGCAATTGGATAAATACTTGCAAAAACATAACATACAGGGATATAATTTCTAATTAGTGGGGTAATAGCTGCTTGATCCAAGGAGACATTTGACTGCTATTTTGGGGTCAAGAAGGAATTTTTTCCTAGTTTGTTGCAAAAATGGAAGCGCTTCAGACTGGGTTTTTTGCCTTCTTTTGGATCAACAGCAAACGCATATGTGAGGAAGGCTGAACTTGATGGACGCAAGTCTCTTTTCAGCTATGTAACTATGATATGCCCACTTATAGGTCCCCGTGTTTACCTAACGGGATAAGTAGTTTTCCTACACTTTTCTGGCCTCTATGGGGACCTTGTTAGGGGTCATATGGTTGTGTCACATGGTTTCAGAATACCAGTTTGTGGTAACCTGTGCATGTAGTGTCTTTCTGTCAGGTGCCTGTGGTCCTTCCATGCATGTGCTATAAGGGTGTTTGCTGCAATTAGGATCTGGAATTTGAGTTTAGAGTGTACCTGGGATTCTTGTTCTAAGCCCATTAACAGTAGGCATAGTTCAGGTGTGAGATGTTGTGGGGTCTGTAGAAGATCCAAAAGGTCCCTCTTAACCACTCTCCAAAATGGTTTTATGGCCGGACAGGTCCACCAGATATATAGCATAGTTCCAACATCTGTCTGACATCTCCAACACGTATTGGGGGAGTTAGATCTATGTATTATTAAACATTCATTACAGAGAATAATAGCACAGATATTATATTATAACTAAAAATAAGTATTTGGGATTTGGGATAATATGTGCTGCCCAGACACCTTAGTTTATCACCTTAGCTTAATGAAGTGGTCTGGGTGCCAGGTCCAGCTAGGATTAACCCTTTTTTCTATAAACATAGCAGTTTCAGAGAAACTGCTATGTTTACAATAGGGTTAATCCAGCCTCTAGTGGCTGTCTCATTGACAGCCGCTAGAGGCGCTTCCGCACTTCTCACTGTGAAAATCACAGTGAGAAGACGCCAGCGTCCATAGGAAAGCATTAAGAATACTTTCCTATAGACTGGCTGAATGCGCGCACGGCTCCTGCCGCGCATGCGCATTCAGCCGAGGAGGAGGAGAGGAGGAGGAAAGTTCCCCGCCCGGCGCTGAAGAAAGAGGTAAGTTTAACCCCTTCCACCCCCTAGAGCCCGGCGGAAGGGGGACCCTGAGGGTGGGGGCACCCTCAGGGCACTATAGTGCCAGGAAAACGAGTATGTTTTCCTGGCACTATAGTGGTCCTTTAAGAGCAGAACTAATTTTGTTTTTCTTTTCTCTTCTATTCCCTTGTCTACATTTGTGTTTCACCTGATGTATATCCTCTGTCTCTGTCCCCTTCACCCATTTCCCTTTTTTCTTCCCTCCATACAAAGCACTCATTTCCTCTCTACTTTTGTTAACCCAGAATCCAGATGTTTACCCCAGGAGACGAGTGCCAGAATGCTCATGTCTGCGAATTCCAGCATTGGTACTTGTACTACAGATAACTTGTAGCACCTTAGCTATTTGATGTGTCCCTTAAAAAAAAAAAAAAAAAACACATTTTGAAAAGAACAAATATTTATATATAAAGCTTGATTTGATTACTAGGATTGCAATAAAAAAAAGTTTATTTGGTTCTATAGATGCAAACAATAAGTTGTGTATTCATAAGGAAAGCCCTCCAAAATTCTTTCAGTGCTACAATTTGATAAAGTCGCTTACATTCCAACAAAGCTCTCATATCTACACGACTGTGCATATTGTGAGTCAAAGCAAGGCAGAATTCAATAGCCTGTTCTGAGACCTACCATAATGGATTTTAGAGTGATGAAAAGGTTGGAGAAGCATTGATTCAAGTTCTCTTCAAATCTGACTTCAACAGGAAGCCTCTATTCACTCAGCAAGAACATACTGGCAAACGGAATGAGACTCTTTTTATTTAGTCCTCATTTTGATTTTCCAGACAGACTGTCTGAACAGTATTATTTTTCTCAGCAGTGGAATTGACTAGAAAAATTTGGCGGAGGAAAACAAGTAAATTTGCCAGCGAGCTAATAGATGAATAAGAATCAAACAATTAGAACAGCAGCATATGACCACTTCTGCTTCAAACAAAAATAGTAAAGATTTATTTAGGGTATTTTTTTCTTGCTATACAGACAATTCGCAAGTAATACATACCATTTTATCTCATATGATATGTACAAGCTCTCAGTAAATATTATAAAAACATGTTTAACAATCGTGCCAATAACTCCCTCACTGCCAAGTTAGTTTTGTTAAAAATAAAAATATAGCATAACATTAATCTGAACAGGCTATGCATATCTAGGATATTACTATATAAGCTAAATAACTATTATTTATAAGAAATATATACAAACAAAACAGAATATGTGCACACAACCCCAGTGAAAAAAACAGTGATGGTATATAAACAAAATGAAACTTCCCTTCGTGGGGTTAAGTTTCCAGAACAAAGTCCCCAAAGACTTCCTCTTGTCTTCAATACAAATGCAATATAGAATAGGGGATCATCTGCTAAATACAGATAAAATGGAGAGACATAGCGTTTAACTGTGTGGGAGTAAGTGAGGTGTTAAAATTTACAATTGGCGCGTGGCCTGGAGCTCAAGCGCAGCGGTCGCATGTTGATGTAGCTCCGTGCTACCACGGCCTAAAATCAGCGGAACGAGCACCTAAAAGGCGGAAAATACTGCACCAGCGACGATGTCACAGTCCAAGGGTCGCAGACAGACTGAAAGGAGCGAAAAAAATGATTTTTTTGCCGCTCGGAATGCCCAGGGGAAATTGCCGGCGAGACCGGAGGAGCTCCAAGATGGCGCCCAAGAGGAATCCTCTGCACCGCAGGGACACTCAAAAGAGGACGGGCCCGCAACTCAGAGCATGATCCAAAAAATGCTGGACGATATGCACCAAAAGATACAACTCACCCTCCACACATCACTTAACGAAATTAAGTCTGAAATCCATGATCTGGGCACACGCACGTCATCACTGGAAGACAAGATGGCGGACCACGCCGAAGCCTACAATGCCATGCGGGCTGAAATGAACGAAATGCAAGACACAATGGTGGCCTATGAAAACAAGCTGGCAGACATGGAAGATAGATCCAGACGAAATAACCTGCGCCTGAGAGGGATTGCGGAAGCGGTCAGCACAGCAGATCTGCACGCATACCTACAGGGGCTGTTTAAACTTCTTATCCCGGACATGCACCAAGACATGCTCCTACTAGACAGGTACCACAGAGTTCCCAAACCGAGATTCCTTACATCTGATGAGCCCAGAGACACCCTAGTGAGACTCCACTACTTCCATGTAAAGGAAGATATCATGAGGGCAAACAGACAACGCCCGAATCTACCATCACCTTACCAAGGGATTACAATCTATGCTGACATATCGGCAGTGACGCTGAAAAAACGGAAAGCTTTTGCATGCATCACGGAGAGCCTGAGACAACATAAGAAGCCATATAGATGGGGATTCCCAGTCAAACTATTGGTTATGCACGAAGGCAAGATGACAGCCATCATGACTCCTGAAGCGGGTATTCAAGCTTTGAAAGACTGGGGCCTACCACCACCGAAGACACCAACCCAAGCCGCAGGACGAACCACGCTACCTCCCACGTGGAAGAAGATCACCAGAAACAGATAGGGCTGTAGCCCGCAACCTAAGACTGTGGCAGGTACCTCATAGAGACACTGGGACTGGGACTCTAAAAGGGGACAACGCCCGCCAAGGGGTCCAAGGTCGGTAAAACCACCATGTTATTGCGGTTACACTCCTAACCAACAAGGTAAAACCGGGGCCTGAGGGCGACTCACTTGATCTCACCACCCAGGTGACTCCTAATGGGAAGGTTAATGTTAATGTCAAAGGTAATTTTAAAGTCTTAAGATAACTGGTGCGTACACCAAAGATCCACCCAACACAGGCCGTAAGACCATTGTGGACAGGCATGGAAGTAGGTTACTTCCTACCCCACAGTGCCAAAGTTAGGCACCAAGCCATTACCATGGCAATATGTTTAGTTTTATTTGTTTATGTTCAACTGTTAGACATCCATGTTTTTTTATGTACACGTGCATGGCAGATACCACCTCACACCTTAACACCCACTATAGCTCCACCTCCAGATGGGAATAACCCCAGACTCTGTAAGCATCTTAGGGAGCGGACACCATGTTCGATTGAGCTGGGAACGGTGTCCTTCCCCAAATCAGATAGCACTAACACACCACAAATCGTAATTCGACTGTATAACCCCCCATGAAAATATACTCTCATAATACTAAAGGGCTTAACCACCCAGCGAAGCGTGGGTTGCTTCGAAAAGACTTGCAGAAACTAAAACCCGACGTAGTATGCCTACAAGAAACCCACTTCCAAGCCAACGCACATTCACCCTTATTTCGTCAAGATTACCCCCACCAATTCCACGCCACGTACTCGAATAAATCGAAAGGGGCATCAATACTTATCAGTAAGGATGTGGCGTTCACACTAATATGTTCGGAGGTAGACACAGAGGGCAGATATGCTATGGTAGTGGGGAAATTTAATGGGGTCGTATACTCCATTGCTAGTGTATATGCTCCGAACCAGGAACAAAGAAACTTCCTCCACAAGGTATTCAAAAAATTGTTGTCTATAAGCCAAGGCATAGGGGTAATTTGTGGAGATTTTAACCATGTACTAGACCCTTCGATAGACACCACTGGACCGCATACACCAGCCAGACTGAAACCGCTTAAGAGACGAGGCAGAGCAATACAAAAACTGCTCCAAGACAACCATTACTATGACGTGTGGCGAGCTTTACATGTGGGAGAAAGGGGGTACACATTTTTGTCCACTGTACACAATACATACTCTCGCATAGATGGTATATGGATTGCAGGCCAACATCTGGAACAAGTTAGGGACTGCAATATAGCTCCACTAACGTGGTCAGACCATGCGCCAGTAGTGGCGACATTGACAGACTTATATGACTCCACACATAGAAGCCCATGGAGACTAAACGCCTCGCTTCTCACGGATAGCAAATTCAGGAAGACGTTAGAAACGGAGCTAGGTCACTACTTTACAGAAAACGATACGGGAGACATATCCCAAAACACACTGTGGCAAGCGCATAAATCAGTAGCCAGAGGCCTTTTGATAAAAAGAGCTTCGTATTTAAAAAGGTTGGCACAAGCACAGATGAGACAGTGGCAAAAGGAGCTGCAGGACCTTAACACCCAAAACCAACAAGCCCCCACACAAGAACTAAAAAAGCGCATTATAGAGATAACTCAGGCCATACACGCAAAAGCCATAGAAAAAACAGGGCTACACCTGCAAAAACTAAAAGCCAACCAATACTCCCAGGGAAATAAAGCAGGCAAACTAACAGCTAACCTCCTCAAATCGAAGCAAGCACAACAGAAAATAGCTTACTTAACATCGCCAGAGGGACACAAAATAACAGCACCTAAAGATATCAGTAACACATTTGCACATTACTACGCCTCTCTGTACAACTTAAAAGAGGATGCGAACACACACCAGCCCACCCCACAAGAGATTAGCTCCTACCTACAAGCCATACCCTTGCCAACATTCACACCGCAACAACAACGCATACTAGCGGCTAATATAACACCAAAGGAAGTGGAGGAAGCTATTAACCTACTACCATCGGGCAAGGCACCAGGCCCGGATGGGTTCGCAAACTGCTACTATAAGCAGTTCGCCCAAATCCTAACGCCCCACCTAACGAAAGCGTTTAACGAGGCCACAGCAACACAACAGCTACCGGCCGAATCTCTGCTGGCACACATCATTACACTTCCAAAACCAGGCAAACCACCCACATGCCCTCAAAACTTCCGCCCAATATCCCTGCTCAATACTGACGCCAAGCTATATGCAAAGATTTATGCAAGGCGACTGAGTGAGCTGCTCACACAGATCATCCATACAGACCAAGTAGGGTTTATAAAAAATAGACAAGGGGGCGACAATACAAGAAAAGTACTAAACATTGTTCACAGTGTCAAAAAGCTAAAAGTGGGAGGTGTGCTAGTGTCCTTAGACGCAGAAAAAGCCTTCGACCGACTGGGATGGGAGTTCTTGGAGCAGGTCCTTAGGAAGTTCGGGGTACCAGAGGGATTCATCTCAGCGGTCAAGGCTCTATACCACTCACCAACAGCGAGGGTCATCAATGCAGGGTTTGTCTCGGAACCTCTCAAGATCACAAACGGCTCCCGACAAGGCTGCCCGCTGTCGCCCCTCCTATACGTCATGGCATTAGAACCCCTAGCAGCAGCAATTAGACAACACTCCTCCATACATGGGGTAACAATAGGGGATAAAGAATACAAGGCGAGTCTATTCGCGGATGATGTCCTTCTAACACTGACACAGCCCCACATATCACTTCCCAACCTCATGGCTACCATCACAGAGTATGGGAAACACTCCTACTACAAGCTGAATGTCACGAAAACGCAGGCGATGGGATTGGGGATGCCGAAAGAAACACTAGCTAGACTCAAAAGCGCCTTTCCATTCGACTGGCGAGGGGACCACTTAACATACTTAGGCATACGCATTCCACCGAGTACTGACAAACTGCTAGAACTCAATTACACCAAGCTCCTGAAAGAAACAGCAGCCACACTGAGTTCATGGGAAGGGAAATACCTATCATGGGTAGGAAGAATTACAGCGCTAAAAATGATGCTGCTCCCAAAGCTCCAATATCTCCTGAGAACCCTTCCCATAAAACTGCCACTAGCGTACCTAGCCTCCTTCCAGAGACTGATAACCAGATTTGTGTGGGCGAACAAGAAACCCAGAGTAGCAAATAAAACGCTACAAATACCACTCAGAAAAGGGGGATTAGGCATGCCAAGCGTACGTGACTATTATAGGGCGGCCCAGCTGTCAGCGATCAAAGTAGCAACGGCGGGAGGGGAGGCTCCACAATGGACAAAGATAGAAGCATACTGGACACAATGTGCATCCCTCAAAGACCTATTATGGCTACCACAAAAACTTCGACCCCGACACATACTCCCATTAGCCACCACCCAACTAACACTGCAATTCTGGGACGAAAATAGGAAGAGGGAAGGAAATGAGGGGACACTCTCTAAGGACGCCCCAATCTCATGCTTAACACTAGGGATCCCGACATTTGACGCAAAAAAATGGTCAGAAAGGGGGTGCACTACAATTGCCCACATGTACCAGGGGGACCAGTTAATGCACTTCCCAGACCTCCAAGCGAGATACGGCATACCCGGCAATGCACTATTCTCATACTTGCAGCTTAAATCATTACTTACAGGGACACCAATAAATCACCAAGGGTCAGCCACCAACCATTCTATAGAACACCTGTGCCTCTCTAATAAACCTCCCAAGAAAACGATTTCAAAGATCTATAACACGCTTATAGACGACAGGATAGACCCGGACATGACATTCCAAAAGACATGGCATACAGAATTGGGGCACGACATAGATGAAGAACAGTGGCAAAGGGCGTTTGCAATACACAAGGGCAACACACGATGCACATCGCATTTAGAAACAATCAGAAAATTGCAATACAGATGGTATAGGGTACCCGAACAATTAGCTAAGATATATCCGAACACCCCCAATGTATGCTGGAGATGCGAGACAGAAAAGGGTACAATGAGCCACATCTGGTGGTCATGCAAGGAGATTAGGGACTACTGGGGAATGGTAGAAGGAATAGCTAAGGACTTACTGGGTAGGCACTGGAAACTTTCCATCCAACAATGTATATTGTTCATGTTACCACAGGCAATGACCAGAGTTGAGGAGGCCCTACTGTTTCACCTGCTGATAGCAGCGGTGACGTTAATAGCCAGATCATGGAGGTCACCAACACCTCCCACTAGGGAAGCTCTCATGCAGCAAATATCAATAAACTGGCAATACGAAAGAATGGCTAACACACATATCGGATTCAAAAAACACGTAGGTCCAGCCATAGAGAGATGGGAAGAGTATAGGGGAAATAGCAAGGTAAAGGATCGAGGTGGGTCGTAAAAGACAGGAGGGGCAGATAGTTAAAAAGGGAAGAAGGTGGAGGGAAACATGAAACGCATAATACATAACGCTATACTAACGTAGATGATAACCCCTAAGTCCATGAGAACCCTTAAGGAAAAGGGCACGGACCACAACAACAGGAATAGAGCTAGATAACAGCTGGTCATCACACTAAGCAGAAAACATAGCGAGAGACTGTAAGGGACACGGAATGGTAATGTCATTGTATTAATGTATTAATGTATAAAGTTAAGGTATAACACTTCTGCCTGTTAAAGCATGGTATATCAACACTCTAACCCCAAACAATTTTCCTTTCTGTAACCATGTAAGGATTGTAATATTAATGTGTTATTGTACAATGTTAATGTAAAATACTTTTGTTTGACAAGACATGGTATGTCGAAAACTTGACCCCTACCCCATTTCTTTTCTGTACCCCGTTGTTATTATTTTTTTTTTTTTGTCGAGAAAAAATTGAAAAACAATAAAAATTGTCAAATTGAAAAAAAAAAAAAATTTACAATTGGCCACTCACAAATTATCAGATGTAAATCAGCCTTGAGTGAAATCTTTTTTTTTCTTCTGATTCTTCCTAAGATGGGACTTCCTCAGGGACTTGGTGCATCAATCACAACAGAAAATGTGTATAAAAAACATACCCCCCCGCCCGTTCTTATATATCCCCTCCCGGAGTTCATTATTCAATTATTCCCGGCCGGTGTTTTTTCTCCGTTCGGGTCGCACTTCCTGTTTGGACGCGATGACGTCATCACGTGCGCACGTCCCTTGCGTTCCAGACGTGCGTTCCAAATAACCGGAAATGGATGGCAGTTATGAATCTTCAGTTCTCCCGGAGATATATGGGCAAATCAAAACATATAAGGGGGAAGGAAGTTAAAAGAAGACTCTGGATAGCACATTTGTGGATAAAAATATCCATTATATTTCTACTGAAAGCTGAACAATTCATATGTATCAAAATTATATACATGAATATTATAAACTATGTTGTATCTCTGCACAGAATGTTCCAATGTTTATTGAAAATCTTTTTGATTTTCCAATGTTGGGTATTGTACTGTGTGAGGAGAAATTGTAGTCCCTCTGGGGGATCTTCTTGGGTTTAGATGACATTAGGTCTTTTCTATTCTTTTTTTCTATTTCTCCAATTTCTTTATCCAACAAAGTGGATTCGTATTTTTTTGCTATAAATTTATTTTTTAGATGCCTGGCTTGCTCCCTATAGTCTGATTTCTTTGTGCAGTTCCTCCTCACTCGTATTAGTTGACTTTTTGGAATTGTTTCCAGCCATCTCTCCTGATGGCAGCTTTTCCTATGTATGTAACTGTTGCCCTCAGTTTTTTTAAAAAAACATTTTGACTCGATCTTATTATTCTCCACAAAAAAGCATATATCTAAAAAATTAATTGTTGTAGTGTTCATCTCATGTGTAAATTTTAGACCATATTTATTTTGGTGAATGTAGTCCAGAAACAGTGATAGCTCTTCTCGTGGGCCCTGCCAAATCATTATAATATCATCGATAAAACGTTTCCATAGGACCAGGTTCGCTGCCCAGCCATGCCCACTCCATATGTGGTTGGATTCCCAATCCCGCATATATATGTTTGCATAGCTGGGGGCGAACCTGGTCCCCATGGCTGTACCAGTTGTTTGAAGATAAAATGAATTATCAAAAAAGAAGAAATTATGTTTAAGAATATAGTGAATACTTTTTATAATGAACCTACGGAAATCAGATGCTACATTCTCATCCTTTTCCATGACTCGTTCTACTGCAATCAGACCTTTGTTGTGTCTGATTACAGTATACAGTGAGGCAACATCAATGGTTACCCAAATGAAATCTGGTTTCCACGTCACATTCTCCATAATCCTCAAAATGTGGGCCGTATCTTTTAAGTAGGAAGGTGCTTCCTGGGCATATTTTTGGAGATGATGGTCGACAAATTCCGATAGGTGGGCAGAGATGGAATTTATGCCGCTAATAATGGGCCTGCCTGGTGGTGCTGTGGGGTGTTTGTGTAGTTTAGGGAGGAAATAAAAAATGGGAATAATTGGGAATTTATTGTACAGATATTCTTTATTGTTTTTGGAAATTATCCGTGCAGTCACTTCCTCCCAGCTTGTGATGTCATCACAGCGGGCTCGGTCGTGCTGTTAAAACGCCCAGGCTGACTGGGCCCCCTTACAATCCATATCCATCGGGTGGCCCTGACAGCATGGGCCACCCGATGGACCCCTTGGAGGGCGCCCCCTTTGGTTTGCCGCGTGGGCCGGGGCAGCAGTAGATGATGGCGGCAAATACCCGGTCACAGGGATCCGCAGGGCGGCTGGCCCCCTGGAGTGCTGGGCTCGGTCGCAGCTGCGACCCCTGTAAACGCGGTATGTAAGCCGCTGCCTAAACGTCTAACTAACCTGTATTCCTTAAACCTTTATATTCTGTGTAGTTCTGTCTTGTTATATTTTGTTTACCTGCAACCTATCATTTCATTTATAGGTTTTCATT
This sequence comes from Pelobates fuscus, assembly GCF_036172605.1. Lineage (NCBI taxonomy): Eukaryota > Metazoa > Chordata > Amphibia > Anura > Pelobatidae > Pelobates > Pelobates fuscus. The sequence goes on along the minus strand of NC_086320.1, from coordinate 311,230,242 downwards.
CTCTTTATTTACCTATAATCCCACTTATAGGTTTCCCTGTTACCTAATAACCTGCTTGGGGCATATTGCCTAAACTCTTTATTTCTCTTATATCTCTTTATACTTACCTAGAATCTCACTTATAGGTTCTCCTACTACCTTCAACCTATAACTTCTATCTATTGCCTATAATCTCACTTAAAGGTTTTTCGGCTCCTTAATTAACTGCCTGGGGCTTATTGCCTGAACTCTTTATTTTATATCCCTCAAGTACTTACCTATAATCTCGCTTACAGGTTCTGCTTTCTACCTTTGTCCTATATCTTCCTTTATAGGCTTTATTTCCTAACCCTCTATTTTGTATTCTCCCTATTACTCTCATTCATCTATATTATTTCCACTTCCCTTTGAGTCCTGCTACACTTATTGTTTTTCTTGACAAACTATGTTAATGTTTTTAAATAAAGAACCTAAAGTTAACCTGATCAAGAACCTGACACATGGAATTTATTTTCAAAATATCGTTTAATATTGCAAAAAAAAATTCTGTAACAAGTTCAACAGTGCTCAAGATCCAATTTTATTCTGATTTTTAACACAAACACAAGTCTTCTGTTCAAGACCCCATTATGATTTGAGGTGCCTGCATATGATCCAACGCATTTCTTATTGTTTCAACACAAACGTCTCCTCTTGGATGAATATCTGAGGCCAAATTCCATAGCTGGTCAAAATTGTCATTGGAAATACTAAAACCAATGTTACGCAGTATCTCTGTAATCTATATGAGAAAGAAAATATTTGAAATTAATAATCAGCAGTATAGTAAAAAGAGATGACTTAACGGTCTCAAAGCTAGGAAAGTCTGCAAAACATTTTTTTATGGTTTACCTCAGAATTGTCTACAAACTCTCAAGAGAGAATGAGAGGGGACTGTTGTGAACAGAACTTTGTTACGGGGACCAGTTCTGTCAAACAAAGACTTTTGGATTTTTTTTTTTTTTTTTTAAACTTGAGAAATAATGGCACGTCATGTCAGATTTTGAAGTTCTCAGTAATTATAATTACTTCAGCTTGTTTTTATTTTTTCACACTCCAATTTTACGACTTTTTTGTTCCACAAATAATTTACATGGCAGCATGTAACGTAAATATATAGATGTATGAAGTTTAGACAACAAGTTGCAAACTCCTTACCCTCACCAATAATTAGGCGAAGTAGAACTGGGTGACAGGGGCCAACAAACAACATCATCTTCAGACAGTAGAACCCAAAAAAAAGGGGAATTGATGGAGCGACAGTAATTAGGGATGAAAAAAACATGTCTGGGGTCGATGTTGAAATATGGCTGGGTGCTACGGCTGCTGATGAAAGGGTTTGACCAACGCTTAGAAGAATTCATGTGAATGTAGTAATCTATAGGAAGCAATAAATGCCTAGGTCCCAAGCTCAGGGAAAGCTAGCTTTTATTTAATAAATGCTATTTAAAGTTAATATATCAAAATACAAAGATAATGCTTCTACTAACATCATAAATAATTTGTAAATTACCTCTTCTTTTGAGCGGGGCTTTAAAAGATCTCTTTCACTGACCATGTTTTGCTCAAAGATAGATGGGCGTATCAGTTTGAAGGCACCAGACTCATCTCCATAATTGTATCTATCACTAATTTTGCGAATGTGAGGAGGGACAAGATCTCTGCGAATACTAGGCACTCCACATGTGTGATAACCTGAGAAATAAAGTTAACAATAAAAATTAAAACGGGCAAAAAATGTACATTTTTATTTTCCTGCAATACTGTCTTAATTAAATCTTTGTTTTTACAGCACTGATAATAAAGATGATTTCTGGCATTGTCTAGCAGTAATTTATTTATTATATAGCAATATTTCCCATCATATGGAGAAGCATCCATTTTTCAACCACAACTGGTTTTACCATGTAATGCCAACATATTGAAGCCATGATCAGTAATGTTTTCGGTGTATACAAAATCAACTATGATTAATGGGATTTACCAAATACTATGGATAGATAAAGGGTGTATACGTGAAATACAATAAACCAAGTAGGAAATAATGAAAAAGGGAACGTTATAGGGAACAAAGGAAAATGGTGTTTTGCTGCAATCACAGTTGAACAAATACACAAATAGGGAGGACTGATACGTCCCTTGTATTCTAAGTAAAGTGAGAACAAATTCCTCACGTATGTATACACATTCTGACATATTAGGTTTAAAGACCATAGCCATCCGGGTTATTTTTGATTCTGGAGAGATAAGTGACTTATAATATTGGGATTGGGTTAATGTCTCTCCATACAGATACCGAAGTATTTATTGTCGAGTTAAATGTTTGCTGTAACATATCCTGTAGATTTGATATGTATCTAGATATTTTGTTAGTTGGATTTAATGTATGTACATATGAAAACAAAGACAACTCAGGCTGAATAATAAAACGCTTGTTAAGACATAAACCATCACAATCAGAAAGCCGTTACACAAGGTTTATATATAAGAAATGCTATAATGATGACAAGCTTTTGTTTACGAGTTTATATAATCAAATTAATATATTGGAGAGTCTGTTCCTTTTACTATAATGTACGTTGAAATATCATATCGGATATATTTTATAATATGCACCCACATCGAGGATTGGCAATTAAAGGGTGTATATAAGCAATCCCAATCCCCCAGATTATCCATTTTGAGAAAGCCCGGGTTCAACGTGCGAAACGCGTAGATGATTTTGGCGGGATTGTCTTTTTTTAATAAGAGAGAACCAATACGGTAAGACCTGTCAGCCGGTATCTCTGCAGCAAGATCGGTTCGAGTGCACTGGACCGATCAGCACATTGACACAGCGGAGCAGTTAACAATCATCAACCCGCAAGTACACGGTATTCTACCAATGCTTTATTTGTGACACTTAGAAATAAGTCTCACCACATTATCCTGTAAGAGTTTTTATGTAGAGGGTTTTTATGCATGGGAAATAAACTGTTACTTTTTTACACTATGTCAGTATCCTTTTTGATTTAAGGTTGGATACAATAACACAGCAGATACGGAACACAGCCAGAGAGGACACAGGCTATTCTCTAACCATCATAATTCCCCTTACAACGTGGAGATATCCTTAACTAATATTGATTTTTGGACTTATCTCTATTGAATATTGACTCTGGGACATTTCATCTATAATACTTATTATCATATTGAGAGATCAATCATTTCTGTCCCTACATCTGTTAATTAAGGGATTATCTGCTAAGCGCCGTAACTAATTTTATTTTTTTCACATTCTGACATATAATGCTGCTAAGAAAGGTAATTCTTAAAAAGTTGTGCATAAGACAAATTTTACAAATTTCACAAATTAACTTGCACCAGAGACGGGAGTCTTTAGATTTTTTTCCTTCCACAATTTTACTAGAATTCCAATGTAGAATATGCAATAAGCACAAATAATATTGTAAGCAAAACTTTGAACTTTGCACTTTGAACTTTGAAAGACCCTGAGCCCACAAACAGCTCTGCATGATGTGGCTGAACATCTAATTATTTTACCAATTTGGGCATTGGCAGAAAAATCTCTGCATTTCAATTTAAGTTCAGTGCAAAAGGACTCTACAGAAATATCACATCTGAAATATACCTATTTGAACATTTTGTATGGCATTCTAGGGAAGTTGTGAAATCTCTCACAGCAATAGTGTCTAGAATAGAGTTGCCCAAAAGGTAGATACCCGGATGTTGTAGAACTACTACTCCCATGAAACTTTGCGTGCCTTTAGAGCATCATGAATATGTAGTTTTAAAATATCTGGGGATCTACCTTTTGGGCACCTCTGGTCTAGGACAATGTTTTAATCTTTGCATTACGAAAAAGTTGCACAGCAGTAAAATATGTACCTTGAATAAATGTCACACAGCACATCAAGGTCTGTTGCAAAAAAATGAATAATTTCTCAAAACCATAGTCAAAAACTCTTTGTTAGATAATAGTCTGGGAAGAACGGGAGTTAATACTTTTAGAAAATTGAGCCCTGTACAGCACCATACATGTTTAATACATTGATTACTTTTATTGCAAAATTTTAAATTTTGAGCTTAAAACACTTACGGACAGAACTTGGGCCCCCCACAACAGCGCTGATTTTTGATGATGATGTACAATAAAAGCCTTTAACAGGTTCTGGTTTCGGGAGGATTTTAGGTGTTTTATCAAACCCTTCTTCTTTTAATTCAAGATCTGTTTGCTTTACCAGACCTTCACCGGAAAATTCTTCTTTGTTTTTTGTGGAAGAATCCACAATCTCATTGACATTTCTAGACCCTACAAAACATACAAAGTTTATTTTAATTCAGATAAAAACAAATTCTAATTCAGTTTTATGTTCACATTCCAGTGACATGTTTAATTTTAGTTCGTGATTTAAGATTAGCACCTGACTTGTTGGTATCATACTAACTGATAGATCATACTATATTGTAATTTTCTCATATATATCTGAACAAATTTGAACAAATACAGAAAGTGATCCCAAGTAGCTGTGAATAGCATTTTTAATTCAGTGCAGTTTTGCTTTCACATTCAATCCTTATAAAAAAGCAGTAAAGATCAGAGTAACCAACAAGTAGCTATCATTTCCTGTACAGATTGTAATAGATTACTTAGGCCATCCTGAGCAACAACTGCAGTAGAGAATGATAAAGAAATTTTTGCACGTTTTTTTGCACTTAAATGAATCTGTGTACCATTACTGTATGAATAAAGAGTGGTCACTTATGTGCCTTGATTGGTTTTTATGTGCATGATATATATTGTAAGATAACTGTGCACTGTTGTAACTGATATTGCGCACCAAATTATGGGTTATTAAAGTATATGTAGGTTTTATGTAAATATGATCCACGGGCTGAGCACGGCCTTTAAATAACCAACATTTACCGTATTTTTCGCTCCATAAGACGCACCTCACCATAAGACGCACCTAGTTTTTAGAGGAAGAAACCCAGAAAAAAAATATTCTGAACAAACTGTCCCATAGTGTTTCTTACTATGGGACAGTTTGTACAGAATATTTTTTTTCTCCCCTGTCCCATAGTGTCCCCCCCTCCCATAGTCTTCTCCTCTCTCTTATAGTCTTCACTCACCCCCTCCCCATAGTCTTCATGCACCACCTCCCCATAGACTTCATCCCCCCATCCCCATAGACTTCATCCCCCCCGCATAGACTTCATCTCCCCCCCTCCCCATAGACTTCATCTCCCCCCCTCCCCATAGACTTCATCTCCCCCCCTCCCCATAGACTTAATCTCCCCCCCTCCCCATAGACTTCATCTCCCCCCCTCCCCATAGACTTCATCCCCCACTCCCCATAGACTTCATCTCCCCCCCCTCCCCATAGACTTAATCTCCCCCCCATAGACTTAATCTCCCCCCCTCCCCATAGACTTCATCTCCCCCCCTCCCCATAGACTTCACCCCACCCCCTCCCCATAGACTTCATCCCCCCCCCTCCCCATAGACTTCATCCCCCCCCCTCCCCATAGACTTCATCCCCCTCCCCATATTCTTCTCTCCCATACTGTCCCCCTCCCCTTGTCCCATAATTACTTACCTGTCTTGTAGCGTTGGCCGGCAGCACAGGGCGCACCGCGGTACTGGAACTTGAATTTCATGTTCCAGTTTCCGGCGGGACTGAAAGGAAGTGCGCACTCAGCTTGTGCGCACTTCCTTTCAGTCCCGCCGGAAACCGGAACATGAAATTCAAGTTCCAGTACCGCGGTGCGCCCTGTGCTGCCGGCCAACGCTGCAAGACAGGTAAGTAAAGCTTCATATTCGCTCCATAAGACGCACAGACATTTCCCATCACTTTTGAGGGGAAAAAAAGTGCGTCTTATGGAGCGAAAAATACGGTAGTTACCTGAGGGCCAATCCTCCAGCCACATATACAGGATAGGATTTGTATATCAAATAAAGTGTTTGCTGTTTATTAAGCTAGTGCATAATTTAGTCAACGTTTCAGTCTTGCAGAGAAACATTCATCAAAACAAATGTATATGTAGTACGAGAGGAATAGTAGCAATAGAAATAATAGCTGAATGAGATTGTTTTAGATGTTCATTGTACACAAATTGGGGGTAAATAAAATTCTAAATATAAAATACATTTTAACATTGTGCTGCTATCTAAATTGCTAGCAAATATGGATATATATATATATATATATATATATATACCGTATATACTCGAGTATAAGCCGAGTTTTTTAGCACATTTTTTGTGCTAAAAACCCCCAACTCGGCTTATATTTGAGTCAATAGTCTGTATTATGGCAATTTGCATTGCCATAATACAGACAGGGGCTGTGGGGGCTGTAAGAGAGTTTACTTACCTCTCCTGAAGCTCCTGTCAGCTTCCTCCTCCTCCGCGCCGTCCGTTCAGCACCTCGGTCAGCTCCCAGTGTAAGTCTCGCGAGAGCCGCGGCTCTCGTGAGACTTACACTGGGAGCTGACAGAGGGAGCTGCACGGACGGCGCAGAGGAGGAGAGAGCTGACAGGAGCTGCAGGAGAGGTAAGTAAACTCTCTTACAGCCCCCACAGCCCCCCAATGAACTGCCAATGCTGGACCACCAGGGAAGGAGAGCCCCCCTCCCTGCCATGTATCAAGCAGGGAGGGGGGATGAAAAAAAACCAATTAGTAATAATAAAAAAAGAAAAATTAAATAAATAATACAAAAATAATAAAAAAATAAATTAAATAAATAAAAATAATAAATAATAATAAAAAAAATATTAAAATAATAATAAAAAAAAAATTGCCCATCCCCCACCAAGGCTCTGCAACACACACACACACACACGCTGCATTCATACACACACGCTGCACTCATACACACACGCTGCACTCATACACTCACACTGCATTCATACACTCACACTGCATTCATACACTCACACTGCATTCATACACTCACGCTGCATTCATACACTCACGCTGCATTCATACACACACACTGCATTCATTATACACACACTGCATTCATTATACACGCACTGTAAATAAATATTCAACTAATTTTATTTAGAAATTTACCAGTAGCTGCTGCATTTCTCACCCTAGTCTTATACTCGAGTCAATACGTTTTCCCAGTTTTTTTGGGTAAAATTAGGGGCCTCGGCTTATATTCGGGTCGGCTTATACTCGAGTATATACGGTATATATATATATATATATATATATTTACAAATATATACAGGGAGGGAAAAAATATTTACATATATATACAGTGAGGGGAAAAAGTATTTGAAATAATAATATTTGAACAAAAATAATAAAAAAATAAATTAAATAAATAAAAATAATAAATAATAATAAAAAAAATATTAAAATAATAATAAAAAAAAAATTGCCCATCCCCCACCAAGGCTCTGCAACACACACACACACACACGCTGCATTCATACACACACGCTGCACTCATACACACACGCTGCACTCATACACTCACACTGCATTCATACACTCACACTGCATTCATACACTCACACTGCATTCATACACTCACGCTGCATTCATACACTCACGCTGCATTCATACACACACACTGCATTCATTATACACACACTGCATTCATTATACACGCACTGTAAATAAATATTCAACTAATTTTATTTAGAAATTTACCAGTAGCTGCTGCATTTCTCACCCTAGTCTTATACTCGAGTCAATACGTTTTCCCAGTTTTTTTGGGTAAAATTAGGGGCCTCGGCTTATATTCGGGTCGGCTTATACTCGAGTATATACGGTATATATATATATATATATATATATTTACAAATATATACAGGGAGGGAAAAAATATTTACATATATATACAGTGAGGGGAAAAAGTATTTGATCCCCTGCTGGTTTTTAACGTTTGCCCACTGACAACAAAATGATCAGTCTATAATTTTAATGGTAGGTGTATTTCAACAGTGAGAGACAGAATAACAAAATAAATCCAGAAAAACACACGTCAAGAAAGTTATAAATGAGTGAAATAAGTATTTGATCCCCTATCCATCAGCAAGATTTCTTTCTCCAAGGTGTCTTTTATACAGGTAACGAGCTGAGATTAAAAGCACTCTCTTAAAGGTGCTCCTAATCTCAGCTCGTTACCTGTATAAAAGACACCTGTCCACAGAAGCAATCAATCAGATTCCAAACTCTCCACCATGGCCAAGACCAACGAGCTGTCCAAGGATGTCAGGGACAAGTTTGTAGACCTACACAAGGCTGGAATAAGCTACAAGACCATCGCCAAGCAGCTTGGCGAGAAGGTGACAACTGTTGGTGCGATTATTCGCAAATGGAAGAAACACCAAATAACTCTCAGTTTCCCTTGTTCTGGTGCTCCATGCAAGATCTCACCTCGTGGAGTTTCAATGATCATGAGAATGGTAAGGAATCAGCCCAGAACTACACGGGAGGATCTTGTTAATGATCTCAAGTCAGCTGGGACCATAGTCACTAAGTAAACCATGGTTCGTCAACCTGGTCCCTACCGCCCACTAGTGGGCGTTTCAGGATTCCAGGTGGGCAGTAGGGATTTCCAGGTTGATAGTGCGGGCGGGCGGGTGCGAGACGGCGGTACCCGTGTGACTGGGTACCGCTGTGACCATTTGCGGCTCCGGCCCGCGCGGTAAACCGCCAGGGCCGCCTTCCAAAGTGTCCATCGGGTGGCCCATGCTGTCAGGGCCACCCGATGGATGCGGATTGTAAGGGGGCCCGGTCAGCGCTGGGCGCTTTAACAGCGCGACCGGGCCCCCTGTGATGACATCACAGAGCTGGGAGGAAGTGATTCCCCGGTCACTATTCCCAGCTAAAACTGAGAGCCGCGCGGGAGGAAGCAGAGGGAGTCGGAGTGGGAACTCTGACTCCCATCCACCTGAGCCACCACTGGACCCCAGGAAAAGTCACCCTCCTGCACCTTAAAGGTAGGAAACAGGAGAGTGACTTAAATATAATGTGTGTGTTTGTTTGTGTGTGTGTGTCTTTGTAGGTATGTCTTGTGTGTGTGTCTGTCTGTATGTGTCTTTGTATGTATGTCTTGTGTGTGTGTATGTGTCTGTCTGTATATATGTGTGTCTTGTCTTTGTATGTATGTGTCATTGTATGTGTCTTGTGTGTCTGCATGTGTGTGTCTATGTATGTCTTATATGTGTGTCTGCATGTGTGTGTGCATGTCTGTGTGTGTCTGTTTGTTTGTATGTGTGCCTGTCTGTTTGTATGTATGTGTCTTGTGTGTGTGTATGTATGTGTCTTGTGTGTCTGTATGTGTGTATGTGTGCCTGTCTGTGTCTGTATGTGTCCTGTGTGTGTCGGGTGTGTGTGTCTTGTGTGTGTGTGTGTGTGTGTGTGTCGTATGAGTGTCTTGTGTGTGTGTGTGTGTGTGTGCATGTCTGTGTGTGTCTGTTTGTATGTGTGCCTGTCTGTTTGTGTGTATGTGTGCCTGTCTGTGTCTTTGTGTGTGTATGTATGTGTGTCTTGTGTGTGTGTATGTGTGTATGTGTGTCTGTATGTGTGTGTGTGTTTGTATGTGTGTGTGTGTGTGTCTTGTATGTGTGTGTGTGTCTTGTGTGTGTGTGTGTATGTGTGTCTTGTATGTGTGTCTTGTATGTGTGCCTGTCTGTTATAGTGGACTATAGTAAGTGGGCTACCTAGCTCAGCCTTCCTACTGGGCATTGCTATAAGGAAGGTTAAAAAATTGAAAAAAGGGGGGAAAAAAGGTGGGTAGGGGAATTGAGGAGGGAGAGGAGATGAGCTGACGCACAAATGAGAAATCATATTATGCGCAAACAGAGAAGTCGTCTGAATATCACTGAAAGAGACCTTCGTTTGTTCCTTACGAAAATCGAACCAGATATCAAATATTTAGTCTTGCAGCATCAAACTCAAGGATCTCATTAATCACTAGTAAAGGTAATTTCAATTTACTTTATTGTTTTCTCATTAAACTTTATAAAGTTAAAAACCTTATAAACCTGCATTAAGTAGAAATAAAAAGATAAATGTACATACATTTATTTATTTATTTTTTAAAACGCCCTCCTTTCTTAAAAATATTCTGCATTTGCGCGAAAACTGGTGGGCGGTAAGGAAATTTTTTCACCCAAAAAGATGCATTCGTGGGCGGTAGGTAGAAAAAGGTTGACTACCACTGAAGTAAACAATTGGTAACACATTACGCCATGTTGGACTGAAATCCTGCAGCGTCCGCAAGGTCCCCCTTGCTCAAGAAAGCACATGTACAGGCCCATCTGAAGTTTGCCAATGAACATCTGAATGTTTCAGAGGAGAACTGGGTGAAAGTGTTGTGGTTAGATGAGACCAAAATCGAACTCTTTTGCATCAACTCAACTCGCCGTGTTTGTAGGAGGAGGAATGCTGCCTATGACCCCAAGAACACCACCCCCACTGTCAAACATGGAGGTGGAAACATTATGCTTTAGGGGTGTTTTTCTGCTAAGGGGACAGGACAACTGCACCGCATCAAAGGGACGATGGACAGGGGCCATGTACCATCAAATCTTGGGTGAGAACCTCCTTCCCTCAGCCAGGGCATTGAAAATTGGTTGTGGATGAGTATGTGGATAACCCAAAACAAACAGCCAAGGCAACAAAGGAGTGGCTCAAGAAAAAGCACATTAAGGTCCTGGACTGGCCTAGCCAGTCTCCATACCTTAATCCCATAGAAAATCTGTAGAGGGAGCTGAAGGTTCGAGTTGCCAAAAGTCAGCCTCGAAACCTTAAAGACTTGGAGAGGATCTGCAGAGGAGTGGGACCAAATCCCTCCTGAGATGTGTGCAAACCTGGTGGCCAACTACAAGAAACATCTGACCTCTGCAATTGCCAACAAGGGTTTTGCAACCATGTACTAAGTCAAAGGGGTCAAATGCTTATTTCACTCATTGACATGTAAATCAATTTATAACTTTTTTGACATGCATTTTTCTGGATTTTTTTTTGTCATTCTGTCTCCGCTGTTAAAATACACCTACCATTAATATTATAGACTGATCATTTCTTTGTCAGCGGGCAAATGTTCAAAATCGGAGAGGCGTGTCCGGCAGCCGACGAAGATGGCGGCTTAGTTCCAGAGCTCCTCGTGGCGCCCGCAATAATACCGCTCAACAAGCGAAACCGGCACACTCTCACACCACAGATGGGCCGCACAAAACGGCAGACAGACCCCGGCGGCACCCCAAGACCCTCGGGACCCGGGGGAGACCACACAATCCGGTCCTACCTCCAGGCAGCAACCCGCGCACAGTCACCACAACGGGAGATGGAGGCCGCAAGTCAGGCAGACGAATCACTCCCATCCACACCAGCCAGATTCTCCCCAACACTGTCAGAGCCCCAGCAGCAGCAGCAAGGAGGTGAGTGGAGAGACATTCTCCCCAATCTGCTCCAAAAATCAGACTTTGAAGCCCTATCAGACCGCCTGGGCCGTGTGGTCCGCGAGGAGGTAGCCCAACTGCGTGCCGACCTAGTGAACATGGAGGCACGCATGGCGGTAACAGAAACCGAGACCAAGGCGCTGAGAACAGACGTCGAGCAGACAAACACGGCAGTGATGAACCAGGAGGCTGATATAGCATACCTTACGACATGGGTCGACGACCTGGACAACCGTGGCCGCAGACTGAACCTGCGAGTCCGTGGGGTACGGGAGGGAGGCCCCTCGGAGAACGTACCGGAACTACTGAGGCAAATCTTTGCCCAAGTCCTGGGCGGCCAACACACGCCACGAATAGGTCTGGTCCGAGCGCACAGAGCTCTGAGACCCATGCCAGCACCAGAAGACCAACCCAGGGACATAATATGCTGCCTCGACAACTATCATCTCAAAGAAGAAATACTACGCACAGCCCGCCGCATGGGAAATGTCCGCATGGCAGGCCAAACTATCTCCATATACCAAGACTTATCCAGGTACACTCTACAAGCCAGGAGAGCCTTACGCCCAGTGACATCAGCCCTCCAACAGGCGGGAATCCAATATCGCTGGGGCTACCCGTTCTCCCTTTCTGCGAGACACGGTCAGGACCAACTGTTCATAAGAAAGCCAGGTGACGTCCCAGGATTCCTACGTAGCCTAGGCCTCCCGCCTCAACAGGTACCTGACTGGTTGGCGAGATCGTTTCTTCAGCAACCACCGGGACCACAACCACCACGCAGACCTAACGCAGGCCAACAAAGGCCCCAGCAACAGCAACAACGAGACGGGAACCAGGACCCAGTGAGGAGGGAGCGGTAACCAAACACCAAGCAGCGCAGCCGGGGAACGGGTGTGGGGACATGGGAATCACTACACAGCTCAACGAAACCGTGAGTACAAGCAGTGGGTACAGACCAATTCATACTACACTTGTCAGCAAGCCGTGGGGAGGGGGACGGGGGAGCTAAGGGACGCAGGGGACACCAGCCACATCAGCTCCACACAGTGGGGGGTTCCTGCATAAAGACGAACGAATGGAAACACCTATACCGCCAGATAAGGCGCAGGGGGGGCAGACTGGACACTTTGGGGAGGGGGACGGGCAGCCCAGCCACAGTGGGCAACGAAGATGGCGAGCAGCAGCACAAACAGATACGCAAACATCCCAGCAGAACTATTACCTGAGGTGCAACTCAGACAGACGCTTGGGACCCACCTCATGTTGCAATACCAACTAACAACCCACAGGGGGAGGGAGAGGGGTTGGAACCTGAGGGACGGCACCTGAGGTGGAGGGGGAGCGGGACCCACGGGGCACAAAAGCTGAGTCGAGCATAGGAAGGGTTCAGGGAAGGGAATGAAGGAAGCACGGTAAGAGCAGGAAGACGGGATGCACTCGAGACAGAAAGAGTGGCAGAAGGGGGGGTCGCAGGAAGGCAGTGGGGAGGGGGGAGGGCTGGCGCAGGGGGAAGAAACAATAATACAGACATGTAGGTTAACAACTGGGGGTGATAGGGGGAAGGAGGGGAGGGGGAAGAAAGGTGAAGGAGAGGGGGGGAAACGACAAGATAAAAGCTCCAAAACTTTCCCAAACACACGAGGGGGGAGGGGAGGGGAGGGGAGGGGGGAGGGGGAGGGGGGGGGAAGTACAAAAAGTTGACCCACATGCGCTCAGCCACTGAACACGGGGATACAGACCACGCGAAAGGGTAGAGGCAAGCAAGAATCTAGGCAGACACCCGATCCTTACAGCCCAGGTCCCACGACACTTACCGGCAGAAAGAGGGAAACTGAGAATGGTGTATATGTTATGTATATAAATTGTGTGACATGGCATTAAGATGTACTGCATGAAACGTTATGCCCATGACAAAACTTGTGGTACCCAGAGCACCAGACGGCGTACGCACACGACAAAACGGGACGCAACACAAGCTAAGGGAGATGAACATGACAAAGCGTAAAACTCAGAGACCCAGACGAACCATAGCCACAACAGAGGGATAGCCCATACCGTGAGAAGCAACACATAGATGCCAGACCACCCACACGCTGAGCAGAAATAGACGTTAAGACGCAGGCCAGGAAACAATATAACCCCCCCATGTCACATGGTGTCCAAACCCCTAACTCCGAATAGACATGCACCACCAGCAGACTACAGAATAGCGACTCACCCCCACCCCACAACAATGATCAGCCCAGCCCAGACTGATCCTAAACTCAACAGCACGCAAGACCCAACCCCACACGGCACACCGTACCCAAGGCAATACAATTCAGAATCAGAAAAGCTGTAAGAGCGCGGCAGTAACAACACGCACACGGCACAGCGCACCGCGCACACACAGTATAAAACCCAACACACACAGAGAAACCGAGCAGACGCTACCGACACACAGCCACTTAGGAGACGAAGGACCACAGACTACTACTAGAACTAACTACTATTTACGACAAGCGGAGGGATAACCCACCACGGACGAACTACCCGACACCCCCACAGGTGTAGGACACAGAAACCCCCGATACTAGGGGGCCATACAACTCCCGGAAACGACCCAAGCCCACCAACTGGTGGAGCTACACGGTCAATCCACCGGGACGATTGTCCATTAACCTAAAGTTCACAGTACTTCTACGGATTACGTAGACCCACACAGCACTAGCACAAGGAGAGACTAAACACAGAACCGCACCACACTATACAAACACACTAACCACAACCTCATCCTCCGCCCCTTCCTGCCCTTACCCTCCTATCCACCCCCTGCGGCTGCCCTGACGATGCCGACCCCGAGCCCCGACGGGTACACCCGGGAAGACCTGAGCATACTCTCCTACAATGTAAACGGCCTCAACGTCAGAGAGAAGCGCACAAGGCTCCTGAGAGACCTGAAACACTACAGGGCGTCGGTGGCATTTATCCAAGAAACGCACTTCCAAGAAGGCAGGGCGCCAGCCTTGAAAGACCGCAACTTCCGAACAGGGTACTTTAGTAACAACCCGGATAAAAGAACACTAGGAGTCTGCATTCTCTTTTCAAACGGGACCCCATACAAGGAGATAGCCACCCTCAGGTGCAAACAAGGCAGATACCTTTTCACAAAAGGCACAATAGTAGATCAGACCTACACATTCGCCAACCTGTATGCTCCAAACACGAAACAGCACTACTTCCTCCGGAATGCCCTAAGCACCTTGATGAAATTCACGGAGGGCACCTTGATCATCGGGGGAGACTTGAACTTGGCACTGCACCCAGATCAGGACTCCACGTCACCACGCGGAACAACACCACGCGACAAACACGCCAACACACTCCGCCTTCTACATGCCCACCAATTAGCAGACTGCTGGCGAGCACTGCACCCAACAACCAAGGACTACACCTTCTATTCACAGACACACTCGACATACACGAGATTGGACTACTTCCTGACGACACATCACAACCTGAACCTGCTCCGAGACGCAGAGATCCTACCAATGACCTGGTCAGATCACAGCCCAATACGAATGCGGCTCAAATCGCCATTATACAGACCCCGGCAAATGTCATGGAGACTAAATGAATCGATCCTTTCGGATGGGGTGGAAGCAGACAAGATCAGTAACACCATAAGAGAATACTTTCAAACCAATGAAACGGAGGAAGTGACACCGCTGACGTGCTGGGAAGCGCATAAAACGGTCGTCAGAGGCCGGATCATCGCCATATGCGCAGCCCGCAAGAGGGCGGCGATGCGGGAGACGCTCGAACTCAGCAAAGATATAGCAGCCCTGGAGGCCAGACACAAACGAACCCTTGACGCACAGACGTACAGAGACCTAACAGCCAAACGAACCCAACTTACAACACACCTCAACCGAGCCATCCAACGCTCATACCAACACTACAGACACATGATACATGAACATGGCGATAAATGCGGGAGACTGCTGGCAAACCTTCTGAAACAAAGAAAAACTCAACTATACATCCCCAAGATAAAAGATACGCAGCAACGACTCAAGCACCTCCCAGACCAGATAGCGACAGAATTCCACACCTACTACCAGGGCCTATATCACCTCAGGCGAGACGAACAGGGAAACCCACAACCGGACAAAACCGATGCCATACACAGATACCTGAATTCGGCACACATGCGGGAACTACAAGAGGCCGACCGAGAAGCATTGGAAGCCCCCATCACAACGGAAGAACTGGCGTACGCGATGAAGAAGGCGAAGACGGGCAGAGCGCCGGGGCCGGACGGACTCCCTCTTCAATACTACAAAGTCTTCGCACAGGAGGTCGTTCCGAAACTGCTGCGAGCCCTGAACTCCATTCAAGAGGGGGCCACGCCAACGGCGCAGTTCACCTCGGCGAATATCACCCTGCTGCCGAAGGAAGGAAAAGACCCGACAGTGTGCCCAAGCTATCGCCCGATATCGGTACTAAACACCGATATTAAACTCCTTGCCAGCGTCATGGCGTCGCGGCTGGCGCCACTACTGCCGGCCACGATCCACCCGGACCAAACTGGATTCATCCCAGGCAGGGAGGTGAGGGACAACACGATTCGGGCCCTGAATATCATAGCACACGTCAGGACCCAGCAGCACGGAACCCTCCTTCTGTCCACGGACGCGGAGAAGGCGTTCGACCGGGTGGACTGGGACCTGCTGATGGAAACCCTCCACGCCATAGGAATAGGACCAAAATACAGCACCTGGACGAGGGCACTATACACCTGCCCGACGGCACGAATCAGGATCAACGGCGCACTGACAGACCCGTTCAAGATCCACAATGGGACCAGACAAGGCTGCCCGCTTTCGCCGTTACTATTCGCGCTGACGCTGGAGCCATTCCTGAACAGGATCAGGCACAATGCGGACATCCAGGGGATCAAGATAGGGGACACACATCACAAAACACTAGCGTATGCAGATGATATGCTATTCGTGGTCACGAACCCGCAAACCTCCCTACCAGCGATACAGAAAGAATTCGAGGAATACGGGCGGGTCTCCAACCTTAAAATCAATTACACAAAATCTGAGATACTGAACTTGACCATCAAACACGCGGATAGACAGACCCTTCAGAGACAACACCCATACCGCTGGTGCGACCACCGCATGCGATATCTAGGGGTTTGGCTCACCACCAACCCGGCAGACTTGTACGCACAAAATTATCTCCCTATATTAAAAAAAGCGATGGAGGAACTTCACGGATGGAATGCCCTCTACATTTCCTGGCTAGGGAGGATAAATGCGGTTAAGATGACACTACTGCCCAAGCTGCTGTTCGTGTTCCAGGCAGTACCGATCCAAGCCCCCCAAACATTCTTTAAGGCACTGAAGGCCGAGGTCCGCAAGTTTATATGGAAAGGCAGGTCCCCACGCATAGCACACAACCAGTTAATCCTACCTAAACTTCGAGGAGGCCTGGCACTCCCTGACTTTGAAAAATACTACCACGCCACACACCTAACACGAGTGGCCAGTTGGACGATAGCCAGCGGCACAAAACCATGGACCCAACTGGAATCCGACACCATCAACTGCGACCTTCGGACGCTACCCTGGATACCCGCGGCGGCATACAGAAGTAAACGCATCACCAACCCCTTCGTGGCGGCAACCATGAAAATCTGGCACAGGCAGGGGCTGAAACAATACCTAACGACAGACCCAGGTCCGCTGCTGCCACTGAGGGGCAACCCGGACTTCCCAGCGGGAGACCTTGGTCCCAGACCGGGCCCAACGGGCCACACGGCTATCCCCCGCATGAAGGACGTCCTTGTGCACCCGTTCAACATTCGGCCATTACCAGAACTCTTCCCAGACAGACCACACACATTCTCCCATACGCTGGCCAGAGCACAGCTCTCCCAATACGCCAGATCGATTCCACAAAAACCGTCCCTGACGAGGGAGACGACACAATTCGAACGAATCTGCATGCAAGACAAGGAAACACCCCGAGCCATCTCACAGATATATACCATACTGATCACCAGCAGATACATATTGGCGCCGCCTTGTATAAGGAATTGGGAGGAAGACCTTGACGAGCCCATGTCAGAGGCAGACTGGGACAAATGCCTCACCCTAGTACAAAAAACGCCTAGCTCCGCACGCCTACAAGAAAACTCCTACAAGATACTCACCAGATGGTATTCGACACCAACAACACTACACGCTAGGAACCCAGACATGCCAGATACCTGCTGGAGATGCGGGGAGGAAACAGGCACATTTTTACATATCTGGTGGTCATGCACACGGCTAACGCCATTTTGGGACACGGTCAGGGACGTCATACGAGAGGTGTCAGACGAGATGCTCCCAAGAACCCCGGCAGCCTTCCTCCTCCATCATACCACCATAGCAGTGCAAACATACAGCAGGTCCGTTATACCGCGACTGCTAAACGCAGCCAAAGCTATAATCCCCATCTATTGGAAGCAGGGAAACGTACCCCCGATATCGCGGTGGGTGGAAGAGGTGGAAACCACCAGGAAGTACGAAGATATAAAGGCAAACACCCCGAAGCTCAGAGACCGTTACATCTCACGCTGGTTTCACTGGATGAGGATAACCACATCGAACGACTTTCAACTACGCCTAGTCCAGCAGTAACCGGGGGAGACGAGAGGAAGGAGAGAGCAGCAGGGGAAACCAGAGGGGGGGCGGAGGGGTGCGGCGGAGTGGAGCAGCAGCAGGGGAAGGAGCCACAAATGACCCCATACCCTTACACCAACCCACCATCCCCCACCAAACTTGGACCAGACCTACTACCATGTCACACAAGACGGACACGGCAGCGACACGCGACAGACAGACAGGGGAGAGATACCCCCCACTGAACATGTCGGACTAGAGACACTACACACACGATACAACCCAACACGAGGACACAAAGACCACGTCCCGGCCTTGACAAACAAACAACCGAGACGCAGAGAGAAATATACAAAAGGGCTACACACAAATACGTTACGACAATACTCTAAACAAACACACACACACGTACAGACCCCAGACCCCAAACCGAACTCTCAGACAAATACGACCCACAGGATTGGGGCACACACACAGGCCTACATAGAACGCACACTAAGACGCTAGCCAAGTCAGCAGGCCAACTACGTTAAATACCAGACAGCACGACCAACTGTTTACAGGCAACTGGAAATATGCTGGAGCACACAAATGCGCAATGGTCTAAAACGCATAACTAAGACATACTCTTCAGTTAATAGTTCTTTGTTCATTTTTCTTCTTCTTAACTCGCTACCTTTGTTATACTAGTTCAGTACAGAATATTCTTGTTTATCGATGTCCAACCCTGCAAAGCTTATATAAACGTAATATTTGTGAATACATGCCTACAATGACTCAATTGCCTCTGCGTAGGCAAATACATGATACTCAGACGAATTTGCCCCATGCTAACTGAAACTTAAATACGCACGCCTCTGCGAAGGCAACTACCTGCTTAAACAGTTTTACACTTGAAACCTGCTTTTATGTTGTGATAACAATAAAAATATTTAAAACAAATGTTCAAAATCAGCAGGGGATTAAATACTTTTTCCCCTCACTGGGATATATATTATCCCTTTCCTCACCAGGCAATCATTGCTCAGTATAGAGGTCTATGTAAAGAGCACAGAATGTTGTAGAACTCTCTTACAGGTAGATATTCTGTTCTCTGTACAGGACATACAGCACATGAGCTCTAGTTGATTTGATTATCCCTCCTACAAGAGTATCTTTCATTCCCCCACAGGAATATAGGAAAAGGGTGACAACTGTCACTCTTCAGACACCAATGCACTAAGTAAGCCTGTGTTTGGCTTCATATGGAGATGTATCTTGCAAGGCCAGTCAGGTTGGAGGCACTGGAATGGGTTGGAGTAACTCCTACAAACCCTGCTTGATGGTGGTGCTGAGGGCTATGGGTAGAAGTAAATAATGCATAAAAATGAACTAAACAATCAAAGTATATAACTTATAAATATTTTTTTAAAAACATAATGATATATAAATGACATCCGTTTCTTGATCACTTTAAGATTATCATTTCCAATATCACAGGTTGAACATGTTTGTTAAGTTCACAGCAGTGTAGATGGTCATGGGACTAAACATCCACGTTTCCATCTAACACCGAAGAAATGTTTTAACCCCTTAAGGACCAAACTTCTGGAATAAAAGGGAATCATGACATGTGTTACGGTTACCCTTAGGCTTGCTGAGAGCTGGACCGCTTAGTCGTCTGGATTCCTAGTGGCTGAAGAGGAGAGAGAGGTTTTCCGTAATATTCCATAAGAGTCCTGTAAGTGTAGAACAATCCCACTAGCTATAGCATAGCTAGGATACCTTTCTACCCAACAAAACGAGTCGAGGCTGCGATTTGAGGGTCAAGTAAGAACTGAGGACTGGGCTGACCAGCCTGCTTTTTATTGTCGTTACATACAAAAGGTATACTCCCAGGGGGAGGCATAAAATCACCAATCACATATTGGATACCTCCCACACATCTCCTCCCCTCAGATAAACAGTTAACATGATTATGCAGTACATATTTTAACCAAGTTCTGGATGCACCCCAAAACCAGGGGGTACCCCTTTCAATTCTACACCGCTGTACCGATCTTGTTCCGGGGAGCAACATATCCGAAAACCAACCAGTTCGGCTGAATGGTTCGAGAGTTATGGGTTTTCAAAGTTTTGACCGACCGCTCAGACTTCCTGGCCGAAAATGGTTCCACACGTTTAGGCCTTGCGGTCGGTCTCCGTTCGTACGGTGAAACTCCACGAACCCATTGACATCCATAGGTATCCTGGGGGTCGCTGTACTCTCCCTGCGAAGGGTAATCGTCCTACCGAACGGTGAGCCGTTCGGTAGGTCCAGCACGAAGTTATACTATCCTGGAGGTCTCAGCGGTGTTCGCCTGGGTGCGTCTCCGTTTTTAGTTCCAGACGATTGCTGGCAAACACCGCTGGTCGTACGTAAGATGGCCGCGAACACGTGCAAAGTCTTGAAATGGCGGCCACCTATACGTTAACACAAAGGATTCGTGCTGAACCATACCAACGACTGCAAATAAGTCAGACAAGTGCAGATAACATTTAAAGGCACATAGATCAATAAGGTTTTTGTAACAGTGCTCCCTTTTTGTGGAACACTCTGGCAGACACCGTCTGACCCCTTTTCGGGGCAGACTAAGGCTGTCCAGACCGCTGGTTATGCTGGGCTGAGGTCCGTTTGTCTGGACAACCCGTCCGCGTTGCCATTCTGTTTCCCGGGTCGGTAGGTAATGGTAAAATTGAAGGGTTGCAATGATAAGCTCCAACGTAATAACCTGCCGTTATCTCCAGAGACCCGGTTTAGCCACACCAACGGGTTATGGTCGGTGACCAGAGTGAACTCTTGTCCATATAAATAGGGAGTCAATTTCTTTAATGCCCACACCAAGGCCAAACACTCCTTTTCGACCGCTGCATAGCTGACTTCGCGGGGTAGGAGCTTCCGGCTGATGTAGGCCACTGGATGCTCCCCTCCATCTTCACCTACTTGGCTGAGGACGGCTCCCAGCCCGAACATGGAAGCGTCTGTATGGACGATAAAACGTTTATTAAGAGCTGGAGCCGCCAAGACCGGAGCATTAACCAAAGCGTTTTTGAGGGCTTGGAAAGCCTTTTCACAGTGGGGAGACCACAGGACCTGTCGAGGTAAGTTTTTCTTGGTCAAGTCAGTCAGAGGTTTGGCAAGTGTGCTGTAGTCGGGTACAAATCGTCTGTAGTACCCTGCCGTGCCCAGAAAGGCCAAAACCTGAGTTTTAGTGATGGGGGTGGGCCAATTGGCAACAGCTTCTATCTTGGCTGGCTCTGGTCGCTGTTTTCCGCACCCCACCCGGTGACCCAGGTACTGTACCTCGGCCATCCCAAAGTGACATTTTTCTGGTTTCAGAGTCAGGCCAGCAGCCCGGATCTGATCCAGAACCATTCCTACATGAGCTAAGTGGTCCTCCCAGGACTCACTGTGAATCGCTATGTCGTCCAGGTATGCACAGGCAAAACTCTGGAAGCCATCCAGGAGCCTATCCACCAAGCGCTGGAATGTAGCTGGGGCATTCTTCATCCCAAACGGCATTACCTTAAACTGGTATAAGCCGAATGGGGTGACGAATGCCGACTTGGGGATAGCCTCCGGGGCCAGGGGAATCTGCCAGTAACCCTTGCAGAGGTCGATAGTGGTCAGGTAATTTCCCCTGGCTATACGATCGAGTAGCTCGTCTACCCTGGGCATCGGGTACGCGTCCGTCACTGTTTTTTCATTGAGCCTCCGGTAATCTACACAAAACCGGGTCGTCCCATCTTTCTTGGGTACCAGGACAACCGGGGAGGCCCAGGGACTATCGGAGGGCTCAATCACCCCGAGTTGGAGCATCTCATCTATCTCCTGCTTCATTCCTGTTCTAACTGCCTCGGGGATGCGATACGGGGGCTGGCGTAAGGGCGTTTGCCCGGGAGTGTCGACCTGGTGGGTAGTTAGGGTAGTGTACCCTGGCTTCTGGGAGAAGGTGAGGTGTTTGGCCCGGAGGAGTGTATTGAGCTGCTCCCTTTCAGTGGGGTTAAGTCGGTCTCCTATCTGAACCTGGGATACTATCCCTGTGGGGGGACTTTTTTCTAATAGGTCGGGGATGGGTAGACTGTCGGGGTCTTCCTGGGGAGGACAGCATACGGCTGTCACGTTCTCGGGTCGTTCCAAGTATTCTTTGAGCATGTTTACATGGAACGTCCTCCTAAGGTTGTTGTCGTGGCAACTGGCTATGACATAAGTTGTGTCGCCCCGTTTCTCTACAATCTGGTAGGGGCCCTGCCAGGATGCTTGCAATTTATCTGTCTTTACCGGCTTGAGTACCAACACCTTTTGTCCTATGGTAAAGATTCTCCTTCGGGCCCCCCGATCGTACCATACCTTCTGTCTTCTCTGGGCCGACTGGAGGTTAGCCTGCACGGATCTGGCTAGCTGCTCCATTCGGTCTCTGAGTTCCAGCACGTATGGCACAATGGGGACACCGTCAGTTTCTGTCTCTCCCTCCCAGTGCTCCCGGATCAGGTTTAGGGGGCCCCGTACCTTTCTTCCGTAGAGCAACTCAAAGGGAGAGAACCCTGTCGTTTCCTGGGGCACCTCCCGATAGGCAAACAGGAGGTGCGGCAGGAAGCGTTCCCAATCTCGGTATTCCTGAGTGAACGTTTTGAGCATTTGTTTGAGGGTTCCGTTGAACCTCTCACAAAGTCCGTTCGTCTGGGGATGGTAGGGGGAACTCAGAAGGGATTTAATTTTGCAGACCTGCCAGAGTTGTTGGGTCAATTCGGCTGTGAATTGGGTGCCTCGGTCAGACAGGATTTCCTTTGGAAATCCTACCCGGGAGAACACTTGTACCAGTGCATTCGCTACCGTATCCGCTTGGATGTTGGACAGGGCGACAGCCTCGGGGTACCTGGTAGCGTAGTCCACTACGGTAAGGATGTAACGTTTACCGGAGGGACTAGGGGTGGCCAGTGGTCCTACTAGGTCAATAGCAACCCTGCTAAAGGGTTCCTCTACGATGGGCATATTGACTAAATGGGCTTTAGGGTGATCGCCTCGCCTTCCTACCCGTTGACACACATCGCAAGTATTACAATAAGTCCTAACATCAGCGTGTACTCCTGGCCAAAAGAATGTGTGGGTAATGCGGTGTAACGTACGGGTCACAGCTAGATGACCTGCCAAGGGGATGTCATGTCCTATCTTGAGGATTTCTCGACGGTATTTGTGGGGCACTACCAGCTGTCGCCTACGTTGCCCCTTTTTCTCCGTCAGGCGGTATAGTTTGCCTTTTTCCCATAGAAAAGTTTCGTGATCTGCCCCGCTCCCCCCGGTCTCTGCTCGTTCCCGGTATTTTTGTAAAGTCGGATCATTCCTAGACTCGGTCTCGAAAGTATCGGGGGTGTCCCAGGGTATGGGGCCTAACATGTCAGGGACAGTCGGGGTCGGTCTTACCTGGGTCTCCCGCACTGGTGAGGGTTCTCGGTCCATTCGGGCTTGTGCTCGGGTAGTCACTGGGTTCGCCTCGTTGTTGTACGCTGGAGCATAGGCAGAAGTCATGGGGCCCAAATCGTTGCCCAGTAGTACTTCCGCAGGTAAATTATCCATTATGCCCACGTTCACAGCCCCCTTTCCCGCTCCCCAATCAAGGTATACTTTAGCGGTCGGAATTTTGTACACATCCCCTCCCGCCACTCTAACGGCCACGGTCTGTCCTGACCGCTTGTGTTCTGGCACCAAATGACTCTGCACCAGTGTGATGGTAGCCCCTGTGTCTCTCAACCCCTCGGTAGATCGCCCTTCGAGCCATACCTTCTGCCGATGGTGCTGGCGGTTATCTGAAGCAGCATATACAGGGTCTGCCTCGTGAAGCGGCCCCAAATATTCCTCCATCGAGGCCTCTTGGTTAACACAGAGGGCGCGGGCAGAACGGTATGGCCCCGAGGGGTAATTGTAATTCCTGGGTGTCTGGTGCGTGTTAAGAGGGCAGTTAGCCATGAAATGCCCTGGTTGCTTGCATCGGTGGCAAGTTGGTCTGGGACGATCAGAATTGTTATTGGGTGGCCCTGAGTGTCGGGTGGGCCCTGCGGGTACCGGGGCTCGGAACTCCGTACGAGGGGGTGCACGGTAAACCTCTCTGGGCTCAACCCGTGCTGGAGCCCGGTAGCTCGTTGGCTCGTGAAGACGGGAGTCATAATGTTCATCCGCTAATTTGGCTGCTTCTTCGAGGGTGGAAGGTCGCCTGTCTCGCAGCCACTCCTTCCCCTGCTGTTCCATGCCATTATAAAAATGTTCTAAGAGAAACAATTGTAAAATTTCCTCACCAGTCACCGCTTTACTCCCGCTCATCCAGTGATTTGCCGCTCTCCGCATTCGGTGTGCCCATTCCATATGGGTATCGTTAGGCTTCTTTTTCGTGCCTCGAAACTGCCGGCGATACGTGTCTGGAGTTACAGCGTACCGTTTTAGCAGTGTCTCTTTAACTCGCTCATATTGTGTCACTTCCTCAGTACCCAAGGTACGAAAGGCTTCCAGGGCTCGCCCGGATAGTTTCCCAGACAGGATCGTGGGCCATTCTCTGATGGGAATCTGGTGCAGGGCGCATTGCCTTTCGAAGTCCGCCAAGTATTCATCAATTCCTGTCTCGCTCTCTAGAAAGGATCTAAATGCCGCAAAGGGTATCTTGGGCTTCCCAGCGTTTTCGACAGGAACGATTACCTGCGGGGCTTCAGCATTGCGTTGTGCGTTTACTAGGTCAAGTGCGTGGGCTCGGGCCTTTCGTATATCCTCGTCTGCCTCCGCCATCAACTGCTGTACTAGTTCCATAGGTGGGTTTGGCCCGTATAGGGAGAGCCTCTCCCGAACAATCCTTGCCTTTTCATCACCATTCGTGGTTGGTGCTTCCGCCATTGTGAATCTTTGATCCAGTTCGGTCAGTTCTGCGATCAGTTCTTTCCTTGGCCGGTTGCTGGCGTACCCTCCTCTGCTTTCCAGTAAATCTTTTAGGGTGGTACGCTTCAATTTTGTGTAGGTGCTCTCCATCCGTTCCGTACCTCTCCTAGGAAATCCAGGATGATCCCGCCGCTGCCACCAAATGTTACGGTTACCCTTAGGCTTGCTGAGAGCTGGACCGCTTAGTCGTCTGGATTCCTAGTGGCTGAAGAGGAGAGAGAGGTTTTCCGTAATATTCCATAAGAGTCCTGTAAGTGTAGAACAATCCCACTAGCTATAGCATAGCTAGGATACCTTTCTACCCAACAAAACGAGTCGAGGCTGCGATTTGAGGGTCAAGTAAGAACTGAGGACTGGGCTGACCAGCCTGCTTTTTATTGTCGTTACATACAAAAGGTATACTCCCAGGGGGAGGCATAAAATCACCAATCACATATTGGATACCTCCCACACATCTCCTCCCCTCAGATAAACAGTTAACATGATTATGCAGTACATATTTTAACCAAGTTCTGGATGCACCCCAAAACCAGGGGGTACCCCTTTCAATTCTACACCGCTGTACCGATCTTGTTCCGGGGAGCAACATATCCGAAAACCAACCAGTTCGGCTGAATGGTTCGAGAGTTATGGGTTTTCAAAGTTTTGACCGACCGCTCAGACTTCCTGGCCGAAAATGGTTCCACACGTTCAGGCCTTGCGGTCGGTCTCCGTTCGTACGGTGAAACTCCACGAACCCATTGACATCCATAGGTATCCTGGGGGTCGCTGTACTCTCCCTGCGAAGGGTAATCGTCCTACCGAACGGTGAGCCGTTCGGTAGGTCCAGCACGAAGTTATACTATCCTGGAGGTCTCAGCGGTGTTCGCCTGGGTGCGTCTCCGTTTTTAGTTCCAGACGATTGCTGGCAAACACCGCTGGTCGTACGTAAGATGGCCGCGAACACGTGCAAAGTCTTGAAATGGCGGCCACCTATACGTTAACACAAAGGATTCGTGCTGAACCATACCAACGACTGCAAATAAGTCAGACAAGTGCAGATAACATTTAAAGGCACATAGATCAATAAGGTTTTTGTAACAACATGTCACACATGTCATGTGTCCTCAAGGGGTTAATATGTAAGTAATCATGCTGTGGATCAGTCTTTACCTTGTGTAAGTATTTTTTCTTCCAGTTCTGTAATACCCATTTTATCTTTCCAGTTAAGAAAGTTTGCAAACTCAACAAAGTTAATCAGGCCGTCGTTGTCTACGTCACAGTATTCAAGTAAAGAATCTAAAAGTTCAACATCCAAATCCAGCCCAAACTGATCACAAGTTCGTTTTAGATCATCCTTATCAATTTTTCCATCACCATTCTGAAACATAAAAAGAAAAAAAAAACACAAAAATGTACAAATACGATTAAACATCAAATACAAATATTGTAAGTGCTTAAAGGTAGACTATACCTACACTAGCATGCTTTTTCATATCGTTTTTGTTATATTTACAGATATCAGTGGTCTTTAACAAAACCCTGTGTAATTTAATTTGTACATGTCATTAATCAAGCTAAATAAAAGTTCAGATTTTTTTTAAATATTCTCAAGTGCACAGGTAGAAATATGCAATACCTTGCATTAGTAAATAAAAAAAAATACGGCATTGTGTCGTTTGTTTGTTTGTTTGTTTGTGTGGAATTTAGATAGCCAGCTCATGTCAAACTTAGTTAGGTTTATCCTGTAATGAAATCAGTAAAACATAGATAAGAATGAGTGTTGTAGTGGATGGGATCTACTTAAATTTTTCTGCAACATTTGATATATCTGCATAGAAGGTTTCAAAACAAATTTAATCAGGCTGAGAGAAA
The DNA here is from genome assembly GCF_036172605.1 of Pelobates fuscus. NCBI lineage: Eukaryota > Metazoa > Chordata > Amphibia > Anura > Pelobatidae > Pelobates > Pelobates fuscus. Next base: position 311,203,341 of record NC_086320.1, on the reverse strand, counting down.
TATGCTTACAATCGTGTTTAAAACTGGCTTGCAGACAGAATGCATCTTATATTGTACCAAATGGGTAAGTAAGAAATGTCCATAGTTAGAAAGGCTGAAAAGAGACTTGAATCCATCAAGTTCAGCCTTTCTTTCATCTGTTTGTGCTTTTGTTCTAAATTTGCAGGAGTCTTTCCTGAGTACACTTTGTTGTAATATGTTATTAATTGTGACAAGCACAAATCAGTTCTCGAAGTTTTTAGACTAGACACTGGCATTAATTACAATTCAGCTTTGGTAATAAATTCATGTTTTCTGATTTTTCTCTGGTATTAAATGAGGGCTTCATATGATATTACAAACCAAAAATGTCACAACCATTTTCTGCCGGTAACATCACTGAAGTTAGAAATTGTAATTGACTTAAAACTGAGCTTAATTTCAGATGTCTTTGTTAATCTGGTAAATTTGTAAAAATTTTAACGATACTCCAAATTTGTGACAATTTTTTTTTCTAAAATATTTTTAAAGAACTTTTCAACTAGTACAGAAGATAAGTTAAGGGTACAAACAATGAAACAAAATAGTTGTATGTAGCATAATAGAAACAATGTAGCATAATAGAAACAACCTAACCCTTTTTATAGTACAGTAGTGGCAATAATCGGTAATATATGTCATCAACCGGTAGTGTTCCAAAGCAATGTTGATAGGACCACTATAGGCACCCAGACCACCTCAGCTCAATTAAGTGGTTTGGGTGCCAGGTCCATCTTGGATTAACCCTGCCTGCTTGTAAACATAGCAGTTTCAGAGAAACTGCTAGGTTTACATATGGGTTAATCCAGCCTCTAGTGGCTGTCTCATTGACAGCCGCTAGAGGTGCTTCCGCGGTTCGCACTGTGATTTTCACAGTGAGAAGACGCCAGTGTCCATAAGAAAGCATTGAGAATGCTTTCCTATAGACTGGCTGAATGTGCACGCGGCTCTTTCCACGCATGCGCATTCAGACGATGACGTCGGGAGGAGAAGGAGAGTCCCCAGCGCCGAGGGAGCCTGGCGCTGGAGAAAGGTGAGTGTTTAACCCCCTTCCTCCCCCTTCAGCCCTGCGGGAGGGGGGCCATGAGGGTAGTGGTATCCTCAGGGCACTATAGTCCTGGCACTGTAGTTGTCCTTTAACCCCTTAAGGACCAAACTTCTGGAATAAAAGGGAATCAAGACATGTCACACATGTCATGTGTCCTTAAGGGGTTAAGCATGAAGCATAAAATGAACATTTTGAGTATAATCTGCATGTGTTGTGTTCACAATTTCATTGCCAGGTTTAGTTTGTTGTTAGACTGCATGTGTCCACTTTATGAAAGACAAAATTGGAAATACCTCCCTGGAGATCTACTGTTGGCTATAAACTACTCAATCAAATTTCCAAGACATACCTTTTTCAGATGCTGTCAACTGCCCCATTTGATTAAACATTTTTGTAAACCAATCGATGTGTATCCTTCTATTAAGAATTATGCTTAAATAATGGGGACTTTTAAATTGTATAGTTATCTGTTGTCTCTACACTTCCAGTAGACCACTCACCTGTTATTAACATGTATAGCTTGGAGGAAAGACGAGACAGGGGGGATATGATAGAAACATTTAAATACATAAAGGGAATCAACACAGTAAAGGAAGAAACTATATTTAAAAGAAGAAAAACTACCACAACAAGAGGACATAGTCTTAAATTAGAGGGACAAAGGTTTAAAAATAATATCAGGAAGTATTACTTTACTGAGAGGGTAGTGGATGCATGGAATAGCCTTCCAGCTGAAGTGGTAGAGGTTAACACAGTAAAGGAGTTTAAGCATGCGTGGGATAGGCATAAGGCTATCCTAACTATAAGATAAGGCCAGGGACTAATGAAAGTATTTAGAAAATTGGGCAGACTAGATGGGCCGAATGGTTCTTATCTGCCGTCACATTCTATGTTTCTATGAAGATAGAGCATAATAGTAAAACTATTTTTGACCTGTACGTTTTTTTCTTCTACCTGTTTTTCACATACAGGGCCGTACCTCATAAAAAAATAATATCAACAGATGGATAAATATTGCAGCTGACCGCTAACCTTGTCATAATGTCTAAATGCTTCCACTAGTGACCCAAAATTCTGATAATTTGCTTTCTTCAAGTGTTGTTGAACAGCTGCCAGGTTGGCTCTAAGTCGCTCTTTGCCACGCAGATAATTTGTAGTCCTGTATTGAATGAGATCTCCAACTCCTGAATGAAAAATTAAAAGGAGTTTAAAATGCATTTGCACTAGAAAAAATCACTGGCATAGATAGGACAGAATGAAAAAAAAAAGTGATGATGACCTCTCACTTAAATGAAATGTATAATTATTTTATTGAAACTATTTGTTAAATGTATTCATGTAAAACATTTAGTCTAGCATTGTTTTTGTAAGATTTTTCTAAAATATATTTTTATTTTTTTTTTATTTTTTTAATTCTTTATTTTTCTTGTGCATGGAGAGACAGGTTACATTTTCTTGCGATGCCACAACAGCATTAGCAAGTCGATTAGGAACATTAGATTTAGCATGGCATGCGATATGACGGCACATTTTTGTATTAAAGATATAAGTTTAAGCTATTGATTCTGGTAATACAACCATACATGAGGTTAATAATAAGCATTTGCGCCAGTATACTTCAATGTCGCTTTGGATCCTTAGAAAAGAAAAAAAAAATTAAAATTTAAAATAAAAGAGAGCTTAAACATGTCAGGCTACACTAGACAAAGCAGCGCTATGAGGGTTAAATGTGTCCAGGCGAGAGGTTTGCATTTTATGTACCAGCAACGGACCTGGCCTCTGATAGTTCAGGTTAGGTATAGCTTTGAAGCTCAACTTATGTGTGTTTAGTCCCCTTGCTGGGTGCATAGGTGATATACAGTCCAGGTAGCGTGGTGTATGGTGTGGGCGACATTAATGTGAGACAACTGATGAGCTTGTTTCATGCCTTTAGTGTTAACCGCTTGGGGTGTAGAGAGTGCTTCACCGCTTGTGTAGATGATAAGGGGGTCAGGAGTCAGTCCCGCAGCCCAGTTCCTCGGGGGTACTCCCAGATGGTACAGGCTTACCCGAGTCCCGATCTGCTGGGCCTTCAGTGTGGTAGGGATTTGTTCAGCATAATTTGACCAGCATGGAAGGTGGTGAGAGGGGTTAGTGTGCCTTTCGGTTATAGTCCCTTGCTGCTGTTCAATCCTCCCGAGGGGGTGATTTAGAGCACTGGGGTGTCCGATATGGCAGCAGGGTTGTCGGCGTTGTGTGGTGTAAGGTCGGGTAGTAGATACCGGCTGTATGTCACCGCTGGGTTCAGGGTTCCCGCATGTTTGCAGGTCGGGTGTAGCTGTCTAGGGGAACCCCTCTGCCTGTCCGTCATCCGTGGTTTCCTAACGGTGCTGATCTGCTGTGCTCTGGTGGTTCCTTTCTTTGCCGCCATTATAGTGTTGCTCCAGAAACCGCCATGTTGGCAGCGGAGGTTCCTCCTCACTCTGGGTTCTTCGGGCCGCGGGAACAGTCCCCTGGGACCGGGATGACCCCCACCGGTCCAAAGGGGGGGGGAACGAGGCCTCTACCGCGTGGCTTCAGAGGTCCGAGTGGAACCCGCAGGGCAGGATAGCGAGGCGGCGGCCGTCCACCTCACTCACCGCCTGTGTAGGCCTCAGATGTGGCTGTGCCGATGTGCCTTTTCCAGTGTCCGATCGCTTGTAGTTAGATTGGCCTCAGCACCAGCGCCTCTTTGCCCGCAGGACCGCTTCTGCCAGACTGCAGGTAGGTAGTTTTGAGCTTTTTTTCAGGCTTTAAAGACGATTTTCTGCAGGAGCTCGCCTTGTGTGCGACCTCTCGGCATGGCGGTCCGGCCCCGCCCCCTAAAATATATTTTTTAAGTAATATCTATTTAAGAAATTTCTGTAAGTACAGAGAGTAGGTTAAGGGTACAAACAATGAAATAGAAGGGTTCAATCTAGCATAATTGAATCCCAGTTGGAGTTACAGTTAAAAGAAAAAATGTAAAAATGGAAAGTAGTAATGCTTCAGAATGTGTCAGGATTACTGTAGATGCCCAACACACAGAGCTTAAGTGGATAAATAGAAAAAACCTAAGACGTATTACCGGGCCTTAGAATGGCCGGATTTAACACAAAAAGCAAAAAAAACACAAGATAGGGAAAAGACAAGATGTAGAAATAACGTAAACGATGAACAAGCCATGGGTCAAGGAATACAGAGATCGGATAGTCAAAAGGATAGCCAAGGTCAAATACACAAGAATCAATACAAGGAACGCGTAGTCGGATAACCACTATGGAAACCACGACAGGGCACAGAGAATTAGACAAAACCGTCTTATATAGCCTAAGGTGCTCCCTGATAGGCTGCAGGGAAGCATGTGATCATGGGCATGTATAAGAAACACCATCATGATTAATACAGATTAAAACTGCTCTGGCCCTTTAAGGGTTAAACAGGGAGACCCTTTAAATACTTCAAAGTTGCAGCGGCCGGAATCTCTAATGGTTACAGAGCCGGCCGCTGTGAGAGGAGGAGGAGCCACCACTATGGGTGAGTGACGGGCAGCATTCCCATAACCATGTGGGAATGCCGCTGGACTGAGACGTGACGGGTAGGAGATCGGCGGTATTCTCCTTAGTGTGTGGGAATGCCGCCGCAATGATGCGCGCCCTCCGGGACCCATGCTGCTCTCTGACAGGTGCGGACCCGGCAGGCGGCGTAACAGAATGGAGATTTCGTTAGTAATAGACCAGGTGATTATGGGAAATAAAAATACAATAAATAGTGTAAAATTACTTTTGGTGAGAAAAACCAAGCTCAGGCTCCAGCTGTTCCATTTTGCTCTGAGCAAATGTTTTAGTACCTTCTGCTGTTAAGAAATAACCTACCACTACTAGATGATATGAAATGCTATAAGCTGGCAAATCACGTTTGTGATTTTAAGTTAAAAAAACAGGTTATGTTATGGGACTTAATTTATCCTAATTCATGCTTCACATGGTTATTTGGAAAGATTAAGACAATAGTCACAAAATAGTTTCCTTGGAAATAAACTCAAAAAAGCAAATGCACATGGGGTATACTAAAACATTTTTTTTAAAGACTAATTTCAAGATAATTAGGGCAGCTTTACAATATATTGACTGGCATACATTCTTTAGTGAAAAAAACCCCACTTAGAATGATATCTACAAACAAATATTAAAAAGGTACATTTCTCAGTATGTACCATAGGGTAATAACCTATATCTTAGTGGGGAAAGTAAATCATTAAAAATAAGAAAAGGACAGTTAAAGCATTTAAATTTAACATTATAGAGGCATCCTATAAAATGTATAATGAAGCCTATAATGCATGCAAAAGGCGTTTAGATTCGATAAACTACGAAAGGAAAAAGTAATAGCCAAAGAATGCAAAACCAACCCCAAAACAGTTTTAAGTACATAAATGCTAAAGAAAAAAAAAAAAAAAAAATGAAAGTGTGTAAGCAGGTGTAACGGAGCTCCGTGTACTCCGACCGAGTACCCTCCGTTGATGGATGCTCCTAGCACTTACAGAGGACTCCAAGCACTGCAGACAACACCACAACCACCGCACGCTCCACAACCGCCGTAGCTTAACTGGAATGAACCTCCAGCATTCAGAACCGTGTGGGGAAGACCTCTCCTCCAGGAGAGCGCATCCGGAACAAGCTCTTAAAAGAGCTAAGTGATTAAGCTCAGGGGAATATGTAGAGCATAGAAATCCCCAGTGTGATACAGCAATTCCCTCCAATAACGAGACAAGGCTACGTTTTGAAGGGTCAAGAAGAACTGAGGACTGGGACACCCAGCCTGCTTTTTATTACAAAAGGGTACATACAGGACACTCCCAGGGGGAGGTTGAAATTAACCAATCACATACATGATACCACTCCCATGTCTCCTCCCCTCAGATAAACACATAACATAATTATAGCATACAGTAAGAATACAGTTTTCACACATACACTGTAGCTTTAAAACTATACATTCAATAAAAATTACATATTTGAACTCAGCATACATCAAACATAAACACTTCCAAAAATCAGCCAAATCCCTCCAGCGGATCAAAAGTTAGCCGGAGGTCCCTTTATGACCGACCGCAAGCACAATTTCCTGCCCAAAACAGTTCCATAGATTTGGGCTGTTCGGTCGGTCAATTTCATGCCGAAAAACGACATTTCGAACGGGACTTAGTCTCTGGAGCTGAAAAACGAAGTGTAGGAGAAGGTAAGGGTCAGCGGTGTTCGGTAAAATGTGTAGCCGATTTCAGTTCCACAGAATCTTTAGCATACACCGCTGGCCGCATTTGAATGAACAAAGATGGCCGCCGCCACGTGCAATTAACCTGCAGTAACCTCACAGCCTGGGAGGTAAATTGCCTGCACACTTTAACTTCTGGGTGGTCCGCCTGTGTAATACTTGGTTCAGTAAGCCCTATTTACTGAACCAAGTGGGAGAGAGCCAGGGGCAAGTTATTTTACAGGTCTGGGGACATAGTCTTAAAGGGGTATTGTTCAGCAAAGTCACAATATGTCCCCAGACGGTTCTTAAAGGGCCATACACACCCAATAAAAGTTAATACGTTTTCAGGGGCACAATCTTCCAGGGGCCATAGTCATGAGGAAGGAGGCTGGCAAATAGGCTTCTCCACAATCCAGGGAAGCAGGGCAATTTTCCATTTAAAGGGCCAGTTACAAATAGCGATTTGTAACACCAGGATATAATGAAGACAAGGAAAAGGCAGAGATTTAAAATAAATGTTTCTCCTCCATATATATTAATGAAGAACCTATGGCTAGAGCTATGCAAAGTATTGACGCAAAAATGTGCAGAAAAATTGTGATTAAATGACTGGAGACAAGGTGTTGCAGCAACTAAAGAAAGTTAATATAAACAAAGCTCCAGAGCCTGATGGTATTCACCCATGAGTAATTAAGGAGCGTGTGGAAATAAGTAAACCTCTGTTCTAAATCTTGCAAGATTATTTTCTTTCAGTATTTTTACTGGAGGATTGGAGGAAGGCAGATGTAGTTCCTATATTAAAAAAAAGAGTTCAAAATCTTTGCCTGAAAATTATAGACCTGTGAGCTTAACTTCTGTGGCTGGGAAAGTATTTGAAAGGTTATTAAGGGATAATATTCAGGAATTCATTGAGAAGAACATTTTTATTAGCAAAAATCTGCATGGTTTTATGAAACATAGGTCATGTCAAAGTAAGTTAAATGCATCCTTAGAAGAAGTAAGAAGAAGTATAGATCAGGGTGTGACAGTGCATGTTATCTACTTGAATTTTGCCAAGGTGTTTTTAATACAGTTACACACAATAGGTTAGCGTGGGATTTAGATAGATTGCAGGACTGGGCACTCAAATGGCAAATTATATTTAATGTAGAAAAATACAACGTTATGCACTTAGTGGTAAAGAATGCCCAGGCAACTTACACCCTAAATGTTAGTGAATTAGGGATAACAACACACAAGAAAGATTTGGGAATTGTTATAGACAACAAACTAGACAACAATGTGCAATGTCAATCAGCAGTGGCTAAGGCCAGTAAGGTATTCTCATGTATAAAAAGTGGCATTATTTCTCAGGATGAGAATATAATTTTACAAATCTTTATAAATCACTGGTAAGGCCACACCTTGAATATACTGTTTGGGCATCTGTTCTAAAGAAGGATATTATGGCACTAGAATGTATAATTTTAGTTATGAAGAAATGTCAACAAATTTTAACCTCTTTAGTTTAGAAAGGGGGCAGGGCCAGATAGGGTGTGTTTTGTCATCCACAATGACAAGCACGCCTCATCTCAAAGTGAGCATGTTGGTTCAATGCTCTTCCAGGGCATGAGAAAAGGGCCCCGTATTTGTTCTGCACAGTGCAAGCAAATTTAATAACATGCTTGCATTGTTTGCTTGAAACTTGTCTCAGGGGTTTCCATAATTGGGATACTCACTGTATCCCATTTATGGAGACACTATGTTTTTGCTTAAATGGAATCTAGTGTGTGCATGGGGGATCCAGAGTGTGTATGTCAGGAATGTAGTGTGTGTGTGTAGGTGGTGTAGGGGATCTAGTGTGTGTTTGAAGGACTCAGGAGTGTGTATAGGAGATCTAGTGAGTGTGTGTGTGCGCGTGTATTGAGGATTCAGAGTGTATATAGAGATCTAGTGTGTGTATATCTGCAGATATCCAGAGTTGGGTAGGAATCTAGTGTTTGTCTGGAATTTAATGTGTTTAGGGGTGCAGTATGTGTGTGAGGGGTTCTGTAGTATATATACATATATGTTTGGTGTGTAGTATTGTGTGTGTGTGTGTGAGAGTGGTGCAGCGTGTTTGGGGGCTGCTGTGTGTGTGAGGTGTGCAGTGTGTGTGTGTTAGGATGCTGTGTGAGGGTGATGTGTGTGTTAGGGTGCTGTGTGTGTTAGTGTGCTGTGTGAGGGTGATGTGTGTGTTTTAGGGTGCTGTGTGAGGGTTCTGTGTGTGTGAGTGAGGCAGCTGTGTGTGTTAGGGCACTGTGTGTTAGGGAGCTGTGTGTTAGGGAGCTGTGTGTGTTAGGGTGGTGGGTGTGTTAGGGTGGTGTGTGTGTGTTAGGGTGATGTGTGAGGGTGGTGTGTGTTAGGGCGCTGTGTGTGTTAGCGTGCTGTGTTAGGGTGCTGTGTGTTAGGGCACTCGGTGTTAGGGTGATTTGTGAGGGTGCTGCGTGTTAGGGCGCTGTGTGTGTTAGGGTGATGTGTGAGGGTGCTGTGTGTTAGGGCACTGTGTGTGTTAGGGTGATGTGTGTTAGGGTGCTGTATGAGGGTGATGTGTGTTAGGGTGCTGTATGAGGGTGATGTGTGTTAGGATGATGTGTGTTAGGGTGATGTGTGTTAGGGTGGTGTGTGAGGGTGAAGTGTGTTAGGGTGCTGTATGAGGGTGATGTGTGTTAGGGTGATTTGTGTTAGGGTGCTGTATGAGGGTGATGTGTGTTAGGGTGATGTATGTTAGGATGCTGTATGAGGGTGATGTGTGTTAGGGTGATGTATAAGGGTGATGTGTGGTAGGGTGCTGTATGAGGGTGATGTGTGTTAGGGTGTTAGGATTGTGTGTTGGGGGAGGAAGGTAAATGCCAATATTGATGTATTATTTTTATAATAATTATTATTTTTTTTTTAAACAGACATTATACCCCCCCGCCATTCTTACCTGTAGCCTGGAGGGGGGGGGGATCGTGCTGCTGACATCCATCCTTGGTGGTCCTCGTAGTAAGTGAACTGTAGCCTGTGGGGCTAGAGTGCCTGTGGGGCTAGAGTTCACTCTTGCGAGACCCGGACCATTGCCATGGCAACGGCCCGGATCTCGCGAGAGAAGCCCAGCGGAGCTGCAAGTTAGAGCTCCGCCGGGTCCTCTCTCCAGGTTGGCTGTCTACCTCCCTCTCTCCCCGCCGGCGGGCGCGTTTGACAGCATGTGGAATCCTTGATCTCCCCACCGGCCCTTCATGGAAAACATAGCACCGGCTCTGCCTCAATGACCAGCTGGATCTCCCCCCGCCGGCCTCGGCCCGAGGCCATCGCGGCCCACCGGGCATTTGCAGGATAAAACTTACCAGGAAAGGTTAAAGGATCTTAACATGTATAGCTTGGAGGAAAGACGAGACAGGGGAGATATGATAGAAACATTTAAATACATAAAGGGAATCAACACAGTAAAGGAGGAGACTATATTTAAAAGAAGAAAAACTACCACCACAAGAGGACATAGTCTTAAATTAGAGGGGCAGAGGTTTAAAAATAATATCAGGAAGTATTACTTTACTGAGAGGGTAGTGGATGCATGGAATAGCCTTCCAGCTGAAGTGGTTTAGGTTAACACAGTAAAGGAGTTTAAGCATGCGTGGGATAGGCATAAGGCTATCCTAACTATAAGATAAGGCCAGGGACTAATGAAAATATTAAGAAAATTGGGCAGACTAGATGGGCCGAATGGTTCTTATTTGCCGTCACATTCTATGTTTTTATGTAACAATGTAAGCACACCTTGTTTATTTTTGTTGGAAAATGTCAAAACATTTGCTCCAAAAAATAAAGTCCCAATGCAATAAAACTTTACCGTATTTTTCATGTTGGAGAGGAGCACCAAATGTATGATCTGCTGGAAGATTCCTAGTGTCTGCCATACTGCAATAAGAAACACATATTAGTATGTTTCAAACTGTGTATCTTTTACTGTCTGCTTCACTTGAAATGTACAAAATACAGATTAAGAAAACACCACACACAAACAAATACTGTTTTAAATCTTACAAGGCTACTTAAAATCAACTATTTTAGCAAACAATTATGGGGATTCATCTACACCACATGACCATATTGTGTTAAGTCTACCACTACATCACAGAAGCCCAATATTTATGGGTACTGTGACATAGTTGTGGGCTTAACACAATATGGCTATATAGTGTGACTGAGTCCCCATATTTGTTCGCTAAGATTTTGAGTAGCCATATAAGATTTAAAATAGTATTAGAGAGAGGTGGAGAAAGTGTGCACCAAAGTAAGGAGAGGCTTACACTTGCAGGTGCACTCTCAGCATTAAGGCAAGAAGCTACCCTGCTCACACTAAAACATTGCAATCAGCATTCTGTCCTGCAGATCACACTGTGATCGGTGCTGTGCAGCTGGAAAAGACAAGCACGAATTGTCAGGTGAAGAATGCAAGAAGTTTTTCAGAAGAACACATGAGAATCACTGTGGCTGAGTGCAATTGCTCAGTGTGACAAAATAAACTTTCCCTTGGAATGTCCAAGGTTATTGTGTTGTGGGATAAAAACAAAGGACACCCCTTAAGGGTAGTTAGCCAAGAAGTTTCAGGAGTGGGTGCCGTTCTAGGTGATCGGATGTCGCTGGGTGAGTCCACCACTGTAGAAGGTGGTCTAAAAAGAGAGCAGAGTTGGGGAGGCACCACACCAAGTCACCTCCCCCTGTGTGGCCCTAGCAGAGGGACCCAAGATTAAAGTGTCCATCCACAGCTTTTCCATGTTCAAGGATGGCAAGGATGACATCAATGGGTTTCTCCAGAAATTTGAGCAGCAGTGCGAGATCAACAGCCTTTACCATCATAAGTGGGTTCCTGTGTTGTACAACTGGCTGACAGGCCAAGCCAGGGAAGATTGCATTGCTGTCCCCCGAGAGCAACAGGAAGACTACTAGCCTTCAAGCGAGCCCTTCTTGCCCTGTACACTGTCACCCCAAAGGCCTGCCGGATGCGGTCAAGACCTATATGCTACCCCTGAAATACATGTGGAGGAGTGAGCATGCTCTGCGGGTTGGTGGATTGGTGGAAAGGGGGGGGGGGGGTGGACTGTGTTGAGAAGGCTCTTAAGGCATTTTACCTGTAGCAGCTTTATACTGTTTGCCCTGCTGGCATAAAGCAGTGGGTCCAGGACAGGAAGCCCACCACTGCCAGTGCTGATCATGCAAAGCAGTACTGGCAGACCCGGGGCAGCAACTCCAGCACGAAGAGCATCCGCAACAAATTCCAGTAAGCCCGTTGCACCAGACCAGGTGATTTCGTTAGCCAAACCTCCATACCCAAGCAGCAACCTCAGCAAGAGAGAGGTCTGCTGACCCTGAAAGGGAGAAAGCTTTCCCATCAAATCCACACAGAATCCTGGAGTATGGAACCCCATTGTTTTCCATGGGGGCCAGCATCCAGGCCACTTTGTGAGGGATTGTCCTTCCCTGTCTCAGGTCCTGAATGCTTTGAAATGGCCGGTCCAGTGTGTTGAGGAGTGGGAAGAGGGTAACGGGGTTCACATGGGGGTTAGTAAGACCAGGGCCATAATAACTAAGACATTTTATTGGCCACGCCTTGTAGACCATTACGCAGTTATGTAACTCCTGTGATCCATGTCAGCGGATTGGTAAAGGAAAGGGACAGGGGAAGGCATTGCTCCAACATATGCCCACAGTGGGAACCCCCTTCCAAAGGGTCACAATAGATATAGTGGGACCCTTGGCCTGCCCGAGCAAATCCGAGAAAAAGTTCATCCTCACGGTGGTGGATTATGTCACCTGGTTCCCTAAGACTGTGGCTCTTTCCCAAAATAGAGCAGACGCAGTTGCAGACACCTAGGTGACCGTGTTCCCCCGCATTGGTTTTCCAAGTGAGATATTGTTGGACCAGGGTACCTAATTCATGTCTGCACTGGTCTATCAACTCTGGCAGCAGGGCGGTGTGAAGCAGCTCTGATCCGGCCCCTACCCTCCCACACCAATGGCCTTTGCAAGCACTTTAACAGCACTCTGAAGGCTATGCTTTGAAGCTTTGTGGACAAGGAACCAGATTGGGAGAAGTTGCTCCCTCTGCTGTTTTTCACATACCACAAAGTTCAACAAAAATCTACAGGATTTACACCTGAGTTCTTGTATGGTTGGTGGGTGCGGGGGCCCTTGAACTTGCTCTGGGAGTTCTGGGAGGGAGACAATGACCATGAGAAAGTCTGTATAGTTCCCTTTATGTTAAAGCTGAGGAACAGGTTGGAGGCCCCTGCGGATTGGTCCAGAAGAACATGGATGCCCCTCAGACAAAACAAATGGTTTAGTATGATCGGGGAGCTCGAGCCTGGTACCCTCCCCAGCCAATAAGCTACCAGCTGCATGGCACGATCTGCATACTATTGTCTGGAGTGTTAGCGACACAGATTACATGGTAACCAAGGACCACCAGCGGCACCTCAAGCGCATGGTCCATGTCAATATATTGAAGGGGTACCAGGAGCAAGTCACTACAGTTTTTGCTGTTTGCCCGAAACAGTCCAGATGAAGAGGATGTGGAGCCTGACCTATTGCCCAAAGCCTCTGTGATTTAGCACTTTGAGTGCTGCATATAGCTCATCTGTCAGTCTGGGCCATTAAATGTTGCCTCTGTTCACAGGGTATGCCCTTGGTATCAACTGATACCTGGGTATCACTGGTGTGAGTAGAGGTTTATCGCTCTACGAAAATTGCAGGTGCTATATAAATGGCAATAATAATAATAATCCTGCTTACATCAAAACGTTAGGACGTTCCATACCTTTCGAATGTCATTAAAGCCCACTGTGTGGAGGACAGCATGAAACATCCTAACTTCGTTAAGGAGTTAATAGTATTTGAATTTACCATACAAAATACCAGTTTATAAACTAAGCCAGAATCATTATTGTCGAGTATTTTACACAATTATCTAAAACAATATACTGTGACTTACTTAATAAGATTAACAGTAATGTGAGATATTATGGGTTTAATGATCAGAAAAAAAGCCGCTGATCAATGCACATAAACCTTAACGGATATGAAAATAGCCATTATACTTTTAGTAATTATCTGAATTAGTTGACCTTATGAAGATATTAATGCGCATAAAATTTTATATGAAATTAACTCTTATAAATAAAATGTGAATAAAAAAAAAATCTTAAATAATTAAAAGTCACTGTACTCACTGAAGTATTTTTAAGACCTAATTAATAAATTGATGGTATGATACTGCATCTGGCAGACAATAAAAGCATTACCTATATATACAATTAATTATATATAAGTTGGTGGTATCTTACCACCCTTTGGTAGCATTGATTATCTGCATTCCTGATGATTAATTGGATGTGTGGGTAATAGCTTAATTTTTAATTCCAAGAATATTAGCATTGGCATTAAAGTAGAGCTATATCTGCCAATTATTACTAATATACACATCATAGTAGTTAAGGATAGATACTTATTCGAATCTGATGTAATCATATATTTATTGTATTCTCAACATAAGATTGTGGTGATATGAATACTATGTTAGATTCATTCTGATCGTGCTTCATTTAGAACAAACCAGCCTTGGCTAGTCAGGCATTTTACCATTGTACGCTTGTAGATGTACCCATTGTTAGTGATTTTAAGGTAATCAGTTACTTGTGATTAACCCTGTCAGTAAAAATGAATCCGATTACATTTACTAGAATGCCTGTTCTATTTCTAAATAAATACATATTAAAATGCCAAACAATATTTAGATCCCTGGTCAGCTGGACTTCTCACCTGACTATATATCATTACTGAAACATACATTGATATTAAAGGGACACTATAGTCACCAGAACAACAACAGCTTAATGTAGTTGTTCTGGTGTCTATAGTCAGTCCCTGCTGGTTTTTGTAATGTAAACACTGCCTTTTCAGAGAAATGGCAGTGTTTACATTACTGCTCAGTGGCACATCCAGTGGCAATCACTCATATGGCAACTAGTGGTGCTTCCTGGATCAGTGCTGCACAATGTTCTGCAATGATGGTCAGCATCTCCGTGCTCGGCATGTAAACAATAAACGCTCCCAATAGAGATGCATTGATCCAATGCAAAGAGATGCTGGTTAAAGCAGCGTGGCATTTGACATGCATGTGCAATAGCCTACCAATGTTTTCCTATGGGGAAGCATTGGATTGGCTGATATCATTTAAATGATAATCTCAGCCATGGAAGTGGAGCAGGGCCATCCACAGCGAGCGTGTCACTGGAAAAAAAGATGAGTTTAATACCTTTTTTTTTTTTTTTTTTAATTCTTTATTTATTGAAGTACACTGACAGCAATTGAAGCACAAAAAGCAAACAGTACTACAGTTACAACATGGTCACCAAGAATACAGCACAAATATGAAGACATTTAGTGCAATTACAGGTGACCCCAACTTGAGGCACAAGGAAACGAAAAAAATAGTAAGCACAATAAACTAACCGTCAGCAAGTTTTTGTTTTTTTATATAATGGGGAAAGGAATAACAAGGTAAACAGTAAACATAGAGGGTGAAGTAGCCCCCGGACATAACTCTCTTCCTCATATTTGCAACGCTTCCCTACTGACCTAGATGGTCAGACCATGGCAATGATACCGACCCTAGGTCGCTCCATACCAAGTCCCAAAAAACACCTCTGTGAGGATTAAAGGCAATAGAAGAGGGGAAAGAGGGTTAGGGACATAAGAAGGAGTAAATGGGACATTGGGGAAGGAGGAAAGAGGATAAGGTCACCACATGGTGCCAGGTCCGAATTTTACTGTTTCCACCTATTGGGATCAACACATTCGTATCACAGGTCGGGGACAGACTCTATTGTCCGGAAAGCTACGTGTTGGGAGCGGGGTCCGGGATTCTGATTCCTGGGCTGAGGGGAAATCATCCCTTTCCCAGCTCCCACTCCCACTCCCTCACCCTCGCCCCCTCCCCCACCCACTCCCCCAGTTCTCCCACAGAGTTTAATATCTTTTTAACCCCTTAAGGACACATGACATGTGTGACATGTCATGATTCCCTTTTATTCCAGAAGTTTGGTCCTTAAGGGGTTAAAAGGAGGCAAGAATACATGTTTGTGTTCCTGACCCTATGGTGTTCCTTTAAGTTGATAAAATCTATCAATATTAATACATACCTTTAAAAACCCACCGAGACACATATAGTGAAATAGGTGATTTTTGTACTTATGATACACTTGTATATCAACACATTTATCAATAAATATACTGAATGCTATAATATTTTAGGCTACAATATCATTACATTTGGCATAACTGACAGGATTTCACTTTGTTGTTATTTAGTAATAGTTGGCATCAATCAGTAATGCACCAAATGGGGGAGGTGGGGGGCAGTCTGCCTGGGTGACATATGGTTCACTATTCATGGGAAAGTGATGTTGGGGGGTATGATGTTGAACTGTTGGCTACACTGTGGTGAAACCTGTAAATCTGCTGAAGGTACAAAGCATTCATTGTTATCATGATCTGTTGCTATAGCTCCCATAATTCACAGTGAATTTGTTTCTGTCTGGAAGTAATGGGAGAGGAGCCTATGTTAGTATTTAAATTAATTTTGTTATGATTTAAAGGTTTTTTTTGGAAAATTATCTTGGCTGTAAACACGAAGCAATAATTGTAAAAATGAACTTTTTTTAACATAGCATGATCTCTTTTATTTTAAAATGTATATTCAAGATTTTGCATTCAATATCACAATGCAGTTCGTTCCAGGAAAAGTCAGAGAATGGAGAAGGGTAAACAGTGCTCTACTTTATGTTCTCTTTATGCAGCCTTGCAAAAAAACTGAATGTATAACAATGACTGGCAGAGAGCCATAATTGAGACTCCCAGTTCTAGAACAGAGCTAAACAACACAGTTTGGATTTCTAAATGTATTTATTTATTTACACATAAAAATATTTGGTAAGTTTAACGACACATAAGCATTATTTTAAAATCCTGGGTAGTGACCATTCCCATATAATGGGAATATTATATGCCATAATTTAGTGTGTACTATTAGACTCCAAATTATCTCTTTCCGACAGAGACAATAGTTGTGCCTGGGATGAGGTTTAGAGAATACAAAAAAAAAATAGACACAATAAGTTAAAATTAATCCTGTCAATGGAGTGATTCTTTTTTTTTAATTATTTATAACAGTGAGCGTTTTGAAATTAAAAACTGAAGGAATCCTTATTGTTTGTTTAATGGCAACTGCACTTGCTGTGAGTGTGGATTGTTTTAATGGAGACGGAATATTGAATGTGAGGAATAGTTTTGATGACTTTGTACTAAATCCATGTATCCCTTAAAAAGATATATCACCATGCAGGATGTGCACGGTGATTGCTCTACATCAGCGGTTTCCAACCTGTAGTACGTGTACCCCCAGGGGTACTAACCAGCTCCCCCAGGGGTAGGAGAAAGAAATTACGTAATTGCGGAACTGACTTCAGCATCCATTTATAAATGGCAGCCACAAGCCAATGAGGAGCATCACATCCTCACATCATCTGCTCTTCAGCTGCCAGACAAATGAGGAGCACCATATCCTCACACAGTGCACAGTTAGGGGAGTTAGGATTTTTAACTTTTTTTTTTTTTATCTTTTATTTATTTTATTCCCTCTCCCACACAAAGGAGGGAGGAAAAGAAGAGATAGCGAGCTACCCTTTGCAAGCATGATGCAAGAGAGAAAATGGCTATCTCTGTTGCCAGCATGCACTGCTCACTGACGACAGAATTGAAATATGCACAGAATTGACATTTGGCAGTCCTGAACAGAGTTCCAGGCTGCCAAAGTCACATGTGCCGGGGGTGTAACTACCCGCCCGACACACAAGTGCAGATATCTCTGAATGAGCAGTGTTTCAAGCATAAAAGCTGCACATCCAGACTCCTACCACCATGACCACTTCAAATCACTGAAGTGGTCTTGGTGGTTGGAGTAAACCTTTAAGGATAAGAGGGATTGTGGTTTGTACAGCTACCACTGCAAGGTATTGGTATTCTGTTAAAAAGGGTTAAAAGAGAAATAAAATAGATAGACATGTTTTATTACTATATATATATAGTAATAAACAGTATGTGGGGTGGGTAATTGCATGGTTCATCCATTCATCCACTAGAGAAGAGAGGATGGTGAAGACGTTCATTGCGCAACTAAACAACTTTCTACCTTTATCGCCAAACTGGATGGTATGTTTCCTTAGGTCTTAGGTAACTTATAGGGTCTCATTCATAGCTGTCTAAGCTAATATCAATGACATATCAACATTAAATAAATGGGGATATCTTGTAAGGTAAATTGGAAATATAATTAATGTCATAGAACATTCCATAGCAAAGTATTCTACTTACGGGTCAAGACCTTTTCCAACCTGAGGCTGTGTACGCTCTCGGAAGTCATCAAGCCTTTTAAAAACAATGTTTGCACCTTCTTTCCTGTAAAAAGGTATATACAATAATTTAAGACTTACAAAAATACTTTTTTCTAGACATAAGAATTGCTTTATGAAAGGATAAAATGGATTGCTTCTTATTTGTTTCCCTACAAAAACAAGATATCCTAAGATTTCCTTTTTAGTTAGAACACTACGTTCATATATTGTATATACATGTGTCTCACTAGTGCTACAGCTACATCAATATCAAATAAAGGGGACTGAACTCCAATTACAAAAAATGGTATCGTTTAAATAATGCACAGAACACAAGAGCACAGTACTCCAGAATATGGAGGTGGCCACATGATCTCCAGTTATACATAGTACACAAAGCAAGGAAATAAAGGCATCCGGCATTCTTAATTGTGACAGCCTTTTTAATGGAACATATCACCAGGGACGTTTTAGCCTCGAGGCAAACAAGGCATTTGCCTTGAGCGGCATTTTCCATGGGGCGGCAAAAAAACCCGCCCCCAAATGCCCAGGGCAAATGCCTTGTTAGCCTTGCGGCTAACTGACATGCTGGGCTGGTGGGCGGCTGGCGAGGGAGCTCCCTCGCGCGCCGCAGAGTGAGGCTGGGAGCCGGAATATGACGTCATATTACAGCTCCCAGCCTCACTCTGCGGCGCGCGAGGGAGCTGAGCAGACAGCTCAGGGGAAGTGCTCCCTCGCTGCCCGCCAGCGCCGCCCGCCAGCCCAGCAGCCACTGGGACCACCAGGGAGAAAGAGACCCCCCCAGCATTGCCAAAGGTAAGGAGGCGTGGGGGGGTTAAATAAAATAAAAAAAAAAATAAAAGTGTTAATCTGAGTGAGTGTATGTGTGTGTGTGTGCCTGTTAGTGTGTGTCTGTTAATGTGTGTGTGTGTGCCTGTTAGTGTGTGTCTGTTAATGTGTGTGTGTGTGTGCCTATTAGTCTGTGTCTGTTAATGTGTGTGTGTGTGTGCCTGTTAGTCTGTGTCTGTTAATGTGTGTGTGTGCCTGTTAGTCTGTGTCTGTTAATGTGTGTGTGTGTGTGTGTGTGCCTGTTAGTGTGTGTCTGTTAATGTGTGTCTGTTAGTCTGTGTCTGTTAATGTGTGTGTGTGTGCCTGTTAGTGTGTGCGTGTGTGTGTGCCTGTTGGTGTGTGTCTGTTAATGTGTGTGTGCCTGTTAGTGTGTGTGTCTGTTAATATGTGTGTGTGTGTGTCTGTTAATGTGTGTGTGTCTGTTAATGTGTGTGTGTGTCTGTTAGTGTGTGTGTTTGCCTTTTAGTGTGTGTGTTTGCCTGTTAGTGTGTGTGTTTGCCTGTTAGTGAGTGTGTGTGTGTCTGCTAGTGAGTGTCTGTTAGTGTGTGTGTGTGTGTCTGACTGTGTGTGTGTCTGACTGTGTGTGTGTCTGTTAGTGTGTGTGTGTCTGTTAGTGTGAGTGTGTGTGTGTTAGTGTGTGTGTGTGTGTCTGTTAGTGTGAGTGTGTGTGTGTTTGCCTGTGAGAGTGTTTTTAGTGAGTGTATGTGTGTCTGCTAGTGAGTGAGTGTGTGTCTGTTAGTGAGCGTGTCTATTAGTGTGTGTGTGTGTTTCCGTTAGCTAGTGTATGCGTATTTGTCAGTGAATGTGTGTGTGTGTATTTAGAAGGCGGGGGAAGGGTTGGGTGGGGGTGGCGCGGGGGGGGGGGGGGAGAGGGGCGCCTGAGTTTTGTCCTGCCTAGGGCAGCACAAAACCAGGATACACCACTGCATATCACACATCGGCAATGTTTTGGTCAGCTATTGTGACCTTTATCAAACCTTATCAAGGGTTAACGGTCACAGTACGTGACAGAAACTGTGAGTATGGAATGAGAATTTACATGGGCTGATCTCTGTAAGATCGGTCCAAACGTCCAACATCTTCATTGGGAAACCTGCACATTCAGGAATAAAACAACATTGGTATTTTTGTTATGAATTTGATCTGATTCATTTTCCATAGAAAATCAGTTAAAGGGAAACTCCAGTGCCAGGAAAACAAACCAGCCACTGCAGGTCCCCTTTCCCTCCCACCTCCCAATCCCCGGTTGCTGAAGGGATGAAAACCCCTTTGGTGACTTACCAGAGGCAGCGACATGTCCCACGTCGCTGCTTCTTCCTCCGTCACCGCTCCTCCTCTGTATAACGAGACTGATCCCGCCCACCGGACGGGGAGACCTAATGCGCATGTGCGGCAATGTCGCGCATGTGCATTAGAGCTCCCCATAGGAAAGCATTAAAAAGGCTTTTCAATGCTTTCCTATGGGGAATTGAGTGACGCTGGAGGTCCTCACACAGCGTGAGGACGTCCAGCGACGCTCTAGCACAGGTTTTCTGTGCTGTGAAGCAGGAAGTGCCCTCTAGAGGCATTCTAGTAGACAGCCACTAGAGGTGGGGTTAACCCTGCAAGGTAATTATTGCAGTTTATAAATAACTGCAATAATTACACTTGCAGGGTTAAGGGTAGTGGGAGTTGGCACCCAGACCACTTCAATGGGCAGAAATGGTCTGGATGCCTGGAGTGTCCCTTTAAGGCTTGTTTGAGATCCATTACATCTACAGACCCAGTATGTAAGTGCCAACATGAAAACAAGCATTAAAGGGTTTGTGAAGTGGCATGACCACTGCAAGCAAAGACCTAAATAGACCAGTAAGATAGATGACAATGTAGTTTAGATAGTGTATACAATTATAACACACTAGTGATATATCGATGTAAATCGGTATATATATATCCATACAAGTTAGATTTCAAGCTTCTGAATAGCTTGTTGAAAATCAACCAGATGATTATGTAAGTACCCAAAGAAACATCAACGTAGCAAAGAACTTTATAATGTCAATTTTTTAATTACATGAATGGGAACATTATTTTGAGATACCACACTGAGTTGAACCCAATGTGGACGGACTTCCAGGAGAGTTTAGGCCTTTGACCTCACCTTCAAGTTCAGAATATTTAATTTAATATAATATACTATATATATATATATATCCATCCAAAGTAGGCAGGAGCACTCATGTGTTAAAAGTCCAAAATTTATTATAACATAGTATAAACACGATCAACGTTTCAGTCCTGCATAGAGGACTTTCCTCAGGATCAAATATATGATCATCATATCCTGATGAAAGTCCTCCATGCAGGACTGAAACGTTGATCGTTGTTATACTATGTTATAATACATTTTGGACTTTTAACACGTGAGTGCTCCTGCCTACTTTGGATGGATGAATAATACTAGCCATGGCATGCTAGCACCCGATCTCTAAGGGATATTCAAGCGTGAGTGCAGGAATATTTCATATTTTGTATATATATACTATATATATATATATCATTACTTAGTATGAACAGAATATAAGAGTCACAATATGAAACACTTTTTTTTCAAAACTTTGCCTATCATATTTTATACATAATTAAAGAAGCTCATGAAAAAAAATATTGATTTGAGAAAGTGCTCTAATACAAAAATGTTCTCTCTTTTGCAGTACAACATTGTTTTAAAGTTATACACCCTGGGGTATTTCACACAAGTACTGCAATACTATTCAAGTAGGCATTTTATAATTTACGTCTGTCAAATTGTGTAGAAATATGTATTTTTTGTGTGTGAATTCCTCTTGGGAATTTTGTAATCCTAGTTTGTGGATGCAAAAAAAATATATGATTGCAGCATTGTCCTTACGTATAAGTTTGCCAGGTTTTTGCGATATTACAGAGCCAAAAGAGAAAAATGCACATCCCATGTTCCAAACCTGGAATTCTGACAGATTGCTGCTGGACCCATGTCTTGTTTATGATTATTTAGTAAACCAATTCAAATTACCCACACAAAAGCAGACAAGTAATTTGAGACCTGCACAATACAGTTTTATAGGCTTTATGCTTGTCCCTTGAGAAAAGCATTAGTTAATGCTGAAACGTTTGAATAGGATTTGCGGCATTAAGGTTTCAGCCTGATGGTAGGCTTGTGTTTTTTTTTTGTTTTTTTTAATTTTTAGGCTTGTGTTTTAACGTTAAAAAACCACTAGGATTGTGGGTAATTCAAGATATATTTATAAATTAAGAAAAAAAGCAACCCAAACAGAGCAACTGAGCAACTGAGCAGTGAAGTACTATAATATATAATATACTGATAGTAAGTTCTAATTATAGTTTATGTGCTTTTTACCAAAATTAGTTTTAATTAATGTTTATTATTTTCACTTTTTATATACAGGATTTCTTTTTTAAGGCTAATGTAAATGTACTAGGCCTATGTAATTGATGCAAATATTGTTGTGATTATTGCTTTTATTGCAATTTTGTATAATTAATAAAGGTGGTGTTGTATATTGCCTATGAAATTGGTGTTCATCCTCATATAAGTTAGTTTTTATGCAACCCTGTCTCATTTACGTAATTAACTTAGAATCCTACCAGACACCCCAAATCAGTTTGCCAATTGCATACAATAATATAATTACCCATAGTCTTTGCCTTCTCAACTCAATAAATAAATGTATTTACAAGCTAACCACCTGTCAGGATGCAGTCAATCCAACCACCTAACTACCTACATCAAGTACATTGTTACTAGCTAACAAATCTTATTATATTTTACGTTTGGTTACCTGACTACCCAACTATGTACTGTTCTGGCTACCTAACAACTTAAATAGATCAATTACAAAGGTAAACACCTACCATATTTATTTAAATGTGCATGCTGTGAAATTTTTAGTAATTGCCTGGAAGAAGAATGTTATTGGCTAAGAAAGAGTGCAGAGGCTGGATACAAATAATAAATGTAATGGAAGGTTTTAGCTACGTAGAGAGGCTAGAAAACACGAACTTGTTATGTTTATAAAAAGGTGGCTCCGAATAAATATAATAACATTATACAAATATATACTAGGTACAAATAGCTCTCTGGCAACCTGTTCATTAATAGCACTGTACAAAGAACATGGGGTCACCCACTGACTGTAGACTTCATCAGACGTTATCTTGCCTAAAGCAGAAGAAAGGGCTCTGTACATTAAGAACAATAACAATTTGGAATTCACTGCCTAAAGAGAAAATGTATTCAGATTTTGAACAGATTTAAAAAAAAAATATCTGGATGCTTGAAGAAACATAATATTCAAGGATAAAACAGTCAATAAATGATGTAACGGCAAAAATGATCCAGTCAGCAGATTTTTTTTTTCTCCCAATTTGTGACTAAAATGGAAATCGCTGTAAACTGTTTTGGGTTTTTTTTTTTTTGTCTTTTTTTGCACAAACATTAGAAATAGAGATATGTAAAAGACTGAATCTGATGAACTTAACTCTTTTTTTAATATTTTTTTGCTATGTAACTATGAAACTATGTAAACCAAACGTAATGATTAAAAGCACAATCATTATAATTACTCCTTCACAGTACAGGAACAGTTATTAAGGGGATATAAATAACTTTAGTATAAAATGTTCATTTGGAGAATCCTTGAGCAGGGTCTGCACACGACTTTCACTCTACCTCTCACAAATATAATAGAGGGAAGTTTGGAAAACACTCATTTATGCTTCCTATGTCTGCTCACAGTTTCCTCATATTTATTCGATTATGAAAGAGATCACATACATAAAACGCTGTGTAGGTAGTGGATTCTAATGGCAATGGGCCTAGAGTCCTTAGAAATATACTTACTTTGGCATTTTAGCAAATCATTTTTGTATAATGTGCCAACTGCATTACTGCTCATCTAGTAACACATTATTTTGTGACAGTTCTGACAAGTGACTTGTTGTAAATGGGTCAAAAAGTAACATAATAAAACCTAACCTAATAGTATTTAATTACTTTTAGATCAAAAGCAAAGCTTAAAATGGGGCCTCAAAGATTTCCAGGGTGAGTTAAATAATACAAATTTTAGGGACCACAGTAACACCATAAATCAGAGAGGAGCACGCTATATCTATGTGGCTCAGAAAAAATTATAATATCTCAGAAAGGAATTTCAGTCTATGTGTTACATCAGCAGTTCCCAAACTGTGTGCCGTGGCACCCTGTGGCACCGCGACGTGCACCCAGGGGTGCCGCAGAATATTTTCCCGGTGCTATGACTATAGCACTGGGGAAACATTACGGCTCAACAGGGACATGGTCGGGTGCCTCGGTCCTTTAAGACAGCGACCGGGCCCCTGTAATGTCAGCTGGCTGGGAGGAGGTGACATCTTGCAATCAAACGCAAACATCACATACAAACACACCCCTGTTTTAAAACACAATAAATGTATACAAGCATCCCTTCAAACACCAACACTGTACATTACACTATAGTGCCAGTAAATGTCACAGGACTGTACAGATATACAACCTAGAAATTTTAACTTGGGGTGCTATGGAAAAATACTGAAATATTAAGGGCGCCTTGAACCTAAAAGGATTGGGAATAACCACGCGGTTCCATCATAAGCAAATTTAGAGACGCTTGTATGTCCAATTTGCTGGTTCTAATGCATCCAAACAACACAACTGGCCATGAGATAATTCAAAATATTCCTGCATTTTTCTGCAAGCTCTGTTTACTAGTAGGGGTATGCAATATGCTCCATCCTTATCATGTATTTCTACTTCATTGTTAACTTTTTTCATAAATGATATAAATTATTGACTGAGAGATCTTCTTAAATGCTAAGATAAAAAAAGTTACCCATATTTTTCAGAAAGCCATTGCATCGAGCGTCTCACGTTCCTGCCATCAGTGAAGTGTGGAGTTTTCATTCCAAACGTTTTATCTGTTTGAAAATGTGTTGAACCATATTTTCGGTTTCTTATTTCACCTTCAAGATAAAAATATGAATAAAACATTTACAATAAAAAAAAAAATGCAAAATTAAAATGATTTAATAGGACGTGACATTGCATGTAGAATTGAGATGGTTCTATTGTAGCAATGCACATGAAAGAGATGTGTAGATGCCAGTCATGTTATAATTTTATTGGGATTATGTATAACATTGCGGCCTACATGCATCAGTGATATGATCATTACAGCGTAATAAGCAGAGCATTTTCACCTGTGTATTAATTAATACAGTCAAACAAAATGAAGCCCAGCTGGCCACCTGAATGGAGTAAGAGAGGTCCCTTTGCTCAATTAATTCAGGTGACTTCAGTGGAAGGTCCATTGGGAGGACTTCTGAGAATTATAGAATGTAAGCTCGTTTGAGCAGGGTCCTCTTCAACCTAGCATTTCTGTAAGTTTTTTGTAATTGTCCTATTTATAGTAAAATCCCGCCACCCCTCATAATATTGTAAAGCGCTACGGAATCTGTTGGCGCTATATAAATGGCAATAATAACAATAATCACTAGAATTCATTTTCCATCAGCTATGCAGTGGTTAACTTTCTTAAAGGGATACTACAGGCACCAAAACAAATGTAGTTTAATGAAGACGTTTTGGTGTATAGATCACGCCCCTGCAGTCTCGTTGCTCAATTCTTGTCAATTTTCTGCTATCTACACTGAAAATTCCCTGAGTGGGATTATACCACCCATGCTGATGGGTGATATATGCTGATATTACAGAACAAATACTTTGCTCCAGAAAATTTAAGTACATTTCCTCTTATCCTACGCATTGTCATGAGCAGAGAGCATTATATTCTCTTTTGTGCTTGTATTCCATATTCTACTAACCGTTTTGGAAGGACACTTCATACTTATATCCCAGGGCTCCGTGCTGGTAGAGCAGATTGTGAGGCTCCATGTTTGTAAGTGTATTTTTTTATTTTATCACATAGACCACCTGATATAAAAATACTACACTATTGGCATCTCCTCCGTGTGTTTATGTCCACATATCACTTATAAGACATTCCATCAGTCTATGGTTGGGATCACACCTACTCACATTTCTTGTTCTGCATGTATACACATCTGCCAGTTCCTAAGCAAGATATATCTTGCAACACAATGTTGGTCATGAGCTAGATGGTAGCTCTCTATTTGTAAGTGCATTTCCATTTTTTTTTTTTCCATTAATACACTAATTTGGAAATACTACACTATCAGAGGACTATTCTGTGTTTATTTTCGTTCCACATACTAGCCTATTAAGGACAACTGATCGTCACCGAAAACTGTCCCATAATAATTCATTCTTCCTAAATACCTACCCTGGACAATTATAATAAAGCAAAATTCATAATATTTCTGGACTTTCCCATTTTGTATAGCTACATAGTCTATATACTTTTGATTACTGCTAGGCGCAACCTGTTTCGAGACTATAATTGAGCTTTATAAATAAATGAATATATGTTTGGGGCTAATCTTTTTCATTGTGCACTGTTTGAGGTACATATCTTTTTCACACACTTTTCTGAATGGAGTGCCTATCAGTAACCCTTTGGACTTTCACAGTAAGTTCAGGGGTAGAGCAATCAGGCACTGTTTTGCAGAATTTGGGGTTAAACTGTTCATTGTCATTTTAACCCAGTCAGGTAAAAAGTTACCTGGGACCTCCTTGCGCCATCACAACTTTCATTACGATGAAGCTGTTATGGTGCCCGGAGTGGTCCTTTAAATGATATGTAAGTTAGCAACTGACTTGTGTTAAATTGTAAAACTATTTATCAATAACTACACTCACCAACATTATAATCATTATGTGTCACCACATACAACTCATGTCCTTTCTTTGACTCTTCGTCAAGTTCTTGATAGCTCTTAGGAGGATTTAGAACTTCTCCTGCTGATAAACCTACATGGAAATATCAGGAAAATCAGACAAAAACACAAAAGAAAAAACAAGCAAAATATTAACATAACATGTAATTTTTATTCATATACTCAGGTTCATAACTAGGAACCACTGGGCCCCATTGCAAGAATACAAAGACACCCCTCATTGCTAAATCCTAAGCAATACACCTGAGTGGAATGTGTGTGATGGCTGAGTGTGATTGTACGGGGATTGGCTGAGTGGGATTGTGGTGGAATTCTCTAGTGTTATGTGTGTATGTGTCAATTTGGCTGTGCATGAAGCTGGCTACGAATGACTTTTTGTGGAGTTTGGCTAAATACAATCTGCGTGGAGTTGGTTGAGTGTGATTGTGTGTTTAATATATTACAAGATTGCAAATAATATGTTATTAATATTATTTAAAAAACAAACAAACATGTTTTTACCCCTCCTGCTTACCTTTCAGGAAGTGTAAATATAATTCCTGGTAGTCCAGAACGGGTATGAACCGTGACGGTCCCGTGGTGCTGCTGACCACATGTATTAAACATGCTTCCAGTCAGGTGCTCATTGAATGAATGAGAGCACTGACACAGTAACCCGGTATATTTTGTATACTTCGCCAAATGATCAATATACTACATAATGGTTTTGCCAGAGGGTGCCCCTGCCTGGCATGGGCTCCATCTTGATATGCAGAACTCTAATGCCCAGTCACAATAGTAACCGTTGCACCCCTGGTAGTTGTGTCACTGCATATGCTATTCTTTACTTAAAGGGAAACTGTAGTACCAGGAATACAAAGCTGTATTCCTGGCACTTAAGCTCCTTCTGCCTACCTCCTAACTTGCGCCCACCCCAGGCGGTGAATAAAGGGTTAAAATCCTTTACTTACTTACCCAACCCATGCGCCGATGTCCCTCAGGGCTGCGTCACAGCTCCGCCTCCTATGAAGCCCCTCGACGGGCGCGTGCTGTGTGTGCATTGGCTCTCCCCATAGGACAGGATTGAATCAATGCTTTCCTATGGGGAAATAGCTGACGTTGGATATCCTCCTGCAGAGCATGTGGAAGTCCATCATCAGTTTCCGGACCAAAAGTCCATTAACATCCAGGAAGCACCTCTGGATGCAGACTTAGTGCTGCAATGTAAACATTCCAGTTTCACTAAGTGCAAAGTACCCGGACCACATCAATGAGCTGAAGTGGTCTGAATGCCTATAGTGTCACTTTACGTGAAGAATATGCAGTAGTAACAGTCTGTACATTAGCCTAAATAACAGAATGTAACAATTAAAGGGACATTACAAAACCCATAGTCCAGAGTCCCCCACTCCTCAACTCCTCTACATTAGCCACACATGTGGGAGCATTATGCTCTCAGCTAAATCATCTCATGCTCACAGTCAATGAGCAAGCCCTGCACACAAGGAGTCCACTGGTTGATGTAGATGAAATGGAGAGTAACACTCAACAGACCCTAGGTAAGAAGTCAAATCATTCTGAAAGTTGAAAAAAAAATGGACATGAAATCATGT
This sequence comes from Pelobates fuscus, assembly GCF_036172605.1. Taxonomy (NCBI): domain Eukaryota; kingdom Metazoa; phylum Chordata; class Amphibia; order Anura; family Pelobatidae; genus Pelobates; species Pelobates fuscus. The sequence goes on along the minus strand of NC_086320.1, from coordinate 311,175,262 downwards.
TTATGAGAACGTCATTATCAAACCTCTTTTGATTGTTTGTCCAAATGGAAATCCATTCAGGTCTAAGTAAGAAGGGAAAGCTGCTAGCTGGTCGTGTGATTTTCCAAGAGGTTTCCACTGATGGCTGAAATATAACGACTCCTTCTTTTCAGTTTGTTTTTGCTGAAATAATGATTTGGGCCGTGGGTTTACTAATAAGCCAGCCTGAAAAGTAAATAATAAATAAATAATGTCAAAACTAATATTGTTTTTTGCTGTAGTAAAAATGTGTAGAACTATATACTCGAGTATAAGCCGACCCAAATATAAGCCGAGGCCCCTAATTTTACCCCAAAAAACTGGGAAAACTTATTGACTCGAGTATAAGACTAGGGTGGGAAATGCAGAAGCTACTGGTAAATTTCTAAATAAAATTAGATCCTAAAAAAATTATATTAATTGAATATTTATTTACAGTGTGTGTATATAATGAATGCAGTGTGTGTGTATGAGTGCAGTGTGTGTGTGTGTGTGTATGTGAGCGCAGTGTGTGTATGTGAGCGCAGTGTGTGTATTAGTGCAGTGTGTGTATGAATGCAGTGTGTGTGTATGAATGCAGTGTGTATGTATGAGTGCAGTGTGTGTGTGTATGAATGCAGAGTGTGTGTATGAATGCAGAGTGTGTGTATGAATGCAGAGTGTGTGTATGAATGCAGTGTGTGTGTGTATGAGTGCAGTGCATGTGTATGAGTGCAGTGTGCGTGTATGAGTGCAGTGTATGTGTATGAGTGCAGTGTATGTGTATGAGTGCAGTGTGTGTGTTTGAGTGCAGTGTGTGTGTATGAGTGCAGTGTGTGTATATGAATGCAGTGTGTGTATATGAATGCAGTGTGTGTTTATGAGTGCAGTGTGTGTATGAGTGCAGTGTGTGTGTATGAATGCAGTGTGTGTGTATGAATGCAGTGTGTGTATGAGTGCAGTGTGTGTATGAATGCAGTGTATGTGTATGAGTGCAGTGTATGTGTATGAGTGCAGTGTGTGTGAGTGCAGTGTGTGTATGAGTGCAGTGTATGTGTATGAGTGCAGTGTGTGTGTTTGAGTGCAGTGTGTGTGTATGAGTGCAGTGTGTGTATATGAATGCAGTGTGTGTTTATGAGTGCAGTGTGTGTATGAGTGCAGTGTGTGTGTATGAATGCAGTGTGTGTGTATGAATGCAGTGTGTGTATGAGTGCAGTGTGTGTATGAATGCAGTGTATGTGTATGAGTGCAGTGTATGTGTATGAGTGCAGTGTGTGTGAGTGCAGTGTGTGTATGAGTGCAGTGTATGTGTATGAGTGCAGTGTGTGTGTTTGAGTGCAGTGTGTGTATATGAATGCAGTGTGTGTTTATGAGTGCAGTGTGTGTATGAGTGCAGTGTGTGTATGAGTGCAGTGTGTGTGTTTGAGTGCAGTGTGTGTTTGAGTGCAGTGTGTGTATGAGTGCAGTGTATGTGTAGGAGTGCAGTCTGTGTGTGCTTGAGTGCAGTGTGTGTATGAGTGCAGTGTGTGTGTGATGCAGAGCCTTGATGGGGGTGGGCCTTTTTTATTATTATTTTTTAATATTAATTTGTTTGTTTTATTATTAATATTTTTTTATTTAATTATTATTATTTTTTTTATTTTAAAATGTTATTTTATGTATATATTTTTTTTCGTCCCCCCCTCCCTGCTTGTTAGCTGGCCAGGGAGGGGGGCTCTCACTCCCTGGTGGTCCAGTGGTGTGCACTGTGTAGGAGGGGGCTGGCAGAGAGTTTACTTACCTCTCCGTTCAGCACCTCTGCAAGTCCCAGTGTAAGTCTTGCAAGAGCCGCACTATGACCCCGCGCCTCTCGCAAGACTAACACTGGGAGCTGACAGAGGTGATGAACGGACCGGCGCGGAGGAGGAGGGAGCTGACAGGAGCTGCAGGAGAGGTAAGCGCTCGCTGCCAGCCCCCACAGCCCCCAGTCTGTATTATGGCAATGTAAATTGCCATAATACAGACTATTGACTCAAATATAAGTCGAGCTGGGGTTTTTCAGCACAAAAAATGTGCTGAAAAACTCGGCTTATACTCGGGTATATACGGTACCTTCTATAAGCACATACGGAATTTGATGGGGTCTGTTATAAGTAAAGTACATTATGTTTTCATAACAATCAAATTATATATAAATAAAAATAAGAAAAGTCACTGATAGGTGAGAAATGTAAAATAGGTATTGGTGGATGACTGAAAAGATGAAGATCTTCAGGTCACTAAGGACAAGATTGACAACATCTCTTGTTGTCCTACCATTCAGCGTTCAACTGTTTTTTTTGGGGGGGGGGGTTTTAATTAAACATCAGAAAGGTATTTTATCCCATAAATTTGCGCCATTATGTCTTAGCAATATAATAAATACCAATTCATCATATGTTGTTATATATAATTAAATTTCTATTAAAATTTTACTTAATTTTATTGGACGTAGGGTATCATTATCTATCCTATTGTACCTTCGTAATCTATATTAGCCTGTATGTTGAGACCTTGCTTCCTCTATAGTCATGTCTTATAAAACTTAACATATAATACATACAAGACAAAATACTCATTCAAACAGTGCACCAAAGCTATTAGAGAATATCTGATGAAAGTTTCTAACTCTAAGAACCAGTTTTTATTAGTATGCTCTACATTATTGGTTAATGGATGTCTCGGTTATCCAGGGTTCCCATATCTCGGTGAGTATATTTGTCATGTTAAGATTTCTATATACCGGTTTCTCCATTAATTGCTGGTATCCTAGTTGAAATTCCACCTCTCTCCATGGGGGAATATTTACTGTTTTCCAATATCTGGCGATGCAAATTTTAACCGCCATTAATATATGAATAATTAAATATTTTACATGTTTACTTTTAGTAGGAATATTCATATGTGACAAAAATAATTGTGGAGAGAGGTTCATTGTTTTTTTTAAATATTCTTGATTTTTGCAGATGTCGCTTGCTTTAACGAGTCAAGAATATAACAATCCCACCAAATATGTTTCAGAGTTCCCTCATATCTAAGACATCTCCAGCAAACTGAGTCTGTAGGGGGATAGAATCTTGCAACTCTCGCTGGGACCATATACCACCTATGAACCAATTTAATCTGTAGTTCATATAAACTTATACAATGTATTTCTTTTTTAAGCAAATCAAATAATTCCTTCCATTGATCCAATGAAAACTCACTTCCAATATAATTTTCCCACTTCAGTATACCGGTAGATTTAATTTTGTCCTTATTATACCTGCTATATAGAACCTTATTTATTTTTGAGACCATATTATTCTTATGTTCTATCTTAAGGATATTATCTATAACTGAGGTGTTATATATTGGGTTAGATTGAATAAAATGCTTAATTCTAATATATGTGAATTGTTCTTTATCAATACCTTTTGTTTCTGTAAGAATTTGTTGAAACGATTTTATTTGCAGATCCGACTTTAAAATAATTTTACCAAACCATTCTCATTCCACTTTTTAATATTAATATCCTCAACATATATTTGTAAAATTTCAATTGGTGAATTTATAGTTAGTTGTTCAATAATCTCTAATTTTTTCTTCAGCATTTGCATATTAGAAAAAATATCCAAAATTATCTTATTTTTAATTTATAAAATGTTGAAGGATCAATTCAGTATAATAATTTAATGTCAGAAATATTACTCGAAATTTGTTCTTGGGTCTATCCACAAATTATCCTTAAAGTCATAGTTATTCCATTCTAGTATATGAGAAAGCATGATTGTGTCATGGACTTGATACACATCTGGGAACGATATTCCGCCATCTATACATTTTCTAGTTATATATTTGATTATTTTTTTTCCCAAAAGGCGAGAATATTTTTTGGTATTCTTTTAATATAATTTTTGGAACTTTAATGGGAACGGTTCTCATTATGTATTCGAGTTTAGGTAGTAAATAGTGTCTAACCGCATTTGATTTCCCAATCCATGATACGTATAAATTGTTCCATTTAAGTAACGTATCTTTTATATCTTTCAATAATGGGTAATAGTTCATTTTGATTATTTGATTCCGATCAAAACTTATTTTAACTCCCAAATATTTTATACTCTCACTCGACCAAGTAAATTGGAATTTAGATTTTAAAGATAGAAGTTGTTGTTCACGTAGGTTGGTGTATATTGCCTGTGTTTTATTTATGTTGATTTTATAATTAGAAATAAGTCTATACTTCTCAATTAAATCCAGAAATACGTATAGTGACTGTTCACATTCGGTTAATGTTAGAATTACGGTATATCGTCCGCATATAGTAGGACCTTGACTTGTTTGCCGGCCATAGGAATCCCTTTAATTTTTCCCTCTTGTCTGATAGCGGAGGCAAGTGGTTCTATACTTAAGGCATATAACAATGGCGCCAAGGGACATTCAACTGTTTTAAATGTTTTAATACTAAAGACAGTCCACAACAGATCATCCACTATGTGCTGCTTGGGCAATTGAGGAAGAATAAGCTTGAGCAGCAATGGGAAGACTGTGATTGGCTGAGAGTGACGTCTGACCACTTTTAGTCTATCACAGCTGCCATAGCTGGTATGAATTGGTATGACTAGAACTAAGTGTGCAAGCTCTGCCTTAGCCATACCTCCAGGAGGGGGCCAGGCTGTGGGTGGCCAGTGACCCTTATTCAGTATTAATAGCTCAAAACTGATTTAAGATTGAATGGAGGGACAGTGCCAGCAGATTTCAGGCACTATAATAAATTCAATTAAATGGTTAGAGTGCCTGTAGTGTGCCTTCAATCTTACTCTTCAGTTCCAGGCTTACTTGTATTTAAATATAAATTTTGACAAATTAGACATAATTGATAAGGTACCTTAAAGCAATGCCATCCCAAAATTAAGAAAATGATGATTAAAAAAAAAAAACAAAAAGAACATTCTCCTTTCTCCACTTTGCCATGATAAATCCAATATGTAGGTGAAATTGCTAAATATGTCATTTATACCATACCATAACTGTACTCAACTAAAGGGTTCCTAAAGTGGCAGGAAAACAGAGCCATTTTCCTGGCACTATAGATTTCTATGGTGACCCCTCCCTCGCCCCCCCCCCCCCCCCCCATCCCGCGTCAGGCGTCAGGGGAGACCTAATGCACATCCACGGCAATGTCCGCGCTCGCATTAGGATTTCCCCATAGAAAAGCATTAACCAATGCTTTCCTATGGAGAAAAATCTGACGCTGTAGGTCCTCATGCAGAGCGTGAGGATGTCCAGCTTCAGATAAGAGACCAAAGGTCCGTTTCGATTCCGGAAGTCCTCTAGTGGCTGTCTGATAGACAGCCGCTGAGGGCAGACTTAGAGCTGCAATGTAAACATTGCAATTCTCTTGAACTGCAGTGTTTTATATTGCAGCACTAAGTGCAAAAGGGACACAGCACCCAGACCACTTCAATGAGCTAAAGTGGCCTGGGTGCCTACAGTGTCCCTTTAACGTACAACTATCTGCCTTTCACAAATATGTGGGTAGTTCTCGTACTTTCTGATGACATGGTGCCTTTATATTTGTGTATTTTCTAGTTACAATGAATTGATAATTATGCAAGATGGATGTACTTTACATAGGAAACCAAAGGCCTAAAAATGCCTGGTTAAAGGGTTAGTAAAATATATATTATGAATTGTCTTTATGTTATATACTAGTAGTTAGCTATTTGCTACTTTTAGCATATCTGTTTATATTGTTTACATGTTCTATTTCCTGTTACTTGAATTTATTATGGTTTTACACTGCAGAGCATTACCAAATTTGATATAAATTAAAGTTAAATATAAAACAACACTCATAATAAGGACATAAGTATTTTCACCTATTATTGTGTTTAATAAACCTGTAAATGCTTACACTGTATGAGGAGCGAGTGCTCACTCCATGTGTCATGAATTTTCCAATATTGGGATCATTTGCTCTGCCATAGAATACAGTCTGAGAACCCGGACCAGGACGCCTTGTATTTAGAAACTTCTGAACCACTGGTGGGGTGATGGGCTGTAATTGGGAAAAAAATGAGTCAAAACAAAAAGCATTATTCAATATGATAAATTAATATACAGCAGACAGTATAGAATTTATCCCGGAGACAATAGGTCTACCTGGGAGATTGGTCTAATTTTTGTAAATAGATAACTAAATAGCAGTAATTATTGGACAAAGGACAATTAAATAATCATATTATTTTTTAGTTAAAATATTAGACTCCAAACCAGTATTTAAAAATGTTCTAAGAGTTTCTGTAATGGTGGGGGTGGGATCTGAGGTTAATTTATTGTATACGTTTTGATCATTTAGTTGCCTGAGTGCTTTGTATATGTACATGGTTTTAGATAATATAACTAAGCTTTATCTGCTGGTTTAATGATAATCTCATTGTCTGTTTGTAGTTCTTTTAATGCTCACTGTTCTTGGTGAGTTAAATTATAGTGTTGATGTTTGTGGTTTTTAATATTATTGAGATCTTTTATAACTAATTTCTCAAACACCTCTATAGGGCAAGATTTAAAACCTGATGGATTAAAATGTACATTTTTTTAGGTGTGTTCTTACTATCATGTATTCATTTGAAGTGGTAGGATTGAAGATTTTGAAGATTTTTTTATCAGCAAATCGAACACATTTGACATTACAACACACACCACCAGAGCAATTCAGATATTCCCAATCCTACCACATCAAATGAATCCATGATAGTAAGAATACACCTAAAAAAATGTAAATTTTTTATCCATCAGGTTGTATATCTGGTCCTATAGTGGTGTTTCAGAAATTAGTTTTTAAAGATCTCGATAATATTAAAAAACACAAACATCAACACTATAATTTAACTCATCAAGAACAGTGAGCATTAAAAGAACTGCAAGCAGTTGATGAGTTTATTATTAAACCAGCAGATAAAGGTGGAGGCTTAGTTATATTATCTAAAACTATGTACATAGACGAAGCACTCAGGCAACTAAATGATCAAAACGTCTACAATAAATTAACCTCAGATCCCACCCCCACCATTACAGAAACTCTTAGAACATTTTTAAATACTGGTTTGGAGTATAATATTTTAACTAAAAAGGAATATGATTATTTAAATGTCCTTTGTCCAATAATTACCGTTATCTATTTCCTCCCAAAAATATACAAAAATTAGACCAATCCCCCAGGTAGATCTATTGTCTCCGGGATAAATTCTATACTACCTATCCTATCAGAATATATAAATATCCTTCTCCAGCGATTAGTAAAACGTATGAGATCATATCTTAAAGAATCAATGACACTTCTTCAATTTTTAGAAAATTTTATCTGGCACCCAGACTACATTTTAGTTACATGCGATGTACAATCCTTATATACAATGATTCCTCATAATAAGGTTTGTGAAGTAGTTTTTAACATTTTAACAGCCGAAAACTCTATTCCAGCAGAACAGATCCATTTTATTATACAAGGTATTTATATCACTTAAAACAATAATTATTTTTGCTTTTTAGATTCCTTTTATATTCAAAAACAAGGTACAACGATGGGGACCAGGTTTGCCCAGAGCTATGCTAACCTCTTCATGGTCAATTGTGAATACATGGCCATCAGGGGCCAGCATGTTTGGAGGACAAACCTGGTCTCCTATTTTATATATATGGACGATTTGTTTTTTATTTGGATAGGCCCAGAAGATTATCTTGAACTTTTTTTAAAATAATTTTAATAACAACAGCAATAATATTATTTTAACTTCAAAACACAGTCGAGATTGTATTAATTTTTTAGATGTACATATTTTTATCCATAATGGCAGAATCAACACTAAAACTTTTTAGAAAAAGTATGCACCAATTCAGTAATTGACCAATCTAGTTGTCATCACAAACCTTGGCTTGAAGGGATTCCTAAAAGCCAATTCTTACATTTACGTAGAAACTGTTCCCGCATCACAGACTTTGAGAAACAAGCCTTAGAATTAAAAAACAAATTCACCAACAAAAATCACTCTTTGGAAAATCTCAACAATACTCTAGAGACCATCACAAAAAAAGTTTGGAAAGAACTTTTAGAATGCAAGATTAGAGACAAAAAAAATTCCAACTTTATGCCGGTTATATTTAACTTTAAAGATAAAAGTAAACTGGTCAAAAGATTTTATTCCAGATACACGCAATGTTGTTTTTCGAGGTGCCCCAAATTTTAGAACGATCCTTACTAAGAATTACACAAAAAAAACGGGTCAACAATAACCGGGTCAACCAGGTCCTTCTTATCCAAATCAAAAGGTTTTTTTAAATGTAATCAATGTATTGTATGTAAAAGAACAGATCCCAGCATAAGATCAAAAAACACTCACTTTACATCGAATAATACAAAAAAATCCTAGCTAAGATCTTATATGCTGAAACGCCAAAAATGTCAAATACCTATTGGAGTGCCCATGCGGCCTCCAATGTGTAGGAATTACCTCTAAAAACAAGATTGGCCTAACACTGCCGGAATATTACTAAGGGTTATCCCAACCATTCCGTATCCAAACCCTTTTTAAAACATAATAAAAACCCCAAACTTTTCAAATGTATATGTATACAAAAATTAAAAATTCCTTGGAGAGGTGGAGATTTTAAGAAAATTCTTGGCAAAAAATAAATATATTGGGTTTTCCTTTTAAAAACTATTATGCCAGATGGTCTTAATGTTGATTTTGATCTTTTCAATTTCTTATAACTGCCTTTTTTTTTTTTTTTTAACAATTATGTATGTATATCCTCTCCCTTTTACCAACGTCAATAATGTGCTTTATCTGTCTCTGATATGTCTCTATGTGATACATTTTTATTAATTATTTATATATATTAAGATATATATTATCTGTTTATATTATGTATTGCCCTCTTATTTTTTGATATATGATATTGTTTGTATTATTCACATTCTTTTTCTATTTGCCAAGTCCCCTTCATTTACACATATGGTTTCCTTATTAATAGACTCCAAAAACATGGCTGCTAGCATATGGAGTCATAATGCTACTTATCCTCCATTTAAGTATAGGAGGATATTCATTACTAGCTCCCTGCCCCTTCTAGGAGGAGCTTCCCTCTTTTTTGTAGTTTGTAGATGCGACCGGAGTCCGGCCGCAGTACATTTCCCATGCACAATTGCGCGCGGTCATGTGACACAGCCTGAAATGATTCAAAATAGCCGCGGTTAGGTGACCCGCTATTTTCCTAATTTTTTCACCTTTAGAAGCTTTGTTTTGCTTCCAGATTTTACACTACTCCCCATAATGGTCTACTACGATTCTAGACCTTTTTTTCATCTTTTTAAAAAAAAAATATATATATTAATTATGACGTCATTTGGGCGCCAAATTTAACGATACCACACCATCATACCCTATATAAACCTAAGCCTGCCAGGTCTGATTTTTCTACTTCCACTTGAGAAAGCCACTTTGGTGAAACGCATTGTGGATGTTTTAAACTGTTTCTTTTACATTGTATTTTCATAAAGGTATTTTGGCCTCTTTCCACTGTGAGTGTGCCATGCTACTTTTTTATTATTTTATTTTTTGTTTTTTTCTATCTGGCATCCAATTCTAAGTTCCAGTGAGGATTACTCCAAAAGAATCCATGGTGGGGATTATACCACTTTTCTACAACCATATGTACCCATTATACCTTAATATATAAAAGATACGAAGCATCTATTAAATGATTTACAACTAATAGAGTGGAAACCTAGTTATATTTTAGCCTCGGTAGACGTGGTCTCGCTATATACTAATATCCTGCACCAAAAGGGACTATTGGCAATTAAGGATCTTCTAAACCAACATGCAAATAGAATTTCTTGTTGAATGTATATATTTTGTCTTAACGAGGAATTTTTTTTGGTTTGATAACAAATATTATTTGCAGCTATATGGTGTCGCCATGGGAACGAGGTTCGCCCCCAGCTTCGCCAACCTATATGTCTCCAATTGGGAATCTCGACATGTTGGGTTGGGTCAGACGCTGGGGGGGGAGTCTTGTCCTGTGGCGATGCCACATAGATGATGTTCTTATTATTTGGGAGGGGGATCAGACCAGCCTTGACAATGTCATCCAATATATCAATCATAATGAATACAACTTGAAATTTACTTCTACTTGTCATACAGAGAGTATAGATTTTCTCAATTTAATTATCTATATTGAGAATAACATTCTTAAAACTAACATTTTTTTCAAAAGCACTGACTGTAATACGGCCATAAATTATTCTAGTTCTCACCACCCTTCTTTGTTGAGGAATATTCCAAAAGGACAATTAACACGCTTAAGAGGCAATTGTTCAGATGTAGATAGCATTAAGACCCAGACCAAAATCATAAAAAATAGATACACAGAAAAAGGTTCCGATTTAAAAGCAATCGAAGACGCTGAGTTTTCTTTGATTAACACCAATCGTAATGAATTACTCACAAAAACCAGAACAAATCATTTTAAAAAATAAGAATCAATTTGATTTTGCTTTCATAACCAAATATAATTCCCAAGCTAAAAATATTGAAAATATAATTAATCAACATTGGCACATATTGAGGAAAGATATATTTTTGAATAAAATTGTACCCAAAAAACCCACAGTGATCTATAAAAGAGCGGACAATCTAAAAAACAAATTAGCCCCACGTCTATTGCCCTCAGAAAAAACTATATCCATACAACCCACACATATTTTTTCTAAAGAATTATTACAGGGTTTTTACCGTTGTGGTAAATGCTCCACATGTACTTTTCAAAAGAAAATCATCAACTAATTTACAGGTTCATACACACATCAAACTTACCATATCAAGAAATGTATACAGTGCTCCACAACCCACGTAATTTACAGTGTGGTTGTGGTGCGCAATATATTGGACGCACTATCCGCAAATTACACGTCAGATTGTTAGAACATTTTCAGAATCTAAGAAATAAAAATTAGATCATAGTGTACCCAGACACTGTATTTCTTGTCCACAATTCCAATGGAACACATTTTAGCCTGTGGAATAGACAAGGTGGAAAGACATTGGATAGGGGGTAACATTAAAACTTTACTTAACACCAAAGAAGCCCAATGGATCTTTAATTTGAAAAATTTAAGATGTGGTCTTAATCAGGAAATAGATGTAGCAGGACTTATTTAATTCTATCACTTTTCTTCCATTTTTTTTCTGGTATATAATGGTATTCTGGTTTCTTTTGGACTTTGGGATGACTAGTTCTCAGTTTTTATACATTCTTCTATTTTTTTACATTTTTTATTTTAATGTACAATTTTGAAATATATACTTCCTATTGTATAATTAGACGAAACTAAACTTTTTTCCAAATTACATTGATATATAATCTTTGTTGTATATATATTTTCTGGTCTTTTATATAAAAGATGTTCTTATACTGTACATTTGTATTTGATATCTATGCATATGTATATATTCTGTAAAAAGCTTAATATGGCAGTTGTGATTTATGGTTAAAGAATATATTTTTCATTATTTTCATTTTTATTTTTACTTTCATGATTCTCATTTTTACTTTCATGATTATTATTTTTGTCTAATATAAATTTTTTTACAATTATTTTTTCTATTTTGTAATTACCATATTAATTTTTTTTCCATTAGACACATAACAAATGTAAAGTGAAACTATTTCATTATAAAGAGATATCTAATGTGATACATCTACATATGTATATTTCTTTAAGAGTATCTACAGCCAACATGTTTTGCCTTAATGCTATTATGCATAATTGTATTATGGTCTATTATTCTTTGGTCAATTAGTCTTTTTTCTTGATAAGACTCCATTTTCTCATGAAAATTGTTTATTGTTATGCTATTTCTTGTATACACGTTATAATTCCACTGCTGGACGGGTTGTTCGCCAACTGGAAGTGACGTACACACACGAAAGCGCCGAATGCGTTCCACAGTGGAATGCACACCAACAGCTGTCGTGAGTTTGAAATGTTACTGTGCCGATATATAAGAAGACACTCGACAGATCTAACCTATATATCCCTGAGGAAGTCCAGAATGGGACGAAACGCGTTGGATTTTAACCCTACTTTTGCACAGACTTTCATTTGCTTTTAATATTGTTCTGTGCCTTTGAATGCTGCTACATTTGCTGCTGTCTTTTTGGATACCACCATTGTTGTGGAGACATGCTGTTTGTCTGCTGACACACTGTAAGTGCAACTTGTAAAAATACATTTGTTATACTTTTATCCAGTCTGCACTATCTCTCTTCTCTCCTTATATTTTGAGTTATTCAAGAAGATACCCCTATACCAGGGGTAGGCAACCTTCGGCTCTACAGATGTTGTGGACTACATCTCCCTTGATGCTTTGCCAGCAATATGGCTGTAAAAGCATTATGGGAGATGTAGTCCAAAACATCTGTAGAGCCGAAGGTTGCCTAACCCTGCCCTATACCAAGAGTTCTATGGCTGGAAGATTTCCTACAATCACACAATTACCATGCCTGAATCTGCTAATTACTAGTGAGTTTTCTACCACCACACACCCCCTGCTTGTGCTTATTGTATTGCACTATATTTGTGTTTTATTCCACCAGATAAACGTTGCTTATGGTAGATAATACCAACTACTATACAGGTTGTACGATTTACTATCACTTTTGGTGGTTTTACACACAATTCTTTTCTTTTGTTTTTTTCTTTGTATTACTTGTATTTTGAGTGTCTCTAGGGAACACTTTAACCTAAGGTGTTTTGTGTACGTCAGAGCATACAGTGACCATCCTTTTGTTTTACCACTTACGCCTACACATTGAGCAGTTGGTCTGCCCAATTAAATGTGAGTACCTATTCTTAACCTTATACTCCTGGTACCTTTTATACTGTGAGCACTGTTGCTGTCTCTTTTATATTTTTTATGATGTTCACACCGATGATACATCTGCCTACTTACACTTTCTCATGTATCCTATAAGTGGGGATTGTACCACTGTACGCCATTCGGACTAGAGCTAGGTTAAGCTCTATCAATTGTGAGTAGGACCATAGACTTTTTTATTTCCTTTTATGCTATCCTGGGATAGCATATATGGCTGCTAAGAACACTCTGATCTGACCCCATTCCAGAGGAACTACCCTGACTCTTTGAGGTTTTATCTTCTGGCAAGTCTTTTCATTTCGATTCATATTTGGACCTATATTTGAAATTTATTTTGCTTTTTATTTGTTTGTGCTTTTATATATATATATATTGTGCTTATATATATATATATATATATATATATATATTGTGCTTTTATATATATATATATATATATATAAGGCTTTTTTATATATATATCTTTTTTTTATATATATATATATATATATAAAACAACACATCTCTATTTTTATACTTTCTGGTGCTACCTTTATCTCTGTTGTTTATAAGGCTTAGAGGGAGCCTTATGTTATAAGGTGTGTCACCTACTTTCATAAATTTTCTTATATTTATATATATATATAATTATATATATATAAATATAAATATATATATATATATATATATATATATATATATATATATATATATATATATATATATCTTTTAGTTAGGTGTATTAGCACTGATCCTGTTTTATCCTTTTGTTTATTCTAACACAAGTGTTGTGCGAGATAAGGGCAAAGTGATAAAATTAAGTCAGTTCTACTACGCTACTGTTAATGCTAGATGGCTTTTTTGCATATGCAGTAAAGTTTTGCACAAAGAAAAACTATACATTTAGCACTAAACATTTTATAGATAGATGGATCTGGAACCAAACTGGGATTTTGGACTCATAGCAAATGAAAAGCGTTTAGACCTGCTTAAAACGATAGATAGATAGATAGATAGAAAGATAGAACCCTTGGATATTATTTCCCTTGTTTGGGATCTACGAATAACTATATTAGTGATTTCTGTTCTCCAGCATGGCAATTAACCGTCCAAACCCACCCTAAAGCAATTGTCAGGCTTATAATGCCAGGGGAATGTGCAGTCCTATGGTACAATCATGAATTTGCTGTCTTTTCTTTCATGCCTATAAACATAGGTAAGAATATAGGTGGACAAATGATAGAACCCAAACATTAGTTGAAAAACAGATGGAGACATTATTGCTTCTAGTGCTGCTAAGAAAATCATTTTAGTCATCTAATCTAGCATTGTCAACCAATTCCCTAAATATCCATATATTCAGCACTTGAACATGGGTGCCCTCAAAAATCTAAACTTTAAAATGTAGTGTACAAGGTACTTACTAGAAAGTGTTATCTTTTAAAACAATAAGAGCTCAAACTACTGAAGAATATAGTGGTTTTCATAATTAGTCAACAAAAATAGCAAACTCAGTAGACATGCCACTTTACATACCCTGGGGTAAATTTCAGTCAAGCAGCCAGAAGCTCTCTCTCCAATGGGGAAAAGTTTCCCAGCCTGCAACGAAAAGCATATGTTATAGCACAAAGAGTAATTGTTATTGCAAATTAAAGTAATCAAACATGCAAGAATTCATCTGATCATGAAAATATGCATACATTGATTTACTGTTTTTAAGAAAATAAATAAAAAGCATAGGACCAATCCATATTCTTCCGTTTTATAATTACCAAGGGAATTTAAGAAGGCTCTTTAAGTTTACCATGTGCCACAAATCCGATAGAGCTTTGTATTATCAACAAATTGCCAAAGGTAAAATACACTACATATAATACAAAAAAAAAAAAAAAAATATATATATATATATATATATATACTTCCTCTTCCTCTACCCATTATCATAACCTTTAGAACTATGATTACACCCTTAGCATAATGATTAGAGAACTTAGTCCCCTTGTCCTAATACCACTAGTTTCTTCATCTGTCCCTACAGCAATGAACTCCCAACCCCAACAAAATTGAATCACAAGCCCCCTGGTCTCTATTCTGAATCGCCCTGTGACCATGGACGTACAAACCCATATGAACCCATAGGGACCTAACCCTTAACTTGACTCTTAACACCAACCCTACAAGGAGCTTCAGGGATATATCAATGGGGATCTTTCCATTTTTAACCCCAACAGTGATCAGACTTGTGCATCAGAACTGGATTGTATCTCTGTCACTTTTTCTTCATTCTTAATTTATTTTTCTGCAAGTTATGGCACTATATACTTAATGCACATAGAAAAACGCAAGAAACATTATAACGAGCCTGCAGCAGTTGTAGTAAGGTCTTGACAGACTACAAATCATGTTCTACAATAGTTTTCTAGGGGGGCATATCCCACAATCCTCTGCTGTTAAGAGATTTATGAGACAGGTAATTCAGTGCATACATAACTATATTTGTAAACCTGCTGCAGTACAAAAAACAGACATTACATGGTACAGAAATCTAACCTTTTTTGATTAAAAACTTTCAGATATTTGTGATACACAATTTGATTGATATAAATAAAGTGCAACTATGGAGCAAAGTAATCCACTCTTCACATGGTGACATCATATCACCGACATTAAAGTTTACCCCGCCTGTACAATACATGGTCCAGATTTCCCCACAGCTCCTTGCAGTGTCCGCCAGAAGGTGGGGTTCACCATGGGGAGCAGGACGATGGACACTTACTCAGCAAGGCAGAGTAGGTACATGCTTACCCCACATGGCAGATGCCTACTCTGCTGATATATAACCAGCAGGAAAAAGGAGAGAAGTGGCAGACGGCGAGGGCGGCGGGGACGGCAAGGGGCGGGGGAGCGGGGAGGGAGCACTGACATGTTTCCAGATCCTCTCTGTTCCCTCGCATACCCTCTGTAGTGATGCCGGGAGCCAGAATATGACGTCACTTCAGCAACAGCATCACTACAGAGGGCACACAAGGGAGCAGAGATAAACTGGAAGATCCATTTCCCACTGGACCCCAGGGAGAAAATCCTCACTGGACTCCAAGTAGAAGATGCCCACTGTACTCCATAAAGAAAATCCGCACATGACCCCAGGGACAAAATACCCACTGGACCCCATTGATAAAATCTCCACTGGACCCCAGGGATAAAATTTCCACTGGACCACAGGGATAAAATCCCCACTGGCCCCAGGGAGAGGACCCACACCAGGTAGGGAGGCTGGATGGGCCTAAACAAATAAAATAACAAGAAAAAAAATTATTTAGAGGTGTGTGCAAAATGTGTTTGTCTGTTAGTGTGTGTATATCTGTATTTTGTCTGTCAGTGAGTTTGTCTATCAGTGTGTGAGTGTCTGTCAGTACATACGTGTATCTGTCAGTGTGTGTGTCTGTGTGTAAGTGTGTCTGTCAGTAAATATGTCTGTCAATGATTATGTTTGTATGTCAGTGAATGTGTCTGTCAACAAGTGTTTCAAATCAGTGAGATTGTGTGTATGTCATTGAAAGTGAGTGCCTGTGCGTCTGTCAATGAGTATTTCTGTCAGTGAGCGTGTTTGTCAGTGTGTGTGTGTCTGTCAGTGAGTGTGTCTGTCATTGTATGTGTCCCTGTGTGTGTTTCAGATCAGTGAGATTGTGTGTCTGTCATTGAAAATGTGTGTCAGTGTGTCTGTCAGTGAGTGTTTCTGTCAGTGAGTGTCTGTCAGTGTGTGTGTGTGTGTGTGTGTCTGTTAGTGTGTGTGTTTCAAATCAGTGAGAGTGTGCTTAATACCATTTATTAGGCAAAGAGTTCCTTTTGAAATATATGTGGGCAACATTTCTCCATATAATGTTTGGTGTCTGCTAAATTGGGTTGTTGGTTTCTCATGTGTGCTTTGGACATATCCCATCATATCAAGATTAAATTTTTCTGTTTTTGAGAAACATTAATATATATCTCACCATTTATTGGGCACGTTTTGCCAATTCTGTGGGTGACATGACATATCTTCTCCTTTCCACATAATATTTGTGTTAGATGAATTTGATTTATGTGTAAGAAGCATTTATTATGTATATATCCCCATTTATTGGACTGCATTCACTATTTCTACCAAAGTTAGGGAATTAACATGCTTTCCCAAATACAGTCAACAATCTACCAATATTATCTTTTGGTTGAGTAAAAAGTCATTTTATTTTATGGATTAGATTGCTATTTAATGTTGTGAAGGTGGGGCTGAAACTTTGTGGCAAAGTATATAGGCAACAAGCTGGAAAATTGCTCTTGAAAATGTTTAATTTTGTGTACCCTTTCCTGTGCAGTTGCCCCCTATTGCTTTCTATGTACTGTTTGACATACCAAAATGCAATTACCAGAGAGGCTTGTCTGTCTGAATGGCTGACATTACAGTAATACTGTTGTGTAACTACTAATATTACATTATCACGTAGTAATACTGTAATGTAGTGTTCTAAACCGTGAGAGAGAGGCTGCGCTGTACCAAAACAATCGAGAAAAAGTAAAAGTTTCATGTGTACATTCGCACAAACATACAGTGCGCACAAAATTTTGAATCAGGAAAAATTTTACACAAGAGAAAATTTCTGCGCACACTAACAAAGAAAATTTAGAGGGAAAATCGCTCAACAGGTGCACCCAAAACATGTGAGTGCAGAACAAGTCTTTAACAACCTACATAGGCTCCTTTATAGATTTCTATGAGAGCTGCAGCTGAACACACACGTGGCTTCAAATTCATGGTGAAAAAAAAAAACAATAAGGCAAGCTACGATACGCCTGGCTGCTCCTTAAGGCTTAAGGTACAGGGATTCCTCTATACTTCCAAGTGATTTGCCCAAAAATGAGCAAATACTTTGTCATGTCTCTATAGTTCCATACGGAAACATCCACTGAATTATTCACTAAAATCTATGGTTAGAGCTGCATTTTAGAATTTCTCCAAATCAGCTATGTTTGCCCGTATTTTGCATTCGGATTTAATTCACAAAAATTTAGAGTTTTAGTTAATAATCCTGCTACTTTTGCCAAACGATAGCTTGCCCTGGCTAGTGAGTAGCTGGCTTGAATTGCTTGCATAATAGCTTCATTCATTTATTTTCATGAATGAAACTACTCTGGGAAGCTCAATTACATATTCTATACGTTCCATAAATGCAGGGTTTTTTCTTATTTATTTATATATATATATATATATATATATATATATATATATATATATATATATATATATATATGCTTTCTTCCTTTTTCGTTTTTAAAATGTGAAAGAGTTGGGACTGGCTGGGAAAACTCATTTCCTGGTCCCTAAAGAAGCTGAAAATTTTAGGCAACCTGGGCAAGATAAGAAATGTGTATCATTTGTATTTTTAAACAGTTTCCTGTTTTCCATGTTTCTTCATCTATTATCTCTGTAACAGAAGATAGGGGCAACTCCATCAAGGAATGCCTGTTCAATTCTTAATTTTCCTTGGGCCCTCTATTCTTGTATAGTATGCCTACCTACCTCTGATCTATAAGGACACACTCAACTAGGGGTGAATACGGTGTAATTACAAATAGCTGAAAGCCATTTGCAAACAGTGAAGGCTTCATGTGCAATTATTATATGATTTTTTTTTCAGTTTTTCTATTTCTACCATGTTTATTTTATAAACAGTGAAATGTGATGATCTGATAAATGAATTGCACATTTTTAAGTCAATAATGTCAGAAAAGGAAATATCCCCCAGTGCACTTAAATTTCCACCATGCCCATTCTTGTCTAAACTTTGCAATTTTGTTTTTAATTAATCTCAGCCAGTTTAGTACATAACCCCACCGTGGAGCATGCCAATAAGTGCAAAAGGGGGGAGGGGGGGGCTAACGATGACGTTTGTTTTTATTCTGGTTATTATTTATTGTACATAATCGCCATCCATTACAAGGAAGTTACCCTGCCACCAAATATAATCAATATATAGTATGGTCCATAGGCTGCAAGGTACTCACAGAGCGGATGTCCGGAAAGTGATCTTTGTATCTCCCCTGGTAGATTGGGTTAGGGTCTCTCATGGTGTTCCCAGGATCAGCTAGCATGGTATCTCAGTAACAGAGCTTCAGTCTCCTTCACTCCTCAGCTCTTAGCAACCGCAACTGTATACATTGACATTCTAATGTTACCGGCCGGCGAGCCCAAGCCTGCTCGTGACGTCACGGCGCCTGATACCCTCCCAGCTTCTTCATACAATCTATCACGCTACAATGGGATATGGAGGATTTACTGTCAAATAGTATAGAGGAGCATCATTTTATTACTTCATGATCACGTTTGCACTGGCTAATGTACAAACATAGCACGCATTGTAAATATTGGACTATGGTAACTGGTATAGGTAGGAGGTGGGGAGCAGGCTAAGTTGCTGTACGTTACATACTTGCATGTGAATGTTTGCTTAAATGAGATAATGTTTTTTTTCCTTCCCTTGTTAAAGCAATACTTTATCCTATTACAAACTTTGACTGGCATATTGCATGCCTGATTTTTTTTTTATTTTATTTTTTTTTTTCCTACAGTTACATGGGGTTCTTTCAGTTACAGTTTCATCTTTCCCATTTTTATGCTGCTGCCTGCTGTCCCTATTGTCTAAGAACTCAAAACAGAACCGTATAATGTCTCAAAAATTAGGTAAAGGTCTCCATGGGGTTATTGCTGTACCCAGGGACAGTAGGAGTATAGAACTAATTTGTCATTTTCAGAGTGACAAGTTCATATTTTGCAAAGAACCCCTTAAGTGGCCAATTCCATGTGGGTCTGGTGGCCACAGCATACAGAGGAAGGTAGGTTTTATTTATCTGGAGCTGTCCCTCACAGTCGCCATCATCGTCTTCTTGTTGGTCCTTGTAAGCTCCTGATACTTCATTTGCCAGTAACCATGTCCAGGGGCGGACTGAGAACCCTCAGGGCCCCCGGGCAAAATAAATCAAGGGCCCCCTTACAGGCCCCACCCATACTCCGCAGCAAGCGCCACCCATGTCCCGCCTCCATGCACCGCCTCCAGCCACACCCTACACAATCTTTAGACACAAGGAACAAAAGTGCAATAATCCCTTCAAGGCCCCAGTAGAGACTACAATTGAGGGCTAATGGGCCATGGAGGGGGGTCTTTCTAGCAGAGGCTATCTCAGTGTCCTTTAGAGAGTGTGTTAGAAAGAATCCCCTCCAGGCCCTATTAGAGACTACAATGGAGTCTAATAGGCTTGGAAGGGGGTCTTTCTAACAGAGGCCATCTCAGTGTCCCTGCTGGAAAGAGTCGCCTCCAGGCCCCAGTAGAGACTACAATTGAGGGCTAATGGGCCATGGAGGGGGGGGAGCATTCTAGCAGAGGCTATCGCAGTGTCCTTTAGAGAGTGTGTTAGGAAGAATTTCCTCCAGGTCCCATTAGAGACTACAATGGAGTCTAATGGGGCCTGGAGGGGGGTCTCTCCAACACTCTGGTTCCTATTCACAATATAGCAACACAAAATAGCTCGCTGATACCTAGGCCAAGTTGGCTCCTCTTACCTTAATTACTGTTGCTGGCTGGCAGTCTGTGGGCTTGCTGGAAGGCTGTGGGCTTACTGGCTGCGGCTGGCAGGCTGTGGGCTTGCTGGCAGGCTGTGGGCTTGCTGGCTACTGCCGGCAGGCTGTGGGCTTGCTGGCTGCGGCTGGCAGGCTGTGGGCTTGCTGGCTGCGGCTGGCAGGCTGTGGGCTTGCTGGCTGCGGCTGGCAGGCTGTGGGCTTGCTGGAAGGCTGTGGGCTTACTGGCTGCGGCTGGCAGGCTGTGGGCTTGCTGGCAGGCTGTGGGCTTGCTGGCTACTGCCGGCAGGCTGTGGGCTTGCTGGCTGCGGCTGGCAGGCTGTGGGCTTGCTGGCTGCGGCTGGCAGGCTGTGGGCTTGCTGGCTGTGGCTTGCTGGCTGGCAGGCTGTGGCTTGCTGGCTGCGGTTGGCAGGCTGTGGGTTTGCTGGCTTTAAGCCTAACTGGTGGCCTGTAGGCTGGCTGGCCTGTGGGTTGGCTGGCTTGCTGGCTACTGGGGCACTCGTAGATTATTCAAAGAAATAATCCATGCACAATAACCACTACTACTCTGTGTAGTCGTTATGGTGCCAGGAGGGCCGGGCCCCCCTCCCAGAGTAAGTAGTCAAACCGTTTAAGAACAGTTTGACAACTTACCTGGGGTCTGCTGGGATATGAGGCTGTAGTAGGGTATAGGAGCAGTGGTGCAATGTGTAAGGGGTGCAGTGTGTGTGAAAGGTTCAGTGTGTGTGAGGGGGTGTAGTGTGTGAATGTGTAGGGTGTGTGGGGCAATGTGTGTACGAGGGGGCTGTGTATGTGTGTGGCAATGTTAGTATGGGGGGCTGTGTGTGTATGGGTGGGCAGTGTATGTGTGTGTGTGTGAGGCAATGTGTGTAAATGTGTATGGTGTGTGTGGGGGCAGTGTGTGTGTATGGGGGGCAGTGTGTGAATGTGTATGGTGTGTGGGGGCAGTGTGTTTATGGGGCTAAAGTTCACTCTCACCACTGCGACCACCAGGAATCCCTGGTGGTCACAGTGTTGAGAGTGAACTCTAGCCCGTAGCTCCAGGGCTAGAGTTTACTCTCGCAAGAGCCGTAACGTTGCCGTGGTAACCGCGGCAACGATCTGTGCTCGCGCAAGAAGGACCCAGAGGAGCTGCAGGCTGAGCTCCCGGGTCCTCTCTTCCTCCCTAGCCTGCTGGCTGCCTGCACGGTGCCTGCGGACAGGGGAGGGGGCAATTGCCCTCCTCTTACTCCCCCCTCCCCCTCTTCTTACCCCCTTCTTACTCCCACTCTCTTCTTACCCCCCTTCTTACTCTCCCCCTCTTCTTACTCCCCCCTCCCCCTCTCCTTACTCCCCCTCTCTTCTTACTCCCCCCTCCCCCTCTTCTTACCCCCTCCCCGCTCTTCTTACCCCCCTCCCCCCTCTTCTTACTCCCCCTTCCTCTTTTTACTCCCCCCTCCCCTCTTCTTACCCCCTTTACTCCCCCCCTCTCTTCTTACTCTCCCCTCTTCTTACCCCCCTCCCCCCTCTTCTTACTCTCCCCTCCCCCTCTTTTTACTCCCCCCTTCCTCTTTTACTCCCCCTCCCCCTCTTCTTACCCCCTTCTTACTCCCCCCTCCCTTCTTACCCCCTCTCTCTCTTCTTACCCCCCTCCCTCCTCTTACCCCCTCCCTCTCTCTTCTTACCCCCTCCCTCTCTCTTCTTACCCCCCTCCCTCTCTCTTCTTACCCCCTCTCTTCATACCCCCCTCCCTCTCTCTTTTTACCCCCCCTACTCCCCTCTCTTTTTACCCCCTCTCTCTTTTAACCCCCCTCCCTCTTTTAACCCATCTCTTTTAACAACCCCCTATCTCTTTTAACCCCCCCCCTCCCTTTTAACCCCCCCCCTCCCTCTCTCTTTTAACCCCCCTCCCTCTCTCTTTTAACCCCCCCCCTCTCTCTTTTAACCCCCCCCTCTCTCTTTTAACCCCCCCCCCTCTCTCTTTTAACTCCCCCCTCCCTCCCTCTCTCTTTTTACCCCCTCCCCGTAGCGTGGCCGAGCTGCTCTGCGTCCGCGGTGCCGGCCGGAGTGATAGGAAAGTGCACACACACTGAGTGTGCACCTTCCTGTCAGTCCGGCCGGGTACAGGAAACAGAAACTCCTGTTCCGCGCGGAACAGGAGTTTCTGTTTCCTGTACCCGGCCGGACTGACAGGAAGGTGCACACTCAGTGTGTGTGCACTTTCCTATCACTCCGGCCGGCACCGCGGACGCAGAGCAGCTCGGCCACGCTACGGGGAGGGGAGGTGAGAAGCTGCAGCCGCCTGAGCGCTCTTAAGAGAGCGCTCAGGCGGCTGCAGCATTTAAAGGGGCGGCCGGGCCCCCTGATGGCGGGCCCCCCTCCCGGCCGGGCCCTCGGACCATGTCCGAAGTGCCCGACCGGTCAGTCCGCCCCTGACCATGTCTGCATAGAGCCCTGCCTAAATCCCACACTTGTGATGTCTACTGGGATGTGTACTGGGACTACTGGGAAAAGTTGACTGCGGAGCTCTGTCTTTTGTCAACTTTTTTTATTTTTTTCTTTAAACATCAGAAAGGTATTTATCCTATAAATTTGCGCCATTGTATCTTAGTAATATAATAAATACCAATTCATCATATGTTGTTATATATAATTACATTTCTATTAAAATTTTACTTAATTTTATTGGATGTAAGACCGGATATAGGGTATCAGTATCTATCCTATTCTACCTTCGTAATCTATATTAGCCAGTATGTTGAGACCTTGCTTCCTCTATAGTCATGTCTTATAAAACTTAACATATAATACATACAAGACAAACTACTCATTCAAACAGTGCACCAAAGCTATAAGAGAATATCTGAGGAAAGTTTATAACTTTAAGGACCAGTTTTTATTAGTATGCTCTACATTATTGGTTAATGGTTGTCTCGGTTATCCAGGGTTCCCATATCTTGGTGTGTATATTTGTCATGTTAAGATTTCTATATACCTGTTTCTCCATTAATTGCTGGTATCCTATTTGAAATTCCACCTCTCTCCATGAGGGAGTCTTTTGTCAACTTTCAACGTCTGGCTTGACCAGCTGTCAATGTCTGGCTTGACCACGAGACAGTGAAATTCCAATGCAGTCTGGATCAGTATTTCATAATGAATATATATACTAGTGAACTACTTCAAAGTAAATACATATACACAAATATAAGTCCTACACTAAAATTTTCACTACTCCAGCGCGGCAGCAATGATCATAGTACACATCAGCCCCAATACATACAATAAAAAAATACAAAGAAAAGAGTTACGTGTGCACTAGCCCAAATCCATATGCATATTTAAATAAATTGAGGGTATTTTTTCACTCCAATGGCCATTAGGTGTAAGCCTAACTCTTTTCTTCAGTTTAATATTTAAAAGTGATAGATCCCCTTTAAATGAAAAGTGGTAAAATGCTTTGAGTTAGATTTCTTGGGAGGTCTGTTTTCTATAAATATATACTTTTGTGTAACTATTTTGTATTCGGTAATTGTTATTAAAGTCAAAGTCTTAGCATACAAAATTTTGAAAAAGTTTAGCTTCAAAATCAAAATTTACTACTTGCAATATTTTGCCCTATTCTTCCAAAAATGTATTGACGTCCTTCTCAGTGGTCTTACGTGTTCCCGGATTGCACCGCTGCATTCTATAATGAATGCGGCGGCAAGGCTCATTTTCCTGCCCGCTCGCACCTCCCACACTTCCGCGCTCTGTCAGTCCCTGCATTGGCTTCCAGTTAGATATAGGGCTCAATTTAAAATTATGGCGCTTGCTTACAAGTCCCTACATAATGCTGCTCCAACCTACCTATCCTCCCTAATACACAAGTCCTGTTGAGGCCCCGGCGCTCTGCCAAAGAGCTCCGTATATCCTCTGTCCGTACTCCCACCTCTAATGCTCGCCTCCAAGATTTCTCCAGGGCTGCACCTCTTCTGTGGAACTCCCTTCTCTTCTCCATAAGACTTTCACCCATTCTCCGCTCATTCAAAAAATCATTGAAAACTCGCTTCTTCAAGAAAGCATATCAATTAAACTGTTAGCAGGTTTTTATCCACCACCCCCATGACTCCTCTCCTGCAACTGTCAAAATTACCTACTAAGCCCTCAGTGAATACTTTTTTAACAACCTTACTTCATACCCCTACTTTTACCCTTTGTGTCACTATACCCCACTCCCTCTAGAATTTAAGCTCATTGAGCAGGGCCCTCCACCTCTCTGTTCCTGTACGTCCAGTTGTCTAGTTACAATTACATGTCTGTTAGTCCACCCATTGTACAGCGCTACGGAATCTGATGGCGCTATATAAATAATAAAATAAAAATAATAGGCATATGAAGCATTTCAACAATCAAGACTGATTTAATTTGTTTTCAGTATTGTTTTAATTGCAATAGTTATATTGAATGTATTATGAGCCAAACTATCAAAAATGTTGTTTCTTTTATTTAGAAATAATGTTTTGTTATATATATATAATGTGTCCTTTATAAACTATATATAATATATGTGGATGGTACCTGCACTTGATGACAGAATTCACAATCACACATATGATCTTTATTACTTGCATAAGGGAGCTACATGGACACAAGGTGATTACTTACAGTTGTGCTTAAAAGTTTGCATACCCTGGCAGAAATTGTGAAATTGTGGCATTGATTGTGTTCTTTTATGGAAGGATAGTGATCATATGAAGCCATGTATCATCACATAGTTGTTTGGCTCCTTTGTAAATCATAATGATAACAGAAATAACCCAAAAAGCCCATACCAAATATATACATACCCTTGAATGTTTGCCCTTGTTCCAGACACACAAGGTGACACACACAGGTTAAAATGGCAATTAAAGGTTAATTTCCCACACCTGTGGCTTTTCAAATCTCTATTAGTTTCTTTGTATAGATTGTCAATGAGTTTGTTAGCTCTCACCCGGATGTACTGAGCAATGTAGATACTGACAGTGCCGGACTGGCCACCGGGATACCGGGAAATTTCCCGGTGGGCCGCGGCATCTGGGGGCTGCGCAGGTATGTGCCACCGGGTGGCCGGTCTGGTGGCACACTTAGAGGGGGCCGGCCGTGCTCCACGCTGGAGCAGCCGGGCTGCAGCCTCGCCAGCACTCCTAATGCTGAGGACTGAAGGAGGAGGGAGCATGTCTCTCTACCATGCTCCCTCGCGGTTCCCACAATTCACAGCAGCCGCTGTGAATTGTGGGAACCGCGAGGGAGCATGGTAGAGAGACATGCTCCCTCCTCCTTCAGTCCTCAACATTAAGAGTGCCGCCGGACCGGCGAGGCTGCAGCCCAGGAGCTCCAGCGTGGAGCACGGCCGGCCCCCCTGACTCCTCTCGGGTAAATGGGGAAGTGGGGGGTGGGGGGAGGTAGGAGAAAGGTCAGAAAGAGAGAGAAAGAAACACAGAAAGAGAGAGAAAGAGACACAGAAAGGTGAGAAAGAGACACAGAAAGAGACACAGAAAGGTGAGAAAGAGACACAGAAAGGTGAGAAAGAGACACAGAAAGGTGAGAAAGAGACAGAGAAAGAGAGAGAAAGAGACAGAGAAAGAGACACAGAACGAGAGAGAGAAAGAGAAACAGAAAGGTGAGAAAGAGACACAGAAAGGTGAGAAAGAGACACAGAAAGGTGAGAAAGAGACAGAGAAAGAGAGAGAAAGAGACACAGAAAGAGAGAGAAAGAGACAGAAAGAGAGAGAGAAAAAGACACAGAAAGGTGAGAAAGAGACACAGAAAGAGAGAAAGAGACACAGAAAGAGAGAAAGAGACACAGAAAGAGAGAGAGAGACACAAGAGAGAGAGAGAGAGAGACACAAGAGAGAGAAAGAGACACAAGAGAGAGAAAGAGACACGAGAGAGAAAGAGACACGAGAGAGAGAGGAAGAGACACAAGAGAAAGAGAGAGAAAGAGACACAAGAAAAAGAGAGAGAGACACACAAGAGAGAGAAAGAGAGACACAAGAGAAAGAGACACGAGAGAGAGAAAGAGATACAAGAGAGAGAGAGAAAGAGACACAAGAGAGAGAGAAAGATATATATATATATATATATATATATATATATAATAATTATGCCTTTAATATTTACACATATATTAATGTACATTTATATATGCATAATACACAGAGAAATGTCATTGATATGTACTATATGTAATGAGCAGATATTGGCCGAGTCTTGTTGCTAGGTGCATACTCCAGCACAATACCATATTTAAAGTGAAGAGCGCACCCACAGGACTTCAAAATAAACAAGAGAACGTCAATTTTTCACAGTTGTGCCCTACATACATTCACCATTTCAGTCCCATTACCAAGGTTCCCTTAATATGTCATGGTAGTTGGACTGAAACATTGATTACATGCAAAGGCACGTCTGCTTAAAATAAATCTGCACTCTTGTTTTTTTTTAAGCTTATGTGTGCTTTTTTTCCGCGTTGGAGTAATAATTTTTAATTTTAAGTTATCTTTTCTATCTGCACACTATGCTGGCGCAACGCATTATGGGGCTGGTAAATATTTTTTTTCCAGGGCTGCTTTTAATTCCCAGTCCGGCCCTGGATACTGAGCTGTAGGAAACAGAAAATAACTGTCAAAAGACCTGTGTAACAAGGTAATGGAACTTTATAAAGATGGAAAAGGATATAAAAAGATATCCAAAGCCGGGAAAATTATAGTCAGTACTGTTCAATCACGTATTAAGATGTTAAAATTTCGGTGATCTCTTGATAACAAGCCAAGGTCAGGTAGAACAAAAAAGATTTCAGCCACAACAGCCAGAAGAATTGTTCAGGATAAAAAGAAAAACCCACTGGTAACCTCAGGAGAAATACAAGCTGCTCTGGAAAAAGACAGTGTTGTTGTGGAGCACAATATGACGATACTTGAACAAAAATGAGCTGCATGATCAACTTGCCAGAAAGAAGCCTTTACTGCGCCAATGCCACAAAAAAGCCCGGTTACAATATGCCCGACAACACCTTGACACATCTCACAGCTTCTGGCACACAAAACCAAAATACAGCTTTATGGTCTCTTTATGGTCTAAGCGCTATGTATAGAGAGGGGTCAAAAAGGCCTATAGTGAAAAGAATATCACCACTGTGAAGCATGGTGGTGGCACACTGATGTTTTTTGGGGGGAAGGGAGGGTGAGCTTCAACGGCATGGGGAATCTTGTGAAAATTGATGGCAAGATGAATGCAGCCTGTTCAGAAAATACTGGCAGACTGCTGCATGAAGGCTGGGCATGGGACGCTCATAGACTTTCTAGCATGCCAATAACTCTAAGCACAAGGCAAAGTGTTGCGGTCACCGGCCCGCCGAGCCTCACGGCCGTGCCCGACCGGCACGACCGCGCCGACAACACGAGCTTACCTGCTCGTCGGCGAGCCGGGAACCGCTCACTCAGTTCTTCCGGGCATCACGCCCGAATCCAACATGGCGCCGACCACGTGGTCGCGTCTATGGATAGCCCCACCCCCGAGAGTTATACCAACGTGTGCGTGACGTCACGACGTCAACGCACACACACGTTTTGGGGTCAGAGGTCGCCCTCTGACCAATCATAGCATAGAGAGGGGTATTTAAACCCCTAATTCACCCCAGTACTTTGCCCTGTCGTGGTTTCCGTTTCCTGGTTTCCTGAGAGTGCTATTTTCGTGTTTCTGATTTCCTGGTATCCTTATCTTGGCTTTTCCCGGGTTATTCTGATCTCTGGTTTCCCTGACTTGGCTTGTTTAAACGGTATTGAGTATTTTCTGGCTTCCTTGACCTCGGCTTTCCCTTTGACCATTCTCTGTCTCTAGCGTATTAGTCTGGCCATTCTAAAGTCCGGTTTACGCTCTATCCTGTTATTTTCCTTTCCTTATTTATGTATATACAAATACAAAAAGAGAAGTCCTGCGCTTAAGCAGCAAGGACTACAACACACATCAGCCCCAATATATAGTAAAAACCAAAGAAAAGAAAAACGTTACCTGCGCAGGTATTTACTTTGTATCACACAGCCTGGTTACAATGCTGCTACCCATCCCATGTGTTCCCTATTAAGGGTTAATAAGTATAGGGGTGTATATAAAAAATACCCCTTTCTGTCTCATTAGAGATATCTTTGCCAGAAGCTCAATGAAGCAGGCTGAAGGGTCAGTGTTAGGACCCGCTTAGGGGGGTCTGCCTTGACGTTGGCAGGCGGGCATCCCTCCAATGGCCATTGGAGCAACTAAATGACCTCCATTTGTCTAAATATACATAGGGATTAAGGAGAAAGCGCAGGTAACATTTTTCTTTTCTTTGGTTTTTACTATATATTGGGGCTGATGTGTGTTGTAGTCCTTGCTGCTTAAGCGCAGGACTTCTCTTTTTGTATTTGTATTTACTTTGTATCACACAGCCTGGTTACAATGCTGCTACCCATCCCATGTGTTCCCTATTAAGGGTTAATAAGTATAGGGGTGTATATAAAAAATACCCCTTTCTGTCTCATTAGAGATATCTTTGCCAGAAGCTCAAGGAAGCAGGCTGAAGGGTCAGTGTTAGGACCCGCTTAGGGGGGTCTGCCTTGACGTTGGCAGGCGGGCATTCCCTCCAATGGCCATTGGAGCAACTAAATGACCTCCATTTGTCTAAATATACATAGGGATTAAGGAGAAAGCGCAGGTAACGTTTTTCTTATTAATGTATATGTTTACATAGTTTCTGCGTGCTGGACCACACTAATAGCCGTGACATTACGACTGGGCCATGGATCCTGCAGAACTATGCAAACATATGATTGCCTGTGAAAATAGGGTGGAGGATATGGACCACAGGTTAGACCAATTTGCCCAGGCATTTCAGACCTTGCTCCAGAGGACTGCCTATTTAGAGGTCCCTCCTGTACCACCTGTGGTTCCGCCACCTGTAGTGGTTCCCGTACCACATAAACCACCGTCCATAACCCTTTCACCTCCCCCTCGTTATGGAGGTGATTCTAAAGAATTCAGAGGTTTTTTAAACCAAATTGAATACCACTTTGAGGCCTCCCCAGGTTCATTCCCTACAGATAGATCAAAAATAGGCTATCTGATGAACCAATTAACTGGAAAAGCCTTAACCTGGGCTAACCCCTTATGGGAAAGTGGAGACGCAGTAGCCCGTGATTACAGCGCCTTTCTCACAGCTTTTAAGGCTACGTTTGAACCTAAAGGCAGGGAGAAGAACGCGGCCAAAGCCCTTATGAGAATAAAACAAGGCAGTCGTTCTGTAGCCGATTACGCCATAGAGTTCAGAACACTGGCATCTGAAGTTGATTGGACCAATAGTGGTCTGGTGGCTGCTTTCTCTGAAGGTCCAGCTGAGAGTATACAAGATGAGACCGCAGCTAGAGACCTTCCGGTTAATCTTAATGAGTTTATTGCCTACATGATAGACATTGATAACCGGCTCAGAGAAAGAGAGAAAAACAAACAACGTAATAGACGTTCTAATTTGTCCATAGCTCCTCGTTTCTCTAACCCAGTGGTGAGTAGCCAAGCGCCTCTTCCAGAACCTGAACCCATGCAATTGGGTAGCGCTAAACTCACTGAGGCAGAGAGACAACACAGACGTAACGAAGGGCTATGTATGTATTGTGGCAAGAAGGGACATCAAAGATTGTCATGCCCGGTTCGGCCGGAAAACTTGCACACCTAAGGCACGTACGGGGACCGACCTTAGGTGTGATGTATATGTCCCCTAAATTGACTAAGAACCGTTTCCTTGTCAGAGTTACCTTGTCTTTTAAGAAGACCACTGTTCAGTGTGAGGCTATGATTGACTCTGGGGCAACGGAGAATTTCCTAGACAAAGAGTTCTCTGCAAAATATCTCCTGCCCTTAAGACAGAAAGAGAATCCTATAGCAGTCGAGGCCATTGATGGAAGGCCTCTTACCCAGCCTTTCATCACACACGAAACTCGGCCAATCACTGTCTCAGTGGGTATTCTCCACTCTGAAGAGATGACCTTTCAAATCATATCTTCACCTACATGTCCGATAATACTCGGTTTCCCTTGGCTCCTGAAACACAATCCATGTTTGGATTGGGTTGAAGGAGAGATTGTGAGTTGGGGTGAGAGATGCAAAGGTGTTTGCTTTAAGCAAATCCCACAACCAATTGGTACCATTAATGTTCCTATTGCACCTCCCTTGACCACACAGATACCGCCGCAGTATATGGATTTAAAAGAGGTATTTAATAAGGCCCAGTCAGAGGGGTTACCTCCACATAGACCTTATGACTGTACCATAAATGTATTACCTGGGACTATGCCTCCCAAGGGAGGAGTATATGCTTTGTCACCCCAGGAAAATCTTTGTTTGGAAGAATATATAAAGGATGCTCTCAGAAAGGGTCATATCCGAAGGTCATCCTCACCGGCCGGGGCTGGGTTCTTCTTTGTCTCTAAAAAAGAGGTAGACCTACGCCCCTGTATCGATTATAGGGGTTTGAATAGGATTACCATAAAAAATGCCTACCCTATTCCCCTTATATCAGAGCTGTTTGACAGATTGAAGGGAGCTCGAGTCTTCACTAAGCTCGATCTCCGAAGTGCGTACAATCTAGTCAGGATTAAGGACGGTCACGAATAGATGACCGCATTTAACACAAGAATGGGACATTACGAATACCTGGTTATGCCGTTTGGATTATGTAACGCTCCAGCGGTATTCCAGGATTTTATTAACGATGTCCTAAGAGAGTACCTTCACATGTTCGTTCTAGTGTACCTGGACGACATTCTCATCTATTCCCCAGACCTAGAGACACATCACGAACATGTGAGACTTGTACTTAAAACTTTGTTACAGAACGGTCTTTACTGTAAACTGGAGAAATGCCAGTTTGACCAAACGGAGATACAATTCCTTGGATACGTTATATCTCCGTCTGGTTTCCAGATGGATCCCCGCAAGCTGGAGGCAGTCTTACAGTGACCATTGCCCAAGGGCCTTAAAGCTACTCAACGCTTTATAGGTTTTGCGAATTACTACCGCAAATTCATAAAGGGATTTTCTTCCGTGATTTCCCCTATAACCAATTTAACCAAAAAAGGAGCAAATTGTATATCTTGGCCCAAAGAAGCAAAATAGGTATTTGAACAGTTAAAATCTTTATTTTCCTCAGCACCTGTCCTGACTCATCCTGATCCAACCAAACCATTTATCCTAGAAGTGGATGCGTCAGAGACAGGAGTTGGAGCCATTCTGTCTCAGAGAGAAAGTCCTGATACGCCTTTACATCCCTGTGGATTTTACTCTCGCAAACTCACACCTGCAGAGAAGAATTATGACATAGGGAATAGGGAACTTTTGGCCATTGTACTTGCCCTTAAGGAATGGAGGCATCTCTTGGAAGGTTCCAAAGAGCCACTTTTGATCTTTACTGATCATAAGAATTTGGCTTATATTGGGGACGCTAAGAGATTGTCCTCTCGTCAGGCTAGATGGTCATTGTTCCTCTCCCGATTCAATTTCGTAATTACGTATAGGCCTGGAACTAAAAACACCAAGGCAGATGCACTTTCTAGGCAGTTTGAGACAGAAGAAGTTCCTGAACAGGAGATATATCCTATTATACCTCCTGAATGCCTCATTGCCACTACAGTTTCCGAAGTGTCTTCTCCACTCTTCTGTGCCATAATAGCAGACCAAACTCAGGCACCCATGGGAAAACCTCCGGACAAACTGTGTCACCTCCGTTCAGAAAAAAGGTACTAGATATGTTCCATGACAACCTCACAGCGGGCCATCCTGGAGTCCATAAAACACTCTCTGCTATCTCCAGGAGGTTTTGGTGGCCTGCTCTTAGAAACGATATCAAAGATTATGTTGGGGCATGTCAAATATGTGCCGTTTCTAAAGTTCCTCCTAGATCGCCCCCTGGACTGTTACAACCACTGCCCATACCTAATGCTCCATTGACCCATTTAGCCATGGATTTCATTGTGGATCTACCCAGTTCAAACGGGTTTAATACAGTCCTTATGGTTATTGATAGATTCTCGAAGATGGCACATTTTATCCCACTTAAAAAACTACCATCTGCTCAAGATCTAGTTCAAATATTCTTGAGAGAGATCTTTCGGTTGCACGGTGTACCCAAAAGCATAGTATCTGACAGAGGTACCCAGTTTATTTCTAGGTTTTGGCGTTCCTTTTGTAAACAATTGGGCATCGAACTCTCCTTTTCGTCAGCGTATCACCCTCAAACAAATGGAGCAGCAGAGAGGGCGAATCAGTCTTTAGAAGCCTATTTACGTTGCTTTATCAATGCCAATCAGTCTAACTGGTATGAGCTCTTACCCATGGCTGAGTTCGCCAGGAACAACACCACTCATGAATCTTCTACTCATAGCCCATTCTTTGTAAATCAGGGTTATCACCCCACTGTTTTCCCTTCTGAATTCTCAGACACGGACATCCCTGCTTTGAACACCCGTTTAGAATCGATTCATGATACTTGGGATTCCGTCCATTCGGCTCTGCAAAAGGCTTCATTACGTGCAAAGGTCCAAGCTGACAAGAAACGGGGTGCTAATCCTGTCTATCTTCCAGGTGACAGGGTGTGGCTCTCCACAAGACATATCAAACTTAGGGTTCCGTCCATGAAATTTGCCCCTCGATACATAGGTCCTTTTCGAGTCATCCGATGTATCAATCCAGTGACCTATTCCTTGGCACTTCCGGCTCATATGAGGATTGTGAATACTTTTCATGTGTCTCTACTCAAGCCCCTTACTTGCAATCGATACACCAGGTTTTCCACACCTCCTCCACCCTTGGTAGTGGGTGACCAAGAGGAATACGAAGTTCGTTCTATCATGGACTCCAAAATGTCCAGAGGTGTCTTGTCCTATCTTGTTGACTGGAAGGGTTATGGTCCCGAGGAACGTTGTTGGGTTCCTGCTGACCGGGTTCATGCGCCCCGTCTTGTCCGGTCGTTTCACAACCGCTTTCCTCTTAAGCCGGGTCCTTCCCGCCCGGTGCGCGGTCTTCGAGTGGGGGGTACTGTTGCGGTCACCGGCCCGCCAAGCCTCATGGCCGTGCCCGACCGGCACGACCGCGCCGACAACACGAGATTACCTGCTCGTCGGCGAGCCGGGAACCGCTCACTCAGCTCTTCCGGGCATCACGCCCGAATCCAACATGGCGCCGACCACGTGGTCGCGTCTATGGATAGCCCCGCCCCCGAGAGTTATACCAACGTGTGCGTTTTGGGGTCAGAGGTCGCACGCACGTTTTGGGGTCAGAGGTCGCCCTCTGACCAATCATAGCATAGAGAGGGGTATTTAAACCCCTAATTCACCCCAGTACTTTGCCCTGTCGTGGTTTCCGTTTCCTGGTTTCCTGAGAGTGCTATTTTCGTGTTTCTGATTTCCTGGTATCCTGATCTTGGCTTTTCCCTGGTTATTCTGATCTCTGGTTTCCCTGACTTGGCTTGTTTAAACGGTATTGAGTATTTTCTGGCTTCCTTGACCTCGGCTTTCCCTTTGACCATTCTCTGTCTCTAGCTTATTAGTCCGGCCATTCTAAGGTCCGGTTTACGCTCTATCCTGTTATTTTCCTTTCCTTATTTATGTATATGTTTACATAGTTTCTGCGTGCTGGACCACACTAATAGCCGTGACACAAAGTTGACTCTCCAGTGGTTACAGCAGAAAAAGGTGAAGGTCCTGGAGTTGCCATCACAGTCTCTGGACCTTAATATCATCGAGCCACTCCGGAGAGATCTCAAACGTGCAAGACTTTGCATGACCTGGAGGCATTTTGCCAAGATGTAAGGGCAGCTATACCACCTGCAAGAATTAGGGGCCTCATAGACAACTATTACAAAAGACTGCACGCGGTCATTAATGCTAAGGACGGCAATACACAGTATTAAGAACTAAGGGTATAAATACTTTTGAACAGGGGTCATTTCATTTTTTTCTTTTTGCCATGTTTTGTTTTATGATTGTGCCATTCTGTTATAATTTACTGTTAAATATGAAACCCATAGGAAATAAAAGAAATGTGTTTTGCCTGCTCACTCATGTTTTCTTTAAAAATGGTACATATATTACCAATTCTCCAAGGGTATGCAGACTTTTGAGCACAACTGTATATGTATTCAGTACAAAATATACAAAGGATATCATTAAATACAAGTTTTTATTTAACATTACAAGGTTGTGGGATCCTCCATAGATCTACTCCTGCAATGTGCAATAAGATCTTTTTTACAGTCATCTTTAGTAACTGTGGGAGTTGACAAATTTTGGCAGTGTAGGCTCCACTTTTTGCAAGGTTTTGTCAGCCTCTCTCCCAACTGTCCTTTCATTCCTAATGGCGAGGGGATATTTGGCCAGATCTCTGTCACATTTTAGCTGCTTTAATGTTTTTTTTTTCTGTCAATCAATTTTTTTATTGAGGCATGCTTAAAACAATGAAAAATATACAATAGAAATATTGCACATAGAATGCAGAACATATGTTCACAAATACGGTATTGCATTTCAGTTGTGGTAAAGATTAGTTATACCTTATTTTTTGTTTATGAAACGGTAAAGTATACAGTGCACCAATATCAACACAGAATAAGTAGTCAGGACAATATGCACAGGGATCAAACACAAGTAGAAATATAACCACCGGAGAGGTAAGTGTATGCATAGCAAGAAAACTATGGACATGATAACAAAAATAAGAATCATGTAGCCATTGTCAGTAAGAGTGAGCACAGCTTTGGTCAGACCAAATTCAGCCGACCTTTCCTGGGGTGTGGTAATAAAGTTGGAATTCTTAGGGCTCCAGCTGGAGGGTCACAAGAGAAAGTCAGAGCTCCACAATTCTGGCCCTTGAGCCTTGGTAAGAGCCCAAGCCCGTCACATTCTATGTTTCTATGTTTGTCCACTGGTCGCCCCCACTCTCAGCCAACCTAGTATGGTGCTCACAAACTCCAGGAGATTGTGGACTGAGTTCAGGTTGAAGACCCCTCATGGCACTGGACTCAGGAGGACATTGATGCACCGAGGTTCCTTTGGAAAGCACACTGGCTTCATAGAAACATAGAATGTGACAGCAGACAGGAACCTTCAGCCCATCTAGTCTGTCAATTTTTCTAAATATTTGTTATAGTCCCTGGCCTTATCTTATATCTAGGATA
Source organism: Pelobates fuscus (assembly GCF_036172605.1). Classification (NCBI taxonomy): domain Eukaryota; kingdom Metazoa; phylum Chordata; class Amphibia; order Anura; family Pelobatidae; genus Pelobates; species Pelobates fuscus. Next base: position 311,139,534 of record NC_086320.1, on the reverse strand, counting down.
GTCTTATGCCTATCCTACGAATGCTCAGCTGTGATAGATACAATCTACTGTTTACTAACACACTCGCAAAATTGTGCACACAATTTGTCAAATGCTGTAAGGAAACAACCCTCCTGCTGCAATCGGTGAGGGGTTAAAAATACATTCGTTTTTTTTCCAAATTTCATTCATGAATGAAATTATTTAAAGGAACACTCCATGTACAATGTGACACAAAAGATTGCAAGAAAAGGCCAAGTAGATAAACAGTAAAAATAATAATAATAACAATAATAATAATACAATACTTTGTATCAACAGGTACACCATTTGTGGTGTATTAGTCAATTGTGGCCACTGTTTGTCAAGTAGCTTTGAACACAGTTTTTACATTTCTCATTTTCGAAGAGGAAGACCAGGGACTTAGGAGGCAACACTCAGTGAGTGCAGCTGAGAGTGCTAAACATCACATGGTGATGATAAGATTAAAGGCAGTCCCTATCACACTAGAGAAGTGGTCTGAAGTGGGCATGCATGAGAGTTTGACCATGGGGAGGCAGTGTGGGCAGAAGAAGATGATCCAGTAATCATAATTTCACTGAATACTGAAATGACAGTGCCAATATAAAAGATCCAGACCTTAAATGAGTAAAAAAACTGAAAAAATTGAAATGGCAAAGTGATTTAGGCATAATGAAGAGTACAGTAAATAGGAGAGGGGTAAAAAAAAAAAACAGCTGATGTGGTCATGACAGTGCCGCTTTACATTCGGAGGGCATCTTATTGTAGTACACAGACGTAACACAGTGAAAGAAGTAAATAAAGACTCAGTTTTTGTTGTAGTGGTTTTTAGAGAGACAATCTCAGCATTGATAGTCGGTACAGGATACTTTTCAACATCAAAACCTTTGCAATACTGAAAAGTTACCGTTTTTACACTGACCCTTGAACAGTGATATGTAATTCTCTATGTAGTTAGATGATATGCATATTAAGTAGACCTAATCTTGAAAAAGACCTTGTGAGATGAAATGATACAGGGTCCACTTGTCTCAGTAGTGACACAAATTTCAACGTTTTATCATTATCCCATCAGCCTTTGCTATTGTCTGACCCCACCCTTCCTTGTACTATAGTGCTCTATGTACCCTATTGTATGTAAAAGAGGCTGTTTGGGGCTTAAATGTGTGTCCTATGTCTATTAAAGTTAGTTGTTGCTTTAACCTTCACCAAGTGTCATCTGGTGTTTGGTACAGGGTGGAAAAGGCTCTCAGTGATCCCAGTCAAGCCTCGCCGACTGGGTCTGAAGTGCTCCAGGGTCCCTGATAGCTATGAGGGAGCGGACTTGGCAGAGGTACTCAGTTGGAGTACTAGAGCTGCGTCCAATTTGGTTGGCAGCGGTGGCATGACTTCCCAACCCCAGAACAACAACTTCAGGATGAACTGGATCTTCGGATACATTTCCTGGGAGAGCAGCCCCAGGAGGAATGGGTGGTTGAACTTGAGCGATTGGTCTGGATGGAATTGTGGGTGGACATTGGTTACGGGGTCTTACGATGGTATGCAGTCCAGCATTACCCGTGGCTAGCAGGTGACAACCCTCCAGAGGATGAGGACTATGTTGTCCTTGGCCTATTGTGCGAGGCCTTTAATGAGGGGACTGATTTTGGGAGCCCTGCTGTTTTCCGACTCAGGGACATCCAGGAACTTAGGAGAGACCTCATGGATCTCTCTGAAGCTACTGACCTGGAACCTGATCTGACCTACCTGGCCACCCTGGAGTAGGAGCTTGAACAGGATTACAGGGAATTGTTTGACTCTGCACTGTCAGGGCTCCGCAGGTGGCTGTAAGGGGAGGCTGCAATCCACTTGCAGCACTCACCCTCAGTCCTTCGCCGCCCGCGGTCTCCCCTTCCCCTACCTGTCGGCGAGCGGCGTCCTCTCAGCTCTATGCGCCGCTCGCGTCCTCCTCCTCGGCTTGTTTCTCGTTCTCCTGTTTTCTGGCTCCCTTTGCTTAGCTTGTCTCCTGACTATTCTTAGTGTGCTTAACCCGGCCATTCTAAGGACCGGTATTGCACCCTTTACTTTCTGTGACCTGTTAGCGTGTTAGGTTCCCGAATCGTGACATGCACAGCAGCAGGTACCAGAGACTGGGGATTTAATAGACCTTATATCTGAGTATGTTGGTCATGTAGATGTGGAAGGAACTGTATTCTCCACATCTTAATCACAGGGATAATAGGCATGCAGCCCTGATCCCCAAGCCCCTGGCATGAAAACCCAAGGAGCGTAGAGGTTGTCAGCCCCCCTCCCCCCCAGCAGCAGATTGAGTTACTGGGAATAGAGGTAGTTTGTCTCCCTCCCCAGCGGCAAAGTTCCACCCCAGCTGAAGCGCTGGCATTGGGACAGAGTGCCAATGGCCTCTTCCCTCAACTTGTAGCAATGCCAGAAATTGAGAGCGGGAAGGACAGCCTTTTGGTGATAGTGGAGCTAGCGTAGTACACTACTGCCCCAGCTGAAGCGCTGGCATTTGGACAGAGCACCGCTGGCCTCTGCCCCCAACTTGCAGTGACGCCAATGCTGGAGAGCAAGGAGATCAACCTTCTGATGAAGGTGGAGTTCGAGGAGTGCGCAAATTCCCCCAGCTGAAGCGCTGGCATCAAGGCAGAGCGCCACTGGCCTCTGCCCAAACCCACTGGTAATCCACGAGCCTGAGGCATCAGATATAGCTGGCCCCACGGAAGAGCAGATACCAGGGCAAAGCACAGCTAACCTCATCCCTTCTCCACAAGCACTGGGGGATCTCTATCCAGTACAGGTGGTTAGGATTATGGTCTCTATCTGTGGTCCCCAGGGAGGCAGCATAGTGAGCTCCGATCCCCAACCCCATGTCAGAGGGGGCCCAGCCACCCTGCCTTCCCTCCAGTGGCTGAGAGAAATCCAAGGAGACGGGACAGTGGGTACGCATCGCCAGAGGCAGGTATATGCTTTAGGAGATGCAGAGGTTGGCTGGGTGAGTGCTGCTCTTGCATGGGCAATTTGTTTGGTGTACCTATTTGGTGATGGCCTTGGTGGGCTGGATGTACTGACTAACTTCAGAGTCAACCCATCTGGGGTTTCCTATATTGGTCCTCTTCCAAAAAGTTCCAGATTTGCTATTGGGATGTGTGGGTGTCATGGTGGCCCCCTAAGAGTGAAGTCATTTGTGGATAGGATTGAGTTTGGGAGGGGGGCCATGGCAGATTTACTGGGAACTCCCTTTCTCCACTTCCATGTCCCCTCTTATGTCTAAGTCACCCTGTACTTATTAGGGGCACAGGGTGACCAGGAAGCCCAGTCTAGCCTGCCCAAATCAGACATCCACGAACAAACTTAGAACCTATGTGGAACTTTGTCGAGGAGGCTGCCAGGATGGATTGACTTTTTGGGACTTGTTACCCGACTAACTCATTGGAGGTCTGGTACCTGGTTAGTCTACTTTTGGGGGGGGGGGGGGAGTATGTGACGGTAGTGTGTTATAACGACGCTGGACGTCCTCACGCTACGTGAGGACCTCCAGCATCGCCGAAATCCCCATAGGAAAGCATTATTCAATGCTTTCCCACGGGGGGTCTAATGCGCGTGCGCGGCATTGCCACGCATGCGCATTAGGTCTCCCCGCCATGGGGGAGGAGCGTAGGCGGAGCCTGACCCAGCGCCGAGGGTTTTAACCCCTTCAGCAACTTGGGATGGGGACCTGCAGTGCCATCAAAACAGTTTCCTGGCACTGGAGAGTCCCTTTAATGGACCGGGCACACTGCACCCAGACCACTTCAATGAGCTGAAGTAGCCTGGGTGCCCATAGTGTCCATTTAAATAAATATACACACACTTACATATATAATATAATTCTACCTGTATAGTTCTGTATTATTTTGACATAATTATAGGACGTTATTAATGATATATTGAGGGACCTATCCTGCTTGTTGAACTTTTTTCCCCAATATGGTTATTTTAGGGCCTGACATTTAGTGAATCACCCTGCTCATTGTGTGAGTCTGAGTACAGAGACTACACTCCTCTCTACACACAGCCCCAGCTCCTCCCTATCACCAGTTCTAACACAGAACCAGGAAAAAAAAAAAAAAAAAACCCTGAGGAAGGGTGGAGGTGCTGCTGAGTTTGTCCCAGCCGCTTCCCGTAGCCGCGATGACGTCACCGAGGTCATGTGATTGGGCCAGACCGGAGCCATCGGGGCAGCCAGGAACCTGGCAGAGAGCAGGGAGGAGGCGGCGGAGGAGTGAAAGGAGAAGAGGCGGCCGGGCGGAGACCGCTCCCTGATATGATTGTGACTGCTCGCTGGCCGTGAGTGCCCTCCGCTATAACCTGTCCCCATTGCAGCGCTGCGAGCCGGGCTCCGGGGAGGGAGGAGGCCGGGGAGACCTGGCTGCGTGTTATGTTTTTATTTACATGGCGCCAACACAGTGCGCAGAGCCCGGCCGGCGAGATATCCTGACTGGCTCCCACTGAGGGAGACCGCTCTCAGTGCCCCCCATTATCCCCTATTACCGCCCATGGGCTCTTCATTGGTTGGGGTTAGCTAGGAGCTGGCTCTGGGGTGCACAGAGATTCCCAGTGAGACTCCAATAGAGCTCCCACACTCAAAATAGGAGGCCACCGGCAGCAGCTACAGACCCATAGAATCAGGGCGATCAGATGGTTTAATTCACAAAATCTGGGAAGTATGGGAAATTGGAAATTATAGGCCAGGACAGGCAGTTAGACAAAATTAAAATACCCCAGCTAAGCAATATTGGCCTAAAATTAGTATTTAGAGTAGGAGTAGTTACCAGGGTTCAAGAAGAAAAGGCCGTATGACCTAATCTTAACATAAGATTAGATCAACAGACTTAAGTCTGGAAAAAATACTGTGTGTGTGTACATACAATGGTTCTGAACCTTTTTTGTGTCCCCCCTCCCCCCAAGGATCCAAATAATATACATGGCATTAGCTAACACATTCCTCAAATGTAAAATGATCTCAGTGACCAATTTGTCAAGTACAATAAATAACAAAGTGCATTCTACAAAAACATTTTAGAATCTTGCAGTTGCTCCCTGGGAGCATATGAATATGATATGCCTATTGCCACCATTGGGGATGAACTGAAAAGGCATGGATGACCCAATTTTGAATGAAAGGGTTATTCCAAGCATTATGACCACTTTGATGAATTCAATAGTCTAATGTCTGGATGCTACACATATTGAGTTTAACCCCTTGACTTCTTTAGGCGTAATTAATTACACCACCAGCAGCATCATGGGGCATCAGCAGCCTGCCCACAACAAGAGTTCTGTTTGGCTAATGTCAGTTATGTGCAATTTGGGTGAGAGTTGTCTGCTGACACTGCAAAGCTGGAAGCAAGTCATACACCATGATAAAAGCCTTGAAGCCTGGCTGGGTCCCACGTAAAAGGGCGAACCTCTAATAAATGGTTTTCACTATAATGGGAAAGCGGACTGGCATCACAACCACTACAGTAGTCTGTAGGGGCTATGCTGCTTGGAGTAAGCTTTTTAACATAGTTTAAAGAGAAGTTACCCCATGTCCACCATTAGCATTTTGCCGCATGGACAATGGTCCATCCCTCTGCCTGTGACTTGGAGTTTGTCTATAAGCACTCCAAAGCCCCCATTACAGATTACAAAGGATTCAAATGTAGATTTGTTTATAAACTCTATCATAATCTGTACATTTGCCAAGTCTTATGCATTTGCCGTATGTAGATTAAACTAAAAATCAAATGAGTTCTGCTTGACAGCGTCACTTTAACAAAAAAATAAAGCAAATTATAGTAATACAATAAGAATGTAGAAATATTGGGTGTTGTATGTCAAAATACTTGCGTTGCTACTGCGTTAGAGATTTGCTAGAAAACCGATACAATAAAGCCCTTTCAACTTGTTTCCAGTAATTTGCAGGTGAAATATCACATTTGTGTAAATGTTGGCAGGGATGACAATACCTTGTTAATTTTTATGGCATGCTATATATTATTATTATTTTTAGAAAATTACCTTTTAGGCCTTGTTACTTGTTTTTTACATCAAGTTTGGTATTTAGTGACAGCATTCCTTCATGTCAGATTTATTTTTATTTTTTTTCCTCAACCTGAGAGCCAGCTGGTTCCAGAAAGCAGTGTGCACACGATAAGGTAGATTTTGCTCCACATGCTGCTGTATTCAGCTGAGTTATTTTAAAATGAGCAAAGCACACCCTAATAGGCAGATTTGATAAATCCATTTGGGCATTCTAAAGAAGGTACAGCAGGTTGTTCCCCCTTATAGCCTTATTTTCTCTATATTGTAAATATGTTTAATATTTTTTGAACACTTTTTTAAATCAAAGATTTCATATTCTTCCCTAAGCATTTTGCCAGCTCAATAGAATTTGGTGTATTACAAAACAGTTGTCATGGTTATCCTGAGTGGGATTTTAGTGGATACTTACACTGTCTTATATCAGTTGTGTGTGTATATAGTAAAAATCTGCTGATGTCTGTATGATAGGAAGGACCTCATATTTATTGATCCAGTTTCATAATGTTGACCTACACTCTTAAGACCACTGTAGCCCCAAATGGTGTGTGGTTTAAATGAATTGTTTGTGAAAAATGGCTTAATATATATATATATATCATTAAAAAAAAAAAAAAAAAAATACTTCCCTTGAAAGTGTTTCTTGGTGAACTACTTTGAGATTTTCGCACAGACTCACAATCTGATCCACAGGATTTGATCTTACCCATACACTTTTCAGTAGAGGTTTATGGGATAAATAGGTTATATCCCAGCAGTATTTCCAATCATCACAAAACATAAGTGGGATTACATAAGCAAACCATATCAGTCATACTGTGGCTATCTGTTTCCATCTAGTCCAGTTAACTGTTTAGTTGACGGGCTGTATATTGTCATCTGCAGAGCTTGTCTAGGCCACGCATGCTCAGGCTGCTCAGTCCTCTTTCTTATTGTGTGGTGTGCTCACGCTGCATGTACCATATTAACAAAATTTATAGGAAATGTGGAACAAAGTGATCTTGGGTGCCTTAGTGACCATATTGGCAGGCTGTCTTATAGCAACAATAAAAAGAAAATTGTAAAAAAATGCTTTAGTCTTAACCCCTTAAGGACCAAACTTCTGGAATAAAATGGAATCATGACGTGTCACACATGTCATGTGTCCTTAAGGGGTTAAAGGGATACTATAGGCACCCAGACCACTTCAGCTCATTAAAGTGGTCTTGGTACAATGTCCATAGTCCTGTAATGTAAAACATTGCAATTTTAGAGAAACTGCATTGTTTACATTGCAGCACTAAGACAGCTACTAGAGGCGCTTCTGGAATATTCCTGGACTTTAGGTCACTTACCTCACATATGTGAGGTCACCTTTAATTACTTTATTTTTTAGAAATCATCACCTTGTTTACATCCCCTGGCTGTCATTCAAGAAACTGGTTTTACTTCCTAGTTGTTTAGCTCAGTGGAGCAAAACTCCAATATGCAGGCAATTGCCCAGAGCACCTGCCTTACACAGACTTCTCAATGAGCTGCATTAGGAAGTTTGTGATTAGATAGCCACAAGAAATCTACAACTTTTGTAAGCTGGTTTTCGACATACCCCCAATGAAAAAATGCATAAGTAAATGTTTTTACTGGGGGGTCTATCTGCTAAATATATAAAATATTTGATCAGTGGAGTGTTCCTTTAAACTTTGTAATGCCAATTAACAAGTAATCTTTAGTACAAATATATGTAGGGACACTATATGCACTATATACCCTGCAATCTAAACATTGCCGTTTCAGTGAAATGGCAATGTTTACATTGCAGGGTTAAGACTTCCTCTAGTGCAGGCATAGGCAACCTTCGGCACTCCAGATTTTTTGGACTACACCTCCCATGATGCTTTGCCAGCATTATGGAAGATGTAGTCCACAACTTCTGGAGTGCCGAAGGTTGCCTACTGGTTGTCATACTGGATTGTCCTCGTACAGTTGCTTGTCAAACTACTAAAATGACTTGACATCTTACAGGTTTTACATTAAAAAAAAAAAGTGCTCATTCACAAGAAAAGTAGGAGGGAGGAGTCTGGGAACTACAGGCCAGTAAGCCAATTACATGGACTTCAAGATGAGACATGATTTTAGTTCAGGAAGGTCATGCCTTCGATTGGGCAACAAAAATAATATATCGGCGTGGTGCAGTAAACTTGCCTAGATTTCAATAAGGCTTTTGAGACTGTCGCATATGGCTTATGAATATACTGCAAGCTTTGAGTTTGGATTCCAATGTTGTTGAATGGGTTAGGCAATGGCTGGGTGACAGAGGGTTGTAGTCCTTGGAGTAAATTCAAAGCATGGTCTTGTTACCGGTGGGGTACCACAGGGATCTGTTATTTTCAATATTTTTGTTAGTGAGATTGCATATGGACTTGATTGTATATGGGGGGGGGGGGGGGGGGGAGGGGTTGGGGGAATAGAAACAATTAAATACAGGGAATCAACACAGTAAAGGAAGAAGGAGAGTTATAGTTAAAAGAAGAAAAACTACCACAACAAGCTGCCATAGTGTTAAATTAGAGGGGTAAAGGTTAAAAATATCAGGAAGTATTACTTTATTGAGAGGGTAGTGGATGCATGGAATAGCCTTCCAGCGGAAGTGATAAAGGTTAGCAGTGAGGGAGTTTAAGCATATATGGGATAGGCATAAGGCTATCCTGGACATGTGATAAGACCAGGGACTAATGAAAGTATGTAGACAATTGGGCAATCTAGATGGGCCAATTGGTTCTAATCTGCTGTCACATTCTATGTGTTTCTATGATTTTTTTTGTTGTTGTTGTTGTTATAACTGTAGAATTTAGATTCTTGTTCTATTTCCTGATAAAAGCAATTTGTAAAATCAGAGTTTGCATGCATAGCATCAACATAATTGGTTTGTATTGAAATCAATGCAAACACTCATGTGAGTACGGTATAGACCAAATTCTTTCTATAGGAGAGCATTGTAGTTTAGTCTGTACATGTGTGCAGGTGATTGCACAGGTATGCTTAATGTTACTAACATTCATTTATATGTGAGAGAAGTAGACATTTCTTGTATTCACCTTTTAAATGAATTGATAGAAAAAGGAGTCCAGCACAGTCTGTCTCACTAAGGTGATCTTAATGGTGTCAAATGGGTAACACATGGACCTTACAAGGCCTTTAAACCTCCCCTTTAGGATCTTCTGTTAGCTCTCAGCCAATGAATTAAGCCAAACACTGCCAAGCTGAGCGCAAAGCTGATAGTAGAAAGGGAGTGGTGCCTGGCGAACCCCAGATAACAAATCAAGACATACTAAAGTAGTCTGACTACATATAGGGTAGGGCAGCAGGAAACGTATGGAACCATAACTACTACATCACAGACTGTGAGCATTTACCGGTAGTCCTAACAATGGATGCTTGCACAAAAGCACACTTCATTTATACAGCGTTTTTGTCTGTTCAGTACTAATTCATTTTTACTCATTTGGAAGAATGTAATGAAAGTTGGCGTTTTTTGCTTTTTGCCAAAACAAAATCTGACATTTGCTGAATATTCGTTTGAAGGTCTGTAAAGCACGGCATACATTACGATGACAAACAATGGCTGGTGAAATATATTCTTTAAGCAAACTTTTTTCCATATTTCAAATGAAGTGTTGACTCATGCAATACAGTAATGTTCCATAATGGATATTTTGTGTGCTGCTGATAAAGGCTCTTTTAAGCTGTCTTTTGTTATAATCTTTGCCTGAAGGAAACATGGGTATCCCTTTTAAAGCCTCCTGTATTGACAGTTTGTAAAGCAAGTTCTGTTGTTTTTTTTTTGTTTTTTTTGTTTTTTTTTTGGAAAGCTCAAGACTGGCACCCAATTTCTGGCTTTGACTGATGCACACAACAAACCAGGCAATGCTTCCAAATAGTGTTGACTTATTTTCATCACCATTTTGTTTTGAAAATCATATTTCTGATTATTTGTAAAATGCAACACTTCATTTTGTAAACAACAAAACATGCAGGATGAAGTACAACACAAAAAGTTTTTTTTTATTATTTTTTATTTTTTTATTTCATAAGCAGGAAACCTCCATGTACTTACAATAATGAAGTTCCCTGGCACTCTTTTCAGATTTCATTAAAAAAAAAAAAAATATCTGTTTTGTTTTCTGCGGCATTGAGAAAACATGTTCCTTGTTTGCTCACACGTGCACTGGTGCTGTTGTCAAATTCCTCCCTTCTGGTTAATGTAGTGGTGGTGAGTTCAAACAGCCTGTAAGTAACGCAAGCTAAGCTATAGTATGTAACCTTAATTTGGCAAACTTCCTTAGACTCAATAATCTAAAAGAACCAGATAAAATTTCAAACGGTCAAGCTTATGTTTTTTCTTGCATTGTTACTATTTAATTGACCGAGCACACCAGTTGTTGTGTTCTGCGTATGCAGAATCCAGTGCTTTTCAGTCTTGGATAAGATGGATACTTTTAATTTACATGTTCAAAGTGAATCCAATGCAATCCACTCATCACAGGACAACAAATTCGTCTCATGGTAAGAGATTGGATTGAGTAGTTCTTCATTTGGAAGCGTTGGAATGGAGAATTGCAGAGATGTCACGTGAGCTCTGTTTTTGCAATGCACATCTATGAGAAATAATGGATTGGGCCAGAGATTAATAATCTGTAACCCAATCCATTACTTCTCTTAGAGAAGCACTACGGAAATATAGCAGACTTGTGCAATAATGTGTTATTTGTCTAAATAAAATTCCTGTTAATCGATCCAAGGAACAAATACATTTCAAATCTCCCAATTGATATTACCTGTACAGGTAAAACAATTTGGAATCGTTTTTTTTTTTTTCCTAAGTGTTTTTTTTGGCAAACAGGCTCAAAAACGTTTTGTACAAGTCTTGTTTTTTTTTAATAATTACCAAATGCTAACTTTTTGTTTTTTTTTTTTAACTATTTTGGCCACATCTGCGGAGTACCACAGTGGTTTCTTGAATTTTTTGCTTTTACTGAAAAGCCTAATTAATGCCTTCAGCAGTGCAACTTTTAAATAATCCCATTTATCTTGGACTCCTTTTAAATTGCTCCAGTCTGATAATGACTCCTATACACATTCTAATTTTAGAAAAGTCTGTTTTTCTGAAGTCTAAAACTTTTTGGTTTTGTGTGGTGTGACTCAGTAGACATGCTATGAAGTATGTTTTGGTGTGTGTGGTGTGTGTTATATTTGACCCCTAATTTCATGCTGTTTTTATAGATCCTTTGTAATAGTTTCTATAGTAACAGTCTGAGAAATGGGACATAGCCATATTGCCTGTCTGTAAACATCCCTGCTCTTAGTGTTCACAAAGAATATTGGTTCATATATATGTGTATTCACATATACATAACAAAAAGAAAGTACATGTTTAATTCGAAAATGTTTTACCAGGAAGAATACTTTTGAGATTTTTTATTTTTTCAAAAGACAGCACTCTAAGCAACATAACATTTATTTCTCTACTGGTTATACTGCCTAGGGTTTCCAGGAACCAGTGGTTTAATTCTATAGTGTTTAAGAATGGTTTAATTAAAAATAATGTATATCAGCGGAGCATGTTGGTCCTATATAAATGCTCATAACCATAATGTGTGAACATTTTAATCTTTTTACAAATTCTGTTGGTGTTTGCAAATGACAAAATTAATAATAATAGATTTGAAGCTGTTGTAATCTTAGTTTTCATTACCTCCAAAGAAAACGACACTAATGTTTTCTTGTAGGATTTAAAATGATTATATTTATAAAGTGCCTTCATAGTTTGCAGCGCTGTCCATGGGTACAGTGGTACAAGTGAAAAAAAAAAACGTACAAAATAACTTAAAACCAATGCAAAATTTGACAGACTAATACTAAGAGTAGTTGAGGGCCCAATTTCCACAGGAATTTATAATATAGATTGTTTTGTGGGGTGGGGGGCTGTATCTACTAAACTATATAATTTTTTTTTTATTGCTGTGTCATGGAATGGAGTGAGAAGTTGAAGTACTTTTGAGGTCTGGATTGTTCCTTTAGCCTTTAAAATTAAATTTAAAATTACGACATGATTACATCGCCAGAAAATTGGCATTTAAAATTTTTTACTACAACCATTTGCTATATCCCTTTAGAAAAGGATTAGCAATTGTTGCACTATCAATTGTTGCACTATCTACTTCCTTATCACATGGTTGACTAACATATGCATATGCTGTGTTTGGTGTGCAAATTGATTGCTTTTACTAGGATTGACATGCCATCTTTTGCAGGCATGTTATCTATAGCTAAATTTGCTGATGCTGTCATATCGTAAAGGTTATATAATTGTGTTACGTCATTGCACATTTTTTTTCCCCTCTATCCCTACAGCACAAAGTACAATGTTCACAGCCTGTACTGAAAAGAAACTAGAGTTAAAAAATGTATTAAAATGAGAGATCTATCTCAATTTATTACATATATTATAGTGTGTATATATATTATACATACACTATTTATATGTTCAGCTGATGATTTAGCTATTGACCAAAGAAATTCAATGTGATTTTTATTATTTATTTATATATTTTTCACAAGCCTACAGAAAATAACTTTAACTGCCTTTAATGCAGCAATACCCAGAAGGAAGTGAACAGTGTGAAAGAAAAATATTCCCCAAGCAGACACCTAATATCACATTTCGTGTTGAAGCATGGAAATATTTCCATTTAATTGGTTGCAATAAACCTCTTTCTGTCCAGCCCCTCCAGATCGGTACACCCCTGTCTGCCAACTAAAAATTTTAATTTACACTCTGTAAATTTGTGGTCTACGTAAAAAGTGTCCTGCATGTACCTCTAAGCACCATAAACTGTCCCAGGGTTAGACCATCGTACTCCTGACACCATAACCCCTACAGTGGTGGCAGTGAGACCCCTCTGTCATCAGCATGAGACTCTCCAAGCAGGGACATATCATGTTGGTGTACGAGGATTGATTAGATGCCATAAACTTCTGTACAGTAAAGAATTATTAGATAAGTAGTTGATCCCCTGCATGCAATTCCAGTCATCACCTTGGATGATTACAACAACATTATAAACTGATACCAGACAAATCGTGGTTACTACCAGTTTATAGATAGCCCAGATCACGATTTGGTCAACCAGGTTGCATTTTTGCATCAGTTGAATTCTGGACTGTGTATACACAGTCTGCATGTCGGGTCTTTTCAGGGAGAGCATGGTTTGGCACACACAACATGGACATAATTGGTATAAGGCACATTCTCTGATACTTTTATGGGTGATGGACAGCCCTGGTAGACTGTCTTATAGAGATTTTTACAAAACCTGGGTCCAGAGAGAGCCCATGACCAAGCTTTCGATGTTCATACATTCACACAACCTGTGAATGCCATCCAAATACAGATTGAATGGATATTGAAACTGTAGTAGTATAATTTCCCAATTAGCCTTATGGATAGCCTGGCTACAGGAACCTGGGGACCCTCAGTTTGTATTGAACTTGAAAACAGTGAGTTGTAGTGCTTGATGGAATTAGTGTGCTCTTTTAACTTTGTTTTGTTTTTTTTGTTGACAAAGCCGCTAATTAAATAAATTAGTATGGTGACCCTTTCTACAATTGTAAAATTAGCTTAGTGACCCAATATTCATGTGTAAGATAAGATAATTAAAATCAGTGATATACAGGGTTATTCACTAAAGTGAGAGTTAAAGTTAAAGGACCACTCTAGGCACCCAGACGACTTCAGCTTAATGAAGTGGTCTGGGTGCCAGGTCCCTCTAGGATTAACCCTTTTTTTTATAAACATAGCAGTTTCAGAGAAACTGCTATATTTATAATAAGGGTTAATCCAGCCTCCAAATCCTCTAGTGGCTGTCTCATTGACAGCCGCTAGAGGCGCTTGCGTGATTCTCACTGTGAAAATCACAGTGAGAGCACGCAAGCGTCCATAGGAAAGCATTGTAAATGCTTTCCTATGCGACCGGCTGAATGCGAGCGCGGCTCCTGCCGCGCATGCGCATTCAGCCGATGACGTCGCGATCAAGATGGAGAGGAGGAGGAAAGCTCCCCGCCCGGCGCTGGAAAAAGAGGTAAGTTTAACCCCTTCCTCTCTCCAGAGCCCGGCGGGAGGGGGTCCCTGAGGGTGGGGGCACCCTCAGGGTACTCTAGTGCCAGGAAAACGAGTATGTTTTCCTGGCACTAGAGTGGTCCTTTAATTTGAATTTAAGGCCAAAGTAGGCCAAAATAAACTCTTGGTGAACTGTAACATTGATAGCATGTTGCATGGACTACATTTTTATTATTTTCTTTAAAAATGCTAAATTGGCATTATCTAAATAAGTCTCCCCTCCTCACCAGCCCTATTGGTAATGTGTCGTTTCCACATCCACGTTGCAGTCTGTATTTCGTCCATATTTTGTATGGCATTGATTGGCAGAGCCTGTCATTATATTACTAATATGGAATTCCTAAAGCAGGGGTTGCCGATAATTTTTCCCGTGGATCCTTTTGACATAAAGCGCTAACAATGTGGGAACCCCCCCCCCCAAAAAAAATTTTTTGGCGCCATAGCGCAGATTGTAAACAATATTACTTAGGAGCAGGTGTGCTTCTGTGTGTACAGTTGGTGTTTTGTATATAATGTTAGTGTTTTGATACAGGGGTGTGTTTGAATGTAATATTTGCTTGCAGGGGTGTGCTTGGATGTAGTGTTAGCTTTTAAATGTGGATGTAGATTTGTGTGTAGTATTAGTGTTTGAGTGAAGGGTGTGTTGAGTGTTTGTATATAAATTTGAATCTAGGGTTTTTTGTATGTAATGAGTGTGTTTGCATGTTATGTTGGTGTTTGCTGGTATGTATGCACATATGATTGCCGTATGTACACAAACAAATTAACACACACATTCATATGCACACACAGACACAACGATACACACCTTGACACATGCACAGATCTTGATACACACTGGCACATACACACACCAATAAACATATTCATCGGCTGAAGGATTTGTTGGATGATATGGGACAGGTTTGGTGGCATGTCCCATCCGAAGCTTGACAGAATTTGCAACAGAACTATAAAAAGTATACTGTCAAATGAAAGTTAAAATTCAGTTTTTAGTAGAAAGCCAACACAGAATTTGTCGGTGTCCAAATACATACGGAGATATATATCTTTATTATTCCTTAAAAAGCCAGCACTCCTGAGCATTCGTTATAAAACCCATCCTTTATTAGTATTCCAAGTATTACATTTAAAAAATCTTATGTTGTCCTGTGGAAAGTTCTTAAATAGAACTGAAATGTTGACTCCTTTGATTTTGTTTTGTATAAACATATATATGAGGCATCATAATGTCTTAAAGAGGAACTGTCATAATTTTGCATAACCTAACTTTTTTCTTATTGACAGTTTTTCTTCCAACAAGGAGGGTCCATAATCTAACTAAAAGGGAACAAATCTACTATAAATACATTTATTTTTTAACGTTCGAATGTTCCTTTAACCTTCCTGTGTGGACTGTACTGTTAATGTGTTCTTGAGCTTCTGGAACAACTAATATGTAAATTCATATTGCAGACAAAAAAAAAAAAAAATCACATAGTTGGTGACAAGCAAAGATGTGGTTAATGCATTTATATACAATGCTGTATGTTTCCTTTTCATGCATTATTTTTAGTCCTGGGAAATAATTTCATGTAAATGCTTAAACATTTGCAAAAATATAGTTATGAAGTGATATTTTACATTGTTTAAAGGGAAGCAGGGGTTGGGTTAGGAATTATTTAAGGAGCAAGCAAAACCTCAAATATTGTATGTAGTGTTCTAACTTTCAATCTCAAGGTTATGTCACCCTTCACAACGTAAGGTGTGTCTGTTTTTTTTTAGCTTTACTGAAAAACGTCTTGCAAGAATTACTCTGTAAAATTAAACAGTGTAACTATAGGTCAGGATTTACTAAAACTCTGATGTATGCATCTATATCTGTACAAAACATTATTGTGCAGAAACCCAAACCCCACAATGTAATTGAACACAAGTATACTTAAAAGAACACGGAAACATAAAAAAGTAGTATTTTTTTTTTTTTTTAAAGTTCCTCAGATTTGGTCTCCCCCTTTTTGTTCTGGTTCCGTACCTGTCATACAGAAGCACTGTGGACCTACTCTGCAATCACACCACGTATGTTTTGTATAGAAAAGCAGGGCTATCATTTTTAATTTTTATTCTTATGTTCAAACTCTACATGTCAACGATATCAGGATGTCTCAAGCCAGATCGTTTACAAACAAATAGATGTCGTTTAGACATGTCTGTATAGCATATTACGTTTAAAAAAAACAAAAATTGTGCAAAATCTACCAGGCCACTGTTTAATCTATGCTCAAATATGTATGTACGCTGTTGTGGTGTGTAACTGTGCATTGTACTCTCTTGCACAAAAAAAAAAAGCAGCGCTTGACAAATTTCTTTTGCATCTAGGAGCCAGCTAAAAAGTTAGGAGCTGGGGGGGGTGTGTTGGGAGTGAGTAAAAACACCTATCCCATGTAATCGGAGGGGGACTGGTCACCTAAACAGACGCATGCACGCACATTTTCTCATACAATCACAAATTATAGTAATTTTCATTTGAGTCCACCTGCCTTTGGGAGAGCTGTAGTGGATCTTTTCCCTAGTGTCCAGTGAGGCTGCAGTAATCTTCAAGCTCTTCTTGCTTTGCTCCCTCGCGTGCTGTTTAGTGATGCCGAGGCCGGAGTGACGTCATTTTCTGCTCTAGGCATCATTAATCAGTGTGCGAGAGAGTAGAGCAAGAACAGCAGGAAGATTACTGCTCCTACGCTGCCTCAAATACTACCCTGGGTGGCTGCCTCCAGTGCTCTCTAAGCTGGCAGCCTCTGCTGTAGGGCTGACATACCCATACACCATGGCGATTAGAAACCTTGTCCTGGCGCCTGGAATATGTTGAGCCCTGTAGAAAAGCATTAAACCCAATGCTTTTTTATGAGAAGCATTCTCACAGGGTTATTTACTAAAGTTAGAATTCAAGATGAATTTCAGATTTAAGGCCAGGATAGCTGGAAGCAAAGATGACGTAGAGATTTTTTTTTTCCAGTTTGACTATTTTGATCTTAAATTTGAAATTCAAGTCTTAATGGCGGTCAGTCTGATAGTGACATGTTTATGCCCACATGTCAACCTTTCATTGTTCAAGAACAATAAAATGAGTAACATTAAGCTGGATAATAGCCTCTAAATCCAAGGGCATACTTAAAAACAGGTGAAACCTAAACATAATTTTCCTAGTTACATTTATTAAGGTCTTTCTTCAAAGAGTTTGTGCATACGGTATTCTGTCTGCATGTCTTCATTGTATATGGTCAACCGTTTTAATTCTTCTGCTTACAATTATACCTTTCCTTTTTGATCTGTAGATTACCAAAAGGATAGAAGAGACCTGTTCCACACATTTTAATTACTGGTCCAGTTTTCTGTACAAGCAAAAGACTCTGTCACAAAAACTTAAGCATGGCTAGCCGAGGAGGAGCCACCAGACCCAATGGACCAAATGCTGGGAATAAAATCTGTCAGTTCAAGCTTGTCCTTCTAGGAGAGTCGGCTGTGGGAAAGTCCAGTCTAGTACTACGCTTCGTAAAGGGACAGTTTCATGAATTCCAAGAGAGCACAATCGGAGGTTAGAGAAGTCTTTTTGTTTTGTGTTGCTGGTTAACTTCCTATTGTTATATTGCATGAAAGCCATGATGTCTAATTTACGTTGTATCTCCGGGTATTGTAAAGATGTAAAGACTTTATGCCAGGTTACACATTCTACTGCTCATTTAGCAATGGTGACTTTTTACAGCAATGGGATACCTAAAGGGATTCATAACGTTTATGCTTTCTTTAATGCAGCATATATAAAAAGCATTAGTGGGTTACTTCAAGCACCATGACCACTTCAGTGATTTGAAGTGCTCATGTTGCTTGGAGTCTGTATGTGCAATGCAGTAAGAAACGCTGCACATACCCAGATATGTAGGCTACCTGCTGGAGGTGCAACTCTGCCTACGGCTGCATTTTTAGTTAGTCTTTTTTTGCATATTGCTTGCACAGAGGATCATTCATTAGGTGAGAACGCTCAACTGATGCTCTCATCCAAAGGGTTTACCCCATTAACGGGAAATGGCACCAGGGTACCCATGGTATCATAACCACTACAGGGGACTGCAGAGATTATCATGCTTTAAGTAATGCTTTAGAATAAGGTTTTGAGCAGTATCTTAGCTGTTCCTAGAAATGCACTTTACTAGACAGAGATCCACCTGGAATCTGCTGAAGCCACTCTCCCAACTCTCTTATCACAACTTGGACAACTACTGCTTATGTTAAATTTCCATTCTCCAGCTGAACTACAACAACTAGAAATCTTGTCAAGTAATGACCTTTAAAACGCTTGATTGGCACGTTAAATCTTTTCAATGAGGCTTTTGTTTTCTTTGGGAGAGGAGGAAAATTAACTTATCACTTATCACAAAGTGTTTTTGTTGTTTTTTCTTGTATACTAACCTACCTTGTTTCTTTTAGAAACAAATGGAAACAATGAATGTGACAGAAATCGAAATGGAATTTAGACATTTATAGGGTTGTCAAAAAGAACACCTTTTGGCCCTGCTCTATCTCTATAAGGATTATAACCAATTACAGATGGAAAATGATAGAGATTGTCAATATTCTGCACAGCTCTGGATTGTAAGGCACCTGTGTTTAATCTTTACAATGTTTCACCAGGTGTCAGTCCTGCAGAATTAAATCATTTTTACTTAGACATTCTGTATAACACTTATCATAGAAATGATGCTGTTTTTCTCTGGTGTTTTCTTGCTTTGTTCACTGTAAAGTGTTCTTAAACCTATAACCAGGTATTTTAATGGTAAACTACAGTATCCATAAAACTAACATTCATGTTCCTAAAGGAAGTTGGTAGAGCTCCTTCCATTTGACCATTTTTAAATATTTTCCTTGATGTTGATTTCTATTGGTAAAATTGGAGGCTGGTTGGTAAACCTTTCTTATATATTGGATGTGAGCATTCATAAAGGT
This sequence comes from Pelobates fuscus, assembly GCF_036172605.1. Lineage (NCBI taxonomy): Eukaryota > Metazoa > Chordata > Amphibia > Anura > Pelobatidae > Pelobates > Pelobates fuscus. Next base: position 311,120,342 of record NC_086320.1, on the reverse strand, counting down.
AATAATGTGTATTCAAATAGCAAAACCACGTATACTCCATCCACTCCGGTCTGTGCTAAAGCTTTTGTATTGATAAGCAGTGCACAAGCATTGCTGAATGGTGGGGCGTTCGTTCAATGTTGTGTGTTCAGCATGTTTTTTAATAAACTCAGTGTCTAAGTAAAACCGATCGTCCACAATTGCTGAAACACTTAATTTATTAAACAAATTAATTTCTAGTGTAGCTTATTTCTTGTCCGCTGTGGTAACCATGCTGTATGAGGTGTGGCAGACCAACCACTCAAACAAATAGCAAAATAAGCAAATGACAGCAATTGGAATGTGAAGAAAAATAACCTAAGCTCTCTCACTTCCTCCCAGCTCTTCTTGCACATTAGAAGGGGCTCAGTAATGCCCAGTTGTGCACTGCAGCGCTTTAACAGCACGACTGGGCATTTCCATCGGGTGGCCCTTCACTGCTACCATTTCTGATTGAATTTTTTTTTTTTATATTAATTTATAATATATAATATGTATATGTAAAAGAACAGATAAAATGTGTATCTTGTAATACCTTTTATTTGTATTTTTTGAACTAACAGCATTTTTTAATGACAGGCTTTCGGGAGACCCTCATTAAAAAAAATTCTAAGTCCAATAAAAAAGGTATTACAAGATACAAATTTTAGATGTTTTTTTACATCTACATCGCTGGACTAATACGGCTACAATCTATACATGCATACCAAATTATTTATATATTTTTTTTCCCCGCGTAGCCCAAGGTGGCACTGAATTGTACTCCTGGTTGGGAACCCCTGCTGTACGGTCTGGTAATCCAACCTAGAGTGTAAATGAGTTTAGCTTCATGGACTAAATCTAATTCTGAAAGGCATGTAAAAAAAAAATTGTTTATGTCAATAATCTAGTTTTGTCTACATTTGACTTTTTTTTTTTTTTTTTCTGCACAGTACCATAATTTATTTATTTGTAAAATTTGTAAGGGTTACTGCAGCACCCAAAATTTAAAAAATAAAATACAAAAACTAAACACGGTTATTGAAAAGATTGATGCTAGTAATTCATGTCACATATTTTTATTCTGCCTGACAAAGCTGTCTGATGAAATTGCTGCTAATTATCTTTAAATTCAAATCTTTTCTAGTAATGTTTGCTACCTTCTTTCATTTGAATATTGCATGAGCTCTATCTCCTTATGTTAAAGGAATAAGACATTGCCTTTCTATGCAAGACAATAGATAACGCATGTTTCATGTTTGTTCCCCCCCCCCCCCCAAGCCAGCTCTGAAATCAAATTTGTAAGCTGATTTCTAATGTCAAATATAGATATATTCAACCCAGTAAGTGCAAAACACATAATGATACGTTTTGGCAAAAGGGCCATAAGGACCATAACTAGCCCCAGAAATTGTGAAGCTGTGCTTGGATTGATGCCTGGCTACTGGCATGATTGCAGATCATAGCCCCTTAGTGATTTGACTCCATTAAATTTCATGAGTGCACAATGCACCCCATTACAGTGATGTATGGTCTCCACAGATATGTAATGATCATTCTTGTGTCATATTTTGTAATCCTTCTATTCCAATTCAGATTGGAGCACATAGTATTACATCCTGGCTGTGCTACTGCTCAGCACAACCTAAAGTCTAACCCTACCGCTTAACTTTATGATAGGGTTTAGGAGCAATGTTCAATGGCACGGTGAGTATAAGTTAACACGGAGTATCTCGCTAACATTAAAGGGACACTATAGTCACCTGAACAACTACAGCTTAATGTAGTTGTTCAGGTGAGATCTATAGCTCCCTGCAGGCAATCTAATGTAAACACTGTATTTTCAGAGAAAATACAGTGTTTACATTGATTGATAGGAATACCTCCAGTGGGCGTCACTCAGACGGCCACCAGAGGGACTTCCTATCACGCAGGGCCCTAAAAAGTCCCTGTACACGTCAGACGTTTAAAAATACGTCTGACGTTTTTAGGAGAGAGAGAAGGCACTGTGTGCGCGCCTTCTCTCTCCAGCCTGTCAGCGGAGGAGGGGGGCGGGCAAAGACCGCGAGCTGAGCTGTCACTCAGCTCGCGGCCGCGCGGTAGTGCGCTCAGGACTTCAGAGGGCGGCATGAATGCCGCCCTCTGAAGTATGTGCGCATGTGTGGCGAAGCCGCGCATGCGCACAAGGGAGCAATGACGCTTCCAAATGGAAGCATCTGATTGCTCCCTGCTCGCGCCTGCCTATTTTGTCATTTTGACGAAATAGGGGGCGCGGCTTCACGAGGCTCCCGTCGCTGGAACCAGGTGAGTAAAATTGCCTCCCTGGAGAGTCCCTTTAAGACCGGAGTTATTCTCTAACCTCAATCGTAAGCCTAAGGCCTTCTCGAGCATAACCCTTTTTAGAGTTTGAAAATGGCAATGGGCTTTTCAAAAAATATAGAATCGTAGCGAACAAATAAAAGTGTAGAAATCTATGGTTATGGTAAGTTGATGTTTTCAAGAGATATAGCAAATCCATGTAAAAATGTATCTCCAAATGAATAATACTCATAGTAATGTCTCTTTAAACTACAAAAAATGTTTACAAACCAGTCTGTGTAAGATACATTGTTCTTGATCTTCTAAACTCAATTTTTGTTGCATAAAATATTAGTAAGTCACCTAACACCCTAACACTGCTAAATTTAAAGTTGTCCATTTGAAATGTCAGAAAGTGTGATGCTGCACTACTGAAAAAGCATTTACAGTAATGTTGGTACCGTCCCTTCTGTGGAAGTAACTGTTCTTCTACAAATCTAAACTGTTATCCATTAACTTTCAGCAAGCCCCTTCACTGATTTCAATAACTACTAGGGATCGACTTTTTATCGGCTGATATTCAGCTTTATGTCAAATATTGGTCTAATGACACAGATATTGCTGATAATGTGCGGGGCAGAGGCCCAGCGCACAATATCTTCGGCTCCTCTTTCCAACTTACGAGCCCAAGGCCATCAAAGTTTTGCCTCTGGTACCACAGCAATGCTTCATACGGCATACCCGACTTGTGAGAATTGGAGGGAGAACCTGCCTTGAAGCTGGGTCCTGTCCGTTCCCTCTACAAAGTGAAACCCTCTGGCAGCCTGCACAAAATCACGGCCCCACCAGGAAGTGTAATGCCCCTCTCCCTGGTCACAGATAAAAAAACAGGGAGGGGGGAAGAATATCTGTACCGGTTATCACCTGAAAGGTCACATTCTATTGCTATTGATTATCGCCCTAATAAATCAATATTGGTCAATCCCTATTGCTAGAGAAAACTAGTATTTTGATTATTTTTTTTGTTCATGAAACCAACATGTGAAAAGATTTAAACTTGGTACAATCTCTTTATTTTACAGCTGCTTTTCTAACCCAGACCGTTTGCCTTGATGATACAACAGTTAAATTTGAAATCTGGGATACAGCTGGTCAAGAAAGATACCACAGTTTAGCTCCAATGTACTATCGGGGAGCCCAAGCTGCAATAGTTGTATATGACATTACAAATGAGGTGAGTGGTTTTAACTAGAGGGTGCTATTTGAATAATAGGGTGGTGTTTGACTAATATAAACTGAATGAAAATGTGCTCGTTTTTAATATAAATAAAGCATTTTTGGTTAATGCTATGTCAACATGTTGTTTTGGGTTTTTTGTTTGTTTTTTGCTATAATTTTAATAATTGCATTAAAAAATAAGTGGGTGGAACTAAAAATCAACATTTTTTTTTTATATATTTTATTTTATTCGTGCATATGAGTAACAGTAGGATGTGCACTGCCACAACAGCTGGTGCCACCAGGTTAATATTCACATATGATCACATGGCATTATTAAAACATTGCACTTTTTTATAGGTATATAAGTAAACAGGATTCATTCTAAAGTTTCATTACAACAAAAGGAAAAAAAAAATTAATAAAACAGCATGAAGATAACACTATCTTGGCTTGTGGTATGACAGAGGAAGAACGTGGCTGGTCTCCACTAACTAGCTAAAATGCAGTGTACAGGCTGTGTGGTTGATGAGAGTAGTGTGCTGCATAGCCAGGAGATAGGCCAGGCTGAATAAGTTACAGAAAAATACATTGGGCAGTATCCCTTCAAAGGAAGTTTGCCATGCTTGGAGAATGAAAAAAAACGTAAATATTAAAATAATAACATGAGCTCGATAGGATGCATGTCGATGGGGAGTTAAGGGAAAACGGGGAGTGCATCCCGCTATGTTAGCTGAGATGATCTATAATAGCATAAAAGAAAAGGAAAACAGAGTATAATAACAAAAGCTTATCAGGCTTTATGCTCTTCAGGAGCATTACTGGGACAGCCAGGCTGCTGCAAAGTTCAGTGACCACTCATCTGATGCCTAAGGGTAGTGAGCCGTGGCTCCCGTTTCCATCAGCCATCGCAGGGAGATCATTACACTTGGTCTGCGCCACTCTGTGTATCGGTAGTGCGTGAGTGCAGTCCATGGGACAGTTCAGCCGATGCCCAGGGATGGGAGGCTGGTAGCAGGTGGGTGCTTAAGTCCGTCCGCAGCTCTAAGAGAGAGATGGTCTCGCTGGGCTCTAATTGCTAGACGCTGTGTTTTGAGGCCTTCCAGTTGTAAGCTGCGTCTGACCGCCATGGCCTGTGCTCCCAGACCTCCAGTTACTTGTGACTGGTCTCGCTTGTCATGGTACCTTTGCCTGGGTGGGCTGGGGTGGTTCCGCCATCTATGTGAGCGGTAGCAGGTATGTGAGCTGTATCTTCGGCATTTAGGCGCCAACTGTTTCCGCATTCGCCTCTGTGGTGTCGAGTGGGGGATGCTTGGTGGCGGCCCAGCTCTGCGTCCTCTGTCATCCAAGCGGATCAAGAGAGTCTTGGCTTGTGGGAGTAGCAGGTAAGTTATGTGCCCGAGCAGATAGCTTCTCCCAGAATCGGGCAAATAAGCAGTCCAGAGCCTGTAGGAGTGGGTCCACGTGTGTCGGAGGAGGCTGAGGGAAGACTTCAGACACTGGCGTGGCGGCCATCTTGAGAGGTAGGCCACAACCATCCAACTGGTCAGTAGTTTTTCTGTTTCGTCGCTTAAGCCACTAGAGTGACCCAGTGGGGACCGGGATAACCCCCGCCGGTCCAAAGGTTGGGGGGGGGGGGGGGTCCTATGTTCCGCAATGCAAAGAGACTGGGTTGCCTCAGGCAGAGAGAACGGCCGCTTCTCCCGCCGAGAGCCCACAGGCCGGGAGTAACTGGAGGCTGCAATAGTTGATCGGCTTACGTGAGGTGACCCGGATTTCACTCCAAAGTTGCCCAGTGTGTACCCAGCATGGGTCCAGTACAAGTATGTCTGTAAATTGGGTTTTATCACCCTTAAAGTTGCTTCAATTGTTTTTCCTGGCTGGAGCTCCACTGATCTGCGACCATCCAGTATGGCTTCCAAGCCCCACCACCGCTAAAAATCAACATTTTTATAATATAGTGCATTTTTGTTGTTGTTCTGAAATGCTAATATCACAAAGTTAAATGGTTCAGTGACCATCGTAGCACATCTTAATATAAGTTTCAAGCAGACCCTAGTACATCAAGTTCAGTGTTTCATAAATTCATGTTGCTGCTCTTAATCCAAAAAGGCAAAAAAAAGTGATAGTATTTTTTCTTGTTGACTCTACAATGGTAATTTCGCTGTGTTTGTTCCCATTTTTACTTTAGATTAAGGGTCCCTTCTATAAAAAGTTAGTGTTTATTGCTTCTTCTAAAGAACTCTGCCACTCTGTTGTGCATGATGACACAGAATGTAAACCTTTTTGAAAACAGAGGAGGAGGAAGTGCCTCTAGTGGCTGTCAGGCATGTTCGTTGACAAATGTAAATGTTGTTGTTTCTTAATAACGGCAATGTTTAACATTATCTGAGTAAAGAGACCGTATCCGTGAACCAAAACCAACCATTACGTTAAAAGTACACTATAGTCACTAAAATAACTTAAGCTTAATTAAGCAGTTTTGTTGTATGAATACATGCCCTTTCAGTCTCCCTGCTCAGTTCTTTTTTTTTTTTTTTGTCAATCTGTTTTTATTGAAGGCATATAGGATGGGATACATAAGAGAAAGCTGGGGAAATGTATGGGTGGTTTACAATATATGGTTGATACAACATTCAGCAAGAATATGTTTCATTTCCAGAATAACAACGCCTCATTTTTTTTTTTATTTTTTTTTAAAGTTTAAACTGTAGTATGAAAATACAAGCTATGGATCGTAAGATCCGGTATGTAACATGCTAAATTAACAATGCATTAACTAGACTTAATGTACCAACAGTGCAATACAGTGTAGGTTAAACTATGAGTCAGCTGGTATGCATTTGCTAGTCATATGTTGTATATAGGTAAGCCATGTATCCTGCTAACTGTGCCTAAACTGCGTGTTGTAATACATGCTGAGAGCAAGCAGTTATAACTTGTGAACACATTTGATGCGCTTGTAACATAACTGTTGTGCACCGTAGTGGGGGCTTGCTCAAACTGCATTTAGCTTAATACATGTGTGAGTGATGTGACAGGTAAAGTGTTTAGTGGTGTGGTACCGCTGGACCCACTGGTGAGTTGCATGACTGTCTGGTAAGCAATGTCCTGGTGTAAACTTCAAGTGGAGTCGTTTAGCTAATTGGGAAACACGCTGTATTATCCACCAAAGAGTTCATGGCTGTGGGCGGCATGTAGTGGGGCTGTGGGCTTACAGTCCATCTATCAGCCAATACCCTTGCTGGGAAGGTCGGAGCCATGAGTTGGACAGGTCAACAAGAGGCCGGTGAGCTGTTGGTACAAGGAGGGAGCACTCCAGCCCCAGGCCGGAATGAAGGCAAGCACCTGCAGTCCACAGACTCGAGCTCTCGTGGACGAGGCCGGGTCTGCCCTCTGTTGGGCGCCATGGGTAGCTTGGATGTTCTGCCGTCGCCTGCGACGGTCGGGCTTCCGGCGGTGTGGTTGGTGCCGTAGAGGTGTCCTCCGGGAGGCCTTCAACCCAGGAAGGATTGCAGGGCGGGCTGCGACTTTAGATGTAGGTCTTTTCCAGCTCCGCACCTCGTCCCTCCTTACTGTTCCCACCGGGTCAGGTGGTTCCCATCTGCAACATAGCTTCAGTCGCTCCCAGAGCCTTTGAAAGAGCCTGTCCAGTCTCTCAGCGTACTGCTCCTCTGTGTAGTATCTTTGGCTGCTTTGATGGGCTGGCGCGGGTTTCTGCCACTGAGTCGCGGCCGCCATCTTGAGTGGCCCACTGGCCGCGTTGTTCGGGCTGCGGGGTATAGCCGGGGCTTGTGGTGTCGTTTGCCCTGGTTTGGTGGGGAACGGGATGACCCCTGCCGGTCCAAAGGGGGGGGGACCCATGTCGAAGTTGTAGCGTAATATGGCCCCAGGAGAGCGGCCGTCTCCCCCGTGATCCGTTTGTCTCGGTAGGTGGTAGGCCTCGCTGCTAGGCAACAGTTTCTGCGGTCAGAGCTGCATGTTTCGCGTACCGTTAGGTGCCGCTTCAGGTGCTGGTTATCCTCTTCAGCTTGGTAGGCTGTTCCAGGCTCGGTAGGTCGCCGTTAGGGCTCTGATTATGCCCCTTGCCACCGGAGCATTTAGCATGTACGTCAGGCCCCGCCCCCCTGCTCAGTTCTCAGCCATTTTAGAGTTAAATCACTCCCCTGGCTTTGACTCCCACAACCTGCATGAAACAATTGTTTCATTTCAATCAGATCTTACTTACTCTAGATGTGTGTTTTTTGTGTTTTTTTTTTTTATCCTCTCCTGCTCTGAAAATGTAACTTTCATCACACACAGGAGGCTCCTGTATGGTCTAGCAAGCGATTAACAGAGCAGGGGATAAGACATTATAAATTAAACATAATCTGCAATAAAGAAAGTGTAAGCATTCGATTTAGGAAAGTGATTTAACTCAGAGAATAGAGCGGCTCGACTGCAGGTGCATGATTTATACATCAAAACTGCTTCACTGAGCTAAAGTTGTTTTGGTGACTATAGTGTCCCTTTAAGATAGTGTTTTTGACAGTGTCTTTCTAATGAGTCTCTGTTACAGTATGTATTCAGTTTCATGTTTCAGGACTAACCATTATATATGAAGTCACAATAGCATATGTTTCTACCTAATATATGCTGCTTCAAACCAGTTCACATTTACCTGCTGAACCAGTTTATTTGTAAAACAGATTACACAATGGATTGTTTCCTGTGTTTTATTACCAAAAGGACAATACCATCAAATTAATCCTTGATTATGTTCCATTATTGAATTTAACTGCATACTTGTGAAAAGCAAAATTAAAATATTTAAGGAAATTAAATGTTTGGCTAGTTGATAATTAAATTTTTTTGTATTCATTCATTGGAATTGAAAATGCAATGATCACCCAATCGCAACTTCAGTTACTGTAAAATATCATAACTACTCACACAAGTTAACAGAAACTGCTCAGCTATGTCTAGTGTTATGGGCAAGTATCTTCATTCATGTGATTTGCGAATGGGGACTATTTGTGCTATAAGATGGCCGCACATATACTTAAAGGACAACTGCCACCGCAAAAAATATTTTATTTAATTTTTAAATATAATCCTTTTATCAAGTAGTGAAAGGAATTTTTTTTTATTTTATTTTTTAAAAAGACAATCCTATAGCATAATTCCTACCTTTGTTATAGGACAGGATTCTTCAGTCATATACATGCACCTTTTGGTCAGACAGTGTTTTGAAAAAAACAAAAATGTATATGGTGTTCTATGTTTTACTCCCTGCACAGAAGCAAGAACACCATAGAGATTTTTTAGAGTCTGTTTGTTTAAAAACACTGTCAGACCAAAGGGACATGTATATGACTGAAGAATCCTGTCCTATAACAAAGGTAGGAATTAGTTTTTCCTCATTTTATTTGCCTATAATTCATATATAAAAATGTCCTTTCTATATTTGATGAAAGTACTATTATATTTAAATTAAAAAGTATTTTTGAGGGGATCGTTGTCCTTTAAATCTCTGCAAGGAGTCAGACACAGAGGTTTTAGAGGAAAAGTGTTACTTGTTAGCTAAATAGACATCTGCACCTAAAAGCAGTTGCTGACTAACACATGTGAAATTTGACTAGATCAGCAATTTTTAGGAAAATTTCTTATTCTGAACATTTAACTATAATGCCAGAAATACAAAAAATAAAATCCACAAATATAGTTGCATGTATTTGTGAAGGACCGCCTGGAAACCCGACCAAGTACCTCCGCCAATCGCGGCTTCCTAGTACTTGCAAGCACCATGAGCACTGCACTGGAACCCCATTACCACCATAAACACCACAAACCGCCGCAGCTTGGTTGGGGTCTTGCTGTCCTCCACCCACCCTGGACCCAAGACCAGCTTCCAGTGGGTAGACCTCTCCTAGTCCAGAGAGCGAAGCAGGCTGCTCTTTTTAGGACAAGTGTTGTGATCCAAGGGAGTATAGTGAATATAGCAATCCCAAAGTGTGAATATAGGTCTCCAAACCCCCAAACATGAGCCTAGACTTCATGAAGGGTAAAACAAATCTTGTTTAATGGTAGCCACAACTGGCCTTTTATGACCGTCCTCATGCAAGAGGCACTCCCCCTGGACCTGAGTAAACCACACTAGAAATAAATACATAATTACAATGGCTCTCAGGTCCAGGACACTCCCGTACAAAATAGGTCAATCCATCCCCTATGCCTGGGAGATAATTGAGTCAAGCATTATACTAAACTCAATTCTCCAAACACCCCAAAAGTACCTTTAAAACACACAAAATACCCTGATAGCCCCGATCCGGGTGAACAACATACCCAAATCGGTTTAGGGGTTCTGGAATATCCTGGAAGTCATAATTTTGACCAAAACCGTTCCATAGAATCGCGGCTAAGTGCTGCTGGGGACCGCGAATTCTTCCTACCAAAAACAGTTTCATAGAATCGCGACTAAGTGCCGCTGGGGGACCGACTGGGAACCATGAAGTTTTCATGCCGAAAATAGTTCCAGGGCATTCGCAGCTAAGTCCCCCTGAAGTCTATTCGCGGTTTTGTTCCATGCGAACAGCTGCCAGTGAGCTAGCGTTCGGTTCTATGGAAAGTGCTGAACCAGGGGGAATAAAATATGGGTCTTTACAGTCGCTGACCTGGCCCATAGTCTTTTGGCAGGAGGCTGGCAAGCAAGCCCCTCCAAGAACACGTGATGAGGCTCAGTTTGTCACAGTATTGAAAAAGGAATATTATTTCAACACGTGGTATTGCCATTTATTTTGTCAGAGAGAGAGCTTATTTTATGTATATTCTTCTTTGATGCAGATTAGTACATTCTTTACTTAACATTCTGTAAAAGCAGTAATGATATGAAACTGAAAATATACATTTCACATATAGATGCTTTTTGGATAAAACTGACCACAATTAGTTTTTGTCTTTGATCATGAATTCAACCTTGTAGTACCCACACTATTTTTTTTTTTTTTTTTTTTATATATACTGTGAAAACCTCACACTCATTGAAACAAAAAATAATGTATTTACAAGGGAAATGTAATGTTCTTTCCCGTTCAAAAATATGTATTAAATATATATATATTTAGTCTTGAAGATATTAAACTGCTACCAATGTGATTTAATCACAGGAATCATTTGCAAGAGCAAAGAACTGGGTGAAAGAGCTTCAGAGACAAGCAAGCCCAAACATTGTCATAGCTTTATCGGGTAACAAGGCAGATCTGGCTTCCAAGCGTGCTGTGGATTTTCAAGTAAGTTATTTGTTTTTTTTTTTCCTTTTATAACAAGAAAGAAATATAAATTATGCTCTTTAACTTGTATTTTAAGACCACACACATTCTTTGTATTTTAGTTCATGATCTATTGCCTATTATTAGGAAGTTCATTGTTTTACCAAGCTTTGCAAGGTAAAGTTTACTAAAACAGTTGAGTACATCTGTCAAATATCCTATTGAGGAAATTAATTTTCTAAAATGGCAACATGAGAATACAACTTTAAACAGATTATAAGCACCATATAAGCAATCAGATTTAGTGTACTAGCAACATTATTGCAATGGCTGAATTTAGCCATTACTGCTCTACCTACAAGAATTGTTAAATTAAAAATAGAGGCAGATGTAAATTTAATGTTTATTGATACTATAGATCAGGGGTTCACAATTATTTTTTCCCATGGAATCCTTTTGCCATAATGTATCAACATCATGAACTCCCCTCCCGGTACAAAAGACGGTGCAGTTTATTTAAAAAAAATGTGTTAATGTGTGTGCGTGTGTGTGTACATGTATCTATCTAACACACACACTGACACATAGTGGAACACAGATACACCTTCACACACAGTGTGTATCTGTGTGTGTGTGTGTATGTGCCAGTGTGTGTATCTGACACACCGATAAACACACTGGCACATATAGTGGCAAACAGATACACACCGTGACATATACACACTCATGCACCCATAGATACATACATACACTCAGATACACACACATGGTCACATACAAACACACTGATATACACTGGCATATACATACACACATACTGACAGATACACACAGTGACACATACACAAACTTTGACACACAGATACACACACTAAGGTACACATACTCTTTGACAGTACAAATACACTCTCACTGACTAACACATAAACACTTTGACAATTTTTCACATTGTGCTCAATTTTATTTTAAATGTACATAAAAGATTTAGCAGTGAATATTGCAATCCAAGGTACATATTGAATTTAAAGGAACACATGTATTACAGATAACAAACATGAATTCCTAACATTATAGTGCCTGTTTAGGTGCCCGGTCCCCCTTATATTGCGCTGTTAAACTCACCTTACCCCCCCGCCACACCCCAACACACACTCACACTGCACCGGTCTCACCACATGTGGCTCTGCTTCTGTGGCTGAGACAACCCATTTTGATGATCTCAGACAATCCAGTGCTTTCCCATAGGAAAATAATGCGAGGAACGTTCAGCAACTTTATGAAGAGTGTGGAGATGCTGAACGACAGTGCTGCACCACGTGCAACCCTGTCACAGGAAGCACCTCTAGTTGCAGTCTGAGTGACTTCCTCTAGAGGTGTTACTAAGCAGCAATGTAAACACTGCCTTTTAACTTGTCCTCTGAAAAGGCAGCGTTTACATTGAAAAGCCTGCAGGGATCGACTTTAAACACCAAAACTACTACATTTAGCTGTAGTGGTTCTTGTTACTATAGTGTCCCTTTAAAGGGGTGGGCGGAGCATTGCCTTTTGTTTCTCCTTCTCTCTTTGCTAACGAGGACAAAGTAACATTTATAAAAAAAGACCAACGATCAATTCCAGGAAACAGATTAAAACAGTGGTGATAATTTAAAGGCACATTTAATCGGATAACCTCTTCTATAATAGTCCTATAATAAAAGATGGGGTAGATAATATTTTACTGGTTTCCTGAATATAAATGGAAGTTTAATTACAAATAAACAATGTAGGTTTTTATAAAAGAAAATGTTAGGGATTGCATAAGTTATACTGTATACTTGATAAGATTTGTCTACTCGCTTCTTTTGTGAAAAGAATATGAATATTACTCAGTGTGTCATAAGTAAACATATTGCTACTTTACAGGAAGCCCAGGCTTATGCTGATGATAACAGTTTGTTGTTCATGGAGACGTCTGCTAAGACATCTGTGAATGTGAATGAAATATTCATGGCAATAGGTACGTCTAAATATGAACAGAGATCTGTGTTAACTACTCAAGATATATATATATATATATATATATATATATATATATATATATACACACACACACACACAATGTAACAATGGGCTATGTAGTTATGGAAAGTAATGCTTTTGAATAGGCTCTGTAAATATGTGCTTAAACATGAGATTGAGGATGATCCATCAAGAAGAATAATTTTATGAAAGTTTTTTTTTTTTTTTTTAATATATGTAACTATTTTAAAGGGACACCCCTAAAGCATTACAGCTTGCTGAAGTGCTTTATATGTGAAGATTGAGTCCTAATTTCCCATTTTTGTAAAAATTGGTACTTTTACAAATTAACTTTAATTTAACTGTATATCAGACAACCGATCCGGTTACTTCCTAGTTTGGTTCGCTCAGTGGTGCTAAACTCCAGAGGCTGGCAATTGCTCAGAGCATCTGGCTTGCAAAGACTTTTTTCATTGAGTTGCATTGAGAAGCCTGTGATTGGAAAGTCTGGGCAGAGTTAGAAGGGTCGGAATCGCAAAATCTGCAACAAAAGAACTTTTGCAAGCCATTTCAGGTATACAAATACAAAAATAGTGTGCAGCGCATGTACAAGACCCACAGATCTTTAGAAAATGCAAACACAATCAGTGAATGTGTGGTAAAAATAAAGGAGATACATACCCCAATATCATTAAATCTTTGAGGGTCATAAGCATTTGCCAGATCTTGTATAAAAACTGGTTCTGGTGGTGTCACTTTAAGATGTAATGTCCCAAATTTGATCCTGAAGTTACTCCCAGAGGTGAAGCTTGGTCCTCAGAGTGTATGAATTATGGAGCAAGCAAACATCAAATTAGAAGAGTAACAAAATCACATTTATTACAAATAAATAAAAAACCTTACATTAAGGTCTTGCAAAATCAGCATCAATGTCAGCACAACGCGTTTCAATGATTAATCTCGTCTTCCTCAGGTGCAGTTCACAATATTGTAAAATGTACATACATTTAAAAGCCTTTTGGCGAGGAAAAACAGGTATTTAGGAACCGCCCCCTTTGCCATCAGACCAATCAGCAAGAAACCCGATGATATCTCTTTCACCGTCTGCAACTTCCGGGTCTGTGCGTTCCACTGCTTTACTTCCGGTATCGCATGCGTTCCAAAGTGCGTTACCGGAAGCGCATGCGATACCAGAAGTAAAGCGGTGGAACGTACAGACCCGGAAGTTGCAGACGGTGAAAGACTGACAGTCGGCAACAATCAATTCAATGATTTAATGATATTGGGGTATTTATCTCTTTTATTTCTACCACACATTCACTGATTGTGTTTGTATTTTCTAAAGATCTGTGGGTCTTGTAGATGCGCTGCACACTATTTTTGTTTTTGTGTATTTATGTTCCTGTGGGTTTTATGTGATTGCACCCACTAGTGTGTTCTAGCTGCCATTCATTTTAGCGCCACAAATTGCATCTTTTTCTCCATTTCAGATATACCCTTAATGAAAGTGCATTATTAAATGCACGCTTGTTTTCATTTGGTGCATATCTACTTTGCAATGCAAAATGCTTATGGTATTTAATCTAGCCATTTAAATTAACTCTCTAAATATCTAAAGTGCTTTAGCTTGCTTAAGTGCTTTAAGTATGAACTGTAATTTTTTTCATTTTGTAATAAGTGCAGATTTCAATAGACATTAGCACTTTAATAAATTTAATATTGTTACACCTCCTGGCTGTCAATCAAGCAACCAATCGTGTTAGTTCTTGGTTTTATAGCTCAGTGAAGCAAAACTCGAGACCGGCAGTTGCCCAAAGCACCTGCCTTTCAAAGACTTCTCATTGAGCTGCAATGGGAAGTCTATGATTGGACAGTCACAAGATATCTATGTGTTTTGGACAGGTTTCTTTAATACTAGTTCTGTACACACAGACACAAACGCAACTGTGAGGTAGAAAATACTAGATCTGCAACTACTGCAAGCCCCACTCGGCTTCCTCGGCATACATTTTCCCCTTTGGGTTTGAGAATGCCGTATTGATAAGCCTTGCCGACCAGCCGTTCATGTGCATGGCTATCCAGTCGCAGACTTCACTGAGCTGTACTACAGCTCATTGAATGCTCTGGGCACGCTTCGCCACTTTGGTTTTGTACCAGGGAGCTAAGCTAACAAGAAACACCTCCCAGCTGTATAAAAGGAAACATATGTAAACGGAAATATAAAAGTGCCAATTTCTATTGAAAGAGTTGCTTTTGTTAAGTGGAAAAAAGGAGGCACACTCTTCAAAAGCTTAAGTGCCTTATGGGTTTGAAGTGTTTGAAATATCTTGGCAAATAAACTAGTTTCCCCTGATTTCCAACTCCCTCCTTTGCTTCACAATATTGTTTGTGTGTATGCATGCTATGCTTTAGTTTTTGCTTATGCAATCTCATTTCATGAAGTGTCAATAAACTCACTTGCATTTTTGTGACCGCATTGGCACTTCATAAATTGGGATTTATTGAGGTTAAGCCGTTTAATACCAGCTGCATTAACTCTTACATGTGGATAATCTTACAGAATTAGGCATATATTTAAGTTTTTGTTGTCTGATTTTATTCTTGTGTTTATTTAAAGCTAAAAAATTGCCCAAGACGGAACCACACACTGGAGGAGGAAACACCACCAGAGGAAGAGGAGTAGATCTTACTGAAGCTGCACAACCTAGCAAAAGTCAATGCTGTAGTAACTAACTAAGCCCTTATGTACTTTACACTGTATTGATATTCTTTTGCTTCCTAATTGTTCATAACAATTGAGTGTTTAACCTTTTCTTGGCCTTAGAGCCAGCCCTTCAGCGCAATGCGTTGCAAGTCCCCCTGGCAGTAAATATTTTTTCTTGGCCCAGTGAAATATAAAGTAAAAAAAAAAAAAAAAACACAAAGACTTACTATGTGGTATAATTTCTAATACTGAATTATTTTACTGCTGAATCTGGTTTTTAACATGCATGCATTACTTTCTGAAAGAAGTTCAGTTGTTGTAGTGTGAAAGAATATACTGATCAATTAAAACCAAATCCTTAAACTGGTAAAAATGAAATAATAATTTTTAGCAATATTTAGCGTGGCTGAATATGTGACCTCATGAAGTCAATATTTTTAACCAGTCAACCATCAAGGGGTGAGCATCTCATAGAACAGTAACATTTTTTACCCCTTAAATTTTTCTTCCAGTAGCAAACCCAGTAAAACCATGGCATTTTGGAAAACGGTAAATATTGATCCTAAGTGGAATACTTTTGAATGGTTTTGTTCTAATCACGATTAATAATGCTATTTGAAGCAGGGTATGAAAACTTCTTCTTTGCAGTATTTGTTCAAAATCTCCCTTAATACAGCACAACCCAAACATACATTCCACTTTATTTATAAGTTTTCAGCCTTTAATCTTTTGGTTCCTTTCTTAAAAAATAAGTAAAATACGATCTCCTTGTAGATTTTTCTTCTTTCTCATTGAATACTTATTTCTTTCTAACATTTGAAAACAACATATAAAAATCATGTTTAAATCCCATGAAAGATTGTCAAGGTAATTCATTGGAGATGTAATTTTCTTTCCTTGGTACACAGCACTCTTTAGTTTCTGTTTTATAATTCTGCTCTTTTGGGTGGTGTTTTTTTTTCTCATCATTGCTAAATAAAATTCTAATATATCCAATGTTTTAACAATCATGTACTCCATTTAGTTATCTTAAAATCAGAAAGTAAATTGTATTGTAAATAGGGTACTGAATTGTAGTCTTCACTTATGTTTAATATGTTCTGTTACTTGTAAGATTTTGGTTAAAAATGTACAGTTACTAAAAAAAAATTATGAAATAAAAAGCTAACGTTTTTTTCCTCTTTCCCGATTTGCTCTTACACTGCTAACTGCATCTCATTTAACACTGTAACATTTTATTTCCTGTATGTATTAAAGGTGAACATTTGAGCATTGGGTTTAAATGTGTGTAAAAACTGTATAATCCTTTTGAGAACTGAAAGAAAATTTTAGCAGGCATTAAACTAATCATAAAGCTTTGATTCAATATCAAGTTTCTTGCTCATGGAATATTTTTAAGTAATAATAAAATTCTTTTACGAGTTTGCTGTGGGTGATGCTTATTTACTGAACTCCTGTGATTGAAAACCCAAAGATCAAATGTTATTAATTATCAAGCACTATTGGTTTTCATGAGGGGATAACTGAAGCCTTCTTAGTGGGTTTTTATTTTTGTTTCTTTTCCCCCCTTGTTTTGTACTTTGTTTTCCGTGGTTCCTTATATTGTACCTAAATCCCATATACACTAGAAAACATGTTTCATGTATATACCACACATATTAGAAGTACTAAATGTCTAGGAGTCTGTGCATTTTACGCTAAACACTGCTGTTCCCCATCTCGTAAAAGTAGCAATCTTAAATTGCAGAAGTGTGTATTTCTTAAATTTTAAACTAGTGGCTTAATAGGCTGTGTACAGTACTGAGTACAGTGTTGTCTCCAATACTGTTTTGGGGAGAAGTATGGTGTCACCTCCCCGAAGCAAGATAAGCACAACTTTAAATCTGTACAATTTTAAATGTTGTCCATTCAAAATTCTTTAAATGTATATTGAAACGCCTTGTAAATGTGCAATATTTATGCATTTACAAAGAAATTGTCTTGGTACTGAGCCAGGATTTTATTTTTTACATTTCAGTTAAAGCTTGAATAAAATGCTATAAAATGCTTATATGTTTAGCTTTTTTATTTTTGAGCATGATAGTATTCCAGCGTAACTAATTGCCTGGGAGCACTCCTTTTACTTCACACATATTAGCACTTCCAGGTAAGAGTATAAGAGAAACTGTAATGTTTTGCTGTGATCCTGCAAGGATTGCAGTCTTTACTAACTCTTTACACGCATGTTCTGCAGCATTGCTATACATTGTTTTTAAATCTGGGTTATCGTGGCATGAATAGTCAAAAAATAATTCTTGGGATGTAGGTGATTTCAATGCGTCCATTTCTCCAACAGCATCTTCATAACTTTCAGGTGCTACTAGATTTGGGACATGACTAAGTTTGCTGTTGTCTACCTTTAAAGCACTGTTTTCTACATTTTGACTATTGAGATCTTCAGGTGTATTATTATTGGTACACTGTATAAAAGATCTAAAGGTCTCCAAAACTACTGCAACAGCTTCACTTTCCCTCAATACATCCCACAAACCACTAGATGCAAGAAGAATGAATTGGCATGAATCATATATAGGGATAGAGATGGTGTAAGGTGCAGGGATTATGGATTTCTTCAGTTTGGAGTCTCCATGGAAACCTAGCCCTCTTGTAAATTTGCAGAATCCTTCAACAAGCCCATGATCTTCATTGGAACTGATAGATCCTCCAGCCTCTCTCACTCTGTTTCTTTCTTGAGAACTAGATGTGCTGTGTTCTTGTGAAAGGCAGTAGCTTTTCCTGCTTCTGCACAAAACTGCTTTAATGTTACCTGTAAAGTAATTAAACCACATTTTTCATGATGCAATCTGTGTACTAATCTCAACCTCTCTTTCATAAACTTTCATGAAATTCTCTTGAGAATTATAGCAAACATTTTGTAGGTTATTCTGTCGTAAACGGGAAAAAAAGTATGCTGTCTTTCTAAGATTGCACTTGAAATCTGACTTACATTGTGTTTTTGTTTAACGTTAAAAATTTGAAGTCTGTGTTGCATTGGTATACAATTTGTATTAGAGAATGTATTTGTTTTTAATTGTGATATAATTTTTAATGAGGAGTATGAATTAAATGGTAGATCCCCAGATGTAGGGAGGGAGAAGACCCAAAGACCCTATAGAGCTAGGAAAACGAGTTTGTTTTTCTGGCACTATAGTGGTCCTTTAAGGATTAATGGACCATGACTGATTTAGAACAGAGCATATGCTTACCAAGATTGACTAAATGCAGCATTCCAAGTTTACGTTTGAGTGCGTGTTTTGTGTCATCACTTAGATGGCCTGTATCATTTTTCTCTTGACCTTCTTCAATATTGGTGAGTCCATCTATCAAACAAGTCACAGCTGTACAGCCACTCCATCTTGAAAAAGATTTTTCTTTCCTCCCAAGTTTTAAAATCCTATCCATTCTCCAAAAGGCTTTTGCATATGACGCATGAATCAATTCAAACTTAATTCCTTGTGTCATTTTACTTTGTACTGCAGATGAAAAATTATCCTCTGTTTCCTTGTATCTATCTTTAAAAACCGTATCAAAAGAGTTGACAAAATAGTTTTCTTCCTCTGTAAGTTTGTACGATGGATCCACATCTTTAATGTGAGACAAAAATAAAACCGGTAGTTCCAATGACACATTAAGTGCTGCAGATGTGCCATTATATCCATCAAATAATCCAATAAATGTGGTGTTTTCTCTCTTTCCATAATTATCAAGAACAACAAATACATCTTCCATGTCTGCTTGCCAAGTTATATTTTTATCAGCACATGTTACTATAGATCGGATTAAGTAATTGTTTGTTTCTTTTGTATTAATGAGAATATTTTCAAAATCTGCACATTTTGCTGTACTGGTATATTTCACGGGTGAGAATAAAAATCTTTGAATGATTTCATGACAATGATTTATCATATGCCTTTCTCTCAGCATACAAGGTGAAGATTTATTCTTCTGTGATACTATTTGTAGTTTTTTGGATTTTAAACTTTCAATGTTTGCTGGTTTGTCTGCTACCTTGTAGCCCATCAAATTAAACGCTTTATGTAACTGTTTATGATTTAAGAATACATTCTGATGTATGTGTTGATGGCATATTGAGCATGGTATCCAAATCTCATTAATGTCAGGTCTGTTGAGTTTTCTATTCTCATCTTTTTGTACGTTAAGATTTGTAACTTCTGCAATATTGGGCAAGAGTGATTCCTTCCTCATCTTAGAGCTTAAAAAGAAACGCAAGATCAGTCTGTTTATTAATCTGACCAGTGTAAAGCTAAAGTTAAAATAAATATCAAGCTATTAACATTGTTGGAATTAATTTAAATTTAAATTGTATTTCAACTATGTTGTATAATTTTCTTTACTCTATTATAAACCATACATTGTTTAGCATAGTGCATTCATTGACTTATGTTGTCTGCAAAACTTAGTTTCACAATAGGCACATTGACTAAAGTTTGAAATCATAACACCCACAACTTTTATTTATGAAATGAATAGAATCGTTAAACAGACATACTTAGCAGTAAGTGAGTATATTTATTATGCATGATGTCCAGTAGAGAAAAGTAAAAATATGTAATCGTAAATTTCTTAATAAATATATACTAAATAACTAATCTGAACCTATTTTGTTTTCCAATATTGCATTCTGGTCTTATTCTAGTCATTGGAACCTGAACGTAACCCATAAACTACTGAACAGCAAGAGTTTATGGGCAGAGGGGTATTGGACAAAAATTATATCCAGCTATTTCAAAAAAATTTCATATGCATGCCTCCAGATTTACAAGTATAACTATAGACACTCCTCACTTACCGACCGGGTTCCATTCCTACGACTCGCTCATAGAACGAATTGGATGGTAAGTGAGGAGTTAAGGGATTCCCTGCTCTGTTGGGTTCTTCTATGTTCGGGGAAATATCCCCAAACATAGAAGAACACAGCAGAGCAGGGAATCCCTGTAATCCCCACGAGGGCTAGCACTTATCACCCCGCGAGAGAGCCGGTCATAAGTGCGAGCCGTCGTAAAACAGGTAGGTCACAAAAAGAGGACCACCTGTATACAACTTTTTTTTGCATACATCTCAAAATTTTAATGTAAAAAAAACATCATGATAATGTGCACATTCACCCAGAAACTATGTCTGTTAACTCTCAGATACTGAGAAAGTGCCTCCTATACAACCATTTACGCAAAACTATGTAGATGTTCATAGGGTAATTAACCAAACACCAGATTTTGTCAGAACGGACAAAATCCTGTAAAAATTGCAAAATTCTATAGTTCCATTCAAGATAAGATATAAATAGATCAATCAGTACATTGATAGAAGTTGTGAGAAGTTTGGGCAAAAGCTTATTTAATGTCTTTGTGTGAATTCAATTGCTGCCATAAGCATGCATAAAGGGTGTGCCAGGTGTGAACTATCCCACCCTAATGCAGGAATGACAGGCACTTGAGACATTTAAACCCTGCAGAACAAAAATGTTTTCATGTGCAGGGTGAAAATGAGGGGCATGGCACCTCAACCACTTCATTGAGATGAAGTTGTCTGGATGGCTATAGAGTCCCTTAAATTCCTTTTAAATGCAGGCTTCACCAAACTGGCCCTCCAAATGTTGCTGAACTATAACTCCCATGATTATTTGAATGAAATAGATAGCCAGAGAATCATGGGAGTTGTTGTTCAGCAACATCTGGAGGGCCATAGTTTGGCGAACCCTGCTTTAATGTATATAGTGATGCAAGAGAATAAAATACTAAGTCGAGTAAGATAATTTCTCTTCTTCATTTGTTGCCATGGGAAGGTAATATATTCCAATAAATAATATATTTTATTATATATAATTATATATATATATGATAAGTGGTATCCAGGTTCATTCATCAGGTTTTCCTCACTGGTGTCCCATTTTTTTCGAATCATGAGAAAAAATAGAAGTGCTTCTTGCCATGTTACTTTCCCACATATAGAGCTGCAGACTATGTCTGTGATTTATAAATGCCAGTAAAAACTTTAATAAAATTCCTCAATGCTGTGCATAGAAGCAGAGTTAGAAGAAGATTATGGAGTTATTGATGTCTATTTGCTTAACTATTGAGAATTTTATGTCTGTTTTTAGAAAACATTAGACATGTGCAATTCGTTTCGGTCCGAATATGAATTCGGACGAATTTCGGGAAATTCGGACATTCGGGTACTTCCGAATGTCCGAATTGCCGAGGTCCCGAAGTGTCAAAGTGACGAAGTTCCGAAGCACAGTATTGCCTAGGTACTAATATACTTACCCAGTGAAAGAAGAAGAATGTTACATTGTATACAATTTTAAATAAAAAGTATACAAACATAGCCAGGATTCACCTGTAAGCATTTGCAACACTTACAACAATCAAGTAACATACATTCATATAAAATGTAAGTTACTTGGCCAGTCAATGTAATGACAGGAATGAATAAGTAGATAACTCCCTAATTCCCACGGTATTAGGGAGCTATCTACTAAAAGGCTGAAAGACCTAAATTGGTCTTTCAGCCAAATTTACTAATACTAACTAAAGATTACTTAGTATTAGTAAATATGCCCCTACTCGCTATACCGCGAGTAGGGGCATGTCTATTAAACAGTGAGCAGCCTGTGGCTTAATCCACCAATCAGAGAGTTATGAGTCTAATTACACAGCGTGGGAAAATTCCAAAGAACTTTCCCACGCTGTGTAAAATGACACAGAGCACTCTGATTGGTGGATATCAAACCAACCAATCAGAGTGCTGTGACAGGTAAATGTAGAGACTTACCTGTCAGTCTTTTCATTTACCTGTCAGAGCACTCTGATTGGATGGCTTAAACCCACCAATCAGAGTGCTCTGAGCCTAATTGCAGGGCGGGGCAAGGTTTAATAAGCCTTCCCCAGTCCTGCAGAGCTCAGTCTGCGCGGAGCCCTCCATGGGTGAAGAAGGATTTTTTTTTTGTTATTGTGTCGGTTATTATGGATTTTTATTTGGCCTTTTTGGGGCTGAAAAAATAAGATTTTAGAAGAAAGAAAACATTGAATGGTAAGTTATTGTTATTTTTTTTTTTTTTTACAGGTTCTTAGTTAAAGGGCCCCCCCCTCATTATTTTTAGGGTTAGAGGGGTAGGTAGGGGGATCATTTTTTTTCGGTGGGGGAGGGGGTGACTAGGGGTTTGGGGACCCCTAGTCACCTTGCGGGGGGACATTTTTTTAGGGCCCCCACCCGCCGCTCAGGGGTGGGGGCGAGGGGGGAGGACAATAGGTCCCCCCTATTGGTACTTAGGGCCCCCACCCGCCGCTCAGGGGTGGGGGAGAGGGGGGAGGACAATAGGTCCCCCCTATTGGTACTTAGGGCCCCCACCCGCCGCTCAGGGGTGGGGGCCAGGGGGAGGACATTAGGTCCCCTCCCTTTATTAGTATTTAGGGCCCCCACCCACCGCTCAGGGGTGGGGGCCAGGGGGAGGACATTAGGTCCCCCCCTTATTAGTATTTATTGCCCCCACCCACCGCTCATGGGTGGGGGCCAGGGTGGAGGACATTAGGTCCCCCCTTATTAGTATTTAGGGCCCCCACCCACCGCTCATGGGTGGGGGCCAGGGGGGAGGACATTAGGTCCCCCCCTTATTCCAATTTAGGGCCCCCACCCGCCGCTCAGGGGGGAGGACATTAGGTCCCCCCCCTTATTAGTATTTAGGGCCCCCACCCACCGCTCAGGGTTGGGGGCCAGGGGGAGGACATTAGGTCCCCCCCTTATACTAATTTAGGGCCTCCACCCACCGCTCAGGGGTGGGGGCCGGGGGGGAGGACAATAGGTCCCCCCCCATCATTTTACTTAGGTGCCCCCACCCGCCAGGGGGGGCCTATTTTTTTTTAAACAGTGAGCAGCCACAGGCTGCTCACTGTTTACTAGACATGCCCCTACTCACGGTATAGCGAGTAGGGGCAAAATTTACTAATACTAAGTCATTTTTACTTAGTATTAGTAAATTTGTCTGAAAGACCAATTTAGGTCTTTCAGCCTTTTGGTAGATACCGTATTTTTCGCTCCATAAGACGCACTTTTTTCCCCTCAAAAGTGAGGGGAAATGTCTGTGCGTCTTATGGAGCGAATATGAAGCTTTACTTACCTGTCTTGCAGCGTTGGCCGGCAGCACAGGGCGCACCGCGGTAGTGGAACTTGAATTTCATGTTCCGGTTTCCGGCGGGACTGAAAGGAAGTGTGCACAAGCTGAGTGCGCACTTCCTTTCAGTCCCGCCGGAAACCAGAACATGAAATTCAAGTTCCAGTACCGCGGTGCGCCCTGTGCTGCCGGCCAACGCTGCAAGACAGGTAAGTAATTATGGGACAAGGGGAGGGGGACAGTATGGGAGAGAAGAATATGGGGAGGGGGGATGAAGTCTATGGGGAGGGGAGGGGGGGGGATGAAGTCTATGGGGGGGATGAAGTCTATGGGGAGGGGGGATGAAGTCTATGGGGAGGGGGGATGAAGTCTATGGGGAGGGGGGATGAAGTCTATGGGGAGGAGGGGGATGAAGTCTATGGGGAGGGAGGGGGGATGAAGTCTATGGGGAGGGGGTGGGTGAAGTCTATGGGGAGGGGGTGGGTGAAGTCTATGGGGAGGGGGTGGGTGAAGACTATGGGAGAGAGGAGAAGACTATGGGAGGGGGGGGACACTATGGGACAGGGGAGAAAAAAAATATTCTGTACAAACTGTCCCATAGTAAGAAACACTATGGGACAGTTTGTTCAGAATATTTTTTTTCTGGGTTTCTTCCTCTAAAAACTAGGTGCGTCTTATGGTGAGGTGCGTCTTATGGAGCGAAAAATACGGTAACTCCCTAATACCGTGGGAATTAGGGAGTTATCTACTAAGCGGCTGCAATAGAAGTGCCGAAGTCCCGAAATTCCGAAGTTGCCGAATTTCCGAAGTGCCAAAGTTCCGAAGTTGCCAAAGTTCCGAAGTTGCCAAAGTTCCGAAGTGTTGAAGTGCCGAATTGCCAAAGTCCCGAATTGCAAAAATTCTGAATTTCGGAATGCTGAACCGAACCGAAAATTTTCCCCATGCACATGCCTAGAAAACATGGCTCAATTTCTGTCAGTTACATATTCATTAAAATTTGATTGATAGAAGCAGAAAAAATACTGTTTATCTTCAACGTGACAATCATGACTGATAAAATGTGCACTCTCACTAGTTGCATTATTATTATTATTATTATCTATGGATAATGAGATTGTTTATGGGCCCATAAGCATTAAATTACTATTGTGGTATGCAGTTCTGAAAAGTCAATACACAGTTTGTGTAAAATAAAATGTGTTATCACCTCTAGCTAGGAAATGGGGAACCCTAATAAACCTAGTCATCCGTTATTTTTTTTTTTTTTAAATTCTTTATTTTTATTGTGCAAAGGGAGGTACAAACATATCTGTAATGCCACAATAACAGTTACAGACCTTTCAAAGCTGACAATCTGTGACATAAGAGCAGGGCCGGATTAACATAGGGGCTGATGGAGCTGCAGCTCCAGGCCCAGGCCCATGGAATAGGCCCATTGGTTTTAAAAAAAAAATTTTTTTTTTTACATTTTTTTTTTTTTTTTTTTTACACACTACTCTTAGGGTTGCCAGGTATTTCTCAGAAGTATTTCTCAGGTATTTGAGGCTGCCTAGCCGGTGCCAGTATTGCAGTAATACCGGCA
Organism: Pelobates fuscus; assembly: GCF_036172605.1. Classification (NCBI taxonomy): domain Eukaryota; kingdom Metazoa; phylum Chordata; class Amphibia; order Anura; family Pelobatidae; genus Pelobates; species Pelobates fuscus. The sequence continues at coordinate 311,095,128 of NC_086320.1, read as the reverse complement.
ATACAAATGTCTGTCTCAGTATAAACATAGTTTATTCTGCAATACCAGCGCCGGCCAGTAGGGGTCGCTGTTTGTGTGGAGAGAGGCAGTGATAAGAAGTTACGGCATCTCCCTCCCTGCATCTCTCTACTCACTGATCCGCGGGGACCAGTTCTGCACAGAGAGTCCAGACAGCAGCTCCGAGACATGGGGACGCTGAGACATTGGGACACTGGGTAACATGGGGACCCTGAGCATGGACGTCCGCAGGAATTTTTCCGGGGGGGAGAGGGGACATAATTGTAATGACATCCATGCTTGGCCCCTTTTTGACAGTGTCAAGAAAGGGAAGGAGCATAGTCATTTTCACATAAAGCCAGGGTGAATAGCGTTTTCACAACTATGGTGTCAGGAATATATGTTTGTATTCCTTACACTATAGTGTTCCTTTCATCAAATTACAGGAACATTCTGGTCACCATAACAACTTTATCTAAATGAAAATGATGTGATGCAAGGAGGCCCCTGGGTGCTCTTTCTTTGAAGGGGTTAAACCGCTCTCAAATGGTTTACCCCCAAAGGCTTCCTTCAGCTCCAGATCTCCAGGTCGCTCAGTGGTATTCAACTTCTGAAACAGAGTGTCAGGAAGTGCAGATTGACGTCAGGCATGGGTGCTGCAGATTGGCTAGAGTGGTCAGCTGACCCTCTAAGCCAATCGCTAGTTCCCGATTCATAAAAATGTTTTACGTTTTTATGAATGGGGAGCTACTGATTGGCTTAGAGTGCTAGCTGACCCATCTAGCCAATCAGCGGCACCCCTACCCAGCGGCCCTCTGTGTTTCCTGACACTCAGTAAATAAAAGTGAACACATTAACACTGATATTGTTTGTTTTTACCTGGGGAGATGAGAAGGTCCAAAGTTTCCCTGCCAGGCCCAGGTACCAACGCCTAATGATGTGGTGTCCAGAATGAAGTGCTCCAATCTCATTTTCTTCTCCTTCATTTGACACAGTCTTCTTTGCCTTCTGAGGCTCCTTCTGCTCCTTTACCTTTCTGCTACTTTCTGCTTATTTTGCGCCCTTCTGCTCTCTTTCTGATCCCTTTCTGCTCCTTGATGGCCCTTCCTGCTTCTTGATGGCCCTTCCTGCTTCTTGATGGCCCTTCCTGCTTCTTGCATACCCTTCCTGCTTCTTACTGCCCTTCCTGCTTCTTTCTGCCCCTTCCAGCTTCTTGCAGCCCCTTGCTGATCCTTTCTGTTCCTTCTCATTCTTCCTGCCCCTTCCTGCTCCTTGCAGACCCTCCCTGCTCCCTCTTCCTACTCCTTGCTGCCTCTTCCTACTCCTTGCTGCCCCTTCCTGCTCCTTGCTGCCCCTTCCTGCTCCTTGCTGCCCCTTCCTGCTCCTTGCTGTCCCTTCCTGCTCCTTGCTGTCCCTTCCTGCTCCTTGCTGCCCCTTCCTGCTCCTTGCTGCCCCTTCCTGCTCCTTGCTGCCTCTTCCTACTCCTTGCTGCCTCTTCCTACTCCTTGCTGACCCCTCTTGCTCCTTGCAGACCCTTCCTACTCCTTGCAGACTGTCCCTACCCCTTCCTGCTGCCCCTTCCTATTCCTTGCTGACCCCTCCTGCCTCTTGCAGACCCTTTCTGCTCCTTGCTGACCCCTCCTGCTCCTTGCTGCTCCTTCTACTTTACCCTCCTGTTCCTTGAAAACCTTTCGACCCCTTCCTGCTTCTTGCTGCCCCTTTCTATTCCTTGCTGGCCCCTCCTGCCCCTTGCAGAACCTTTCTGCTCCTTCTACTTTACCTTCCTCTATGCGGTCTCCCCCACCCCCCATCCCTCACTTACCTGCTCTGTAGGCTGCCTCTGTGCTGCTCCCCTGCGGTTTCAGTCATGAGAGAGAGGCAGGGATAAGCTGTAGCTTCCTGCCTTTCTCCATTCACAGCGCCACCTACTGGCCAGCGCTGGTATTGCACTGTATTCTCACACTAAAACGAAAAATAGCAGCACAAGCTGAAAAATCCGGGGGGGCCAGTACCCCCTTTACCCCCCCATTCGGATGCCCATGACCCTGAGACACTGGGGACACAGTGGCCCCATGTCTCCCAGTGGCCCCTAGTCTGTGTCCCCATGTCTCCCAGCCACTGTCCCTAGTGTCTCAGTGTCCCCATGTCTCCCAGTGTCCCCATGTCTCTAAGTGTCCCCTAGTGTCCTAGTGACATCAGGACACATGGAGACATGAGGACACAGACTCAAAGGGACACTGGGAGACATGGGGATACAAACACTAGGGGACACTGGGCGACATGGGGACACTGAGAGGCATGGAGACACAGGGAGACATGGGGACACTGGGCGACTGAGACATAGGAGACATGGCAGTGTTCCCATGTCTCCCAGCCAGTGTCCCTAGTATCTCAGTATCGCCATGTGTCCCTGGTGTCTCTCAGTGTCTGTAGTGTGCCAGTGTCCCTAGTGTCTCAGTGTTCCCTAGACTCCCAAAGTCCCCTAGTCTCCCAATGTCTCTGTGTCCCCATGTCTCCTAGTGTCTCAGTGTCCCCTAGTATAAAAGAAAAAATCTCAGGCACTCAATGTGATAGATTTAGGCAGGTTTATTGGACACCGCAACGTTTCGACCTGTACCCAGGTCTTTATCAAGTCTCCAATGTCCCCTATGTATCAGTGTCCCCTATGTATCAGTGTCTCAGTGCCCCATGTCTCTCAGTGCCCGTAGTGTCTCTGTGCCCGTAGTGTCTCAGTGTCCCCTAGTATAAAAGAAAAAAATCTCAGGCACTCACTGTGATAGCTTTAAGCAGGTTTATTGGACACCACAACATTTTGACCTGTACCCAGGTTTTTATCAAGTCTCCAGTGTCCCCTATATATCACAGTATTTCAGTGCCCCATGTCTCCCTGTGTCTGTCACCCAGTGTCCCCAAGAGTCTCAGATTTCCCAGGTCTCCCAGTGTTCCCTAGTATCTGTGTCCCCATGTCTCCCAGTGTCCCAATGTCTCTCAATGTCCCCTAGTGACATGGGGACACTGGGAGACATGAGGACACAAACACTAAGGGACTGGGAGACATAGGGACACAGATATTCCCCCTTTTTGTGTATGTTCGCCCTTTCGGACGTTCTGGTTATGTGATTTGTGTCAGTAGCCCACCCTTTTACCGCATCCATAGACTTCCTGCTTTACTGGACACTGCTGTTAGGGGGTATGGGTTTACTTGAAAGATGAAAGCATGAGATTAGCAAAGGGTATGTGTTTTCTCATAGTTGCATCCTATGAGTTTCCCTACAGCATCATCTCCATCAGATACATGACGCTTAGGAGGTAGGACTGTTTTAGTGTTTTTGGTCAATAAGATTTTGTAATTAGGCCAATCATAATTATCAGCACCAGGCCCACTGGGCTCTTAATCCGGCCCTGCATAAGAGTACAACTGCACATTTTTTAATAGTTAGAATATCGCTGAGTAAGTCAGAAGATTAGTAAATACGTTTAACTATAGCAAGAGATGAGATTCGCAAGAAGTAAATTGACATGACGTGCATAGTAGCTTCAAGAGTTATAATAAGTAGGAGACAGGAGTCTAACACGCTTGCTTGAGTAGCCTAATACCCTACGGCATCTTATACATTTGCCTATCGCTTAGTGGGTCTGAGCAGGCTGCTCTTGGGCTGGAGCCGTAGCGATACAACAATTTTAAAACAGTGCTAAAGTATTGACATTACGGGTTAATACATTCTGCTCACAGGTCTGGATCTTTTAAAACATGCTGGCTAACAAAACTGAAACAACCGTAATATCTGCTTGTTAGGAGTACTGAAACTAGACAAATAAGCACCGCGCAGCGTATAGACTTAGGAGTTACATATTATGAGAACCACTGGGTCGCAATCGGCTGTATGGGCACCTTACCACTTGTATATAGCGCGTAGTACATTAGTGAGAGGACAAGACATTGTATGTGTCAGTAGGTATTAGAGAATGGTTGAGGAAGTAGCTCACTATATTAGCTGTTATGTGGAGTACCAATGATGCCATTAGGCACTACACGGAAGAGAAAAGTGCTAGTATGGCATAAAAATAAAACAAGAGCTTGTTTCTCATCATGGGTCTGAAATCTCTGGAGTGCCGAAATAGCTGGCACCGGTGGTACCCAGTAGTCAACCAACCCCACATATGGGCCACAGCAGGAAGGCAGGCTTTGTATCAGTAACTGATCTGCTTCGCACCCTGACACCCCGATGAGGATGTAGCTTGGCTTTATGCAGGAGTACAGAGTCTGGTCCGCAGTGCCACAACTTAACACCTCCTCCAGCTCGGGTCTTGATGGGCTCTGGTGCCCCATGTCCAGGCTTTTCACCCTTCCCGGTGGGTAAACAATAGACCTGCGGGGACTCCAGAGCGCGGCGATCCCTGTAGGTAGGTGGTCGGTGAGGTAGGCATTGATCCACATGGAACCTCTGTCCAGATGTAGGCTTGTGTACCGCAGTGATTGGCAGGGTCAGTGGTGTGGCGGCCGCAGCTTTGGCGAGCTGCCTGGTGTTGATCCTTTGCCAGAATGCTTGGCAAATCGCGTTAACCCCTTCAGGACGGGTGACGGACGAGGTCCGTCATCCTGGGGATACCCTTAACGACGGGTGACGGACCTCATCCGTCACGCGGTAAAATTAACCCCAGATCACCGCAATCGCGGCGATCGTGGGGTTAATGGTGCTCCGGTCTGCCTCTGTATTAGAGGCAGACCGGGAGCACCCGATAGTGCTGCCCCAGCACATGTGCCCGCTCTGACAGCATGTCAGAGCGAGCACATGTGCTCTGTATACTTACCTTCCGCCTCCCTGCACTTCCGGGTTCAGTGTGAAGTGCAGGGAGACGGATCAGTGCTGATCCTGCCCCCTAGTGTAAAAAAAATAAAGTAAAATTAAAATCCCACCCCCCTTTACCCATTTTAATAAAAAAATTAACCCCTTCCCTGCCAATTGATCACTGACTACAGTGATCAATTGGCAGGGATTACATTTGAATATGATCTGATTTTTTTTTTAACCCCTGAGGGTTAATTCTTTTTTTTTTAACCCTCAGGGGTTACATTTATTTTATTAATTAATTTAAATATTTTAAAATTATAAATTTAGCTAGCTGGGGAGGGTGGAAGTTAGTGGGGAATTGGGGGATTTAGTGTTAGGCTAACTAGGGGTTAACGTTAAAAAAAGTTTTAAAATAAGCTTTAAAAAGTTAAAAAATTAAGTTAAAAAAAGTTTTAATAACGTTTAAGTAAAGAATAAAAGAAATAAACCCTTTACCCAGTCCAAATAAAAATTAACCACTTCCCTGCCAGTCGATCACTGCCTACAGTGATCAAAATACAGATCACAGTATTATACTGTGATCTAATTTTTTTTAACCCTCAGGGGTTAAATTTATTTAATTAACTAATTTAAATATTGTATAATTAAATATTTTGCTAGCTGGGGTGGGTGGGAGTTATGGGAAAATGGGGAATTTACTGTTAGTGCTGCTTACTGCTAGTTAGGGGTTAACGGTAAAAAAAAAGCTTAGAAAAATGTTAAATCTGTAAAAAAAAAGTTTTACGAAAGTTTAGGAAACTTTAAAAAAATTAATAAGCAAAACAAAAGTTTAAAAAATAGTTTTAAAAAGTAAAAAAAGTTTTAAAAAGTTAAAAAATACATTTAATAACGCTCATTACCACTACACCTGGTACAAGCTAGCGGAAAAATGATCCCACGCTAAGGTTCAAAATATGCCTTTTGAAATACCCCGGGGTGTCTTCTTTAAGAAATGGTATGGCTTTATGGGGTATTTGGATTATATAGCCTGGTAAAATACTCTAAAATGGCACATGGGCACAGCGTAAAAATGTAAAGTTTGAAAAAAATGGAATGGCTGTGTCCCAAATGTGCCCCTCCGATGTCAACATATACCTGGCAAAGGTACATACGGGGGTATTTTTGTACTCAGCAGACATAGCTGAGCAACATATGAAGTATTATACAGTGGTAGTACACATAAGGTTTGCAAAATATACTGTGCAAACTCACTTTGTGTGTCAAAAAGGCAGAAAAAAACGCTTATTACCACTACACCTGGTACAAGCTAGCGGAAAAATTATCCCACGCTAAGGTTCAAAATATGCCTTTTGAAATACCCTGGGGTGTCTAATTTAAGAAATGGTAGGCCTTTGTGGGGTAGTTTGAATTTAAAACCTGCGAAGATGCTTGGAAATTGCACATAGGCCCAGCGTCAAAATTCAGAGTTCTGTAAAAACTGATATGGCTTGGTCTCCAATATGGCACTGTAGCTTCACAAAATAGTGCCAAAGACATTCATTGGGGATGTCATTTTACTCAGAAGACTTAGCTGAGCATAATTTGGAGGTTTTGAACTTATTGGCACATATGAAATATACAAAATGCCCAGCAAATATGCAATCCTTATGTAAAAAAATGCCCCAAATTATTTTTTACCACATACTTTGGCATATATTGGTGAAAAAATGGGGGCATGCTAAGGCACAATATGCACCTTATGATATACCCTGGAGTGTCTACTTTTACAAATGGTAGGCCTTTGTGGGTTTTTTTTGAACAGTCAAAGTGTTATAATACCCCAAATGTAAGCATAGGCTCATTAAATCCGTCTCTCAAAATTCTACTGTGAATACTGAAAAGGACAGGTCTCCTGTATGGCACTGTAGCTTCACGAAATAGTGCCATAGACATACAATGGGGGTGTCCTTTTACTCAGAAGACGTAGCTGAGCATAATTTGGGGGGTTTGAACTTAGTGGCACATATGAAATATACAAAATGCCCAGCAAAAATGCAATCCGTATGTAAAAAATGCACAAAATTATTTTTTCCACATACTTTGGCATGTAATGGTAATGGACATGTTAAGGGCATGTTAAGGCACAATATGCACCTTATGAGATACCATGGAGTGTCTACTTTTACAAATGGTAGGCCTTTGTGGGGTTTTTTTTGAACAGTCAAACTGTTATAATACCCCAAATGGAAGCATAGGCTCATTAAATCCGTCTCTCAAAATTCTACTGTGAATACTGAAAAGGACAGGTCTCCTATATGGCACTGTAGCTTCACAAAATAGTGCCAAAGACATACAATGGGGGTACCGTTGTACTCAGCAGAAGTAACTGAACACATAATAAAACTTTGTACAGGAATAGCACACACCAACTTTACAAAATACACATGAGAAGTTCTTTGTTATAAGTTTGTGTGCGAAAACCCCCAAAAAACACAATTTTACTCCAATATTTAGCAGAGGTTGGCGGTAAAATGGCTACGTAGAAAGTGTCAAAACAACCTTAGGTAAATAGCCTGTGGTGTCTACTTTATATAAATATATACTTTTGTGTGGCAATTTTGTTTTCTTTTATGGCTATTAAGCTTACAAGACAAACATACCAAATTCTAAAATCGCTCCACATTAAAGGTTTATTTTACTCCTTGTGCTTTGTGAAAACTTAAAATCCCAGACACATTATATATTCTGTAAATCAGAACAACTAAATGAATTTATTTTTAATTACTTTCCTTAACCTGCACTAATTGTGCACATATTATTATTGCATTTTTCTGTATTTTTTAATAATAAATAAGCATTTATGTAAATACATGTTACATCAAATTAAAGCCCTTTCTGTCCTTTAAAAAACGGTATATAATATGCGTCGGTGCAATAAATTAGTAAAATGCAAATTGCAGTTGAACGCAAACAGTAAAAAATGCAAAAAATGCAGTTGTCATTAAGTGAAAGACAAGCTTCTGAAGCTCTGTCCTTAAGGGGTTAAATAGTCATCCGTTATTGATCCATATTTATTTATTTAAGTTTCATATGTACTTAGTTCATTTGTTCTTTAGTAGGGGCACAGTATATACAAACAGTAATTATATAAGGTAATTACTAAAAGACTGAACAAAAATTTAGGAATTAGGCAGAACCTGGAAAAATGGGGTTAGGAGACCTGACAATATGATATGAGATTACCTTATATTGTTGTTGGTTTTTTTCTACCTTGAATACATGTTAAGAGGCCTGCAGCTGGGAGTACGTCACATTGTTTATCAATATTTGGATCAACATATTATTATAGTGCGGAGATGGCTCAATAATAAATTTACTTACTTAAATTTATTTACTTAACTTTGAATTCCAGCGAAAAAAAAACTGAAAGCCAAAAATCCAGTAAAAGTATCTGGAAAAATCATTTATAGTCACAGCTTGTCTATACTAATACCTAAATGTTGCCATTCATATTGAATTTGGCTGGGGTTGGGAGTTTAGTGATTAAACCCCTTTATCTCTCAATTTTATTTTGTTTTTTTAGTGTGTTTATATAATGGCTAATTTGTACACAGTTTTTTTTAAATTTATTTAGCATACACTTCATTGTTATAATTGCTAGTACATTAAATAACACAACAGATGACATGGCATGACAGGATGGGTATAATAGAAAAAAAACTGAATTACTATGGAATATTGCAATTAGCAGGAAGACTCACCTGGACATTAACCTTGATGGTTTACAAAGCAGTTTAAAATCCTAGTACCGGTGTAATTGTTGTACCTTGTGTACATTTGTTACCGCAGTTACTGTTTCCTTAGACACAGAACAGAAAGAGCACAGGTTAGGTTTACCAAAGCATGCAAACACGATGTATAAAACTTATAACAATTCTGTTTAAAATTGAATTAAAGCTAGGTCCGACTTTAATGGTGTGCGACCTGTGGAGGGGTCTCTGCAACACTGTTTTTATCCAACTTTATCGCTTCCTGACACCTATTCAGGTACCTGCAGCATGGCCAAGCAGCACTCCTTCTTAATCTTAATAATGAAACCCCCATATATAGCAGCTGCATAGTGAATTAAAGGTGGGATCATGGCCCCACCCCATTCACTGACTACAATGTCTCTAGGGATGTGCATGGGCAAAAAATGTGGTTTGGTTTCGGCACTTCCGAAATTCAGGACTTCGAGAATTCGGCGGTTCGGTTCGGCACTTAAGAAATTCAGGACTTCGGCAATTCCATAAGCCTAACCTTAAACCTACCCCTACCCCTAACCCTCCCCCTAACCTAACCCCCCAACCCTACCCCTAACCCGTTACGGGTTACGGTAAGGGTTGGGATTAGGGGTAGGGCTAGGGTTAGGGAGAGATTCCTGTCATCATTCCCTTAATTCTCCCTCTCCTGTTTTGCCACTTTTCAGAAATCCGAATCACTTCAGCACTTCCGAAATTCGGCAATTTGGTTTGGTTCGGCACTTCCGAAATTCGTCACCTCAGCAATTCGGAAGCTTCCGAATGTCCGAATTGCTGAAATTCAGCTGAATTTAAATTCGGACCGAAATGAATTTCACGTGTCTAAATGTCACTGTAGCATTTTGTTTGGGCTGAGAATGAAGGATTAGTACTACACTTAATTAAAGAGTTACTCCAAGCTTCAAAATCACTACAGTCTGCTGTATCAGCTATGATTCCAGGACTCCCCTGGCCCTGTTTCTGGTAATTGAGCAAACCATATTGTAACAGTTTTCCCACTTACATAGGTCTCTGCCACGCGCCGAGGGTCCTAGATGGCCCGTGGTGCATCCGGCTTCCAATGCCGATATTGCTGGTCATTCATTAGCTGAGAGCATCAACTGACAAGTCTCAGCAAATGATGGACAGTCCGTGCATAGAAATATGTATGAAATTTACATTATGCAACTCTTGTTTCAGGCTGGCTAATGACTCCTAAATGATGCTGCTGACAGTGGAGTTACAGCCCTGGCAGCAAAGTGGTTAAAGTGGTTGAACTATGCTTAACCACTTTATACTGAAACTCTGCACATACAGTCTCCAGGCACCATGATCCCTTCAAATCAATGTGGTCATGGTGGTTGGAGTATCCCTTTAACTGGAGGGGATAGAGAAAACTGGAGGGGAGTGAGATAACTGGAAAATAGAAAGGAAGACAGAGCTGGGGGCTATGGACTTGTGGTCTAGGGAGAGATAACAGGAGGGGAGACACAGGGAGCACTTGCGTGCATACCTGCGACCGGGTATGTACGCCAGTTTGCCAGTCTCTTCTCCTGGGGGTCCCCCATGCTGCCTGCAGGACCAGATGCCCAGCAGCCCCACTGGACCCCAGGGAATACCCTCAGCACTACCAAAGGTAGGGAGGCTGGGGGATTCAATTTAAAAAAATATATATGAAAATATGAGTGTGTGTATATGTGTGTTAGTGTGTCTGTTACTGAGTGTGTTAGTTGTGTGTTTGTGTGTGTCTGTTAGTGAGTCTGTTTGGAGTCTGTTAGTGAGTGTGTGTTTGTCAGTGAGAGTGTATGTTTTGTAAGTGAGTGTGTATGTCTGTCACTGAGTGTGTGTCTGTCAGTAAATGTATGTGTCTGTTAGCTAGTGTGTATGTGTCTGTGTATGCTCCGAATGCGTATGCGCGGCAAGAGCCGCCCGCGCATTCAAACCGCCCATAGGAAAGCATTACTCAATGCTTTCCTATGGACGTCCAGCGTCTTCTCACTGTGATTTTCACAGTGAGAATCGCGGAAGCGCCTCTAGCGGCTGTCAGTTTCTGCTATGTTTTAAGCTGCAGGGTTAAAACTAGAGGGACCTGGCACCCAGACCGCTTCATTGAGCTGAAATGATCTGAGAGCCTATAGTGGTCCTTAAAGTATATGTATCTGCATGCAGTGGCGTACATACGCGGTCGCAGGGGTCGCAGCCCTGGGACCACGTGCCTGACGCCATGTGTTGCGCAGGGGTCAAGTCCTGGGTAAAAAAGTGCAGGAACTCACCCAAGATCTACTTTCTCCCCCCCCCCCCCCCCTCACCCCCAAAAAATGATACGCTTGTATGCAGGGGCTGAGTAAGGGCACGGGGCTGAGGGTGGGGGACAGGAGCTGAGGAAGAGGGACAGGGGCTGAGGAAGAGGGACAGGGGCTGAGGAAGAGGGACAGGGGCTGAGGAAGAGGGGCAGAGCAGAGCATATGGGGAGGAAGAGGGGCAGGGGCTGAGGAAGAGGGGCAGGGGCTGAGTAAGGTGGACAGGGGCTGAGTAAGGTGGACAGGGGCTGAGGAGGGGGACAGGGGCTAAGTAAGGTGACAGTGCTGTGGAAAAGGGACAGGAGCTTAGGAGGAGGGGGTAGGGGGGGCATGGTCTGAGGAAGGGGCCATGGGCCGAGGAAAGGGACAGGGGCTGAGAAGGGGGACAGGGGCTGATGAAGGGGGACAGGGGCTGATGAAGGGAGCAGGGGCTGAGGAGGGGAACAGGGCCTGAGTAAGAAGACAGGGACTGAGGAGGGAGACAGGGACTAAGTAAGGGGACAGGGCTTGGGGAGGGGGGCAGAGACTGAGGAAAGGGACAGGGACTGAGGAGGGGGCCAAGAACTTGAGGAGGGAGACAGGGCTTGAGGAGGGGGGCAGGGACTGATGAGGGAGACAGGCACTGAGTAAGGGGAAAGGACTTGGAGGGGGGCAGGGACTGAGGAGGGAGACAGGGACTGAGGAGGGAGACAGGGACTGAGGAGGGAGACAGGGACTGAGGAGGGAGGCAGGGACTGAGGAGGGAGACAGGGACTGAGGAGGGAGACAGGGACTGAGGAGGGGGACAGGGACTGAGGAGGGGGACAGGGACTGGGGAGGGGGACAGGGACTGGGGAGGGGGACAGGGACTGGGGAGGGGGACAGGGCCTTAAATAGGGGGGCAGGGACTGAGGAGGGGGACAGGGACTGAGGAGGGGGACAGGGCCTTAAATAGGGGGACAGGGACTGAGGAGGGGGACAGGGACTGAGGAGGGGGACAGGGACTGGGGAGGGGGACAGGGGCTGAGGAGGGGGACAGGGCCTTAAATAGGGGGACAGGGCCTTAAATAGGGGAACAGGGACTGAGGAGGGGGACAGGGACTGAGGAGGGGGACAGGGACTGAGGAGGGGGGACAGGGACTGAGGAGGGGGGACAGGGACTGAGGAGGGGGACAGGACCTTAAATAGGGGGACAGGGACTGAGGAGGGGGGACAGGGCCTTAAATAGGGGGACAGGGACTGAGGAATGGGATAAAAAAAACACACAAAAAAAAAAACCTAAAGTGCCTTCCCCCCTCCCTGAGGCTTACCTTGGGCCAGGAGGGGTGGGACAGGATCTGGAACCTGCAGCCTGCAGCCAGTGGAGTAAGCCGGCCTCTCCTGATGATGTCAGGAGGAGGGGGCGTGACTTCCTCTGCTCCCCAGCGGTCCTGTGAGAAGAGCAGAGAAAGTCACGCCCCCTCCTACTGACATCATCAGGAGAGGCCGGACAACTCCACTGACTGCAGGGGGAGAGGTGAGTTTTAAAAATCCGAGTCCCCAGTCAGAGGCAGGGGATTCGGATTTGTGCTCCCCCCTGCTCTGACAGCCACTTGTGCCAGCCCTGGGTCCTGCAGGACTAGTAATGGGAACGGCGTTCCTGCTGTGGAAAAAGTGCAGGAACGCCGTTCAAACGCGTTCCTGTGCGTTCCTGCAGGACTCGAGCCCTGGTGTTGCGGCCCCGGCGCCACCCGCCCAGCATGTCGGTTAGCCGCAAGGCTAACAAGGCATTTGCCCTGGGCATTTGGGGGCGGCGTTTTTTGCCGCCACCTGGAAAATGCCGCCCAAGGCAAATGCCTTGTTAGCCTTGCAGCTAAAACGTCCCTGTGTGTAGTGGATGTAGTGTGTGTATAGTGAATGCAGAGTGTGTGTAGTGAATGCTGTGTGTGTGTGTGTTTGTGTAGTGGATGATGTGTGTGTGTAGTGGATGCTGTGTGTGTGTTTGTGTATTAGATGCTGTATGTGTGTAGTGGATGATATGTGTGTGTAATGGATGATGTGTTTGTGTAGTGGATGCAGTGTGTGTGTGTAAATGTGTAGTGGATTGTGTGTGTTTGTGTAGTGGATGCTGTGTGTGTTTATGTGGTGATGCAGTTTGTGTGTTTGTGTAGTGGATGCATTTTATCTGTTTGATGATGTGTGGTGGATGCAGTTTGTGTGTTTATATGGTGGATGCTGTGTGTGTAGTGGATGCATTTTGTCTGTTTGATGATGTGTGTGTGTGTGTGGTGGATGCAGTTTTTGTGTTTGTGTAGTGGATGCATTTTGTCTGTTTGATGATGTGTGTGTGTGTGGTGGATGCAGTTTGTGTGTTTGTGTAGTGCAAGCATGTGCAAGATTTGCCTAATTGCCTAGTGTTCCAAGCTTTCCCCACATTGCAGGTGCCTACTCTGCTATAATTTACCCGGCCGGGGAGGAGGGGACAGTGGATGCAGCGAGGGAGCTCAGTGTTCCTGCTCCTCACTACTCCCTCGCGCGCGCCACCTGTAGTGATGCCGAGAGCTAGGATATGACGTCATTGGTTAGAGGGGGGTGCAGGGATTTAGTATATGGGGGGTGCTGTGGTTTAGTAGAGGGGGATGCTGGGGGGGAGGGGTTATTCTGTAGTTTTCAAAATAAACCTAAGTTTTTATGAAAAGTTAAGGTTTGTTTTCTGTATCTTTTTGCGGCCCACATAAACTTAAACCTTGTTTATTTGGCCCTTGCTAGACTTTGAGTTTGACATGCTTGGTGTAGTGGATGTATTTTTTCTGTTTGATGGTGTGTGTGTGTGTGTGTGTGTCGTGAATGCATTTTGTCTGTTTGATGGTGTGTGGGTGTGTGTGTGTGTCGTGAATGCATTTTGTCTGTTTGATGGTGTGTGGGTGTGTGCTAGTGGGTATTTTTTTGCTGTTGAATTTTTATTCAAATTTTAAAAAAAAATGTATTCCCCCTCCCTGCCTCTTACCTGTAGTCAGGGAGGGGGGACACTGAATCCCCTGGTGGTCCGGTGGCTCAGCTGGGCTGCTTAGGCCAGCAAAGAGAAGCCAGCAGTCTGCATCTTTCCTCTCCGGGCTCTACTTCTGTAGCGAGCCTGGCATGCATTGCGTACCGCGAGCGTTGTCACGGCAACCCGCGGCAACGCTTTACAACCGCAGCTTGCTAGAGTGTCGGAGAGGGAGGTCAGTATATCCTGGGCCCCACTTGGAAGTCAGCAGGGCCCGCAGGGGCATATATATAGCGGTACTCGCTATATATATATCTGCACATTGGAGGGCGGGGGGCCCGGACACGCAGAGGATTACCAGTGCAGACTGGGCCCCCTAGAACCGCGACAACCCTCATAGTTGTCACCCCCTGATGGCGGCCCTGCCTCTCAGCATTGGAAGGTAAGACAATGGGACTGTGTAGGCGGGCCTAGAGGGAGCATGCCAGTGATTCAACTTGCAGTGCCATCAATGCCCAAAGGCCTGTCTTTTCTGGAGAAGGGGTGGGACCGCCCAGAGAACAGATGGTCAGCCTGTCCTGAAAGCACAAGAGATTCATAGTCCATTGGGAATGGAACCTTTTTGCTTTCAATTTGATGGGACATAAATTCCAGAGTGCTTTGATCTTTTTTCCCACTGACCTCTACACTTAGAAGGAGGTCAAAGATCAGAAATAATTTAAAGGGACACTATAGTCACCTGAACAACTTTAGCTTAATGAAGCAGTTTTGGTGTGTAGAACATGCCCCTGCAGCCTCACTGCTCAATCCTCTGCCATTTAGGAGTTAAATCCCTTTGTTTATGAACCCTAGTCACACCTCCCTGCATGTGACTTGCACAGCATTCCATAAACAGTTCCTGTGAAGAAAGCCCTATTTAGGCTTTCTTTATTGCAAGTTCTGTTTAATTAAGATTTTCTTATCCCCTGCTATGTTAATAGCTTGCTAGACCCTGCAAGAGCCTCCTGTATGTGATTAAAGTTCAATTTAGAGATTGAGATACAATTATTTAAGGTAAATTACATCTGTTTGAAAGTGAAACCATTTATTTTTTCATGCAGGCTCTGTCAATCATAGCCAGGGGAGGTGTGGCTAGGGCTGCATAAACAGAAACAAAGTGATTTAACTCCTAAATGACAGTGAATTGAGCAGTGAAATTGTAGGGGAATGATTTATACACTAAAACTGCTTTATTTAGCTAATGTAATTTAGGTGACTATAGTGTTCCTTTAAAGATTTTTCTTTAACAAGGTGGATAGTTAATACATTGCTAAACACAAATACACACACCAGGCAAGCCATAAGACTTGCTTTTCCCACAGAAATCTCACTTTAACAGTGCTCTAACCACTGCAAGAAATTCTGGGCGTATGCAAATGAGCTCAACAAAGAAACTGCTATGTTTACAATAGGGTTAATACAGCCTCTAGTGCAGGGATAGGCAACCTTCAACACTTTAGGTGTTGTGGACTACATCCCCCATAAGGCTCTTACACCCATAATGCTGGCAAAGCATCATGGGAGGTGTAGTCCAAAACATCTGGAGTGCCAAAGGTTGCCTATCCCTGCTCTAGTTCCTGTCTCATTGACAGCTGCTAGAGGCACTTCCGTGCTTTTCACTGTGAAAAACACAGTGAGAAGACACAGGACGTCCATAGGAAAGCATTGAGAAATGCTTTCCTATGGACTGATTGAATGCGTGCACGGCTCTTGCTGTGCATGCGCATTCGGCGGATGACGTCGGAAGAGGGAGGAGAGTCCCCAGCGCCGAGGGAGCCCGGCGCTGGAGAAAGGTAAGCATTTAACCCCTTCCTCCCACTCCAGCCCGGCGGGAGTGGGACCCTGAGGGTGGGGGCGACCCAAAGACCCTTTAGTGCCAGGAAAACGAGTTTGTTTTCCTGGCACTATAGTGGTCCTTTAATGATTTGGAGAAGATCTGCAAAGAGGAGTGGGACAAAATGACTCCTGAGATATGTGCAAACATGGTGGCCAACTACAAGAAAGGTCTGACCTCTGTGATTTCCAAAAAGGGTTTTGCCGCCAAGTACTAAGTGGAAGGGGTCAAATTCCTTTTTCACTCATTGACATGCAAATCAATTTATAAGTGGGCAAACGTCAGTGTCAGTGGGCAAACGTTCAAAATCAACAGGGGATTAAATACTTTTTTCCCTCACTGTAAATATAATTTGTGGTTTTATTTTTTTTCTTTGTCATTTTTTTTATATTTATAGTACATGACATGGCTAACTGTCTGGATGTCACATTGTTAAGGTTAATATTGTTTCTTTTTTTTTTCATTGAAAGTCTATTAACTTTTTTTTTGTTTTCCAGAATAGTTTAAACACAATTCTGTAACTTTAAACAATAGGCTGTTTGGGGGGGAGGGAGAAGTTTATCAAACAGTAGCAACTCCTTACAGGAAAATAATATGATAACAGAAGGAGGGAGATGCACAGCCAGTAAGCCCAGGGAGGACTTGAGAACAGGAGGGGTACAGTGAGAGAGAGAGAGAGAGAGAGAGAGAGAGAGAGAGATAGTGACATAGAAAGGAGGAGAGTGACAGTGACAGAGCGAGAAAGGAGGACGAGAGTAACAGTGACAGTGAGAGAGAGGGACAGAGGGGAGTGACAAAGTGAGTGAGGGAGGAGAGTGAAAGAGAGGAGGAGGAAAGTAACTGTCAGGGAGGAGGAAAGTGACAGTCAGAGAGGAGGAAGAGAAGATAGGGAGGAGGAGAGAGTGACACTCTGGGAAGAGTAGGAGACAGGGAGGAGGAGAGTGACAGACATGGAGGGAGGAGGGGAGTGACAGGGAGACAGAGGAGGAGAGTGACAGAGAGAGAAGGAGAGTGACAGAGAGAAAGGGAGGATGAGAGTGACAGAGAGAAAGGGAGGAGAAGAGTGACAGACATGGAGGGAGGAGGGGAGTGACAGAGAGAGAGAGGAGAGTGACAAGAGAAAGAGGGAGGAGGAGAGTGACTGAGAGGGAGGAGGAGGAGAGTGACAGACAGAGAGGGAGGAGAGTGACAGAGAGAAAGGGAAAGGAGGAGAGAGAGGGAGGAGAGAGAGAGGGAGGAGAGTGACAGAGAGAGAGGGAGGAGAGTGACAGAGAGGGAGGAGGAGAGTGACAGAGAGAGAGGGAGGAGAGTGACCGAGAGAGGGAGGAGGAGAGTGACAGACAGAGAGGGAGGAGAGTGACAGAGAGAGAGGGAGGGAGGAGGAGAGTGACAGAGAGAGGGAGGAGAGTGACAGAGAGGGAGGAGGAGAGTGACAGACAGAGAGGGAGGAGAGTGACAGAGAGAGCGAGAGAGGAGGAGGCGGTGATGTGCTGCTCCTGCTGCCTCCCCGCTGGGGGAGCGGCTGTAGATCTCGTCACCTCGTCCAGGGATCTTTGCACCGGGAGGAGGGAGAGGGGGCAAATCCTCCTTCCCGGGCTGGCTCCATGGCTGCTGCAATGTCAGAGGGAGCCATAGCGGGCGGAGGGCGAGCTGGCGGCGGAGGGAGCGCGGTGGGGAGTGCGGCCGGTGCCCCCCAGGGATCCCCGGGTGTCACGGTCTCAGCCGGCGGGGGAGCGGCAGCCCGAGGAGCTGATAGCCCGGCCGGGGGAGGGGGACCTGCGGCTGTACCGCTCAGGATCGCCGCCAAGAAGGGACAGCTCCGCTCCGCTCCCCGGGCTAAGAAACTGGAGAAACTCGGAGTGTACTCAGCGTGCAAGGTAAGGGGGAGTCACTATAACCACTGACAGTCACTGTACACTATAACCACTGCACTGACACTCACTATACACTATAACCACTGACAGTCACTGTACACTATAACCACTGACAGTCACTGTACACTATAACCAATGCACTGACACTCACTATACACTATAACCACTGACAGTCACTGTACACTATAACCACTGACTCTCACTGTACACTATAACCACTGACACTCACTGTACACTATAACCACTGCACTGGCACTCACTGTACATTATAACCACTGACAGTCACTGCACACTATAACCACTGCACTGACACTCACTATACACTATAACCACTGACAGTCACTGTACACTATAACCACTGCACTGACACTCACTGTACACTATAGCCACTGCACTTACTATACACTATAACCACTGCACTTACTGTACACTATAGCCACTGCACTGACACTCACTGTACACTATAACCACTGACGTTCACTGTACACTATAACCACTGACACTCACTGTACACTATAACCACTGACTCTCACTATACACTATAACCACTGACACTCACTGTTCACTATAACCACTGCACTGGCACTCACAAAACACTATAACCACTGGCACTCACAATACACTATAACCACTGACAATCCCTGTACACTATAACCACTGCACTGACACTCACAATACACTATAACCACTGCCCTGACACTCACCATACACAGATTCCCCCTGTGGACTCACACTGTACAGAGATACCTATTAAGACTAGGTTACACACTATACAGAGATAACACTGGGTTGCAGCCACCCAGGAATGAAAACAAACCAACATACTGGCATCGTGTCCTCACGCCCATCGTGTGCCAGGACTGGCACTGTATTAGTTCACTATGTGGTGCCCTAGCAGTCCAGCTGATACTGTTTTGCACAGTATGTATACTAGTGTAACATTTTTGCTGACAAAGTTCACATGCGTGAAGGATATCAACAACAAGAGACTAATAATAAAATGCTGAAACAGCAACAACAACATTCTGTGCAGCAACACTGACTCAGCAACACCACACAGGGACACGGTGCTGCCAGGCGGGAGAGCTGCTGGGGACAAAACTTTTAGCTCTCGATTTGTTGTGGGCTATAATTTCTGGCTTCACATCTGGAAAATGTTGTCCAAAGCCTTTGTAGTTCCAAATGTAAGCTCTCATTGATCCTTGAGTGATTCAAATGGCAGTATCCTCTGGTAATACTACAGATACAATGTTACACACCTATGATGTCACTGTTAATGACCTGTAATAACTCTGCTCTCTTGGTTACTCTATGGTGTCACGATGAAATGATCCTTTGTGATATTGCATCTTTAGCATAACTGACACTGCTAGTGGTGGGGAAGTGGGATAAGTGTGAAACCATTACCTGCAAAGGATTGTGCAAGCTGTGTGAAAATGGAAAAGTTATATAAATGAATAGTTTTTTTAATTATGTTTATTGCCCTGAGTGTGAAGCAAACAAAAAGTTAGAAACCACAGAATTATTTTTAGACACTCACACCTCACCCACTGCAATACTGCAACCTGGGAGTGCAGTTAATTAATACTGCTTCTGTAGCAGTATTTTAAAGTTATATCACTCCCCAAGCTCCCACTGAGTGTTTCCCTTGCAATAATAATAACATTGCAATGGCATCAAAGCATGCTGTGGATAAACAATGTTTTGACACTTGACACATCCTCACTACAACCCTTCACTGACAGAACAAGTTAATATTGCAATCTGACACTGTGGTAATATGATACTATTGATAAAGCAAACTACTGCACCAGTTTGTACTTGTCAGTGAGACTTAAAAGTATTTTTTTATACTACAGCTAGAATTTATATCTAGCCGATACAGACAGCATTTCTATTACAGGAAGCTCCAACCTGTTGACAACACTGCTCTCATAACATTATCGTGATACTAAAAAGATTTTGTGTTACCAAAGCATCATAAACAAATTATGACGATATCCCAATAATTATGCTGATATGGCATCGTGGTTAAAAGAACACATTAAAGTGTTAGGAAGACAAACCTGTATTGTGCTGAAGTACATGTTCAGGTGACTGCCCCCCGTCGGAATGGAGTAAAAAGGTTTTAAACATACCTTTTCTCCACTGCCATGTCTCTATGAGGACATGCTGGTTGGCGCGGCACTGCCTTCATGGCGGAGGTCTTGACGATCTCAGCCATGTGCGGCAAAATGTTGTGCTGCGCCAATCAGCATGTTCTCATAGAGACACGTTGAATCAATGCATCTCTACGGGGAGCGAACGTAGGTGCCTCACTGTCTAAGTGACTGCCACTATAGGCATCACTAGGCAGCATTGCTCAGCCTGCAGGGGAAAGTTATAAACACCAGAACCACTAAATTAAGCTGTAATGGTTCTGGTGACTATAGTGTCCTGTTAAGTTTGTGGTAGAATAATGCTAACACTGTAAGTGAATAAAACATTCTAATTTAAAGGATCACTATAGGGTCAGGAACACAAACATGTATTCCTGACCCTATAGTGCTAAACCCACCATCTAGGTGGCTTGCCCCTCCTTCGCCCCCCTATAAAAGTTTAAAACTCACCTTATTTCCAGCGCCGTGTGGGTCCGCCAGCTCTTGCTCTGCCCCCTTTGTGACATCATCAAAATGGCCAATATTTAGCCAATCTAATGCTTTCCCATAGGGAAAGCATTAGATTGGCTAAAATTGGCACGGGGCGGGGCCAAATGCCATTTTGGCCAATCAGGACACCTCCTCATAAAGATGCACTGAATCAGTGCATCTCTATAGGGAAATTTCAGCGTCTCCATGCAGAGCGTGGGGACGCTGAACGACAGGGCTGCCTACTGTGCAGCACTGAGCCAGGAAGCCCCTCCAGTGGCCATCTGAGATGTGGCCACTTGGAGGTGTCCCTAGGG
Organism: Pelobates fuscus; assembly: GCF_036172605.1. Lineage (NCBI taxonomy): Eukaryota > Metazoa > Chordata > Amphibia > Anura > Pelobatidae > Pelobates > Pelobates fuscus. The sequence continues at coordinate 311,074,645 of NC_086320.1, read as the reverse complement.
GCAATGTAAACACTGCATTTTTTTTCTGAAAAGACAGTGACCCTATAGTGTTTACATGAAAATGCCTGAAGGGAGCTATTATACTCACCAGAACAACTACATTAAGCTGTAGTTCTGGTGACTATGGTGTCCCTTTAAGAACGTAATTTCTGACACATACACAACAAAGAACATATACAGAATACTACTGTCTACAGAATTGAGTGATACAATACTGACATCAGAGAAACAATACCAGTTAAAGTGGATATAATATTATCTAATAAAAAAAAGCACAGCAGTTCTAACAAAGAGTAAGAAATTAATACATTCGTTTAATGAAAGACAACTATGGTAATCTGAAAATCTGTTTGTGGCAGTTGTTACTTCTTCTGAAATGTAGGATTGTAATAATAATATCTGGTGTTGTATGCTTTGAATAGTGAGTTATGGCATATTGAAAACTACATTTGCAAAGTTAATGCAGAAAATGCTGGATAAAAACTCCAAGTGGCTATAAAACCATCTTAACTATTTTGGACTGAACTTAAATTTGTTTTTTGTTTCCGCGCAGTCCGCTATGGAGTTTGCACCAATAATGTGGAAATTTCACACCTCATGAACATGCACTACTGATACATTTGTCTACTCTGCATTAATATGTAATACCCTACTGTTATCACACTATCACACATTGGAGCAAGGTTCTCCTCCTTTAGCCCTTCTGATGGTCTATCGAGAGTTGTGATATTGGGAAGCTAGGAGATGGGAAAGTCACATTGCATGTCTATTTTGACAATATTCAAGATTGAACTGGATTACCCTCTATTGCAAAAAGTTTGACTTTGAGGCAGTAAACCCTCAGTGTGCCAATTAAGCTTAAACTGCTGTCACACAACAGTCATACAGCCCTCATTCAGCCATAAAACCCATAGTTTGTATTGTATTCCAACATCGATATAATCTATGTGGTCTGTGATTTCAGAAAAGGCATGACTGCATGGCTTTATAGTAATGCTGATAATATTGCATACATTCCACGTGTCCCTATTTAAGAGGGACAGTCCCTATTTTAGGGCCAAATCTCAATTTCCCTCTTTTCTAGTTACCTAAAACTTCCCAGAACAGCTCCACCTGTGGCCACACCCACACTAACACCACTAAAATGAAAAAAAAAAAACATATATTGTTTTAACGTTAAATTTAGGGGGGCCATGAACCTAAATAGGGGAAAAAAACAGTAAAGCCTTAGGCACTTCTCATTCCCAATGCTTCCCTACGAGAATCACTGGATTGGACAAGAAGACGAAGCAGATTCAGCCTTAAGGAAGACGTCATAATTGGCTGTAAGTTGCGTGTCTCGGAGCTGAAAAAGGGTAATCAAAAAACTTATTTTTTTAAATAAAATTTAGGGCGCCCTGAATCTTAATAGGAAGTACAACATTTAATGCATTTAATGCATTTAAAATATGCAAACAAAGAAAATACAATGTTCCCCTCCCTTTGGTGTCCCCCCTTCGGTTATATTTAGTTACCTTACATCCCATAATGCACTGGTCTCTGTTCTGCTCCCTCCCTACCCCCAAGCTGAGATCATCCGTCTCGATGCTCTCAGCCAATCAAAAGCTTCCGCATAGTCAGGTATTGGGAGGCTACTGTGCATTAGTGGCAAAACACCATGCTGCGACAATAAAATTCTCTCTAAGAAATATATGGCTAGAAAATTGTATTTACCCAGGGTTCATAGCAACAACATGTTGGTCCTAAAGCAAAACATTTTCAAGCAAGTTAGGGATGAAATGCTGCTATGCAACCAAGGGAAAGTAAAGTATCCAAGCCATGTACTTCCTGTCTTTCCAGTCAATCCATACTTTGTATGCTGTGGAGTTGGCTGCTCAGAATGTGATGTGTGTGCTAGTCCAACTTTTTCTTTTTCTGCCAATACCTACTATAATGCTGTGTACCCCAATACACACGTGTATACTCTGCTGAGGTTATTAACAGTAATTGAAAGACACTCTATATAGGCAATTTTTGGTGAAAATACTCATTTTTTTCTAGAAATGCAAATTCTTGTTACAGAAAAAGCCACATTCAGAAAATAAAATCGTTTTGCTTTTTGTATGCAAAACCATAGAAATCTGCTATATTTGGGCACGGTCAGGTCTGCACAGAGTGAGAAAACTTTTATAAAAGAAATGTAATAAAGACAATGCAATAAATGAGTATTCCTGAAGCCCTACTAACGTGAGAATTTCAAGTTTAACTTGGAAAGTATCTCCATTTTTTTTCCTGGCTGTAAATCTCAAATTCAGTTTGAATTCCCGTAAATTTTTACTTTAGTGACAAACCCTGCTAGTATCCAAGAGGGGTTTGGAGAAGGTATCCACTAATCCATCACACCATATAGGTGTGCAGGTATGAGGATTATTAATATGGTAAGTGGGTGATCACTCTTTTATTTATTCTAACACTGCCGCTTTTTGTTTTTTTTAAATTCTTTATTTTTGTTGTGCAGGTGAGTACAAAACATAGTCATGCGCCACAATAGCGGAGAATAATATGGAAACATAGACATGTAGAGCAGTGGCTCTGAGAACTTGCACATCTTTTTAAGGTTATATTAGTTACATAAGTATGTCTAATGAACTAGGCAGGTCTCGTGTTAAGAAAAGTAGAAGATAATAAAACAGGCAAACTTTTTACACGCTATTGTTTGGGCTTAAAACACGGTAGTTCACAGTTGTTTTTTTTTTTAAGTTGAGTGCAATGTTGCCTGCGCAGAGGCATATTATTCGGAAGGATTAGTAATGAACATGGGCCTGCGCAGAGGTAAGTGGGTGATCACCATTTTATTTACTCTTACACTGCTGTTTGTATCTCTGCAAATCAATCTGTCCATTGCCTGAACAAGGCTATTCAGTCAGGGAAACTCCTGAGCAATTTAGTATTACAGGTGCTTACAGGCTTAGTTGGACTGATTCACATGAGTTCCAAATTGGAACTAATGTGATCAGAGTGGAGGCAGCTTATGCCTCGTTTCCACTGAGCGGATCGGTTCAGGTCGGTACAGTTTGGAAGGTTTATAATGGACCAGCCTATTCTGGTCAGCGTTTCCACTGCAAGTCAGACCTTTCAGGGCCATGCAGGGTTTAGAAAAAATGCTCTTCCTGTCCACCAATCAATGGATTGTATAGTAGCTCTGCCCTAACCGAACCGTTCCATTTTCTATGGCCCTACATCTGAAGCAGGGCCCTGAATGGATCGGTACGGTTCGCTTCTATGGACCACTTTCATAATGGAAACACCCAAAATAGCGAACCGAACCAAACCGATCCACTCAGTGGAAACGAGGCATAACTCTCTCTTCCCTCTGCCCCTACCTCTCCTTAACTCTACTTACCTCCAAGTGGTTGTAGCATAGTGGATTCAAGCCAAGTCATAACATTAACGCTTCAGTGTGTATAAACATCTGTCTGCGCAGATTTACCGCTGTTGAGATAGCTCATTTGGTTATTGCATCAGGCGTAGTACGTTGGCTGTAGGCTATATTCTTGGTTTGACTTTGGTTTTTATCATTCTGAGGTTCATTGAAGGAGCACTATTGACTTGGATAATACTAACTTATGTTAATCAGTAGCTGATTTGTTTAAAATCAGAGACTGTACACTGAGTGCATTGATTCACGTTAAAAGAAATTCTATATAAAAAACAGATTATCAGATGTAACGTACTTCATATGTAAAACTACTTCGCAAAAAGCTGCCCAAGGCTTCATACAGCAGAGCAGCTGTTCCGTTCTTTGAATGATGCTATCTTTAGTAATAATTCTAATCCCTTGGCAACAATTGTAGAATAACTGTGGTAGTAATTTAAAGGCTGCTTCACCCTGGGAAGAATAGTACAAAATTTACTCATCTAAATGCAAATGCTCTAATGCTGCTTCATGATCGCATAATATATGGTAACTAAATGTATTGCATCTTTGTTAAAATGTCTTTCTCTTAGCGCATTACATTTTCACCCATTTTAACAATAGTGCAAGGATTACTGCGCTGCTGCTTAAATAGCTGTGATGGATTGGATGCAATTATGACAGTCACTCATTTCCTGTCATGTCATCGGAAAGGAAATAATCGCAGGCAATGCCTGGCTTACATCTCTGGTTAATCTTAATATGTGATTAAAACGGTTGTAGATAAAATCAGGACTTTATTAAAACTCACTGACTATAGCGGGATTGAGTAAAAGAAAGCCACCCTCCAGCTATGGTTAGATTACGCTAATCGGAGAGCTCAAAGAAGGAGATGGTTATGCCAATATACTATTGTCTACAAAGTAGAAAACAGATTGTTATTGAGGTTTTATAATCCTTTGTTTGATTAGTTTATAGTTTTTGCTTTTATGGAAATTCAGTAATTTACTAAATAATGGCATATTGAGCTTTAAATATCCAGAACAAGTGATATGTTGCGTAATAATTACACAATTAACCTACTATTCATCTTTTCTGCGACCACAAAAATATTGCATATGTTAAAACTGCTAGTAAGTCAGTAACTTACATTTTTTTTTTTAAAATAGGTTCATTACGTTAAATGATAACTGTCAATTCGCAGGAGTTTTAATATTGTAGTTTATAATGTTTATTATGAGAGTTTACTTTCTCCCTTGCTGTAGTGCTCTCTCTGTGGCTAGCCCCTCCTCCTTGGCTGAGATCATCAATCGTGATGATCTCAGCCAATCCATTGCTTTCCCATTGGAAAGCATTGGGAGGCTAGTGCGCATGCATGGCAAAACGGCACACTGAGTCAGTCAGATTGAAATAATGACTATTTCGGTGAAAGCGCTTCTAGTAGCTGTCAATGTGACAGCCACTAGAGGATTTTTAACCATGCAATGTAAACATTGCCGTTCCTGGAGAACAACATTGTTTTCAGATGCAGGGTTAAAAATAGAAGCACAGTGCACCAAGATCACTTTATTGAGATGAAGTGGTGTGGGTGTCTATAGAGACCCTTTCATTCATATATAGACATGAATACAATACATCTGGTAACTAATTTATTAATGTTTAGTTATATTTTAGTGTAAAGTGTTATCTTTTATTAATGTTGCGTAGTATGAACATAAATAATTTAAAGGAGAACACCACAACACAAACTCTATTGTTCTATTCACAATTATAATATTTGCATTTAGAAAAACATTAAAGGAATACTTTAACCCCTTAAGGACTGAGCCAAATCTACGCGTTTTGATCAAAATAAAACGTAAACAAAACTTGTAATTTTACTATATGTCTGTTCAACTGTAATTTACCTCTTTCTTATTAAGTGCACCCACACTTATTATATATCATTCTATTCAGGGGAAACAGGGCTTTCATTTAACATCAAATATGTAGATATGAAACATAATTTAATATGAATAAAATATAAAAAAAATGGGAGAAAATAAGATTTTTTTTATTTTTTTTAGTTCTACATGACATTTTAACTGTGAATGTCATAATACTGTTTGCTTTTACTGCAATAAATGAGAATTACCCCCATGATGGCATATAATTTGCAATAGTAGACAAACCAAGGTATTGCAAATGTCCAGCCTTTTTTAGTAGCCACTTAGTTACAAACACTGGCCAAAGTTAGCGTTAATATTTGTGTGTGAAAAATGCAAAAAACTAATTTGAACGCCAATTTTGGCCAGTGTTTGTGACTAAGTGGCTACTAAAAAATACTGGACATACCCCATTTGCAATACCTTGGGTTGTCGACTTTTGCAAATGGTATTCCATCATGGGGGTTTTTCTCATTCCTGGGCTACCATACGGTCTCAAAAGCAGCGTAACCAATCTGGTGTATTTCAATGTGAAAAAACTGAAACACAAGCGATATATTTGACTCTGTAACGTTTGAAAACACTATAAAACCTGTACATGAGGGATACTGTTATACTAAGGAGACTGCGCTGAACATAAATATTAATGTTTCAAAACCGTAAAACGTATCACAACAATTATATCGTCAGTGTAAGTGCCGTTTGTGTGTGAAAAATGCAAAAAACTTCACTTTCACCGATGATATCATCGCTGTAATACATTTTACTGTTTTTAAACACTAATATTTGTGTTCAGCGAAGTCTCCCAAGTAAAATAGCACCCCCCATGTACAGGTTTTATGGTGTCTTGGAAAGTTACAGGGTTAAATATAGTGCTAGCAAATTTAATTCTCTGGACTTTCTGCCTGGGTTATCAGACAGGTCCTGCAAATTGGAGAGCCATCTCCAGCAGAGCTTACAGTAGACCCGGCTTAGGAACTTCTAGCTCTCAGGCAGAGGTAGTGGAGGCAGGTGACGGTGCTAAGTGGACCCCAGGTAAGAATTCAAACCGTTCTAAAACAGTTTGGCCTCTTACAAAGGGAGGCACTTCTTGCCCTATAACTACTACAGAGCACTGTTGGTTGGAATTTTCAGTTAAAATAATCATTGAGAATTCTTCTTATTACTTTACTACCTCTATTTTATTAGCATGTACAACATTCTGCAATACCTAATTTTTATATTTTCTTCATTTTGCACGTGTATAAAATGTTTGAAGTGTCTTTTAATGGATTTGAACTTGTAAAAATACATAAACAAAATCCAAGTGTTCTCTAATAATATTAGGCAATCACAGTTCGCTGGAATACACTTGGGAAAGTCGATTTGAACGAATTAAACTATCTAGATTTCCGAGTAACTCCCAAATAGCGAAAGACAAATTTATGCATTTGCTCTATAATAATCAGTTTTTTTGCATGCTCGATTTTTATGTTTTTTGCTAAATAAACATTAAGCAGAATTCTGCATCTAAACTTCTTTTGCCCTACTACCGCCATTCTAAAATAATTCCTGAGGTTCATAGACACAAATTTGTTTCCAGTAACACAGTTGTACATGTCATCATGAAAAATGAAGAAAACCCTTTGTACTAATTCACATCTCTTTTTTTCTCCAGTATTTATTGCTTTTTCTTGAGTGATTAATTGTAGAGTTTAACATATTTCATTTTATTTATTTTTTTAGCTTTGTTTACTTTATATTTTGACAGTTAGTGGGAATTGGAGGCATTACCTTTTGCCAGAATAAACCACTCACTTATGAGAAAGTTTATATTTTGAACATTTCATAACCTCTTATAGGATTCACACTGGGAACATATATATTATTTATATTGTAAGATCCATTACTGAGCTGCAAGTTAGGCTATATCTACAGATAGCAGTATTTTTTTAAAGTTAGTGTAGGCAAATGGATACATTAGGAACTATGGAACTATTTACCTTAATTAATGTATTATCGTGTGTGTGCATGCGCGATGTACTTAACCCCTTAAGGACCAAACTTCTGGAATAAAAGGGAATCATGACATGTCACACATGTCATGTGTCCTTAAGGGGTTAAACAAGGTGTTGTGTGTTAACTGTTACAGTGTTTTTGTGCACTCTTCATGTTATCTATTACATACTTTCTAAAGTAAAATTGTACTAAAGATCTCCAGTGTCAGCGTAGCAATAATGAAAACCGAGTATTTGCTTTGTTGATATTGTGCACATGATCTCTCTTGAAGGCCAAACCATTTTGTAAAACAATAATCCCACAAGCGATCTGCATATTTTCTCAGGCTTAGTGAAGGAAGTGTATATACATGGGAGCAAACTCGTGTTGTGAGTAATAGAATGTTGCTACCAAATTTTATAATGTTGCTGCCAGATTCTACTAAAAATAATACAAAAATGACATTTTTGCTGTTTAGGACTGGAGAAGGCTGGTCTATCTTTTGATTTTGGTGTCAGATTAAATTGCATGGTATTTTTATGGGAATTGTAAAAACATGTAATTTAGGTGGCATCCCACAGTTAACTCCTTGCTTACCTAAGAACCTTCCACTGGGTTAATGAAAATATTGATACATAGGTATTTATTATGGTGCTTGGGATCTCCCTGTAAATCACTGTGTGTTTGGTTCATCTATTTTTCCTTTATTAATATTAATATTATTATCATATATGAGGGTGCTCATCATTCTGTCCACTTACATAATATTTCCAGTATGCTCCTTCACACCACTGTATCGTGATTTGAATGCTTCCTTTTTCCCACAACCTGGGAAACCTGCCTGCCCCTGAAGCCAAATATAACACGGTTTTACCAACATTTGACTCTTATTCTCATAAAACCATGATATTTTAGTATTGTGTAACACATAATAATATGCAGCTTACGTGTAATAAGCAACATGGGCATGCAAAACACACAATACATAAAATTTTAGGAGTTAAATCACTTTGTTTATGCAGGTCCTCCCCTCACTGACCAGAGTCACTGACACGGCCTTCCTAAACACTTTCTGTAAAGAGACGTCTAATGTTTAAGCTTTCCTTATTGCACAGTCTGTTTAATTTGGAATTTCTTTCCTTATTGCACAGTCTGTTTAATTCCGGATGTCTTATCTTTTGCCTTGTTAATAGCTTTATAGAGCCTACAAGAGCCTCCTGTATTTGACTAAAGTTCATTTCACAAAACAGGAGATAAAAAAACGTCTAAAGTAAGTTAACATCTAATGAAACCATATTTTTCATGCAAGCTGTGTTAGTCACAGCCAGGGGGAAGTGTGGCTACTGTAGCATCGACAGAAACAAAAGTGATGTAACTCCAAGTGGCAGAGAATTGAACAGTACAGGGGCATGATCTATACAACAAAACTGCTTCATTAAACTCAAATTCTTTTGATACCTACAGTGTCTTTTTAAATTATGCCACTGGGTTTTACGCTCTAAACAACCCACTATTAAAGTCAATACACTTTTTAAATTTTATTTTCTTAAAAAAAGATGGGTAGATCCAAAATAAATCTGAGCACAAAAGTCTTGTTATTATATCTAGAAACAAGTTACATAAAATCTAATGGTTTTACAATTATTTTTTTTCGGAATGTTACTATATACACACCCTGCTTTTGCCCATGGAGAGAATCAGATTCCTTTGTAGTATTACTGGCCTCTTTCCCAGACTTCATGCTAACAGCATAAGGCACACAACTGAATATTAAAAACAAATTGCACCCTTTTAAATCTTTTGCAGTTACATGTTGCTAATAAATCAATACTCTAAATAATTTTCTTGGTATATTGGACTTTGTAGACATTTAGCAATTGTTACTGCCAAGCAAAGCATTGCAGCAAATGCCAACAAAGCTTTATATTTCATCACGTGCTCGTTATTTCACAAGAGAAGTTCCCAGCAGACCATGTATGGACTGTAGCTGAACATGAAATTGTCACTGTGTTTTTCCAGCAGAAAATCTGCAGGTGGTGTTTCTAAATATAAGCTATATCTCATTGATGAGCAGAAGTTGTTAGTGACTAAACATCCGTACGATTTATTTTGAAAAAAAATAGAGGAACATGAACTGCTTGTATGACTAATTTATTTCTGAATTGTAAAAATAACATACATCTTCTTCCTGGTGCTTTTAAACTCCATTCTCGTAACTACATTGGCTACAGTTTTTTTTTTGTTTTTTTTGTGTAAGATGTAGCATTTTTTACATGAATTTGTTTAACCCCTTAAGGACCCACGACATGTGTGACATGTCATGATTCCCTTTTATTCCAGAAGTTTGGTCCTTAAGGGGTTAAAGCACATTTAGTTGTTTTTTTTTTTTAAATTAATGTCATGCCTCTAATAAACATGATTTTGTTAAAGACACGGAGGCTCCTATTATGCATATCTCTTTCTTTATTACTCTCAGCAGCAAAGAAATATAGATAAATAAATAACTGAAATTAACAAAAAAATACAGTGCTCAAGCAACCGATCACATAACACAGGAAGTGACTATAATATGCTTGAAGCACCCACAATCCCCCTCTTTCTTTGCTGCTCTCAGACCAGTTAAGTACACATTTTCTGCTCTGTGCCTAGTATTGAATTGTTTTATACTGATTTTCTTGTGTTATTATTTGTTTGCTCCTAGTTATAGCCCTTGGACTTATTAGGAGCCTACTGCTTTTACTTTGATTTCGTATTATATTGTCCGTTTGTTTCATTTTCTCCCCCTGTGGTGTGCTCCCCTGGGGGCTGTTATTGCCGCGTGCGGCAGTGCCGCCACCCGCCCTCTCCCCTCCCTACCGCAGACTGCGGGTGGCCGTGGGGAATCCCCTGCACCAGACCCTTTGGGCACACGCCGGTGAGCCTCTGCTTAGCTCGGCGGCGACTCCCGAGCGTGTGAAGGTCGGGCCGCGCTGCTACTGCGCGCGCGCCCCTTCCCCCACTCTCTCCGGCTGTCTCACCTCACTGCCTCGTGCGGCGGCCATCTTTCCTCGTCCCGATCTCGTTCCTCTGGCGGGTCACTCCTACAGGCACCCAGTGCCCGCTCTCCTCTCTCTGGACACACCACTGTGGGGTAGGTTTCTTCTTTTTTGTATTGTGTCATTTGCTCTGTGCTAGGTGAACTTTTAATGCTGGTTCATTTGCATTCATTTTCATTGATTTTTTCATTCCTGTTCCTTCCTTCTGTTCTGTCCCCTTTTTGGGCTAATAAACCCTAACCACTTTTCCTTTTGTTTTCTCCAGAATACTTATATTTCTGTCTCTATTTTATTTCAGATTGCCCGTCATTTTTGCCAATAATTTTATTCCTCACCTGCAATCATGCAGGATAAGGGTGATGGCCCTGAGGGCCACATTGATGAGTTTCATCAGGGGGTCCCTGAGGAACAGACCGTGTCTGAGGAGTTCCAAGCCCTGCTGGACTCCACCATGGCGTCTTCTCTCCAGAGAGCGCTCGCCTCCGCTATGGGGGCTATGTCCTCCTCCTTTTCCCAGACTCTAGCACAGTCTCTTTTGTTGCCCCAGGTAGCTACCCCTACCCTACTGGGAGCGGGCCCTGCCCCTACCCCTGCCTCACCTGTTGCCCGTAAGGCCAAGGTGAAGGCCAAACACCTCTCCTCCCACTCCATGACGCAGGTTATACCTGCCCTGACGGACTCGCCTGAGGCAGTCACAGATGGCGCGCTACCACCGCGCAAAAGAGCCCCTGGTCGGGCAAAAACGGCCAGATTATGGAAACGGGCTAGATCCGTGAGGAAAGGTCGGAGAGCGACCGGAGTGAGGAGGATGACTATGAGGAAATGGATTATGCCTCTTATGATGAGGCCAGCTCGGAGGAGGGAGCTCCCCCTGCCGTAGCATCCCGTACTGGGAGCGCTATTCCTGCTAAAGGTGTTGCTGCCCAGGGGGCGAGCGGCTGCGTAGTGCTTCTGGATCCGCAGGGTAACCCCCTGTTTGATCCGGACGACCTGCGTCATCCTCGCTCAGCTGAGTGGGAACCACCCGAGCATATTGCCCGCTATATTGCGCACAGGATGCGCACACCACTCTCTAAGGAGGGTCGCAGTAAGCTGCGGGCGGAATTCCCTAGACCTTCAGTCCCAGGATCGGCGTGTAAGACGCCCGAGGTCGATCCTCAGATTGCACAATTTCTTAATAAATCGGTCTGGAAACAGAAGATGTAGAAAATTGATGGAAGTGCACTCCACCCCTTGCCAAGGAATCCAGGGTGCTAAACTGGATATGTCCCAGTACCCAAATGGACCAAATATAATAGTAAAAATAGAAAATGAATCCAGGCACTCCAAATGAATTCCAAGAGAAAGGCAATTTATTGGAACCAGCAGCTACAAAGTGACGTTTCAACCCCTAAGGGTCTTTATCAAGCTTGATAAAGACCCTTAGGGGTTGAAACGTCGCTTTGTAGCTGCTGGTTCCAATAAATTGCCTTTCTCTTGGAATTCATTTGGAGTGCCTGGATTCATTTTCTATTTTTACTGGAAACAGAAGAAGGGCCTCGACAAGATAATGGACACTCTTGGTCCACTGTCTAAGGCCTATGAAGTGTTGGAAGCTGCCAAAGCAGGTGAGGCGGAGCTTGATCTAGATGTGGCGATTGGCTGGGTACAGCGTGCCATTTGCCTGCTAGGCAATGCCAACATGGCCGTATCCGCTGAGCGCAGGAAAGCGATCCTGCTAAAAATTTACCCGAAATTGGCTACCATGGCCATATCAGAACCAGGTCCCTCGGCTGAGGGGATGTCTTTTGGCGATACTTTTGTCAGAGACTTGGGGTCTTACGTGAAAACTTTCACCGCCATTGATAAGGCCCAGGCTAACATGAAGAGGGTGTTTTCCCCTAGAGTTTTTGGAGGGGCCGGACGCAACAGGAGCCGTCCACCCGGCCGAGGATTCCGGGGTTCGTTTCGAGCCCAGAAAGGCTCCTTCTTCCCTTCAAGGAATTTCCAGGAGCCCAGACCGGCTCCGTTCTTCCCCTCCAGAGGGAGTCCCTGGAACTCCCGATATCCGAGAGGTGCCTCGTCGGGCAGATGCCTTTATGGTGAGTACCCCTTTTTTCCCTCATACGCAAGAGCGGGTGGCGGGCAGATTGGCCCAGTTTTACGAGGCGTGGGCTGCCTTGACAACAGATGCTTGGGTTCTCCAAACAGTGCGGGGTTACCATTTAGACTTTGTGTCCATGCCTGTTCAGCTCTCTGTCCCCAGGGAACTGTCACTCGCTCGAGATCAAGAAAAATTGATCTCCTCGGAGATCATGGAACTTCGCACCAAGGGTGCAATACAAGAGGTCCCGTTTACTCAACCGTGGTTTACGAGCAACCTCTTTTTGGTCCCGAAGAAAGGAGGAGGTGTACGTCCAGTCATCAACCTCCGCCCCCTCAAAGCCTTTCTTCAATATCGACATTTCCAGATGGAAGGCATCCATTGTGTTCGAGACCTCCTACAGGAGTCCGACTGGCTGGCCAAACTGGACCTCAAGGACGCTTATTTTACGGTTCCTATACCCACGGACCACAGAGATTTCCTCCAGTTCACCTGGAAAGGGAGACGATGGAAGTTTACTTGTCTGCCATTCGGACTCTCTTCGGCCCCCTGTTGCTTCACCAAGGTCATGAAGCCGCTAGTGTCCTTCCTCCGGAGCCGTGGAGTGCGTCTGATTATATATTTAGACGACATCTTACTGATGGCTCAATCAAAAGAGCAATTATGGGTTCATGTCTCATGGACTACGTCCTTACTCCAGAATCTAGGTTTTCTCATCAATTGGGAAAAATCGGTGTTGGATCCCACCCAATCGATAGAATTCCCGGGGTTTACAGTGGATTCCATCCAGCAGTTCCTATTCCTTCCGGAGTCCAAGATGAAGGCCATCAAGAAGGAGATCAGACGTACGTTACGTGCAGACGACCTCTCTATTCGGCATCTGGCGAGGGTGATCGGCCTCTTGGCCGCTTCAATGCAGGCGATATTTCCTGGACCTCTACATTATCGGGCCCTTCAACGATTAAAGGGCTCTCGCCAATCTTACGAGATGAGAGTGAGGCTGGACGACGAGTCCAGAGACGAACTGACCTGGTGGCTGCAACACATGGACGCCTGGAACGGGAGAGCCATATTCGGATCCATCCCGGACGTCGTGCCAGCTTACACGGCTGGGGTGCAAGTTGTGGTACCGCGTCTACCGGAGGCAGATGGTCAGATCAAGAGCAAACGCTCCACATCAATTGCCTGGAACTATTGACAGGGGCATTCGCTATTCGCAGCCTTACACCAGAACGTGCGAATTGTTGCGTGATGCTCAGGATGGACAACGTGTCAGCGGTGCGTTACATCAACCACCTGGGAGGAATGAAATCGCGCATGCTAGCTCTCATGGCAAAAGACTTCTGCCGGTTCTGCCTTCACAACAACATTTCCATGCAGGCGGAACATATACCGGGACTAGACAACTCAACGGCCGATTGGAACTCACGCTACTTGAAAGACTCTGGATATTGGCACTTACACGCTGCGGCCTTCCAGGGATTGGATCTAATTTGGGGCCCATTCGAAGTGGACCTTTTCGCGTCCCGTCTCAACACGCAAGTGTCCAAGTTTTTCAGTTGGAGACCAGATCCGGCAGCAGTGGCGACTGATGCGTTCCTTCAGGAATGGCCGAATGCCTTTCCCCCGTTCAATCTGATAGCTCGCACGCTGTCGAAACTGGCTCGACACGGCTGCTTGATGGTGTTGGTTCCCTCTGTTACTGGAGTTGACCGCAGATTACTCACGACTGATACCAACCTTCCCGAATCTCCTGAGGGATCCGGATGGCAACTCGCACGAGTTAGTGGATCACGGCCTTCTAAGTCTAATGGCATGGCCCCTTTCAGGGGACCCTGGACTATCGCGGGAGTTCCGCAATCAACTCTCGACCTCCTCGACAATGCATGGGCACCAGGTACTCGAGTGGCATACCGATCCGCCTGGCGAATCTGGTCTAGTTGGTGCGTGGGACGGTCAGTGGATCCCGTATCTGCCCCTTTGCATATGATCATGGAATTCCTTACTGGGATGTTTGAATCGCACCATTAATTTATGCCGATCCGCTATATCAGCTGGGCATCAAGGTTTGGATGGTTCGCCTGTAGGGCGTCACCCCTTCGTATGCCGGCTGCTCAAAGGGATTCGTCTCGCTAGACCACCCTGCGCGAGATTCACTGCCTTTTGGGACGTGAATGTGGTTCTGCGATTTTTGTCATCTTGGTACCCAAATCAAGATCTGACACTAAAACAGCTGTCTGCTAAGGTGGTCATGCTGTTATGTTTGATTTCTTGTAAGAGGGTTTCGGATGTTCGAGCACTTGACTGGAATGCCATTGCGTTTACCCTAGAAGGCATCTCCTTTAACATATCCAGAAGGACGAAGTCAGCTTCAAAAGTGTTCGTCTACCCAAGATTCCAGGATAATCCTGCTCTCTGTCCAGTTGAATGCCTTTAGGCCTATCTAGAGGTTACTCGACCGTTGCGATCCCCGGATTTATGCCCCTTGTTCATTTCGTTTCGAGCCCCACACCTTCAGGTGTCTACCCCTACGTTGGCAAGATGGGTACAGGAGTTGTTGACTCTGGCCGGGATCGATACTTCCAGATTCACCCCACATTCAGTCCGTGGAGCTATGGCCTCCAAGGCTTCGGCTATGGGCTGCCGCTTGGAAGATATTCTACGTGCAGCGCATTGGTCACGGGAATCGACTTTTCGTGATTTCTACTTCAGGCCGATTGACCATTTTGCATCTCAAGTGGTTTCTAAGCTTTGAACTTGCATAATAGGAGCCTCCGTGTCTTTAATAAAATTCCCAGATTTTACTATTAACATGACGTAAAGTCATGATTTTATTAAAAACACGGAGGCGAGTATTATTCCCACCCACCCGGTTGTGGTTGGAAATGGGCTGGTATGGTGGGTAGGTCCCCTAGTGTCCTAGTGACATCGGGACACTGGGAGACATGGGGATACAAACACTAGGGGAAACTGGGTGACATGGGGACACTGAGAGACATGGAGACACTGGGGGACACAGGGAGACATGGGGACACTGGGTGACTTTGAGACTTGGGAGATATGGGGCAGTCCCAGTGTCCCCATGTCTCCCAGCCAGTGTCTCTAGTATCTCAGTATCTCCATGTCTCCCTGCGTCCCCCAGTATCTCCATGTCTCTCAGTGTCCGTAGTGTGCCACTGTCCCTAGTTTCCCAGTGTCTCAGTGTCCCAATGTCTCCCAGTGTCCCCATGTCTCCTAGTGTCTCAGTGTCCCCTAATATAAAAGAAAAAATCTGAGGCACTCACTGTGATAGATTTAAGCAGGTTTATTGGACACCAGAACGTTTCGACCTGTACCCAGGTTCTTTGTCAAGTCTCCAGTGTCCCCTATCTATCAGAGTGTCTCAGTGCCCCATGTCTCCCAGTGTCCCGGGTGTATCCCAGTGTCCATAGTGTCTCAGTGCCCCCTAGTCTCTCAGAATCCCCTAGTTTCACAATGTCCCCATGTCTCACAGTGCCCCCTAGTATAAAATAAAAAAATATCAGGCACTCACTGTGATAGATTTAAGCAGGTTTATTGGACACTGCAATGTTTTGACCTGTACCCAGGTCTTTATGGAGTCTCCAGTGTCCCCTATATAGCACAGTGTCCCCTATGTATCACAGTGTCTCAGTGCCCCATGTCTCCCAGTGTCCCCTCATGTCTCAAAGTCACCCAGTGTCCCCATGTCTCCGTGTCCCCAAGAGTCTCAGTGTCCCTAGGTCTCCCAGTGTTCCCTAGTATCTTAGTGTCCCAATGTCTCTCAATGTCCCCTAGTGTCCCAGTGACATGGGGACACTGGGAGCCTTGGGGCACAGACACTAAGGGACTGTGAGACATGGGGACACAAACATGTCCCCTTTTTGTGTATGTTCACCACTTTCGGCAGTTCTGGTTATGTGATTTGTGTCAGTGGCCCACCCTTTTACCCCATCCATAGACTTCCTGCTTTACTGGACACTGCTGTTAGGGGGTATGGTATGGGATGGGTTTACTTGAAAGATGAAAGCGTATGATTAGCATAGGGTATGTGTTTTCCCATAGCTGCATCCTATAAGTTTCCCTCCAGCACCATCTCCATCAGATACATGACGCTTAGGAGGTAGGACTGTTTTAGTGTTGTTGGTCAATAAGGTTTTGTAATTAGGCCCATCATAATTGTCAGCACCAGGCTCACTGGGCTCTTAATCTGGCCCTGTGTGTGAGGTGACTGTGTGTAGGAGGATTACTTTCTTTAGAGGGTGACTGTGACAGGGTGAGTAGGGAATGAGAGTTGTAGAATAAATGTGACAAGGAGAGGGGGTGAGTGTGACAGGGTGAGTAGACTGAGAAAGCATCTCAGGACTGGGCAGGAAAATCTACCTCTAAAGATCTTCCCACCAATCAATGGAGCTGCAGGGGGTAACAGCAGAGCCAACACTATAAAGGGACAAATTACAAACTAAATTAATTTGTGTAAAATAAATTTTACTTGCAATATTAAGAATCCTGTGTACATGGTTGTGTGGTATGGTTGCATAACCTGGGAATCGTGTATACATGAGTCCCGTAGTGATGGCGTTAAATAACTAATGCAACTTTTTTGCATGTCTTTTACTCTGCAGCATGACACATTGCTGAGGACACATCACTGAGAATGCGTAGGGGCATATGAAACTTGACATACAAAGTAGAGAGACACAAAAGGGAATATTGACAATATTAAAACAACAACAACAAAAAAAGAAAATTTATTTTCAAAGGAATAACATTCAACAGAGAGTGACAGTAATAGCCAGTAAGGAAATGTTAAATATAGCTGTTAGCTGTGTTTTCCCCAAAAAACCCTATGGCAAAGGGAAATTACTGACATTTCCATGGTAGCTGCTCAAGCCTAACTCTTGTTAAAACCTTGTTAACCACAAAAACTTTCTATCTTAATTTATCATAGTTGGATCAACTGTAAGGTAAGGCAGCAACGTAGGACTCAGGAGCTAGACAGGGGCCCGAGGTGCCATAAAGACCATTATCCAAACTTGGCTCCTTTCGGCAAGAGTGAATGGGAGGTCCAACTGGTAGCTTGCCATTTGGGATTTGAATGCTTCCCTTTGCTCCATTAAAGACTAAAGATTTTCTAAACTGCTTGTCATGAGAAATAAAACACCCAATACATAGTTAAGACATGCCTAAAATCTCAGTACGGAAGCTCAACTCACCAGCTAACACTGGCGTAAACCTTTTAGTGCTGCAAGATATCATGCTGGAATCTAGAGTGGGGTGTCTCTCAATATGCCCCCTATGTAGCAATCTTATTTCCTTTGTTCTCTATGAGTTTTGCTTGCAACCTGTAGTTTTCTGGGCTTAGTAAAGTGTTTTTTTTTTTCAAAATATTTTGAGGGCTATGGATTCAAGTTTCAAATGCTTTGTTGTATATTCTCTTGGCGTTTAAAATGTAATTGAACAGCTCT
Source organism: Pelobates fuscus (assembly GCF_036172605.1). Taxonomy (NCBI): domain Eukaryota; kingdom Metazoa; phylum Chordata; class Amphibia; order Anura; family Pelobatidae; genus Pelobates; species Pelobates fuscus. Next base: position 311,056,766 of record NC_086320.1, on the reverse strand, counting down.
CGTTCCTCACTTTTACAATCCTGAAGTGCCAATTATCCTCCTGTTTGCCAAGCAGTTCATGCTCAGTCATGTATCCTGCCTGTAAAAATGTCTTCAAAAACATTACTCTCAGGCTGCAAACTGTGTTTCTGGGCACTGCTTATTATTTGTTTGACTATATTAATTATTAAACAAACACACAAACGATGCAAGGACCATAAACCACTACAGTTCGACTTCTTACCTGGAGTCTATCGGAGGCCATTCTCGCCTCTCACAGTTTTTGCAAAAAAGAAATGTAATGTTTACATTTCTCTTCACCATAAGCCTGGCTCGCTAGTTTCCAACTTTCTAAATAAATAATCAGCCTGTTATGTCTCTATGATTGCATCCTGCACAGTCCCACTAAACACAGCATTTACATTACTGTGGTATGTGTACAGGGATAAGGAAGTTTTGTTTAATAGAGGGGGATTTATAATCGTACCTGTCATTTCTATTTGTGATCGGTACAAATTGTGAATTGAAATGCTGGTTATTATAGAACGTGACTCATTTTGACGGCCTCCGTTTGGCCGAGTAGCTTGAGTTAGGTGAGTTAAAGGGATGGAGTGCATGTAAATTATTAATGATAGGATATCGTCCAAATTACTTTTTTTGTAATATACTTCAGAATGGATTTTACTATTGTATCAGTGGCAAAAATCCATGCAACATCTTTAGTCTCAGGGCAGTTCGATTTTAGAACTACTGTAACAATCCTAAACTGTTACATGATCCCACTGCACCAGTGATGGCGAACCTTTTTGAGCCCGAGTGCCCAAACCGCAATACATGCCAATTTTTTTTCCTTAAAGTGCCAACACGGCAATTAAACCTGAATATTGAGGTTTAAGTTTAGAAAAAAACAACTCGCACTGTTGTCCGAACTAATTAACAACTTTTGTTTTAAAAGAACACAACAACAGAGAGTACAATGATACAAATTTTAAACAATGATATAAATAGATAAAATTAAGCTTATATTTATTAGTATCTCCAAAAAATGCAATACATACACACACAGACTGCTGAATACATACACACAGTCTGCTGAATACACACACACACAAGACTGCTGAATATAGAGACTGATGAATACACATACAGACAGACTGCTGAGTACACACACACAGACTGCTGAGAACACACACAGAGACTGCTGAATACACACACACACAGACTGCTGAATACACGCACACACAGACTGCTGAATACACGCACACACACAGACTG